>NC_080460.1:3045487-3755487 GCF_028018845.1 Melospiza georgiana
CAAACCCCCCACGGACACAGAAAAAGAAAGAAACTTCAAACAAAAATTTATGCAAACGGTTGCCTTTCCCCCTGGATATTTGCCATCCCCTTCAGGCACGTCTGAAACCTGGCTGGGTGCTCATCCCCTCCCTCCCCCTGCTGCTTTCTGCACTTTTCAGGATTTGCTAAAAATAATTTTCCAGGTTCACTGAGGGTCAAGGACTGGATTTTTTTTTTTTCCTTTCCTTTTTGTTGCTGTGGTTGGAGGTGGAAATCCCAGGGACAAAGCCAGTCCTGCTGCCTTTTCCAAAATAATGAGGAGCACACAAACCTGGGGGAATAAATCGTATATCAGGGTTAGAATCTGATGTGGGATCTACAGAACAGAAATTCTGTGGTGTGAGGGACCAGAGGTGTCTGATTCATTTCTAATGGGGGAAGTTAAAATGTCCAGGCTCTAAATTCAGGATAAGCTCAGCTCCCAAATCCTCAGTATCTAATGGACAGTCCCTAACACAGTCCAGGGACTGAAGTTGACTGATTTATTCTGATTTTATGATGTTATAATTTTTAAATTCGATGTAAAGGGCAAATTTAGCATCCAGGGTTGTTTATTTTTTTATCTCCTTTTTGCAGACCAGAGGTGACAGAGTCAGATTTTATGAAGTGCAGCCTCTTCCACCCTGGGTCCGTAGTGATTTATGCACTGGCTTTATTTTCTTTTGGGTTTATTATCTTTGCTTGTGTCTCTCCCTTTTATTTATTTATTTTTCTTCCAGCACAAAGTCAATTCCTACACTTGTGATGTATTTTCTTGTGCAGAGAGAAAGAGAATTTATGGCTCCCTTATCAGAGGAAAGGAACTTCTTCCCTCCATGCACAGCCCTGAAGATGCCTCAGGATTCAGAGCAAGAAGCTGACACTGCCCAGGCAGAATCCTGTGTTTGAATGGAATTTATGCATCATGGATGAGATATATGAATATGCAACAGGTTATTGTTTATAAGGGTTAATCCTCTGTTAATGTGGGTCCCTTTTCAGGCTTATTTTGCCCAGAAAAGGTACCCAGACATCCGTAATTCTTTGTTTTTATTGTCTCATATTGTCCTAATCCTAATTGTCCAAATTATTATTGCTCTAGTTATATTACTATTTTTATAACCATTTTATTACTATGAAACTTTTAAAATTTTAAAAACAAGTGAAAAGAGATACCCAGATTGTCTGTAACTCTTTATTTCTATTGTCTTGTATTGTCCTAATCCTAATTGTCCAAAATTTTTATTACTCCAATTATATTACTATTTTTATAATATTTAATTACTATTTATAACCATTTTATCACTATTAAATGTTTAAAATTTTTAAAAAACCAGGCGATTGGCGTTTTCCACACTCCCTAATTGCTCAGCACAGGAGCTGCTGTCAGCCAGGGCAGAGCCGAGCTTCCCCTCAGCTCTAGAGTTATTTATTCTGGAGCTGTGTGAAAAGGAAGGGAAGGCTTGTCAGGGCCGTGCTTGTAGGGCTGCAGGAACACTTGTACCTTTTAATAAACAAGCTTTCCTCCGAGTGCTCAGCCAGCATCAGCTCGGATTCCCGTGATAAACAATACGAAGGAGCCCTTAATAACACTTGACTTACAGCAGAATTCCTTGTAAAGCCAAATGAATTCCTCTGCCTGGGGTGCGACACTGAGAGGAAAAATATGAGAACAAGGAAAGGAGGAGTTTTTACACTTTTCAGTGAGTTTCTTTTTTTTATTTTTTTTATTTGTTTCCTGTGAAACGCTTGTTAGGTTGTGGAAACAATTAAAGTGAAGAGGAGACACGAGGCTGGAAGCTCAGGAATAAACAGAGTTTGGAGCCTGAGCACGTGGGAGCAGCTCTGGGGAGCTCTGAAAGGGTCCTGTCCCAGGGCACCCTGGGGGTGTTGCTCACACACTTCTCTCCCAGTAAACTCTTTTTTATTTTTCCCCCTTTTCCCCTATTTTGTTTGCTTGCAGAGTACAAAAATCCATGGCAACACCAAATCTTTCATTATCCGTCTATCCTTATTCTGTCTGTGATCCCTAAGGAGCAAAATGGAAAAACCCAGACATCAATTCAATACCTGATTCCATTTCTGGTGGAAACAGGAAACTGGAATTTGTTTGGTTGTTTGGAGGAGGCTCAGTGATGTCCTTTTGGGGGGTCTTGCCCAATGCAGAGTACAAAAGTCCATGGCAACACCAAATCTTTCACTATCCGTCTATCCTAAGGAGCAAAATGGAAAAACCCAGACATTAATTCAACTCCTAACTCCATTTCTGGTGGAAACAGGAAACTGGAATTTGTTTGGCTGTTGGGAGGAGTCTCAGTGATGTCCTTTTAGGAGGTGTTGTCCAATGCAGAGTACAAAAATCTGTGGCAACACCAAATCTTTCACTATCCATCTATCCTAAGGAGTAAAATGGAAAAACCCAGACATTAATTCAACTCCTAACTCCATTTCTGGTGGAAACAGGGAACTGGAATTTGTTTGGCTGTTGGGAGGAGTCTCAGTGATGTCCTTTTGGGGGGTCTTGTCCAATGCAGAGCACAAAAATCCATGGCAACACCAAATCTTTCACTATCCATCTATCCTTATTCTGTCTGTGATCCCTAAGGAGTAAAATGGAAAAAAACAGATATTAATTCAACACCTAACTCCATTTCTGGTGGAAACTGGAATCTGTTTGGCTGATGGACCTGTTGTAGATGGATAATGAGATAATTGTCTCTCCCAATTAAGGGATAACTATTGTATGAATATTAAGAAAATCTTTAGTGATTTTTAGTTATGTTATTGTGGTTTAGATGTCCTCTGTTCTCCCCACAGTTCTCTTTTGCTCTGTTCTAAATTCTTCTAAGCCTTCTGATGTTGACATTTTTGTAATGGAGTTTCTCACATACACTTTCATGTAAATAATAATTGTTTTGCATTCTTTTCTGGAGGAGGAGAAAATGTGGAATTTAGAGCCACTTCCAGCCCTTCTTCTGCCTGGTTATCATCCCCAAGCCCTCTGAGCAGGGCAGTGTTCAATGGCTGGACAGAATCATTGCTTTGATGGCTGCAGTTTGTAAATCAATTAGCTAAATCAGGAGATAAAGAGCTGAATTGGCAGCAGGGCCGAGCTGGGAGCTCTGTTATTCCTTTTTCTAGGCAGAGACACAGATTTCCCAACACCACTGGCAAATTCTGGGAGGTTGGAACACAAGGGATTGAGGAGGAGACAGCAACATCTGGAAGCTCCGTTTGGTTAAATCACCTGTCTGAGGAGTCCTACAGAAATTCCAGGCCTGCTGGACCTGCCTGGAGCATCCTGGATTAGTGGAAGATTCCCTGTCCATGGTGCTGGATGGGAATTAAGGTCCCTTCCCAACCCAACCCAGTCTGGGATGCTGATTTTAAATTCAGAAATTTGCCAACACCAGCCGCAAATTCTTGGAGCTGCTCCGAGGTTGGAAGCACAAGGGATTGAGGAGGACACAGCAACACCTGGAGGCTCCATTTGGTTAAATCTGTTTGAGGAGTCCTACACGAATTCCAGGCCCGCTGGACCTGCCTGGAGCGTCCTGGATTAGTGGAAGGTTCCCTGTCCATGGTGCTGGATGGGAATTAAAGTCCCTTCCCAACCCAATCCAGTCTGGGATGCAGATTTTAAATTCAGAAATTTGCCAACACCAGCGGCAAATTCTTGGAGCTGCTCCGAGGTTGGAAGCACAAGGGATTGAGGAGGACACAGCAACACCTGGAGGCTCCATTTGGTTAAATCTGTTTGAGGAGTCCTACACGAATTCCAGGCCCGCTGGACCTGCCTGGAGCGTCCTGGATTAGTGGAAGGTTCCCTGTCCATGGTGCTGGATGGGAATTAAAGTCCCTTCCCAACCCAATCCAGTCTGGGACTCTGATTCTAAACGAGGCAGCTCGTTGGAAAAATCCCAACAAAATCCTCAGTCAGGTACCCGGGAGCAGATGAAGAAGAGCACAGCAAAAGTTTTCTGAAGGAAATCTGAAAGGCAGAAATCAGAACTCTGCTGTTTACTCCTTCTGCTTTATCCTTCCCTCTAGAATTCCTTTTTTCTGCTTTTCCTTATGGTTCAGTGCTCCCTGCAACAAATTCTGACTCCTCCATAAGCAAATTCCTGTTGAATGAAACATTCCACAAGAGCGGTTTAAACCCAGACAATGGGCTCAAAAGTGCATCTTTCCCTTCAGCTGCTAATTCATCTGTTGCTAATTAGAGGAAGGACCAGATCAAACATTTGTTTTGCTTTCCAACTCGGAGACACCTGTTGGTAAAAGCAATTAGAGTTTTAGTTCAATAAAACAGCCTCTGGTTTGTTTTTGCAGAGATTTGATGTGGGTACATTACTGGAAGTCCATCCACATGAATGAAGCCCAAATGGTGAGGGGGGGAGGAAATCCAATTTCTTTTGTCTCAGCCAAAAAAACCCATGCTGCTCTAATTAAAAATCTGCATGGAATATTTATAACTGAGGAGAAGAAGCAAAACTCCCCACAGCGAATCTGCCAGAGATAATGAGAGCAGAGTGGAAATCCTCTGAGTGAGGGAATCATAAACTTTTCTGTAATGTTTGTCTTCGTTTTCCCAGCTCTGAAGGCCTGAATGACAGTTTGGATAAAATATATATGGTGTTATTAAAAAATAAATCCAGTTCAGTGCTGGAGCTACCAGATGAAATCATGTCGCTTGCATTATGCAGGAGGCTGGGAGATGTTGTAACGTTGCTTTACTGGTGTAAAATGGGAACAAAAGCCTCTGATAGGCAGAGTCAGGGAATCCCAGGATGATTTGGGTTGGACAGGAGCTTAAATCCCATCCAATGCCACCCCTGCCATGGCCAGGGACACCTCCGACTGTCCCAGGTGCTCCAAGCCCTGTCCAACCTGGCCTAGACCCTTGTGGATGACTGGAAAAAAGTTTCCTGTTCCTCACAAATCTCAAAATTCCTCTTAGGGTCCTTTTCATGAGTGGATTTTGAAGATCGTGGCACCATTCCCCCTGTGCTGCAGATTTGTGGGGACATGGAATTGTGCTATTGGGTCACAGCAGCCAGAGGGACACATTGGTCAAAAAGTCGAAACAATTCCCATGAGACCAATGAAACCATCACCTGTTGGATGAACAATCTCCAAACACATTCCAAAGCAACAAAACACAGGAGAAGCAAATGAGATAAGAATTGTTTTCCTTTTTCTCTGAGGCTTCTCGGCTTCCCAGGAGAAAAATCCTGGGCGAAGGGATTTTTTTCAGAGCATGTGAATGCCACAAAATGGAGTTTCAGCAGATGGGATGGATCTGGGCACCGGTGTCTCACCTCTTTGGGGCTGTGCACAGCTCAACATTTCCTCCTCTCTTTGAAGAGCAGCACAGCTGCTTTTGACTCCTGAGTTTTGCCCTTCGTTCCAAAATTGGATTGTTCAGCCCTCGCCACTCCCAATCTGCCTGGGGAACAAAGGGGGCGAGCACAAAGAGGAGAACACAAAGAAACTTTGGGAAAGGAATCTGTCAGCTCTTGGAGAGGATTTTGCCGCGGAGAAAAGAAAAGAGGAGAGTTTTATTTTAAAATCATGAAGGAGCTGTCAGGCAACTCTTAAAACAGGAGATCATCCCCAGTCCATTGTGTGCCACGCCAAGGAACTGAGCTGCAGCTTCAAGCACTTTGCAGATGCTTCAAACTGAGTTATTGAATCACAGAACTGTGGAATTGGGAGGGATTTTAAATCCCATCCAGTGCCACCCCTGCCATGGGCAGGGACACATCCCACTGTCCCAGGTGGCTCCAACCTGGCCTGGGGCACTTCCAGGGATTCCACAGCTGCTCTGGGAATTCCATCCCAGCCCCTCACAGCCTCCCAGGCTGGAATTTCCTCCCATTATCCAAACTGAATCTACCTGAGTCCCAGCAGGAGGGGTTGTGGGGAGGAGGCTGCACCCAAATCCCTTCCCTGGAGATCTCCTGGACCCATCCCGGGCATCCAGCCAGGAAGGAAATGATCTGCTGGAGCTCTTTCCCCAAATAATTGGAGATGTGAGGGTGAAAGGAGTGGGATCCAGGCTTCTGCTGTCCTGATAAACGTTTAATAGCGGGGTGTAAATGCCAATCTGATAAGGTGTTTAGTGAATTTAAATTCTATTGTTGACATTAATCCCTGGAGGAGGATTAGACTGCAGTGAACAGGAGCCTCTGGGCTGCTGAATGGCGATGCTCACACTCCTTTTGTGTTAATTAACGCCATCCTTTTAATTAATGCCTCTTGGATCCCCTGAACGTCCAGCTGAATGGGTGCTCACACCTGCGTGGTGCAAGGTGTCTGATACTTTGCAAATTGTGCTTTTATTTCTCAGAGCTTTCCTAAATGAATTCAAAGACAATGCACAACAAGCTCTTGTAAAGCCAAAATTAACATTAAAAAAAAAACAAAACAAAACCACAAAAAAACTTTTGATCCCCTCAGTTTTATCAGGGGAATGAATAGACTATTAAGGCTCAATATCCTTATATCATCTCCTGCCATCAGGACGGGCAGGAAATAAGTACCCAAATCACTAAATTGCTTCAAAGCTGCTTGGCAACTGCAAATTGCAAAATTGATCATCTGACTCCTTTATTCCCTTTTTCAAAGGGGAGAAGAAGGCTGGGAAGCAGCTCAGGATTGTCACCAGGAGTAAATCCTGGCACAGCCATCAGGGCTTGGTCAGAAGAAGGACACGCTCCTGATGTTAATTAGATCTTCATTCCTTGATTTTCTTATCAGTCATTTCCCGAGGAGACGTCTCTGACCCTGCCAGAGGCTGGGGTAGATGTTCTAGATGGTGTTCCATTAGCGGCCATTTTGCTCCTTTATTTTTTGGGTTATGACCAGTCTGCTGAAATTTTGAGTATTTTATTTGTGGGGTTCCCCGACAGAGGAAGGAATGATGAATCTGATTCCATGTTCTCAGAGGGATAATTTATTATTTTATGATACTATAATACATTAAAGAATCCTAAACTCTACTAAAGGATACAGAAAGGATACAGACAGAAGGCTAAAAAGATAATACTGAAAACTCGTGACTCTTTCCAGAGCCTCAAAACAGATTGACCATGATTGGCCAATAAATCAAAATAATTCACATTAAACCAATCAAACGATCACCTTTTGGATAAACAATGTCCAACCCCATTCCAAAGGAGCAAAACTCAGGAGAAGCAAATCAGAGAATTATTGTTTTCCTTTATCTCTGAGGCTTCCCAGGAGAGGAATCCTGGGCAAAGAGATTTTTCCAGAAAATGTGACAGTGACTTCTTGACTTCATCAGACCCCATCTGGTGGAACAATGTCCTGGAAAAAACCTCAAAATTCTTTTTCCAGGGCAAAAAAACCCCACCCTTGACTAAAGTTATACAAAAAGATTTAAACTGATATTTTTACCAACACCAGGAACATCCCAGTAAGGTGTTGGCAGTTTGTCCATGTTGGTACCTGTGTAAGGTGCAGCTTAAATGGGGCTGGATGTGGAGCTTAGAAATGTGGAACAAACCCCTAAAAGACCTGTTCCTGTACCTCAAAACCTGCAGGGTCTTCCTGAAAACCCAAAATTCACCTCAAAACTTGTGAAAAGAAATTTAGAAGCGTCAGTAAAACGTTCCATCACCTCGGCTGTGCTCACCCTCTGCTGTGGTTTCTGAGAACACAACAGAGGCTCAGTTTTCGCCCCTTTTTGAGATATTTTTTAACAGTCAGCTCCTGTTTGTGTTTTCTCTGCAATGCTCCTGAACACAAACACTATCAGGGAAATGGATTTTGCTCTGGGCTTATCTTTCTTTCTCTGTGACTTGGAGAAAACCTGCCAGGTAAATGTTTGTGGCCTCACACAGGTCTGCAGATTGCTGCTATCATCCTGATGACAAAAATATGGGACTTCCATTTCTGCCTTCTGGGAGGCAGGAGGTTCAGAAAATTACTTAAATTTTCCCTTCATTTCCCAGAGTGTCCTTTGAAAGGAGAAATACCCACATCAGCCCCAGAACCAAATGGAACAATCAGAAAATTGACAGCCGAGCTCAAAGGGAGGGAGGAGAAACCTGAGGGGTCAGCAGAGCACAATTTCAGCTCCTCAAAAATCAACCTGTGCTGAAGGAAGGGTTGGGCACTCACTTAACCTGTGGTTTAGACTCAGTTCTGCTCCTTGCCTGACAGATCCTGGACATCTTGTGGGTTTTGCCCCCCTCACTTCCATTATTCTGCATTTTGGAGGACACAGAAAATCTGTGTATGAAGCCAGTGGGGAGATTTAGGACCCATCTATTTACAGGAGCTCTGAGTTAGTTATGAGGAGTCAGATTTCATCATCATCATCATCAATATAATTTATTTCTGGTGATCATAATCATCATCATCATGGACTGGATGATCTCAGAGGTCTCTTCCAACCACATCATTCTGTGATTCTGTGAAATATGATTTCAAAAGAATGAAAATACAGGAAGGCCAAATTCCCACCCTGGGCGCTCACACAGACTCCTTCAGGTTTCCTGGTTCCTCTCTCCACAATGAGAATGAGGGCTGTGTCCTTCAGAGGAATGAGAAATTTTCCATCTTAAACATTAAGAAAAATGTTTTGCGAGTTCATAAAATTCTTGGAGTCTTTAATAGTAGAATCACATAAAAATGGAATTATCCTGGAATGGATGGGACCCATCCATCCAATCCTGGCCCTGCACGGATATCCCAAAATCTTTAAAATTCCTGGAGCTCTGGCAATTTTGGGGCTGTGCCCACTCCCTGGTCAGTGCCCAGCACCCTCTGGGGGAGGAGCCTTTCCCTAAAATCCAACCTAAATTTAGCCTAAATCCAACCTAAATCAAGCCCTCTACCTGACCAGAGAACATCCCAAGAATATAAAAATTACAGGTGGCCAAATGCAGGATTCTCAAGCAGATAAATAAGGATTTCACTGGAGGCAGTGCAGCCTGATTTTCAAGGCAGGTTCTGCTGGATCATTGAAAAATAATCTCATTTAGGGGTTTTATTCTTACAGCTAATGTTGGTTTCAGAAATCTATAGCTCACTGCTGCATCTTTCCCAGATTTGTCTCTTAATTCACCGGCCCATGTGATGTCGCACATTTTAGACATCAGAGAGTTTTTCCTGGAATAAGGAAATATTAACAAGTTATTTGCAGTCACTCAGCGTTCCCTCCCCTAATGGATTCTGTGGCACTCAGTGTGCACTTACCTCACTTTTATCTCTGCCCATCACCCTGGCACTGGAGTTTTTCCCATCACAGCAAAATCTCTTTCCCTGAAATGCTGCTGGGAGAATGGAAGGGCTGCTTGCTTTAGGAAATAAACCCAGGAGGACAAAGCCCAACCAATTTTGTAGACTCAGAGCCCCCAGACCACACCGAGGGTCTGTGAGAAATAGGATTCTCCTCCAGCCAGGTCTCACAAGCTCTTGGAGATCTATTTCACACCCTCAGCGACCTCAGAAGGTAGAAAATCAGCAGGATGGCTTTTTTTGGCAGTGTTGGAAACAAAAAGGTTTTAATAAAAGGCAAAATAACAAAACTCTTTACAGAGAAAAACCCAGCCAGGTGCAAGAGGTCCTTGCTCCTGGTAAAACACCTCACAAAAGCAATTTGTTTCTTTGTTCTCTTCTTTTTCTAGTGAATTGCCCAGGTGGGACTTTTCGGCTCCTGTCCAGTTGGCTATCCTTAAGATTGCGGTGAAGTCCCCCAGGTCCTGTGAGATGTTTTCACCTCGTTGAGGAGCGAAACTTCTGGGCTCTTTTCCTTTTTAATGGGACAAAGGAGAGTTTTGTCACTCCTTCAACTGGGGACACATTCCTGTATCTGTATTTGGGTCTGGACATGATCAGGGATCTCCATGGACCCTTCCCCAGTGCCTGTTTTCCCAGGGTGGTGTCACACACTGCTGGCATGTTGGGACAGTTGGATGTGGCCCCTCACTTTTGGAGAGATTTTGGCAGAATAAAAAAAAAAAAAAAAAACAAAAACTGTTTGGCCATTTTTGGTAGAAAACATCTGGTCAGGTGTTGCTGTAGGACACAAAATAACACAACGAGCACATGCAGCTCTCCCAAGGTAAAAAAGCACTTTTAATTTCTTACTCTAACATTTACAGTTTTCCAATGACAGTGGATTGGAGGGTGACAGTGCCACCTCTCCAGTGGGCAAACCAACAGTCCATCAAATTTCTCCTCCTCCAGAAAAGAATGCAAAACCAATAATTATTCACATAAAAGTGTGTGAGAAACTCCATTACGAGAACGTGAACATCAGAAGGGTTAGAAGAATTTAGAACTTAGAAGAACTCAGTCCTCTGAACTCCCCCCAAAGCTCCCTCTTTGAACCAAACCCTCCGTGACCTTTCCAAGAGATCTCCAAAGTTTCCTCCCCGCCCCGCGGGTGTTGTGAAGATTAATTAATGTTTGCAAATCCCCACGAGCTCTTTGGATGAAACTGCTGGGGCTCATCAATATTAATAATAACAGATGAGCCCCGGCAAGGCTGTGGTACAGTGGAATGAATTAACATGAATCAAGCAATCAACAACAACAAAGGGAGGCCGGAGCCGCGGGCAGGGCTGCAGCTGGTGGGATGTGACAGCTGAGCCCTCCTCAGTCACTTCCACTGGAATTCAAACTGGCTGCCCTGGCCCCGAGGCACCCAGGAGTCACCTGCTGCTCAGATTTGCTCTTTCCAGCCCTGGATTTTCGTTGTCATCCTCTGTGAGTCGTCTTCGGCATGACCTGAGTCAACAGAGGAGCTTTCGGGGGGTTCTGAAGGGACTGGGGGGAAATTTGGTTGTATTGGACAAGAGAGAATTTTTCCTTCTGCAGGGATTTCACCATTGGGGCTGTTCCTTCTCCAAAGGAGTTGACTGGAAAAAGAGAGGGGAAAAAAAATAAAAATGAAGGAACAGAGACTGGAGGGAAATTTGGTGCCGTTCCCATGGGGATATTGGCCCAAGAGAGAATTTTTCCTTCTGCTTTCACCACTTCACTTCTCCATGGTGGGGTTGTTCCTTCTCCAAAGGAGTTGACTGGAAAAATAGAGGGGAAAAGAAAAAAAAAGAAATGAAGGCACAGATGGTGGATAATCTGCCAGTGTATCCAAGGAAGAGTGGGATACACTTCCAGTACCTCAGGAAGGTTACAGGGGCTGGAGAAGGACTTTTCACAAGGACATGGAGTGGAAATAGTCTTGAGCTGAAGGTGGGGAGGTTCAGGTGAGATATTGGGGAGAAATTTGTCCCTGTGAGGGTGGGGAGGGGCTGGGATGGAATTCTCAGACCAGCTGTGGCTGCCCCTGGATCCCTGGCAGTGTCCCAGGCCAGGCTGGACAGGCTTGGAGCACCCTGGGACAGAGGGAGGTGTCCCTGCCCATGGCACAGGGCTGGAATTCTATGGCCTTTAAGGTCCTTACCAACCCAAACCATCTCAGGATTCTTTCCATGGAAATGCAGCCACTGCCCTCCTTTCCTGGCCATCCTTTCAGCTGCCAGATGCTCTGGAAGTTCAAGTGCCCAACAAATTCACCCTTTGCACTCCTCTGCTTTGATCATTCCCAGGACAGGATTTCACACCACAGAGCTCAGTCCTTCCCTGCAGCATTTTGCATTTTCCCTTGGGGGATAATTTGCCTGTTGTCGTGTTGAGTCATTTATTTAATGAGACAGGGCAAGCCCTGAGTGGATGCTTTCCACCACGACTGATTAGAAGCAGAGTCCCTGAAGTGCTGTGGGGAGACATCCAAAGACATTCAACCTGCAATTATGGTCGTGGCCAGCATTCCACACCACACACCACTGGCAAAATGTGCATTTGTTCATTCAGCACCATTTCCAGGGATTTTTTGGAGTCCACCTTTTCTGTAATAACCCAGTGTGGTGAGTTATTTCCACAGCCTGATTTCATCTCTTCTGCCTGTGCCCCAATATCCGTGCAGTTTGTTGTCATTTGTTCAATCCTTTTTTTTTTGCTGTATTAAACTGATTGTATTAAACTTTGCTGTATAAAAGTCCTTTTTTTTTCCTGTAGCAGCAGCCCAGTCACTTGGTTCGTGTTTGTATTGCTTTTAATTCCCACTGAGAACATTAAATCCCCAAATCTCAGATTCCACCCCCCTCCATCCCCAAACAGCCCATGGAACTCCAATGTTTACGAGTTTAAGAAATTATTGTGGCTTGCAAAGACATTGCTGTTACTTTAAACAATTCTGCCCAGCAGAGATTAGCTTTTAGCAACATCATATTGAGGATAATCAGGATGATTACATGAATATCCAGTGTTTTCTACATGAATATTAAACACCCTCAACTTCAGGAAAGGCTCTTCCACTGCATTTTTTTGGCAAACTGCTTTTATTTCCCCCTCAATTTCTGACACTGTGAAATGAGGGAGAACAAATGAAGTGGGCTGGGGAGTGCATGAAGTCGGAAACGTATCCCTGTCCTTCAGTTTTGTGGCAAATAATTGTGCCCCTGAGGAATTGGCTGTGGAGCTGCTCTCTTGGCCAGCGCTCAGAGCTGGCTGGGTTTTCCAGCTGCCTCCAAGCTGTGGATCTTGGCAGGAGCCCTGAGCAGTGACACCCCAGAGGAGGAGGAGGAGTGGGGGACTCAGATCATCCAGAGTTCAGTGGGGGAAAAGAAAAAAATCCAAATATTTTTGTAAATTCCCTCTAGGAGCGGGAATTCCCTGCCAGGATTTTGTTGTCCAGCACTGGGCACCTGTCACTTATTTGCTTTTCAACCTTTATAACTCATTTTGCTCTGTTTCCATGTGTGGAGTTATGTGGCCTTGTAAACACAAGGAGGTCCATGGGTGTCACCATCATATTTTCTGGAAAAATCTCTTTGACCAGGATTCTTCTCCTGGGAAGCTGAGAAGCCTCAGAGAAAAAGGAAAACAAGAATTACTTGATTTGCTTCTCCTGTGTTTTGCTGCTTTGGAATGTGGTTGGGGATTGTTTATCCAACAAGTGATTTTTTCATTGGTTTAAGGTAAATTATTTTGGTTTATTGGCCAATCAAGGCCAAGCTTTGTTGGGTATCTGGAAGGAGTCATGAGTTTCATTAATATCTTTTAACCTTCTGTAAGTATCCTTTCTGTATTCTTTAGTATAGTTTTGTATCGTATCATATCATATCATATCATATCATATCATATCATATCATATCATATCATATCATATCATACCATACCATACCATACCATACCATACCATACCATATCATAAAATAATAAATTACCCTTCTGAGAACCTGGAGTCAGATCCGTCATTCTTTCCTTTTTCTGGAAACCCTGCAAATCCAACACATGGCTTTGGGTTTTCCTGGGTTCAGATTCAGCTGGAAATTCTGCAGGGAAATCTTTCCCAAGCCCTCAGCAGCTGAAGAGCAGAGATTTCTGTTTTGTGGTGCTGCTGCCCAAGGCTGGATGCTCCAGATGGGATCAAAGGGTTCAACCAAAGAGAGCTCACAGATTTTAAGGACAGAGGACAACTCTTCACTATTTTGGGCTAAATGTAAGTATATTTTAGCATTTTCATTCCCTTCCTTGAATTTAAACTCTGCTGAATCTTTAGGGTTGGAAAAGACCTCCAAGATCAAGTTGAAGCTTTGGCTCAATCTCACTTTTTCCACCCAATTTGTCCAAGGATGTTGACATTTCAGAGTCTCCCCTCTGCACTGCTGTTCCTGGTGGATGGACTTTCAATGGACCCAAACCTCAGGAGAATTCAAGCTTTTTAATGCTCAAATTATGTTTAAAGATTGAAATGAGGCTCCAGAGGAGTATCTTTATGTTGTTAAAAGCTGAAATTCCTCTGTACTCACCCATTTTCCTCCGTGAGCCTTCACCCAGCTTGAGGCTCCACTGGTTAAACCCAAAATGCAGCATTCTGGTTTAATGCTGAGCATTATAATAAATGGGGGATGTTGTTCCACATTCCAGCACTTTTACAAACCTCTTGCCATGCAATTCTTCCATATTTTCAAATAACAACACCCAATTAAGCACTTGAATCAGTGCTGCCCTCAGCAGAGATGTAATTAAGCAGGTGTTTAAATCCCTTGTTAAATTAGTCTCTTATATTTTTCTTTCCTAATCTCCCATTACTATTCCTGTGCAGGAAAATAATGGGAAAACAAATGAATCCTGAAGTTCTGGCTCCAGGCTTGTAGGGGTCAAACTGTACCAGCCATGCAAAGAAGATCTACGGGATCTAATCAAATTTGGGGGGGAAAAAAAAACAGCTTTAAAGAGGATTCAGTGAATAACAGCAGTGAAAGGCAAAACATCGCTTCCCTGGGAAGGGAGAAAAGTTAAGTGAAATAAAAATCCACTTCCAGAAGGGCATTATGTGGCACTTTTCCCAAGTAATGGCTCGAGTGCTGTAATTCTGAACGCTCACAAAATGCATCCGTGGCCCGGCCATAAAGAGAATGGGGAAACAAAGAGGTTGCTAATTCAATTACAGATGTTAGAGATCAAGCTCCCTGCTCTTCATCCAAATGAAAATTTACACTAAATAACATTCTCATGAATTGGCTCAGCGGCTTAATGGACTAAAACTCTCCCCACTAACAGATTGCCCAGGCTCAGAGAGGTCCTGAAAATTGTGCCTCTGGTGGGTGCCTTTAGCCAGGCCTCCTCTTAGAGGATAAATGGAATAAATCCACATCAGCACCTTCCCTGTTCTCTTAGCTGAGGTGCACCCAAGAGTTTTGGTTACAACTGAATCCATTGGGAAAGGCAATAAATGTCCCAAACTTTGAAATGGCTTTGAAAGTGAGAGTCGAGCTCCCAAATCAGTTACAATTCTGAGAGTGGGAGTGATGTAAAACCCAGGGGAAAAAACGTGGTTTTGTTCCATTCCCCCTTCAAAAAGTTTGCACATCCATGTGTGGTTCTGGTGCTTGACATGGAACACCTCAAACCTTTTTTATATGTTTTTGAATTCCCCAAATTCTTCCATTTTTCCAGCTATGACTTAACACTCAGGACAGCCTCAATTCTTTTGGGTGAATTTTGAATCCTAAATGAAGCAGTGAATAACACGTTTCTGCTTAATCCCATGATTATTAAATATAGAGTGTGAAAACGCTATTGATGAAGAGTTCCTTGCTTAAAAGGTTACTTTCCTAAAAATAAAGAGGAGCCCAGGCACGAAGGCTCATTTCCTCTGCCTAGCAGGGACAAAAAGCTGCGTTTAAAGGTCACTGGTTCTTTTGTATGTTAATAAACAATTAGTGAGGCTGGGGAGGGAGCGGCACCAGCTCCTTCAGAACGGGTTCCTGAGCAAATTAACCATTCCTGACAGGTCCAGGATTCCGGGATGTGCATCTCCTGGATGACTTCTCAGCCTGAGAAAATGCTGCTGTTTAATCAGCTCTGGCTAACAATTATTTTTCTCCTTGACGAGCACCCTCTGGGACTCCAGCCCCCCCGTCCTCCCTGAGATTATTATTTTTATTATTGTAAGGTTTTAGATCGATAAGGAAGGAGCATTTGGAAGAGGCAATAAGTGCTTTTTGCTCGCAGGCAGCTCTGCTGTGGTATGCAGATGTGAGTTTGTGTGCTGGCAATCAGAATGGGAATGTTCCACAAACCCTGGAGAGCAGGGCTGGGGGGAGATCCACGTGTGGCTGTGGGGGCAGTGCCCCCCTCACCCCTCTGACCCACAAACCCTGAGCATCTGCCCCATAAACCCTGAGTATCTGCCCCACAGACCCTGACTATCTGCCCTGCAAACCCTGAGCATCCACCCCAAAAACCCTGAATATCTCCTTTGCACCAACTCTGAGCATCCACTCCCCACAAACCCTGAGAATCTTCTCCACACAAACCCTGAGTATCTGCTCTGCACAAACCCTGAGCATCTGCCCCACAAACACTGAGTATCTGCCCCATAAACCCTGAGTATCTGTCCCACACAAACCCTGAGTATCTGCCCCACACAAACCCTGAGAATCCACTCCACACAAACCCTGAGCCTCTGCCCCACAAACCCTGAATATCTGCTCTGCACAAACCCTGAGTATCTGCCCCACAAACCCTGAATATCTGCCCCATAAACCCTGAGCATCCATCCTACACAAACCCTGAGTATCTTCTCCACACAAACCCTGAGTATCTGCCCCATAAACCCTGAGTATCTGTCCCACACAAACCCCGAGTATCTGCCCCACACAAACCCTGAGAATCCACTCCACACAAACCCTGAGCATCTGCCCCACAACCCTGAGCATCCATTCTACACAAACCCTGAGTATCTTCTCCACACAAACCCTGAGTATCTGCCCCGCAAACCCTGAGCATCTGCCCTGTAAATCCTGAGCATCTACCCTGTAAACCCTGAGTATCCACTGCGCACAAACCCTGAGTATCTACTCCACACAAACCCTGAGCATCTGCCCCACAAACCCTGAGTATCAGCCCCACAAACCCCAAGTATACACTCCACAAACCCTGAGTATCCACTCCACAAACCCTGAGGTGCCCGAGCTCCATTTTCCAGGATTTTGCATGGAGATGCAGCTGCTCCTGGTGCTCCCCCCAAACCCCTTGGAACGGAGTTTTGTCTGGGTACAATTCAGCTGAAAAGCAAATGCTGCGGAAAATTTACATTACACCCCAGAGTTTCATTGAGCACAGAGCATTTTTCAATTCCAGAGTGAGCTGCAAAGCTTAAACCGGGCAAAGAATTCATTATTTTAATGATAATAATTTACACTTGCATGGGAGCTTTCATCCAAGAAAATACCACCTTAGAATTTTCCCTTCACAGCCTCTCCAAGATGGGATAATTTCACCTTGATAAGTGTGTGCATTATGTTTGCCTTTGCTGCTTCTGAAGGAAAAAAAAAATGAAGATTATTATAGTTTGTACAGTTGAGTGTTTATTATAGAAATATTTTGCATTTATATTGTAGTTTTCTTAAAATCTGGATGTGGTTTTAAAACCCTACTTTAAAGCTATCAATCTCCTCTCAGGGAAGATTATCCCAGTGCTGTGTCCTTGGGGAAACTCAGGGAAAAACCTCCTGGGGCTGCTCCGGGTCTGTTTTTGTTTCCTTTTTGAAGGAGGCAATGACTGATTTGCATCTCTGCAAATGGGGACCCATTAATTACATCAAATCTGTTGGTCCAGGTCAGCTGGGACCTTAAAAATCAAACATTTTCTCTTAAAAGGGAGTTGTCCATCTGCAAGCCTCAGAGTGGGGATATTTTCCTATTTTCCATGGTTTCAGTCCAGCTTTTAATATCTTTGTCTATGGAAAACATGGCAGATCTTCCTTTTCTTCCTATAATGGCAAATTGAGCCAATTTGGCCTCTTTTGATGAGTAATAAATTCCCCAGACCAAAGCTGTTTCCTTTCAGCTTTTGTCTTTTTGGAGGTTCTGCATAAATATGCAAAACTTTATTTCTATTTCTTTTTCTTCTGCAATTCTCTTTGCACTATTTACTCATTTTTAAAAAATAAAATTGCTCTTTCCCTCTCACCCCCCCAAATCTGTTGGGAATTTTTAATTTAAACATGTGGGAGCAGCAGAAGGCAGCCCAAAAACACGGAGGCAAAATCATTTCATAGCAAGGGGTTTAAAAATCCTAAATGAGCCAAACTGGGCTTAAAAAACATTTTGCAGGGGAAATATCCCAATTACAGGACAGATTGCAGGATCTATCCCCTTGGTGATGGATTTATACAGTGTTGGAACGTTGTTGAATTTATAAATAAGTTTAGATTTGATTTTGTGTGTTGTTTTGACAAGACAGGTGTCTGTTAAGAAAGGCAGGAAATGGAAAATGTAAACTACCTCTCTCTGAATTGTTATAATTTTGAAAGTGAGGGGGTCTCAGGCAAAGATACGGGAGTAGGAGTAATGGTTCTTTATTAGGAAAATTTAAAAAATAAAAAATAAAGGTAAAAAATAAAAAATAAAGGTAAAAAATAAAAAATAAAGGTAAAAATAAAGATAAAGATAAAAGAAAACTAAATATAAAAGTAAAAATAAGAATAAGAATAAAAATAAAAATAAAATGCAGTAATACAAAACAGCACTGCCAGAATGAGAGCAGGCCCTGCCCCCTGTGTGCCAGGGTGGTGGCACAGCCCCATTCCATGGTGGCTCAGCCCTCCTGCAGTGCCAGCTGTGGTTCTGCTGGAGCAGGGATCCTGCACAAGGTGGGAGTTTTCCTCTGCAGCTCCAGGGCTGCTGGAGATGGGCCTGGAATTCCTCTGGGAATGCAGGGCAGCAGAAAGCTGCTCCTCTGGGAATGCAGTGGGCAAAGGCTGCTGGGGTGTCCCAAACCTCAGATTGTATCCAGGTGGGAATGTTTGAAACCTCAGATTGTATCCGGGTGGGAATGTTTGAAACCTCAGATTGTATCTGGGTAGGAATGTTTGAAACCTCAGATTGTATCCAGGCAGGAATGTTTGAAACCTCAGATTGTATCCAGGTAGGAATGCTTGGCTCCTCCCCCTGGGTGGAGCATCTCCGCATGGGATGATGGGATTTTATCAGCCATGCAGGGACACTCACTGGCCATGAACAGGAGATAATTAATAATTAATGGCTCATTAACAGCAGAGATGTCCTGGAGGGAGAATTGAGTGCGGAAAAGATAAATTACCCAAAGAACAGAACTGCCCCACCTCTGACAGATGGAAATTGAATACAAATCCCACCCGTATCTTGTATTTCCAACCTAAGGCATTCTATCACAAAGATTTCATGGATTATTTGGGGATTTTTTTCTTTCTTAACTGGTGGGAGTGACAAAATTTGATCAGACTTGAATTTTAACATAACAGTAAGGTAATATAGTAATTAAAATAGTAATAAAATAGTAATTAAAATAAAACAGCAATATATTAGTAGTAGGAATAATAATAGTAGTATGATAATGTGTGATAGTATAATATACAAATTCCAATAATAATTATTAATAATAATAATGAAATAATAAAGGTAACGTAAATTAGTTAGTGGACAGATATGACCTTATTCTGCCTTTTTCCATCACTGTCACAGCTGTCCCACTGCTTTAAAAAAACCCCAATACTTTGGCTTAAAACTTAGCAAAGCCTCTGATAAACTTAGAAAACCCTTTAATATTAGCACTGAGGACAAAACCATCAGGGCAATTAATTATTTCAGTCACATTCTAGATGGCAAAGAAAGAATTAATATGGTTTCTTTTTAATGTAATAAGTAAACGCAAAAAGAAAATGTAATTTTTGGGCTACCCATAGGAACTCCTGCAGGATTTCATGGTTTGGATTCATGAATTTGGTGTTGCTCCAACTGGAAAAACAGGGAGTGGTGTTTGTTCTTGTCTTCCTCAAAGCATCTGAGGCACAGGAATGATTAAAGGCAGTAATTATTCATTAAATGAGGCGGTTCCATTCAGAAATCCTTTGGATTTCCCAGCCTGTCTGTGGACCCAGCAGTAACTAAAGCTCCTCATTCCTTTCCAGGCTGGTTTATGTCTCCCCATCCCCACTTCTTTCCTGTTTTTTAATTTTTTTTTCCACCAGTGCCTTATTAATGAACTGTGAAAGCTGACATTTCCAATAAGGAACAATTAAATCTGGGATTAAATGAAATGAAGTCATTCATTTACAAAATAATAGCTAACAAGCACGAGGAGGGGGAAAAATGATTGCAAGTCAGGGGGAAAAAAAAAGGAAAAATAGTAAATTAAGTCTGACTCCATTAATGTTCTTTAAATACTTCTACTGCTTGGAAACTTAAATGGGAAGCATCTTATTCCTTCCTTGCAGAAGGGAGGAGGGGAAATTCAGCATGGAAAGTGTTAAAGGCAGAAATCCTTCTGAGGTGTTATGTGGGGAAGGGATTAAAATTAACAATTTTCACCCTCCCTTCCTGGCAGAGGTGCTGGAGCAGGTCTGGAGCAAAGCATGGTGGAATTATGGAATGGTTTGGGTTGGAAGGGACCTTAAATCTCATTCAGATGGGCAGAGATGCCTCCCACTGTCCCAGGTTGCTCCAGTCTGGCCTTGGGCACTTCCAGGGATGGAGAATTCCCTGGGCAGCAACAGAGATAAATGCATTTTAGAGATACATGCAATTCACCTAAAAATGCTGCTGGGATCAGCACTGAGGGTCCTTCCAGCTCTAAACCCTTTCCATGGGGAAGGATCTTGGATCCAGGGACCAGGAACAGGCCTGTGGGGTGTGGAATGTGGGATTACCCAAATTACAGTGAATTCCCAGCCCCAGGGGAGGAATACTTCCAGCCCTAAAAAAACTTTCCATGGGGCTCCAGGGCTCTTGGATCCAGGGAACGGGATGTGGGATGTGGAATTACCCCAATGACAGTGAGGAATCCCCCGGGTCTTGCTCAGGGTCAGGGTGGGCAGAGGAGGGACAGAAGCAGGAATGGATTCCGGGGATCCTGTGGAGGATCCTCCAGATAATCCATATTCTCCATTCTTTGTTCCATCACACTGCAAGGACAGAATTCCCTTCAAACCTCAGAGGGCTGAGGCTGAAGTGTTGATCTAGGACATGAAATAAAACAACTTGGACACTGGAGCCTCCAAGGTAAAAAGAAGAAAGTTTAATTTCTGACTCCAACATCTATAGATTTCCAAAAGTGACAGTGCCACCTCTCCAATGACACTGGACAAACCAACCGTCCATCAAATTCCTCCTCCTCCAGAAAAGAATGTAAAACAATGAGTTATTTACATGAGTTCATTACAAGAATGCAAACATCAGAAGGCTCGGAGGAACAGGGCCACACTGAAGTGCCCCTGCCTCAGTTTCTCTGCTCTGGGGCTCTCCATGGGTGCAGAATTTCCTGCCCTTCCTGAGACCCTTCAACCCCAGCATTGCATTTCAGGGAATTTCAGCTCATTTTCTATGCCCAGTGCCAGTTTCAGGTTTGCCTTGCTGCATTAATTCATTTTGATTTAAAATCTCCGAGGGATCAAGTTGCTGTTTTGCAATCGATTATTCTTGGGGGAATTTGTAGAATTCACCATTCTTTCTAAAGGATTTGAGTTCTACTTGAATTAATCTAAAAATTTTCTCAAACATTCCCCACAACCCTGTGTGTTTTCTTCCCCTCAGACTGAGGAATATTTGAAAAGCAAAATTAGAAAGAGATTCAGATCCAGGTTGAAAAAAAAAAAACAAAAAAAAACCCCAAAGCATTGATTTCCTCAGTTATACTTAAGGCCCTTTCCTTTTGTAAAATAAATAACCTGAATAAACACGTCAGGGAAGATTAAAACCTCATTAAAAAGTGTAAACAGAGTACAAAGGAGATAAAAAAAAAAGAACTTGGCTGAATTGAATAATGGCAATAATAAAATCACCACCCAATATTGCCAGTTAAAAGTCCCTGCTAAGGGGGGAGATGGGAAGCAGAGCTGCTGTTATCTCACACTCAGGATGGAGATTTCTTCTCAATAATTAGATAACATTTTAATGAATAAATTAATTCCATTATCCAGGAAATGGGCATGGTTGATAAAGCTGATTCCAAGCCAGTTCCCAAATCTAATCAGGGATATTCTGCTTGGGAGGGAGCTGCAATATTTCTCCCTGCCCACCTAAAGGAGGCACAAATGCTGAGGCCACCACTCCATCCCTGCCTGCACAAGAGCTCTAAAATCCCAATATTAATGCAAATTATGGCTTTCAGGCTAGCAATTATGCATTTTTATTTCTCTGAGGTGAGCAGGATTGTTGCATATATCAAATGCTAAAGAAAACAACTTTATCTTCCTTTGAGGTGACATCCTTTTAAAGACAAATTCACAGAAAAGGTGAAATATTGCCTGGTGCAGGGAAGAACTTTTTGAGAGCAGGATGAAGTTGTGTTAATGCAGTGGCAGCGCTCAAAATTTTTAATTTAAAGGGCAAGGAAAGGGGAAAGAAGCAGAGGGAAGGATTTAGCAAAGGAAAGGGCAAAATGAGTGCACAGAGGGAATGTTTCCATCGGAAATGACAGGAGCAAGGGATGGAATTATATTTTTGAATTGAAGGTGGAATGTAATGCAGGAGGAGGAGGAGGAGGGATGTGACTGGGCGCAGGCACCTTGTGATTATCATCCCTGCCAGGGGACAGCGGGCTGGAAATGCTCTAATTGCCAGCCTGGCCTTTCAGTCAGGACCCAGCAGCGGAATTTCAATGATGAGAGCTTCGAGATTTCAGGGTTCGCCTCAAAACCTGGGGTCCCTCCCCTGATAATTTCCTCCCAGGTGTGTCAATCACCTCTGACCCCTCCCAGCGCTGTCTGTCAGTCCTGGAATTCCAGAAAGTTCCTCAAGTGATTGGGCAGATTCAAAGGATGCCCACTACCCCTGGCGTGGTGTTCACAGGGATCTTGACTCCACGTTTCAGAAGGCTGATTTATTATTTTATGAGATTATTTTATATTATCATAAAATAATAAAGATTTAAAAATATATTTAATAATATAAAAAGAAATAAAAATATATTTTAAATATATAAATATTTATTTTATGAAGTATATATTTTATAATATAAAAATAAATACAGATATTTTATAATATAAAAATATATACAGATATTTTATAATATAAAAATATATACATCATTGAGGGTCATTTAACTCATGGTTAACTTCTCTTACTGACTCTATAAAAGAAATTTATTTATAAAAAATAGATATTTTAAATATTATTTTATTGTAGTATTTTATAATAATAATTATATATTATATATTATATATTATATATTATATATTATATATTATATATTATATATTATATAGTATATAGTATATAGTATATAGTATATACTATATACTATATACTATATACTATATACTATATACTATATACTATATACTATATACTATATACTATATATTATCTACTACATATTCTATATAATAATATATTATATATTTATAATAATATATTAATAACACAAAGTTATTTTTATTAAATGATTTTATTTATAAGAAATAAATATTTTTAAAATATTAATTTATTATATAATTTTATATTGATATAAATTCAATTTGGGAAATCATGGTCAAGATCAGATATAAATTCATTTTGAGAAATCATGATCAGATATAAATTCATTTTGAGAAATCTTGGTCAGCATTAGATATAAATTAAATTTGGGACAACAATTGAATGAACAACTCAAGGTACCCAGGCTGACAGAAGAGTTACCCAGATTTTGTTTTTGGCCTTGTTGGTGTTAATTTTGACAGATGTAAAGGACAAATCTTTTCCCGAGGTTCCTCCCTGAAAAGTTCAGGTTTGATGTGTGTATTAATTTCTGTATATTAACATCAGGCTCTGGCAAGCACAAATATTTCTCCCATAAAAAATTCAGCGCTCCCTGTTAAATATTTCACAGCAACCATAAACTTTTATCAGTCACTTTAATTGACAGGCTCCTTTAGGTCTGTTTTGTTCTGAATAATTAAATCTTTCTGTCTTCATCAAAAACCCCCAAACCTGTGAATATTCTGTGCCTGTCCCTTGGCAGCTGCGGGTTCTGAGTTTCTTGTTTGCCTCAATGCCTCAAGAAAAATGTCACTGAGCACTTGCCTGAAGTTTTTAGGGCTGCAAGGACTCAGGATTCAGAGGAAGAAGCTGACACTGCCCAGACAGAATCCTGTGTTTGAATGGAATTTATGCATCATGTATGAGGTGGATGAATATGCAACAGGTTATTGTTTTTAAGGGTTAATCCTCTGTTTACGTGGGGTTATTTTGCCCAGAAAAAGGCACCCAGACTGTCCTTAACTCATTGTTTTTATGGTCTCATATTGTCCTAAATCCAAATTGTCCAAATGTTTATTATCAAATTATAGTACTATTTTTATATCTATTTTATTACTATTAAACTTTTAAAATGTTAAAAACAATTTGTTGGCGTTTTTCACAAATATTTCTGTGAGGATTTCCTTCCTTCCTTCCTTCCTTCCTTCCTTCCTTCCTTCCTTCCTTCCTTCCTTCCTTCCTTCCTTCCTTCCTTCCTTCCTTCCTTCCTTCCTTCCTTCCTTCCTTCCTTCCTTCCTTCCTTCCTTCCTTCCTTCCTTCCTTCCTTCCTTCCTTCCTTCCTTCCTTCCTTCCTTCCTTCCTTCCTTCCTTCCTTCCTTCCTTCCTTCCTTCCTTCCTTCTTTCCTCTTTTTAAGGGTTAATCCTCTGTTAACTTGGGTCCTTTTCCTTATTTTGCCCAGAAAAAGGTACCCAGACTGTCCTTAACTCTTTGTTTTTATTGTCTTGTATTGTCCTAATCCAAATTGTCCAAATTTTTATTACTCTGATTATATTACTAGTTTTATAACCATTTTATTACTATTAAACTTTAAAAATTCTAAAAACAAGTGGTTGGCGTTTTTCGCAAATATTTCTGTGAGGCTTGGATTCCCTTCCTTCCCTTCCTTCCCGCTCCAGCTCTTGTGTTGATTCTGTTCCTCTGAGTGGAGCTCGGAGTAAAACCCTGACTCGAGGAGAGTTTTGTCATTGAGTGAAGGAAAAAATAAACAGAATTTAACGCTCAGCAATCATTAGAATCTGCTCCTGGAGAGAAGAGAGCTCCTCATCCCTGCTGGTTCTGATGTCAGTGACCTTCCTCCCCTTCCTTAAAAACCCCATCAGCCCCAAAAGCAAGGGCAGAAATTCCGGAGTGGGGCAATGAACACATCCTGAGGTGGATCCGAGGTGTTTTTGTCCCTTATCAGCCCCTAATGACAGAGCAGAGATGGCAGATAATGACAGGGCCCCCAATGACACCGCTCTGCCAAAGAGGTGAAGAGTGCACGCTTTATTTTGGAAAATAATTATGCAGCTAATTACGGCTCTTGACTCTCCTTCCCCTGCCTGTGTTCTTGGGGAGGCTGCTCCGCTCAGCTTGCACACGACAGTGTCAGTTATTCTAAAGGTCAAAAGAGTCTCTTGTTAGCATTTGTAATTGCTGGTGATGGGGAATGAAATAAATACAGAATAAATACAGCAGCGTTTGGGGTCGTTTAACTCATTGTTAACTTGTGTGACTGACTCCATTCTGCGTTACACTCCGAGCCCACTACTAGGATGAGCTTACCTGAAAATTAGGAATTACTTTATGAGGGTGAAAGAGGAGAAATAACCCAAAAATGGAGTTCTAGACTCTTGTCAGAAGATGGGGAATAAAATAAATACAGAATAAATACAGCAGCATTTGGGGTCATTTAACTCACTGTTAACTTGTGGTATTGACTCTATTCAGTTACCACTGTTAGGATGAGCTTATCTGACAATTAGGATTTATTTTATAAGGGTGAAAGAAGAGAAATAACCCAAAACTGGAGTTCTAGACTCTTGTCAGAAGATGGGGAATAAAATAAATACAGCATCATTTGGGGTCATTTAAATAATTGTTAATTTCTGTTACTGACCCTGTTCTGTTCTGCTACACTCTGTGCCCACTTGTAGGATGAGCTTATCTGACAATTATGATTTACTTTATGTGGGTGAAAGAGGAGAAATAACCCAAAACTGGAGCTCTGGAGCCTCAAGGCGGCTGGACACACCGGGATTGATCACACAAGGATTTCTTGAGAATTTCCCTGCAATTCCTGAAATAGAATTTCAGGAAATTTTAGTAAAACACCAGGAAATGGAAATAAACACAATTTCCAGTTTTAGTCATTTTCCCCCTTTTAATGGGGTAGAGCTGCTCCATCCCACCCCTTTTGCATCCCAATTTTGTCCAGCTGGGGCTTTATTTTTTTATTTAATTTACAATCATCTGGCGCAATTCTGCACAAACACCCCATCCAGACTCTGTTTAATATGCACCAGAATTATTGTATTTGATATATATCAATTTTAAATCTGTTTCCACACAACCTTGACTGCCTTTCTGGCTGTATATCACTTCATCAGGCCAGCTTAACTAGAGCTTCTTTTTCATTTTTTATTACCCCCATAAAACCTAGGAATGGAACATTTCGATTTTTCTAGCAGTAATTTTTATTACTTTTTGCTTCTTTTTTTTAAGTACTTGTCACTGAGATGCACGGCTTTGCACGGAGTATATTTTCCAGCTCTGCATTATATTTTTATTTCAATTTATTTTAGCCAGAACATCCAGCATACATCTAAATAATACCTCTGGTGGTACAAATGAGTGGGTTATGAATGCAATTAGGGGGGATATAAGGATTGGTGGATTTCAGACCCAGATATTTCCAAGTAACTCCTGCAAGGATAACTCACGTTGCAGTTTTAATGTTGCCCATAAAACCCCATTGCAACACAGGGGGTGGAAATGAATTTATTGCCATTTTTTATGGGTTTACTTTAATTCTTAGATTTTTCTAGATCTTTCCCCCGGGTGTGTTATTGCACTGCATTTTATTTTTTTTTTTCTCCCTAAGAAGAGAGAAATTGTCATATTAGCCCTGATCTGCCCAGCCAGAGAATCTTCCCAAGCAGGAATAATATAATATAATATAATATAATATAATATAATATAATATAATATAATATAATATAATATAATATAATATAATATAATATAATATAACATAACATAACATAACATAACATAACATAACATAACATAACAATACAATATAGTACAATATAATATAATACAATACAATACAATATAATACAGTACAATATAATATAATTATTATATCAAGAGAGACCTGAGATGGAATATGGACTTATTTCTCTTTTATAATTTTTCCTTTAAATTTAAAAAAAAAATTAAATTAAATTAATAATGTTTCCTTTAAAATTTTCTCTATAAATTTCTTGATGTCTACATACAGATTTAACCGATTCCAGCTCTTTTAATTGGAATAAAAAGCAGCAGGAGGAAGGGGAGCTCTCCAAAACTCCCAAGCAAGTTGAGAATTAATTCCTTCACAGAAAGGAGTGGATGGGGAAGTCTGCAGGCACAATAAATCCAGATCCCCTCAGGTTTTAATAAAATTCTCGTTTTTAATAAAGAATTTTAGAATAAAGGACTGTGGGGAGAGGCCTGGGAGCTGCTCCCAGCTCAGGAGCTTTGATTAAAACATCAGAATTCAGATGTTCCTCAGTGCTCACTCAGCCTCATTCTAAGTATCAAAGGAGATTGTTCACACAAGGATTTGTTTGTTTACAAGGATAATTCTTGTTAAGTGACAGTTTAAAAAGAATTACTGAGGCCTCCAATGTTGCTAGGCTGGGATTAAGGAGAGCATGAAATAAATTCTGGCCTTGGATTCTGTTACAGGGTTATTTTCCCCCCCTCCCTTCCATCCAGCAGTCTGGAGGAGGAGTGGAAATCTAATAATCCAGATTATTAAGAAATTGGAATCCAGATTATAATTATTATTATTATTGGATGAGTGATGGAAATAAAATTTCCATTGAAAAGGGGAATGGCTGTAGAGTCCAGTCTCTAATTCTCTAATTTTATTTCCTATTGCAATAAGTTCTTTTCCTATCTCCATTATTTTTTCCTATTTCTGTATTTTTTTTCCTATTTCTTTATTTCCTATTTCAATATTTTTTTCCCATTTCAATTTTTTTTTCCTATTTATATAATTTTTTCCTATTTAATTTGCTCTCCTTGTTTCCACTGCCGGACTGCTCCAAGCTCCAGCTGGGATTCGCAGGCTCTGGAATAATTCTGAGATGGACTCTGATATTGAATCCTGCATTTTAAGAGCTATTAAGACGTTAAAAAAATTAATAATTGCCTCTCTCCCCACTGGCATCCCTTGAACTTTATCTCCTGCCTGTCAATCTTGGCTGTCAAAGGGATGGAAAGTATTAATTACTCAGCCAAGGCCATTTTATCTGCGATTTTTCCTCCTTTATATGGCAAAAAAACCCCTCTGAATATTCTTATTCTTTTAAAAATGATGCCTGATATTCTCTAGCTGAGCAGAACAGAGAAAATTTAAAAAATGGTTAAAAAGTTGTTTGTTAGACAAGAAAAATTTAGGATTTTTAGAGGACAGAATCCAGGGAATGCTGGCTAAAAACCCATGGATGCAGCTTGACAGCAGAAATCAAACCAATCTGGTTTTTTCCTATTTTTAAAGAGTTTTTTAAAATAATTGTATTGAAATTTTTGCTGCAACAGATTTTTCCAAATAAAAAGCAAAATTTTTTCATCATTTATAAACTTGTAAATGAAAGGTTTAAGCAATTTTAAATTCTTTTTATTATTTTTTTGGCTGGCAATGCTTGGCTGAATTTCTCATCTGACGAGAATGAGAGATTTCAAACTTGGTGAAATGCAGTTTGGGCATATTTTTTTTTAAAAATATCCCTCTAAATGAAAATTTTCAAATGGATAAGAGAGTTAATGGTGTTCCATGAATTAAATGGGTTCTTTTGTCAAACCCCTGAATATTGGGAATTAACTTCTCTGACTTTTTGTTCTTGCCATGAATTCCGACCAAACAAAGCCCTCAATTTCCAGTGTTGCTATAAAGGATTCACCATTCCCACAATCCAGGAAAATCTCCTGGATTTCAGCAGGAATCCAAGCAGGGAGATTTTCAGGAGTCATCTCTGTGAGTGCTTAAATTACGTGGAGTCCTTCAAAAGGCAAAAAATTAAAAAAAAAAATAAAGAAAAAAAATTCAATTTGACTTTGGCAGCTGTCTCCACAATGGCTGCCAGTCACCAGAGGATCTTGGCTATTTTTAAGTCTCCTGAAATCAGTCAGCATTAAGGCAATAGCTGGGCTTGGATTGAAGCCCAGGACTCTATCAATAAAAAATGATTTGTTGGAAGTTTAAAGATGCTTCATCCCCATTCTCTCTCTTTTCATTTGCATTTTAAGCTTTCATCAAAACGTGGATCAACAATCCTCAGGGAGCTTTTTTCCCCCCTTCCATCTTTATTTTTTCTCCAAAGAGCACCTGAGACTGGTTCTCAACCTCAGCCTGACACGAGGGGGGTTCTTTTGAAAAGTTATTAAGATGTTAAAAAAATTAATAATTGCCTCTCTCCCCACTGGCATCCCTTGAACTTTATCTCCTGCCGGTCAATCTTGGCTGGATTGTCTGTCAAAGGGATGGAAGGTATTAATTACTCAGCCAAGGCCATCTTATCTGGGATTTTTCCTCCCTTATATGGCAAAAAAAAAAAACCCTCTGAATATTCTTATTCCTTTAAAAATGATGCCTGAAATCCTCCGACTGAGCAAAGCATAGCAGAGAAAATAATGGTCAAAAAGCTGTTTGCTAGACAAGAAAAATTTAGGATTTTTAGAGGGCAGAATCCAGGGAATGCTGGCTAAAAACCCATGGATGCAGTTTGACAACAGATATCAAAACAATCTGGTTTTTCCCTATTTTTAAAGACTTTTTTCTTTCTCTTCAAGGTTCTTCCTTCTCTTCAAGGTTTGAAGAAGGTTTTTTTCCTAAAAAAATCCTCTTTGCCCAGGATTTTCTCCTGGGAAGCTGAGAAGCCTCAGAGAAAAATGAAAACAATTATTATCTGATTTGCTTCTCCTGTGTTTTGCTGCTTGGACATCGTTTAACAAAAGGTGAATATTTGATTGGTTCTGTGTTAATTGTTTTTTTTTTTCTTAATGGCCAATCACAGTCCAGCTGTGTCAGACTCTGAGTCTCAGGGTTTTATTTTTCATTTTTGTAAAGCTTTCTGATGTATCCTTTTCTTTCTTTAGTATAGTTTTAGTGTAGCATCTAATATAATGTAATGTAATATATAATATAATGTAATGTAATATATAATATAATGTAATATATAATACAATGTAATGTAATATAATACAATATAATAATATAATGTAATGTAGTGTAATGTAATGTAATGCAATGTAATGCAATGCAATGCAATGCAATGCAATGCATTATAATATAATATAATATAATAATGTAATGTCATGTAATGCAATGCAATAGAATAGAATAGAATATAGCACAACACAATACAACACAATACAATAGAATATAATACAATATAATAATAAATCAGCTTTCTGAGAACTTGAAAGTTCTCAAATTCCTCATCTCCCACCTCGTCCCAGAAACCCTCACAAACACCACAGAGGAGCCCAAACTGAGCCTTTCCTCGTTGCTTGGTCTGTGCTGAAAAGGCTGAGCTGATTTTTTTTACAGCTTTGCTGTAAATATTTGTTAAAAATAGCATCACTCGATGGCTTTGAGCTGACTCTGGTTCCTTACATGTAATTAAAGCAGAGCTGTTTGATCTTCTCTGTGGCTGAGGGAGTGGCTGACAAAGAAACAGCAATTTTCTTGCCTGTCCTGTCTCCAAATATGCACCAGATAATTCTACAAATAAAACTGGTTGGTTGCTTTTCAGCTCTTTTGTGCCCTCTGGGAATTTTGCACCAGCATTAACACCTCAGGATGATTAAAAAAAATAAAAGGAAAGTTCATTCTCATTCGTTATTTAATTCCTTAAAGTTTCATAATTTGTCTAATTTCTGGGCTTTTGGCACGGAAAGCTCGCTGGCTCTGCCACTGTTTCCACTCGTGGCTCAGCATTTGGAGCTCTCTGGTTTATCAGCAACGTAAGGAAAATCTTGCTGGAGGTTTTCCATCAAACCCATTTGGTGATGAAGGAGGGAACATCTTTTCCAAGGCTTTAAAGCAGGAGCCATAAATTCTGCACTGAACTCCCAACGCCCTTATTAACAGAGAAGGAAATTTTTCAGCATCCCCCTGACCTGGGGAGGGAAAAGGGATGTGCTGGGAATGGGAATGTTCTGAGTTGGGAGCTGGGCATGGTTTAGAGGAGGAATTTTTGCTCCTTGATGCCAAATTCCTTCATCCAGAGGCACAATCCCTGCTCCTGTCACATTCCGGGGCTGAGGGAAGGGATTTCAGAAACTTTGGCTTCCTCCAGGATGGTTAACTCTGGAATAAACTCCATAAAATCCATTTTTGGTTGGAAAATGATGATAGTTTTCAAAGCTTCCTATGAGTGTGCAATGTGCAAACTCTTTGTCCCATTCTTTAAAAAAAGTAGCCTAGAATTGATAAGATGCAAATCAAAGTGGGATGAAAAACAAGTTCCAACCAATCACTGCCATAAAAATATCCCCAAAAATCAGTGTACTCATAAAAGTGTCCAATCTCCGAGCTGTGCAGAGCCAATAAAATCAGTGTAAACAGAATATAACCTTGAGAGGGAATAAATCCATGCCAACGTCATGAAGGAGAAATAATCCCTTGGGCTCGGTGCCAGGCAGTGCAATGCAGGCTTCTAATTGCCTGGAGAGAATAAAAGAGCCAAATGTCCAAATCCAGCTGTTCCTGCAAGCCCAGGATGCTCCTGCTGACAGCCAGGGGCTGCCATCCCATTTATCAGGGATGTTATTTATGTTATTTATTCACTAACAACTCAGCTTGTCACATTTCTGGACTTTAGAGCCAAGGAAATCAGCAAAAAAATGACATTTTGGGATCAAAGATTTTTCTCCTTTTTCAGCTGATTCGCCCCGTGGAATTCCAAGGGACGTTTTCTACTAGAGCAGGTTGCTGAGATAAAGTTTTATCTGCAATCAAACACTTCTTGCTGGGTTCTTAGATATGCTCCAGGTGTCTCTGAGCGACTCTGGGATCAGATATTCCGTGGTAAGGTCTCCAAGCCATTGTGTCACCTGCTCTGAAAAGAAACCATTCACTGCAAGGAGATTTAACTTCTAAAGATTAAGTTCTTCTATAAATACAAACCTCACTAGCCCACTTTGCTGATCCACCCTGTAATTCCCATGAATTTGAAATATATTAATAAAGCATGAAATAGGAATTTTTCCTCCCCTCAAGGTGCTGAGAGTTGGGGGTTTTTGCCTTTTTCCCCCCAAATATGGGGAATTAACAGCAAGGAAAGGGTGAGGATTAAAGCAGAGAGTGGCTGAGTTTAATTTTCAAGTATTATTAGAGCATAAATACATTTAGATGGGTTCATATATAAAATAAATATATTTTATATATGAATCCATCTAAATAGTTTGTTATTCAGCTGCATCTGAGAGAGAGGAATTACCTGGGAAAGGCAAGTTGGGAAGAGCTGGAGTGGGGCAGTGTGATTGAAAATAACTGGAAAGCAGCAGACAAGTCCCTGTATTGATTTTGGGATCATTTGAATTTCATCTCTGTAATGGGAATGGGAAGGACGGGGAAAAGGGATCCAGAGGATGAGAAGATTTAAATGCAGAGCAAGAACATCTTAAGGAGCAATTGAATCTTAATATCTGCCATTGCTTTTTGTTTGAGAGCCCAGCCTGTGCCTCACCCGGGAACTCCTCCTGAAATTCAAATCCTTGGGACCCATTTGTGCCCCAGAGCTGAGGAGGGAGGTCAGGAATTCCCCAGGACAGCAAGGAACTGAGGTTAAACAGGATAAGGAGCAAAGAAGAATAAATGAAACGAGTCTGCAGGTTGCCAAGGCAGGGGATATTCCATTGCCACGTGTGTCCCACTGCCACATGTCCCATGTCCCCCTGCCACATGGCACACGTATTCCCCTGCCACACATGTCCCACTGCCACACATGTTCCATTGCCACATGGCCCACGTCCCACTGCCCTGTGGCGCACACATGTCCCACTGCCACATGGCACACACATGTCCCACTCCCACATGTCCCATGTCCCATTTCCACATCCCCTTTCCACATGGCACACATGTCCCATGTCCCAGTGCCTCATGGCACACATGTCCCAGTGCCACGGGTCACACACGTGCCCCATCCCATGCTCCCAGGCTCTCGTCCCAGCAGCATTTCCGTATCTCTGGCATTCCCTGCATTTCCAGCCCAGAACCCCCAGCCTGGCTGTGCATTTTGGGCTGCAGCAGACCCAGGGAGGTGCCCCAGGTGCCCCTTTTGATGCCCAGCGTGGAGCTGAAGTCTGGCACCTCCCCGGAGCTTTGTCTTAATTAGTGCTGGGTTAACGAGCTTCCCCCCATTCTAGCATTCCTTTCTGTCTCGCTCCATTCCAACACCATCATTACCTGGCCAATTAAGGGCTGCTCCAGGTTTTTGTGGGAGTTCCCACCGCAGAGCTTTGCTCTGATTTAATTCCAGGGCTGCAGGTGACACAAACATTTCACAGCAGGGCTACAAGGGACGGAGCAAAGGTGAGCACGGGGGTGACACAAACATTTCACAGCAGGGCACAAGGGACAGAGCAAAGGTGGGCACGAGGGAGATGCTGTGCAAGAATTGGAGTGGTAGGTCAGGGAGGAGGCCAGAAGGTTGGAGCTCTCAATTTAAAATGCTCTTTCAGACTTTAAAAGCCTAATGGAGGTGAAGTTGCCTGCCAGGGTCACCAAAGGTGTTTATCACTAATTAAACACCAAACTGTGCAGGGCAGCTCGGCTTTGGATGTACCTGAAACTCAAGTTTTTTCCCTTTTCCAGTGTTGTGGATAAAATTCCCCCGGAGTGAACTGCTGGAGTTGGGTCTCTGTTTCTCTTTTTATGTTTCCAGGGGCCAGAGGAGACATTTTTCCCTTTAAAGGCGGCCCCAGGTTGCAGCTCCAGCCCTGCTTGTTACAGATCCATGAAATCCACAGGGGACCTCTGGGACCTGGAGATGCTTTTCAGGAACCAAACATCCACACACCAGGAATAAATCACTGCTGGAAAAAAATATCTGAAATTTGGAAACCTTTGACTTTTCAAGCCTTTGAATATTTCCACCTGTGCCTTGCTGGCTTTTTGTTCAGCTGTACCTGGCGTTAATTTTTCTCTTCAGTAAATTATTCCCAAAAATACAGTTTTTTGGGGTTTTGGAGGTTCAGAATGAATTTGGTTGCCCATCTGCTTCCCAATCCCCAGGTTTCCTGAGAGTGCTGAGAGCAGGAAATTCAAATACCTGCTTAGAGACAACCCCCTCTTCAAAATTAGGAAGTTTTTTTGCAAAATGTCTGATTTGTGGCCACATTTCAGGAGTGAGAGGTGACCTTGAGGAAGAGCAGGATGCAGAACTCTCTGCCCTAAGAATCTGAACTTGGAAACTCCACCCAACGTGTCACCTGGAGGGATAGGAAATTATCATCCAAGCAGATTTACAACAAACAAATGCCCAGCAATTAAATATTATGGTTGTGCAAGATTCCATTTATTGGCTTTAAATAACCAGGTGAGGGTTTTGGGGAAGAGGGCAGATGTTCGATCATCATCTAATTATTTGTAGCTGAGACACTCTGGGACAAATTCTGTTCTCCTCTATCCAATAAATCCTGCAGGTTTTAATTTCTATTTTATCAACAGAAGAGCTTCACCTCAGCCCTGGAGTGGGGTGGGACAGCCCAGCTTGAGTTTAAATGACTTTTATAGAGGAAAAACCTCTTCAGCTGCTCCAGCTGCAGAGGAATTGCCAGGACAGCCTGGATTTATCATTTCTTGCACTCCTGAATGTTTATATCCCTGCAGGAAGGGGTACTTGGATGAAACCACTACAAATCCAAGGATTTTTGCACATTCCAAGGGTCAGGGCAGCCTTGGGCAGAATCGAGCCCATTTTCAATGTGGGAACTCAGAAATCTCCAGGTTTTCCCAGCTACCCACAGCAATAATATTCAGAGTTAAATTCCATGGAGAAAACATCACTCCCCCTTGGAAAATTGCATATAAACAATCAAAATCTGCAACAGGGAATTGTAAAAGACTGTCTTTGATACTGGAAAAACAACAGGAAAAAACGGAGTTTGAGCTGTTTGCTCATCAGCTAATTGTGATTTAAAACTTTTGTTTTAATGCCTGTTTACACTAAAATTGCAGGAGGAGAAAGAGTTCCTTAAATACAGGTTGCTATGGAATTTTTTTGTGTGAGGAACAAGCAAATTGGAGTGATTGAGGAGGCAGAAAATCCGTGTGAGACACGGGAGCAAACAGGAAACAAACTGAGGCTGGTGTGTTCCTGCACAGGGGAAAAAATAACAGAGATGGGAATAAAAATAGTCTGAGATGCTCTTTGTACCCAACCCATCCCCAGCCTCACAAAATATCCCAGCTCTGGGGGGTGGGAAGTGCCACTTTTTGTGCTGTCTGGGGCAACTTCATTGTGCTTTGGTTAAAAAATACTTGCTTTATTTCAAATACAATAACTGCTTGTGAACCTTAAAACACAGTGCACAGAGCTCCATTATTAAGCTTAGAACTCCCTAATATCCCTCTAGAGAAACTTTCTGCAGCTTAGGGAGTTATTCTAGATAAGGGTTCATACACAGACCATTGTTCCAATTTTCTTTATTTTTTATATCATTTTTCTGCTGACCAATCTCATGGCTACTGCTTAGTTCTGCTGTCTCTGAGGTCTGCCTTTTGCAGCTTTCCCAAAACCCTCTGATTTTATGGATTCCCACACATCCCACAGGTGATAACAGCTCCACAGGATCCTTGGGTGTCTCTGTTTGGAAATCCAGGTGCCTGCTAAGGAAGGCAGGAGCCTCCCCTGAAATGGAGAATGTAAACTCTCCCTACTCCTCTGAATTGCTATAAATTTTAAATTAAGGGGCTCTCAGGCAAAAAATATGGGAGCAGGAAAATATCAGTTCTTTAATAGGGAAGAAAATAAAAGGATAAAATAAACAATGCAGTAAACTAAACCAACACTGCCAGAGTCAGAACCCAACCTGACACCCTGTGGGTCAGGGTGTTGGCAGCAGTCCCATTGGAATTGTGGCTCAGCCCTCCTGCAGTGTCAGGGCTGGTTCTGCTGGAGCAGGGATGCTGGACAAGGGTGGAGTCTCCTCTGAAGATCCCATGGAAGATGCAGCTGCTGTTCCTCTGGGAAATCCAGTGCAGAAGCCATGCTGGTGTTCCAGAATCCCCAGATTATATCCAGGTAGGAATGCTTGGCTGGTGTTCCAGAATCCCCAGACTATATCCAGGCAGGAATGCTTGGCTGGTGTTCCAGAATCCCCAGATTATATCCAGGCAGGAATGCTTGGCTGGTGTTCCAGAATCTCCAGATTATATCCAGGCAGGAATGCTTGGCTGGTGCTCCAGAATCTCCAGATTATATCCAGGCAGGAATGCTTGGCTGGTGTTCCAGAATCCCCAGATTATATCCAGGCAGGAATGCTTGGCTGGTGTTCCAGAATCTCCAGATTATATCCAGGCAGGAATGCTTGGCTCCTCCCTCTGGGCTCACATCTCCCAGTGGGATGCTGGAGTTCTTATCAGCCATGCAGTGACATTCAGTGGCCTCCTATCAGCAGATCTCTCCCCTGAGGGAGGAGTTATTGTGATCAGTCAGAGAGAGATAAGGAAAATTGCCCACCTGATAAAAGCTATCCAGATGGTAATAAATACATCTTGCTTTGCAATCTGGGATGTTGGGAGATCATTTCCTGCTAGCCAAGGTGCCCGGGGTTAATTAATCCTTGAGGGCAGCCAGGATTGATCCTGAGCTGCTGTAAATTGGCTCAGGCAGCTTGAAAGGGCTCAGCTTTACTTACACACCACGGGAGGATTAATCCTCTCTCTGCTCAGATCTGGATATCTTCAATTAGCATAGACAAGTTCTTTATCAAAGGAGGGATATTAATTATTCAGTGGATAACAGGGTGTGTTTCCAAGAGGAGATGTTCAGTGGTTTTCAGGTGGGAGCTGGAGCAGCACAGATCCTCTACAAGTCACTCAGGTTTATTTTTTTCCCTAATTGCCTCTTGGCCTGTCCCTATTTCCCTACCCCATGGATACAGAGCGTGGCTCGTGTCACAACCTCTGATTATGATGAGAAATAATCTCTTCGGGAAAAACGTTTCTTCCCCACGCTGAATCAAAATCAAATTAATCCACTGCAATCCTGCTGTAAACAAAGAGAACCATTTATTTCAGGAAAGCTGAGACCAGAAGGTTCCCAGGTTTCCCAACCCATTCTCGAAGCACAAAGTTGGGAAAATAATGTGAAAAATAGACAGGAGTAGAGTTTAGAGCCTGATTTCTTTATAGATAAATGGTCTGAGAAGTATCAAAATTCCAGGTTGGAAAGGACCTTAAAGCCCATCCAGTGCCACCCCTGCCATGGGCAGGACACCTCCCACACCCCAGGGTGCCCAAACCCCATCCAACCCAGCCTTGGGCACATCCAGGGATGTGGAATCCACAATTCTCCAAACAAGGACTTGTTGCCACAAACATTCCCTCTCACATTTCCCCCAGAATTTGTCAGCTGCGAACAAATTTTTGTGACAAGTGTTCCTTGAAGTGGAGACATCCCCGTGAAAAGCTGCAGCTCCAAAAAATCAATATATTTTCAACAACAACAACAACAACAACAAAAGAGCAGAAAATTCACAGTTAGTGCTGCTCCTGGGTCTTGTTCCTGACTCAGATATTTCCCTGTGGGATCGTGGGTTTGCCTGGCAGCAAAATGAACACAGAGCTCCAAAACTGTAAGGATTTTTTTTGTTGTTGTTAGGTTTTCAGGTACAGAGCAGTTTTTTTGTTTGCCCTGTGCCTCAGGCTCAGTGTCTCCTTTTCTGCCCTGTGTTAACTCCATCAGATTTCCACGAGCTCCACCTAAAAACTGTTTTCCTCCAAACCTCCTCCAGGGTGCTGAATTTGAGGGTTTTGTGCCTCTCAATGCAGAGATTTTTCCTGCACACATACAAACAGGAATATCCATTAATATACCCATAACTATTTATCTGAGGAGGTTTTTTCAATTTGTTTCTTAAATCTTCCCAGGATTTTTATTTTTCCCAAAGGTACTTTTGGTGCAACTCGCTTCTCACATCCAAATAATTCCTTTTAGTTTCAAGCAAATGCTTTATTTTCCGAGCAGGATCTACTGAGGGATTCAGACTATTGATTCCTTTCCAACAGCCTCAGTCTGGAGCAGCTTTATCCTTTTTGTTCATTTTTTATGGGTAATGAAAAACACTTTAATATCATTATGCTCATCAGATAAGGCTTAAAAACTCGCCGAGGTTCAAAGGAAAGGCCTAAATAGGTTGGGAGGCTCAGTCTGGATGCTGTCTCAGGGGAACTGTGGATTTTCCAGGCTCCTGCATCCTGACACATCCAGCCCTCCCCAGTGTTTATTTAATAACGCCAAGGAATGCTCCTGGGCCATGGTTTGTGATGCCAGGGGGAATTAACTGCTTTATACCAACACAGAGTAATGGCAACACTCAAAACAGAGTTTTTCCACTCTCCAGCCCCACATTGGGTGCCAAATTTTACCCTGGTTTAGGGCAAATTTGGGAGAAAACCTCCAAAAGAGGGCCCCAGTGTTTATTTAATAATGCCAGGGAATGCTCTTGGGTTGTGTTTTGTGATGCCAGAGGGAATTAACAGCTTTATACTAACAAAGAGTAATGGCAACCAAAAATGAACTCAAAATAGGGGTTTTTTCCACTCTCTGTCAAGCCCCACGTTGGGCACCAAACTTTTTCCTGGTTTAGGGCAAATTAGGGAGAAAACCCTTTCTCCTAATGTGTGCTCATTTCTTGAAAATCTCTTTTTTTTTTTGGTTGTTCAATTTGTGTATTAATCTTCATTGAACTCTCGAAAAATGAATTTCAATCTTTATGGTAAAAAAAAAAGGGAGAATAATGTTTGATTCACACCCTCCTTGATTTTCATCAACCAACCTCTGCTGCTCAAGTACTGTTTAATCAAAAAAAAAAAAAAAAAAGAAAAAAGAAAAATCCCAGATGGCTTCAAAGATTTATCACTGGAATGGAAAATGCTGCCTCTCAGTCAGCTCCCACATTCAGTGGCTCCGAAAAGAAAAGAAAAGAGAAAAGAAAAAGAGAAAAGAAAAAGAAAAAGAAAAGAAAAAGAAAAAGAAAAAGAAAAAGAAAAGAAAAGAAAAGAAAAGAAAAGAAAAGAAAAGAAAAGAAAAGAAAAGAAAAGAAAAGAAAAGAAAAGAAAAGAAAAGAAAAGAAAAGAAAAGAAAAGAAAAGAAAAGAAAAGAAAAGAAAAGAAAAGAAAAGAAAAGAAATTTTGGTAAAATTGTGGAATTTTAGTGCTCCCAGGTGAATTTTGTGGTCAATTTGTGGAATTTTGGGGTGAATTTGAGGAATTTTGTAATCCCAGGTGGATTTTGGGGGTGAATTTGTGGAATTTTGGGGAGTTTTGATTGGCTAGTCTGATACAGGTTTAGAGCAAAACCACGATAGGGAAACTTTGACCTTCCTGCTCTGAAACAGCTGCTCTGTGTCTCTGAGACACGAGGAACAACTTGTTTGCAGTAGGAACACAGTTAAAATTAAAATTACCCTCAGAAAGTTCGGGCACAGCAACCCACTGGTTTCTGAGGGGCTGGGATGAATGGCAGAGGAAAAAAAAAAAATCTTATTTTAAGCTCTGCTTATTTCTGGCTGCAGGTTATTGAGCGATGTAAATGCAGCTGATTTGAGTGTGAGAAGTTTTTTGGGAGCTTTATCAGATCAGCACTTCAAGGCTGGGGCAATTCCACCTGAGCTCTTGGAGCCTTACAGTTATGTGAAGAATTCTGCTGGATACAAATTGATTTAAATACCTCAGGAGAAAAAAAAAAAAAAAAAAAAAAAGAAAATGATAAGGGCTGGTCCCATCTGTGATAGGAGTGTGAAAATGGAGTTGAGTGTCTCAGTCTCCTCCCTCCCAATTCCATTCATCCCAGCCAGGAGTGTCAGTAACCTTGGCAACTCCGTGTTTGTGGTTTTTGTTTTCCTCTCTGCTCCTGTGACAGCTAAAATTCCCTTTATTTTTTATTATATTCTGTGGTGATGTAAAACCAGAGCCCAAATCACATCACGTTGAAGGGAGGCGGAGGGAGGAAAAGGCTCAGGAAGCTTTTTTTAATGCAAATTTTATGTATCTACAAGCTTAGGGGTAGCTGAGATGTGACTGCAATGTTTTCAACAGGTTTATTTTGTCTGTAGATCTGTGTGGGTGCATTTAATTTTATCTAAAAGCCACTGAAACAAAAATTTTTAATTCCATTTAAAATGCCACTAAAACAGAAAATAAGGAGATGGAGATGTGGTATCAAAAGCCATCATTTTGTGTCATCAAAAACCATCCTGGAGAAGTAGGCAAAGAATGGGGATTTCTTCTGGACACCCCAGAGTTTTGCAGTCTCACACAAATAACTGAATAAACACAAGAAATTCTGTATATCCCCATTAATTACCCTGGATTTTGGTGCTCCATGCTCAGCTTTTCCTCTGCTTGCCCCAGCTGCATTTTAAGAATTTAATCCTTTATGTTTTTAACCAAGATGCTGCACTTGGAGGCTGCAGATCCTCTGCTGTGTTGTCCCACTCTGATCTATGATTTAACTTCCCAAGTTCTGCGCTGCCAAAGGACTCTGATAGAAGGTCAAGCTTGTTGATTATGAAAAAGTAATTGAAATTTGTTTTATTGGGGCAGGGGAAGGAAGGGAAGATGATTTGTATGTATCTGATAATAGAAAACATTATGGTCATTTATTTCAGTTTCTGTAATTGAATTTCAAACCTTTCAAGTCGAGGCTTGTGCGCTGTGGATGCATCCCAGCCCAGAAACTTTCTGTCATTCCCTCATCCACTCTTGATCAATTTTAGTGATTGTATGGATTTGTCTCTTCCCAGGCTGTGCTTAAAGAGCAGCAGCGGCTGAAGGAGCTGCAGTGTTGGCAAACAGCTAAAATGGGGAGCAGGATTGCTGATGGCTGCTGCAGAGCCTTCAGGGCTGCTGCCCCAGGGTGGGCATTCCCTGCATCTGGCATTCCCTGCCCCTGGCACAGGGCATTTTCTGCTCCTGGAATTCCTTGCCCCTGGCATTCCCTGTGCCTGGCACAGGCTGGGCAGGGAAATGGGGGCTCCTGGAATTTGTAGTGCATCCTTTCCCCTCTAACATAAGAGAGAGAAAGGACGAGGTGAGGGATTGAGGAATCTGACTCCATGTTCTCAGAAGGCTGTTATATTATATATATTATATATATTATATATATTATATATATTATATATATTATATATATATATAATATATTATATATATTATATATATAATATATATAATATATATTATATATTATATATATTATATATATTATATATATTATATATATTATATATATTATATATATTATATATTATATATATTATATATATTATATTATATATTATATATATTATATTATATATTATATGATATTACATTATATTATGCCATATTATATTATATTATATTATATTGTATAGTATTATATTGTATTATTGCTATTCTAAAACTATACTAAAGATAAAGAAAAATATACATTATTATATTATATTATATTATATTATATTATATTATATTATATTATATTATATTATATTAGCTATACTAAAACTATACTAAAGAAAGAGAAAGATACAGATACATTATTCTATTATTCTATTCTATTCTATTCTATTCTATTAGCTCTACTAAAACTACACTGAAGGAAGAGAAAGATACATTACATTACATTATGCTATAATATACTATAATTTAATTATAAGATCATATAATTTCCGAATTATATTATATTAATTATATTAACATTATAACTATTATATAACAAATACAATTATTATAATATTAATTATAATTATCTTAATTATATTATATTAATGCTATACTAAAACTAAAACTGCACTAAAGAAAGGGGCGACAAGGGGAGGCAGGGAAAGCAGCACAGCAGGGCAGGGAGAGCTCACCTGGGGCTTGCCATGCAAAAATTTACCTGAGAGTGCTCCAAAACTCTGTCCCAGACAGAGGGAGCATGGCAGGACACTGATGAGGGAACTCCTCGCTTTCCTGTAGATCCAGGTGATGCCAGAGCTGACAGAGTTCATCTCCCTGCAGGGAAATTTGGGGCAAATCCCTCTGTCCTTTGCTTTGATGCCCTGCTCCTCTCCCAGCAGCTGGAAATGTTGAAGTTGGCAATGCCTGACTGGTTTTTCCCTCCCTTAAAACAAACCAATTATCCAGGCCTGACGAGAATAGAAGCAGAATGTGGTAATTTCTTGCACTCCTTAATTGCCTCCCAAAGAGGATAAAGCAGTTACTTTAAAAGACTCGAGTCTTCATCTGCACTGTTGAAATAAAGCCTTTGGAGGATAACTTGAAAGGACAGATGAAGAGCCTGGGTTTGTTCAGGGGAGCCAGGACTGAATGAGCTGCTGCCTTTGACAAACCTTGCCATCATTAGGAATTCTCTCTGTCCCGGGAAAGAGTGCAGACAGCATGGGAATTAAAGCAGAGCCACAAAAAAAGGGACAAAGGTTTGGGATTCAGAAGCCATGAGGAGTGATTGGAGTAGAAAACAGTTCCAGGTTCTGAGATTCCAGGTTCTGTCTAAGGGAGCAGAGGGAAAATCCTGCAAACATCCCAGGAGCAGGACAGAATATCCTGAAAATATCCAAGGAGCAGGACAGAGTATCCTGAAAATATCCAAGGAGCAGGACAGAATATGCCGAAAATATCCAAAGATAATTTTTTTCACTGATGGAAATAGCAGAAAAACCATTAACAGTGGATCAGTACAAGGGGCTGAGGTGCCAAGTTCTGTCTAAGAGAATAGAAGGAAAATCCTGCAAACATCCCAGGAGCAGGACAGGAGGGGGAGCTCCCCGAGCATCCAGGAGCAGATCCCTCCCTGCCTGGAGATTAGGAGGGAAAATCAGCTCCCAGCCTGTCCCTGGGATTGTTTAAATCCACCCGTGGCCCGGCTTTGAACCAGACCCCAAAGGGTGAAGGGCTCCTCTCCGCCTCAATCCCCGGAGGATGCAGCTGCTCCCGACACGGATTTGTGACAAATCCCACCCCGAGGGCAGCAGCCTCTGCTCTGCTCCCTCTGATCATCGGTGGCAATTTAAAGATTTCCCTTTCTTCCCACCCCTCCCGTGCCCGCTGCACCCTTTTCTTCCTCCTGCCATCTAAATCCAGCTAAACCTTCTGAAAGGAGATTAGGAGCTGGTGGATTTCGAATATCATAAATCAAGGTGGATGCTCACATTCCGAGGGGGTTTTCCCCCAGTTTTTCAATAGACAAAGTCCCGAGCTTAATCTTTGAAGACTCAAAAAACACGGGAACAAAAATGTAAATATCCTTGAGCAGAGCATTTTCTTTTTGATTCTAACCCTGATCAACCTCTTCTCATCAATCCCTGCTCTGCTCTTCCAGGCATTCCCTGCTTCACCTTCCTTTTCTTGTTCCAAAATTGAACCAGTTTAACATAAATAAACTTTCATCATTCTTATTGATTTCAGGGGGGTTCGTATCCGAGCAGCATCAATGGAGATTTTCCACCCTTTGGCCTCCTGTTCACAGCCACTTTGTACTCCAGGAGAAAACAGCTCCAGGATGTCCCTGTGGAATTCCTGCTGGGCTGTTGGGTGTGGAAAATGTGTATTTTATGGTTGTTTTTTTGGCAAATATTAAAAATTAATATTATATGTGTTATGTTAGAAAGTGATGCTCTATTAATTTTCTTAAATAATGTATTAAAATATAGTTTTAGGTTATAACATAATGATAAATAAAAACTAAGTATGTGGGATATTTCTTTAAAGAAAGGAATTAGCTACTCACACCAGAGAGCAGCCACAGGACACCGAAATCTTTCAGAGAAAATGAATTTATTGCCCCATTATCAAGTTCTTTCTGCTTCTGCCGTGAAGATGCCTCAGGATTCAGAGGAAGAAGCTGACGCTGCCCAGACAGAATCCTGTGTTTGAATGGAATTTATGCATCATGGATGAGGTGCATGAATATGCAACAGGCTGTTGCCTTTAAGGGTTAATCTTCTGTTCACCTGTGTCCTTTTTCGGGCTTATTTTGCCCAGAAAAATTACCCAGATTATCCTTAATTCTTTGTTTTTATTGTCTTGTATTGTCCTAATCCAAATTGTCCAAATTATTATTACTCTAATTATATTACTATTTTTATAACTATTTTATTACTATTAAACTTTTAAAATTTTAAACCCAAGTGATTGGAGGTTTTCACATTGGGTGTTTGCAGCAGGGATGAGCTCTTTGCTCAGAGAGAACAAGAAGAGCAAGGGCAGAACGTGGCCGTGGTGCTGCTCAGCTCTGTTTGCTGCCACTTTCTGAGGTGTTTAAAAAATAGAGACAAGGTGATCAGCAGCTGACTGTTAATTAATGCAAATGCACGTGTCTGCCTTCAGCTCCAAGATCCCACCAGTTCCTCTCTTGTATATTTTCCAAATTTTATGACCTCGTAAGACCCCCTATTCTTTAAAACAGGATTAAAATCACAACATTACCCTTGTGGTTCATTTTTCTAAACGTTATTGTAAAAGAACCAGCAAAAATCAAAACTTACAGTGATATTAGGGAACTCTCAGGGTATTTTTTGGAGAGTTGAGACAAAGGGGATGTCACAATGACTCTGTGTCATTGTCCTATTGATTTCAGGTTCCCTGCCACGCTCGGTGCAGTGAGGAGTGAGGGGTGACACTTCTCAGAGCTTTATTTTGGGTTTGGCAGCCCAGTCTGGAATAATTTACAGGAGAGAGGTTTGAACTTGGAGCTGTCCTCGGTGCTTATTTGTGGGTGGCTGGAACCAGGTAAGGTCAATTCTGGATCTCTGCCCAAGATCCCTGTTGATAATTTAGACATTAATCAATCTCTGTGCTGTCTCCTTCCTCTCCTGAGCATTCCTGACCCGGGACTTGAGGAGGCAAGGAAGACAAGTGGGAATGTCTTCAACAGCCCCATAATCTCACTCAGCCACGCTGATTTATTCCTCTCCTGCTCTTGGAGAAAATTCTCTCTTGGAGACAACAGAAACTTTCTCCTCTCTTGTCGCAGACCTCATCTTTTATGAAAAACCCTTTCCTTAGGGTTTTTCCTCCTGAGAAGCTGGGAGGCCTCAGGAACAAAATGTGAACAATGGTTATCTGCTGCTGTGGAATGCAACAGGGGCATCTGTGATTGGTCTCATGTGGTTATTTGTAATTAATGGCCAATCACAGTCAGCTGGCTTGCACACAGAGCCCGAGTCACAAACCTTTGTTATCATTCCATTCTATCCTTAGCCAGCCTTCTGATGAAATCCTTCCTTCTATTCTTTTAGTATAGTTTTAATGTAATATATATCATAAAATAATAAATCAAGCCTTCTGAAACACGGAGTCAGATCCTCATCTCTTTCCTCATCCAAGAACCCCTGTGAACACCATCACACTCTCTGATTTCAAAAACAATCAATCCTCTCTGATCCCTCAGCTTCCCTGCCATGTTCCTTGGGAGATTTTCCTCCAAAGTTTTGTCAGAGCAGGGCAGGAACATCTCCCCTTGTTCTCCCCTGTCTCAGATCAATACAACGACCTTCAGCAGAGCTGTAATTGCATTGGGCAGGGACGCATCAAACCTCAGAATATTTGATTTGTCCTCAACCCAAGCTGAGGGCTCTCAGTGTATTTTTTTTTTTTCCTCCCTGGCTTTCTGCAAGTGTAATTCTGTTTAAATCTGTGGGGATCACTCTGAGATTGCTCTCATAAAGGAGGTTGGGTTAATATCCCTCCTGTCCTTGGCTTTTCTGCAGACAGAGGCAACCAGGGGCCTAATTAGTGTGATTGGGTTGGTGCTTATGGAGGCTGCTCCAAGAGGAGCTGGACTGACACCACGAAACTCATTAAACTCAGCTCCTCCAACAGCATGGCTTTATGTGGCAGAGAAAAGAAATCCAGCAAGGGGGAAGTCAAAGTAGAATCCTCATTAGAGTAATTAGTGCAAGTCATTATTTCCTAGAAGCCTGGAATGGGCACATTTGTTCTGAGGAGATGCCAAGGGTATGGCTGGATGGAGGGGAGGCAGGAGAGGGGGTTTGCCCTGGGAGGGGATGGGTGATCCCATTAACTCAGCACAGCTAATCCCCCTTCCACACTCGTTCCCTGCCTTTATCTTCACTTGGCTGCTCATTTCCCTCATGGAATTCTTCTGTTGTTCCTGTTGAGAAAGGGGAAAAATCCTGCCTGGGCTGTGGCAGGGTTCCTGGAAGGAAAATGAGCAGCTGGAAGGTCTGAGAGAACCTTAATAAAACCTTAATAAAGCCTTAATCAAACCTCAATAAAATGTTCTGCTGGTGGTGGCACCTCCTTGGAGTATCTGTGTTCCCGTTCCTGGAACCCATCATGTTCTTTGCTGCTGAATTTTGAATGCCTTGCCTCAGTCAACATTAACAAAGAGTTCTGCCAGCAAACTTCCTTGGAATGGCTTGGAGTGGAGGACTTGGAATGGAGGAGAAAAGGAGATCATGGAATAGAGCAGAAAAGGGATTTACCAAAGTCCTGGAACGCATTCTCGGGGCCCCCTCGGGGCCCCACTTGCAATTTCAATGTTTGGAGCACACGAGGTCAGCCCTTGGACCACTCCTGAGTTTTCAAATTGTGAGCACACCCTTCAGAACCTCCTTCTCCGATCTCTGGCCAGAATTCCTCATGGATGGGCCTTTTATGGGCCCAATTTTGTCTCTGCACCCCTGGAAGTGCCCAAGGCCAGGCTGGACGGGGTTTGGAGCACCCTGGGATTGTGACTGATGTCCCTGCCCATGGCAGGGGCTGGAATTACATGAATTTCAAGGTCCCTTGCCACCCAAAGCATTCCCTGATATTTTATTTCCATGATATTGCTGGGAGTTGAGTTATTGGGGAGGCCATTCCCTTGGGGTCCCTCAAATTTTTGAAGGATGCAGCCTCCCTTTTTATCCCAATTTCCAGCCACATTTCCCTTCTCTCTTTCCCCATTTCTGAGGTACTTGAGAGGTTCAGACCTCCCAGAACACCTGATTCCAAAGATTCCCCTCTAATGTATAACCCTCCCTTTTCATTTTTAATTCTTACAGAATTTAGGGGGTTTTCCCCATTTCTGAGGTACTTGAGAGGTTCAGACCTCCCAGAACACCTGATTCCAAAGATTCCCCTCTAACGTATAACCCTCCCTTTTCATTTTTAATTCTTATGGAATTTAGGGGTTTTCCCCATTGCTTCTTTCATCTCTCAATGTCCAATTTCATACACCAGCAAACCTGAAGTTTATTTGTAAAAGCAAATATCTTCTTCCATTCATCAATCAGTGGAATCCTTCCCATTGTTTCTTTTATCTGGTTTTGTCCACCAGCAGACCCACGGCTTGTTTGGAAACACAAGTCCACTATTCGTCTCATAATTGATAAATGAAAAAAAAAATATATTAAGCAAAAAATCACCTGGTTGTGTTCTAGAGGTCATATCCTACACTTGAAAAGGGCAGCAAAGAGGAAAAATCTCCATTTCCCCACCCTGATGCTGGGGATGAGCAGCAGTGACCTTCTACAACATTTCCCATCCGAGCAGGATCCCCCCGCAGGCACGAGACCCCCGGGCCTGCCATAAACCCAGCAGTCAGAAAGGATCATAATTATTGCTGCCTTTTAATGATTTTAATAAGCTGGGAGAAGGAAAGGCAGGTTAAGCATTCATCTGTACCTGACAGATCCCATTAAGAGCTCGGGGCCTCTCCGTGCTGAAAGGTCTCGTTTGACACATTTTGTCTGCAGGTCAGAACGCGGCCCTTCCATCTTTCCAGTTGCATTTGCAGCCTCTCTGCTCTCCATGACAAAGGAAGGGTTGGAGAGGCAAACACTGCCTGACAAATGAGCTCTAAACCAGGAATTATCCCCGTGGCATGGCTGAGTTATTTGTTTCCCTCGCTTTGGCATCCACTGCTGGGGATGGGGAGGGTCCAAAGGGAGGGAAAATAAATGCATAAATAAAAATGATCGTTTTTTCCACCATGAAAGCATCACCCTTCTTGTTGTATTGATAAAGCAGGGCGATATAGAGTGATGCAATAAATATCTTTTATTATTAAAAAACCCCAAGATGAACCACAGCCATAACCCCAAACCAAGCCCTCCCTCCTCAATAACTCAACTCCCAGCAATACCATGGAAATAAAATATTTCCATGATATTGCTGGGAGCTGAGTTACTGGGGAGGGCCATGGGGCCCTAAAAATCCGAAAAGAGGATTTTTTTACACTTAGCACTACAAAACATTTTTCTACTCATGTATCTCATAGAACTGAGGGTGATGGAGCTAATTTCTCAAAGCTGAAAATACAGACTGTCATGGAAATCCATAGGAAGAAATCCATAGGAAGAAATCCATAGAAAGATTCCTGTTTGTTTTATATCAAACCAAAAAAAAAATCACTTTTATTCCTGAGTTCCTTGCCAGCAGGGGAGTCTTGGAGACAAAGAATTAAATATCAGATCTGGGGGTCTGACAGATTTTGGAGGGGTTGTGAAAGTCCCTGTCTGGTTCCACATCAGGCATCGACAAAGCAATCAGTGGAATTCTTCTTCAGCACAGATTATGCTGTAAAAGCAAAAAAAAAACAAAAAACCAACCCAGCATTGATTTGGGTTTGTAATAAGATGACAAGTCTGTAATGATCAGAGATTACAGAAATGTACTTTTCATTTCTCTGACACCATGTCAATACTTTTTCCAGCTGTTCTGAATGCCCTGAGAGGTTTTATCTTAAAATCTGGGTTTGAGAAAGAGAAGCGAGAGAAAAGGTTATTGAAACGGTGTCACTCCTAAATTCTTTTGTGTTTGATTAAATATATTTTATAAAGTACAGAAATGGGGTCAGGGAAGCACCTTTTGCTCCACTTCAGGTTGACCTAAACCCTGTGTTTGGGTGATTTTCAGAACACAACATTCATTAGGTTTTGGGCTGTGAGGTGAATTTTTCTCATATCTTGCCTTGCCAGAATTTTTTGCTATTTAATTAACCCCCTTTTTTAACCCCTTTATAAGGGGATTAACCCTTAAAAACAATGACCTGTTGCATATTCATACACCTCATACATGACACATAAATTCCATTCAAACACAGGATTCTGTCTGGGCAGTGTCAGCTTCTGAATCCTGACCAAGGCAGGAAGAACTAAGAGAGCAATAATAATCAAATAAATAAAATAAATAAAATTAAAATAAAATAAATAAGAGAGCAACACATTCTTTTTCTCTGAAAGATTTCGGTGTCCTGTGGCTGCTATCTCAGAGTCCTCTCTTAAAAAAATATCTTACATAGCATAGTAAGATACTATTCTATTTTAACTGTTCTATTTTTCTATTATTCTATACTATTCTATTTTTCCATTCTATTCCTGTAAGATACCATTTCTATTTTAACATTTTGTTATAACCTAAAACTGTATTTAACACACTCCTTAATAAAATTATTACAGCATAACTTTCTAACACAACACATCTAATATTCATTTTAATATTTGGGAAAAGCCAATCACAAAATATGCATTTTTCACACCTGGCAATGGATTTATTCTGGGTACACATTTATTAAGTGAGCTCTGGATTGGATTTCCCAGCAGAATTCCCTTTCTCTGCCTGTGGGCCACACAAACCCTTCTTGTCCCTCTCTTTCCCCTCTCCACCCTCTGCCCTGCAGCCCCGTGAATTTGGGGAATTTAGTTGAAATTCAGGCATTTGTTTTGTGTTCATGTCACACGTTGTTTCTGCCACAGTTGGTCTCCTTCCCCCCTCAGCCAGCAGCACACGGAATAAAAGGAGCTTGTGTGAGATTTGGCTCAGCAGCCTCAGCTCTGCCTCGGTGCCAAAGCCCTTAAAGCTGCAGCAGCCCGGCCTTGGCAGGGATTTTCCTTTTCCTCTTCTCTTCTCTTCTCTTCTCTTCTCTTCTCTTCTCTTCTCTTCTCTTCTCTTCTCTTCTCTTCTCTTCTCTTCTCTTCTCTTCTCTTCTCTTCTCTTCTCTTCTCTTCTCTTCTCTTCTCTTCTCTTCTCTTCTCTTCTCTTCTCTTCTCTTCTCTTCTCTTCTCTTCTCTTCTCTTCTCTTCTCTTCTCTTCCCTTCCCTTCCCTTCCCTTCCCTTCCCTTCCCTTCCCTTCCCTTCCCTTCCCTTCCCTTCCCTTCCCTTCCCTTCCCTTCCCTTCCCTTCCCTTCCCTTCCCTTCCCTTCCCTTCCCTTCCCTTCCCTTCCCTTCCCTTCCCTTCCCTTCCCTTCCCTTCCCTTCCCTTCCCTTCCCTTCCCTTCCCTTCCCTTCCCTTCCCTTCCCTTCCCTTCCCTTCCCTTCCCTTCCCTTCCCTTCCCTTCCCTTCCCTTCCCTTCCCTTCCCTTCCCTTCCCTTCCCTTCCCTTCCTTCCCTTCCCTTCCCTTCCCTTCCCTTCCCTTCCCTTCCCTTCCCTTCCCTTCCCTTCCCTTCCACCTTGAAGCCCATTTGATTTTGTAGGGGCCTGTCCCAGACATCTTTTATGAAAAATCGTTTATCATTAGGATTTTTCCTCCTGAGAAGCTGAGAGGCCTCAGGAACGAAATGTGAACATTGGTTATCTGCTGCTGTGGAATGCAACAGGGGCATCTGGGATTGGTGAGAGGTGCTGCCTGTAATGCAAACCCCGTCTGATTTTCAGAGCAGAGGAGCGGAGCTCTTTGTTTGGGAGCTAATCCTGTTGCTGGTAATAGGATTAGCAGCAAGAACAGATGCAGAGCAGTTCCTGGTGTCTCTCTGTGAAAAACGCCAATCACTCGTTTTCTAAAATTTTTAAAAGTTTAATGATTATAAAACGGTTACAAAAGTAGCATACCCCTCCCTTTTAATTTTAATTCTTATGGAATTTTTGGGTTTTTCCCCATTTCTGAGGTACTTGTGAGGTGCAGACTTCCCAGATTACTTGATTCTGAAGATTCCCCTCTAATGTATAACCCTCCTTCTAATTTTTAATTCTTATGGAATTTTGGGGTTTTTCTTCCCCATTGTTTCTTTCATCTTTCAATGTCTAATTTCATTTAACAGCAAAAGTAAAGTTTATTTTCCTTTGTGTCTGCTGCTTGTTGGACACTCAATTCCCCAGTGTTGCCTCCTCTAGAGATGGAGAAGTGATTCTATAAAATCAGGGAATCAATGGGGTTGGAAAAGGCCTCCAAGAGCATCGAGTCCAGCCTTTGACCAGATCCCCACCTAAACTAAACCACAGGGGCCACATCCACTCATTGTTTAACATCTCCAGGATCTGGGACTCCACCTCTGCCCTAAAAGAAATTTTCCCTAAAATCCAACCTGAGCTTGCCTTGGTATAACTTGAGGCCATTTCCCCTCATCCTAGAGGGAAAAAGATGCCAGAATTCTGGAAAAAAACATAAATTTTCTTGGAAAGACCAGAAATTTGAGTTTCTAATTCATCCTTTAGGATTGTAACAACTCAGAATTCCAAATGTGCTCAGCTCCAAATTCCATCAGCACCAAGGGCTTGTCAGTCCTAGAAAACGAGGCCATGCATTCCAGCTTCCTGTGGAAGTTTTATTTTTCCATTTTCTTCACCCAAACAGCAGCTCCGAATCCAGGTGCTGCCTGTGGGGAAGGATTGGAGGGACAGACCTGATCTCTCACCTCTCTTGCCTCCAAATTTGGATTTAATGGCTCTAATTTCAGATTTCCAACACTCAGATGGAGCCAGCAAGGGCTGAAACACTTCAAATTCGCCACAACCCAAAGTGAGGAGTAAAACAACAACAACCATGGAGAATTTTCATCTTTAAAATGAAATTTTGGTCTGGTCATTCCCTTCCTGAGGAGCCTTCCATAAAATTCCAACCATTTTGTGGAAAGCTCCACCAGCTTTGTGGGGAGTTGGCTCCTCCTGCTCTGGGATTTTTTGATTCAGAGCTCTGTGCTATTCTCTGGAGGGATGCCACACGTGTTCATTTTTCAGTCATTAATTCCTGCTAACAGTTCAATCTCTGCAAGATCAAAGGTAGTTTTTTGCTATTTAGGTCAGCCATATTTTTTTTTCTTCCCCAAATGAACCAAAGGAAAAGTTTATGCACAGCGCTATTTAAAAATAATAATTAAAAAAATAATACATGAATTAAGTACTTCTGGATGTTCGCATGGTCTGTAAGGAAAAAATAAGTAAAAAAATATAAATATAATATATATCATTTATTATAATTATATTTAAGTAGAAATTTTTTAATTTAAAATTTAAAGGGAATTCCTATATATTTAAAGATATATTTATATTTCTATTAATATAAATATAGTTATATAAATTCCTATATATTTAAATATATATTTATATGTATTTATTTTATTTATAATAAATATAAAATTATATTTATTACCAAACTTGTTGGAGCAAGAAGAATCCCAAGAAGGCACAACTCCAAAGGAAGGTAGAGGGGTAATGGCTTCCCAAGGCAAAAGGACAGGTTTGGATGGGATTTTGGGAAGGAATTCCTGGTTTGAGGGTGAGGAGGGGCTGGGATGGAATTCCCAGAGCAGCTGTGACTGCCCCTGGATCCCTGGCAGTGCCCAAGGCCAGGTTGGAGCCACCAGGGACAGTGCAAAGTGTGGGACCATGGTGGCACTGGGTGGGGTTTAAGGTCCTTTTCAACCCAAACCAGTCCATGAAATATTCCATTAAATATTCCATTAAATATTCCATTAAATATTCCATTAAATATTCCATGAATATTTCTCCTTCCCTTCTGCCCACCCAGGGCACCCCTTCAGCTCCCCCTTTCTGCCCCCAGAGTCCCCAAACCCAGATTCCCCTCCTGTGTTTTCCCATTTTAATTCCAGTCCTCGTCAATATGCATCAAACTCAACTTTTAACCACAGCTTTCCTTTAATATTTTACGAGCAAGCAGATTTACAAATTATTCCATAAAGGTTCTGCTGGATGGGCTTTCTGATGTTGTAATGCTGTCAATTTATCATCTTGTAAAATTAATTAAAGGCAGCTCGATGCTATAGACTTTTTAAAGAAAAAATAAAAACCAAACCAGGCGTGCGTTTTCCATGGGATTTCACATTTTGTGTTTATATCTCAAAAAAATGGGAATACGGAGGATGGATTTGGATGAGGGGATTGAACTGGGGGATCTGTAGAGTCCCTTCCAAGCCAAATTATGTTGTGATTTTATGAAACGGGGAGGAGAAGGGGAAGGAGAAGGAGAAGGAGAAGGAGAAGGAGAAGGAGAAGGAGAAGGAGAAGGAGAAGGAGAAGGAGAAGGAGAAGGAGAAGGAGAAGGAGAAGGAGAAGGAGAAGGAGAAGGAGAAGGAGAAGGAGAAGGAGAAGGAGAAGGAGAAGGAGAAGGAGAAGGAGAAGGAGAAGGAGAAGGAGAAGGAGAAGGAGAAGGAGAAGGAGAAGGAGAAGGAGAAGGAGAAGGAGAAGGAGAAGGAGAAGGAGAAGGCTGCTGCGTACAGCCCTGGTCCCAAGTATTTCATTACAGTTCATGCACAAAAATCACTTTGATTCTCTTCCATTTCTCCTCCCCCACCATGAGTATTTTTTCCCCAAGAATTCTCACCGCTTTGCATTATTTTAATTAAGGGCAATTCTCCTGTTATCATTGCAGGAAGGAAAAGGCAGTGAGTGTTCACAGCATTAGAAAAGGGAGATAATTTCTTTATTTTTATAGAAAGATGATTGTGCTTAGTAAACAGTGCTACAGAAATGCTTTTAGGGGTGGAAAAGGCTCCAGACTTAATGAAAATATTTAATCTCCAACCCCAGGTGATAACACCAAAGGCACTGAGCTGCAGACAAGGCAAAGTGCTGTAAATGCTGGGATGGAATTCCCAGAGCAGCTGTGGATCCCTGGATCCCTGGAATTATCCAAGTCCAGGTTGGAGCAGCCTGGGACAGTGGAGGGATGGAGGAGGATCTTTACAGCCCCTTCCAACCCAACCCGATCTGGAATTCTCTTTGCTCTCAAATCCCCCAGACCAGTCCCCCTCTCATCCTCATGGATCCAGCCCAATCCCATCAGCATGCTGTGAAACCCGGAACAAACCAGGATTTAAATCTGGCCTCACAATGGAAAACTGGACCAATTGTTTAATGATTGATGAGGGAAATGTCAGGTGAATTATTTGCCAAATGATACTGGGTCCATCTGTTGCAGAATTTTGCATGTGATGACAGAGAGAAATTAATTATGTCTCCTTCAGAGATAGAAACATTCCAAACTGTGAATCTCAGCTCTCCTCATAAACGAGTCCAGCATCATTATCTCCATCACCCAAGGAAAATGGGAGCGTCAGTGGAAGGGGAGTCACAAGCCTGAACTTCAGAGAGGTGAGGAGCCTAAATCCGCATAAAAACTGACCCAAAACTCACTCCTTTCACAGAGGATGTGAGTCACAGAGGGATCTTTCTGTCTCCAGGTGAGATTCAGGGATGGGAGTGCCCCAAATGTACCTGGGCATCGGGCAGGACCAGCACAACCCAGGGCTGGCTGTCCCCACATCCCTCCTCCACAGCTCTGCCTTGTCCACTGATTTCTCATGCGACTCCAGTGGCCTCAATTCCCAATTCCACTGGTGTGTTACATCAAAGGCAGCTGGATTTAACACCATTCAGATTTCAGGAACATTGGAACTGCAGCATTTTAATTTTTTTTTTTTTTTTTTTTTGCCTCAGATTTAACTCCTTGCTAGCCCCCACCTCCTGTGAGAGGATACCAAGCACGCAGAGTTTTCCACTCCGTTTCACAGCACGTTCCCCAAACATATGGATCTTCCAATCCCTTCATCTATTGGGATTTCTCAAACTAAGAATGTTTTGACATTAGGAAAAGGAAAAAAAAATGTGCAACAGGAGGAGCATCCCTGTGGCACAGGGTGCCACACTCCGGATGGTGCCACATATTGACAGTAACTGAGAGGTGCCAAGAGGTAAAATATCAACATTTAACCTCTTTTTGCTTTAGTTTGGGAACGACAATTTCATCCTCAGCCAATTCTGCCCTGATTTTCAGTTAAAACCACATTTCACACTCATGTTTCAGAGATGAGGGATCTCTCATCTCTGTGCTGCACTTAGAGATCTTTACATCCAGGTTCCTCCAGGCTGTCTCGGTGAAATTTCTCTGCTGTATTTCACATTTCTACACAAATAAAACCCCCAAAGCAGCAGCTTGACCTATGATAACCCAGCTCCACTCACTCCTCATTTTTAATTCATCTTTCTCCTTTGACTCCAGAAGACAATCCTTCTTTACAGGCCATGAAAAATTCAGGAGATGTAGGAAGGGAGATTGAGAGCAGCCCAGTGAAGAGAGATTTGGCAAAGGCAGGGTTTAGCCCAGGATTGAGGATGTCACCGGGCAAGTGACAAATGCTAAATCAGAGTGTAAATCACTGTAAGGAGAAGATTTTAGAGCAGCCAAATATTTTAATTTGGGGCTGGGGCAGCTTGAGCTCCAGGTGCAGGGAAAAGCTGGGAATGGCTGAGGTGGGTGCACTGAAGGGAGCAAATCAACCTTGTGAAAAATGCTGATCACTTGTTTTTTAAAATTTTAAAAGTTTAATAGTAATAAAATGGTTATCGAAATAGCAATATAATTAGAGTGATAAAAATTTTGGACAGTTTGGATTAGGACAATATGAGACAATAAAAACAAAGAGTTAAGGACAGGCCGGATACCTTTTCTGGGCAAAATAAGCCTGAAAAAGGACCCACATTAACAGAGAATTAACCCTTAAAAACAATAACCTGTTGCATATTCATGCACCTCATACATGATGCATGAATCCCATTCAAACACAGGATTCTGTCTGGGCAGTGTCAGCTTCTTGCTCTGAATTTAACAGCATCTCCAGGGCTGAGTGAGGTAGGAAGAAGTTCATTTCTTCTGATGAGACAACAATAAATTCTCTTTCTCTGAATAATTCAGGTGTCCTGTGGCTGCCATCTCAGCGTGACACATTCAGCCCTGATTGGCCAAAGAGTCAAAACAATTCACAGGGAACCAATGAAACAATCACCTGTTGGATAAACAATCTCCAACCACATTCCAAAGCAGCAAAACACAGGAGAAGCGAATCAGGTAATTATTGTTTTCCTTTTTCTCTGAGGCTTCTCAGCTTCCCAGGAGAAAAATCCTGGGCGAAGGGATTTTTCCAGAAAATGTGAATGCCACACCAGCCTTGGCGCACGGAGGTGGATTTGGGCTCGGTTTTCTTTCCTCTGTTGAGTGGAGAAAATGATGAGGAAAGAGAGACAAGAGGGAAAGAGAGGAAGAGCAGCAAGGAAGGAGGCAAGGAAGGGAAGTGTGGTGGTGTTCACTGGGGTTCCAGGGCGAGGGAAAAAATGAGAATCTTGACTCCATGTTTCAGAAGGCTGGTTTATTATTTTATGATACATATTATATTAAAGTGATGCATTAAAACTATACTACAATAGAAGAAAGGATTTCATCAGAAGGCTTGAAAGGAATAGAAAGGAATGATAACAAAAGCTCGTGACTCTCAGAGAGTTTGAGACAACTGACTGTGATTGGCCATTAATTAGAAACAACCAACATGGACCAAGCAAAGATGCACCTGTTGCATTCCACAGCAGCAGGTAACCATTGTTTTTCTTTTCTTCTGAGAAGCTTCTCAGCTTGTCAGGAGAAAAAATCTTAACAAAAGGATTTTTCATAAAATACATCTGTGATAGGCAAGAATGGCCCTGTCTGGTCCTGAAATATTGAATCCAGGAGATGCAGCAGCACTGACAAAAATCCTGCTTTTGTCAACTCAGCTCACATCATTTGAGCAGCTCGAGGAGCGGTGCCAGCACAGAAAGTTTGCCTGGCATATGCTCAGGTCCTACAGGGAGGAGCTGCCAGCAAGGCTTTGCAGAAATGATTACAGGAGCAAAGAACGAGGCTGTGCTGCCCTTCAGCTCCTTCAGGGAGAGCTCACAGATGTTCTCCCCACTCCCTTCCCCATCACCTCCCGACACCATGGGTCCCACTCCCACCGTCCCAGGGTGCTCCAACCTGGCCTTGGGCACTCCCAGGGATCCAGGGGCAGCCACAGCTCCTCTGGGAATTCCATCCCAGCCCCTCTCCCAATATTTCTTCCCAAAATCCCATCCAAACCTGTCCACGGAATCCTGGAATGGTTTGGGTTGGAGGGACCTCAAAGCCCATCCAGTCCCACCATGGGTCCCACACTTTCCATGGACCAGGCTGCTCCAACCTGGCCTTGGGCATTTCCAGGGATCCACAGCTCCTCCAGGAATTCCATCCCAGCCTCTCACCACCTTCCCAGCCAGTAATTCCTTCCCAATATCCCATCCATCCCTGCTCTCTTGTAGCTTGAGGCCATTCCCTGTGCCCTGTCCCTCCATCCCTTGTCCAAAGTCTCTCTCCATCTTTCCTGTCTCCTTGGAAGTCACAGTTTCATCACCCGAACCTTTTCTTCTCCAGACTGAACTGATGCCTTTTGGGGCTGCCTAAAAACAGAGTCAGACAGAATTAAGGGACTAAAAAGCATTTCTATTGATTGAAGGGCCTTCAGGTACATTTAGGGTGGTGACTACACCCAAAACGGACTCATGGGTTTTCACGCTTCTGTAAGTTTGGTCCATTTGCATATTGGGGGTTAATCTAATTACAGCTTCAGCTAATGAAGTCATTTACCTCAAATTTGCTGCCCCAAACTGACTTTTGTTTAATTTCTGGGCCCTGAGGCAGTGAGGTGTCCTTGGTTGCCAGGCCTGGAGAGGAATTGTTGTGTCTGCCCAAAGTGGGAGAGCAGCAGCTCACACTGGGTGTGGAGCTCAGAGTTACGCACTAAAGAATTATGGGATTACAAATACATAAAAAATATAAAAGTTAAAATCCTAAGCCATCAGAATAATCCCAATTTTCTCCCAGCAGAGCTGCTCCATCCATTTGACCCTCCAGCAGCTCCAGCTCCTCCCTGTGCTGGGGCAGCTCTGCAGGTGAGGTCTCACCTGAGCAGGGCACAATCCCCTCCCTGACTTTGTGGGGAAATTTCCTGATTTTCCATCACTTTCTGGAAGTTTCCATCACTTTCACTATCACTTTCTGGACATCCCAACTCCCTGCTGGCATGAAAACCCTGCCCCAGGTTGGTGAGCTGGCTCTGTGTGGTTCCAGCACAAAGGTTTGTCACAGCTGACCTGGGTGAATCCTGCAGCCTCATTAAACACCCAATAAATCCTTTTTTTTTTTAAATGGTCTCTTGAATTTTTAAATCTTGGAATTGCTAATGCGCAGGCTGGGGATGTATGGAAATGGATATTTCAAAACTGGGCCCTAACTAGAAGCAGGGTGATTTGGATAAATGATTTCGCTTTTCTTCCACCTTTTAATTAAAACCATTCTGTGCTCCAACACCTTCCTTTAATAAATGGCATTAGGTGCCATTAAATTCCAGGGATTACTCCAGGTTAACTCTCTCCTTTCTGGGATTTCCTCAGCTTTTTTTTGCTTTTTTCTTTACTCTTTTGTCCTGCCACGTCTCTCTCTGCAGATACTTTTCTTATATTTAATTCTAAAAGAGTCCTGTGAAATAGAACAGCATTGTCCAACCTATTTGTCCTGCCAGAAACACAAAGGGGAATGAATGCCCACTTGTCATGGAGAGGGAGCAGGAATAGGATCTGGAGTGAAAATCTCGACCTCAGGGTGTGTCACCTGGGCCCTGAGCTGAAAAGGAGCTGCTCCCCATCCAACACACGTTCCATTGTTATTCTCAAGTGCAATCCTTGTCCCACAAGAGGCTCCTTGGGGAACTCGGGGGAAGGAAATTGGTTTGAGGAGCTGAGTGCCCTTGATGTCGATGGGTGTGAAGGATGCTCAGCCTCTGCAAAGGGAGCTCTGGACCAGGCTTTGACCTGGCTGGGAAGAGCTGGGATAATGAGGAGTTTCAGGGCAGGGTTTCCTGGTGGTGCTGCTGGTGTTTCCTTCACCTGTCAGGTCTCCTGGGTGAATCTTCTCAGCTTTTTGTCATGTGGAATTGTTGGTGGTCAGCCCAGGGGCTTGCAGGAGGGAATTATTCCATCTGGGAATTGAGGGAAATTGGAAGATTCCTGTGAGCAGCAGCATAAGGGGCGATGGGGAAGAAGAAACAGGAAAGCCTCATAAATGCGATTGCCTGGCAAAAGATTTGGAGAATATGGAAACTATAAGTGAGATTGAAATGAAAGCAAGCTTTGAGATCCCTCAGTTACTGAACAACTGGAAAACAATGGTGTGGCTGGCTGAAGGTGATCCCCTTTGGATGGAACAACACCCTCTGCTTGCAGACAGGCCCAAGGGTCAGAGCAGACCCTACAGCTTGGCAGAAGGGCCCAAAGAGGAGTTTGTAGGGTTTAAAATGTACCACAGGATGGTAATGTAATGATTGTTATAGGCTGTATGTAAATGCTGTAGGATTTGTATCTTGTACTGGATTGGTTAGTGAGAATTAGAATATTCAACACAGAAGAAGATTTATTGTGTTGTAATGGGAACTTCGCTCTTTTACCCTCTCATCCTCTCTCTTTCTCTTCTCTCAGGCCTGCTCTGAGCTGTGGCTGCAGCTCCCAGCAGGGCCCTGCACTTGGCCCTTTGCAATGAACCCCAAATTCCATGACCAGAAGAAGATTTATTGTATTGGAACAGGAACCTTGCTCACTCTGTCATCCTCTTTACCACTCTCTTGCCTTCTTTCTCTTTACCACTCTCTTAATCCTTTTGGGGCCTGCTCTGAGCTGTGCCTGGCAGCTCCCAGCAGGGCCCTGCACCCAGGCCCTTTGCAATAAACCCCAAATTCCACCACTTGGCTTCAAAAATCTCTCATCCCCATCCATCCCGACCATCCTATCCCGACACTCCTACAAATTTAGAATTTGTTTCATTTCCAACATTTGGGCTACAAGAGAGGTGAGCCGTGGGTGGAATCACACCCGGGGATCCACAGGGGTTTTCTGCACTCGGGTTTTAATGCACCAGCCCAAGACAGAAGTCATGGATTGTTGACAATTAAACACTTAGCACATGAAGAGCTGGAGATAAGGACTTGGATACGAGTTCTGTCATCAATAATTCACAGGACATTAGAGCCTCAATGTCAGAAGTTGTACCAAGCACGGCCCTGACAGGGTATTAATGAAGCTGCTCCAGCCATTACACGCAAATTGCTAATTTATTCATCATTTACCAGCGCTGGGGAGAGGGGGGAAAGGGAAACCCAAGGTGTGAACAAAGCTGCAGATCCCTGAGCTCTAGATCTGTTTCATCCTTGGAGAACGAGTCCAAATTAATTGGGAATTTTTTGGGTTTTCTGTGCTGATTAAAACTTCCCCATTTCTTCTCCTTTGGCAGTGGGTCTGTTTTCATCAGAAAATGTAAAATTAAAAAAAAAAATAAAAATTGAGGGGTGGCTTATTTTGCCCAGAAAGAGGCACCTGTACTGGTGCCTTAACTCTTTGTTTTTATTGTCTCATGTTGTCCTAATGCAAATAGTCCAAATTATTGTAACTCTAAGTATGGAAACATAGAAGAGAGTAGGGTCTGTTTTCATCAGAAAACGTAAAATTTAAAAAAAAATTAAAAATTAAGGGGGTGGCATTTATGCTGCAGAGTGAAAGCTCCCATGGTTCAGCTCAGATTCTCAAGTTTTTTGCCTTGGAATTGATGAAATTTTCCATTGGGGCATCATGGGATTTTTAAGGCAGGAAAATCGTGGCCAGCTTTTGGTGGGAATGTGGGGATTTTGAGGCTCAGTCAGTGGTAGAAGAGGAGCTCCTGGCTGTGCTGCTTCAGCTCCTGTAGGATCCAAGGATTTGGGAAAAAACATCCCTGGAATTGTGTGGAGCTCCTGTGGACACTGCTCTGCTCACTCCCAGACCTGGCAGGGTTTCAAATGGACCCATCCTGGAGAATTACCAACCCCAGGTGGAATAAATAACTGCACACTTCAGCTTTTACATTTATTGGGAATAATAAATATGAATTCCTGCTCCAGTGCTCCTGGCTGCGATGCAGATGGGGTTAACTGAGATATGGGAGAGGTATTTTCAACATCACTTATGATAATTAAGTTCTGAATCTTGTTTGAGGGAGTTGTGTGTGCTGCTGTCCAACCCGGAATAAAAATAGTGATTAATGATGATATTTTTCATATGCAAATGAATATCTGATCTATAGGTAGCGAAAAATTGTCATAACAGAACAAACCAAGCAAGGGTTTTTATTCAGAAGTGAATATTTATGCAGTGTGGGTGCAGATGCAGTCTGGATGCAGATATAGGGGAGGACAGGTTGGTTTCCATGGATTGTTTTGTGGGTTATTATTTATTTTTCGGAATGGAGTTGAACTCTTGACCCATCCTATATCCCAGGTTTTTCCTGCTCCTTCAGAGGATCCTGGGGCTGGTGACTCCATCTGGGATGGATTTCAGGGACAAGCAGCAAGACAGGAATGAAGAACTGGGATGGAAGGGCTGGAATCTGACCTTGAGATCTGTGCAATTTTAATTTTTGGTACACAGTGGGATCATCAGAGGAATCACCCCCACAGATGTGGAATGCTGAGCAGGAAGATCCTGGGCCACAGTGGGAAATATTTTAGATATTTAAAACTTAAATAGCACCCGATGGTTGGCTCATGACTGACTTTATAAGGCACTGACACCATTCTGGGAGTTGTTCCCCAAATAACTGATGGGGGTGTTTAGCACAGGGACGGATGGAAATGGCACAAATATCCAAGTTTTAGGAGCTGTTCAGAACAGGCCAGTGCTGCCCTCTGAGCAACCTGAGTGTGCTGGGGCCAGAAATGGTCCCTGAGGGATCCTGGCCCTGCCCTGAGCATTCAGTTCCTTAGAGTTTTTGGCTAAAGAGGCTCCCAGAGCCAGCTCAGGGAGCTGCTGCTGCCCCTGCCCCTGTTCCACATCCTCTGGCACCTTTCTGATGAGCTGGGAATTAACCCAGTCTTGGTAAACTGGGAATTGACCCAGCCCTGGAGAACTGGGAATGAAATCAGCCCTGGTGAACTGGGAATGAAACCAGCCCTGGGGAATCAACCCAGCCCTGGAGAACTGGGAATGAAATCAGCCCTGGTGAACTGGGAATGAAACCAGCCCTGGGGAATCAACCCAGTCCTGATGAACTGGGAATTAATCCAGCACTGGTGAACTGGGAATTAACCCAGCCTTGGTAAACTGGGAATGAAACCAGCCCTGGGGAATTGACCCAGTCTTGGTAAACTGGGAATTGACCCAGCCCTGGTGAACTGGGAATGAAATCAGCCCTGGTGAACTGAGAATGAAACCAGCCCTGGGGAATCAACCCAGTCCTGATGAACTGGGAATTAATCCAGCACTGGTGAACTGGGAATGAAATCAGCCTTGGTAAACTGGGAATGAAACCAGCCCTGGTGAATTGACCCCACCCTGATGAACTGGGAATTAAATCAGCTCTGGTGAACTGGGAATTAACCCAGCTCTGATGAACTGGGAATTAATCCAGCCCTGGGGAATCAACCCAGTCCTGATGAACTCGGAATTGCCCCAGTGCCGGTGAACTGGGAATGAACCCAGTCCTGGGGAATCAACCCAGCCCCGGTGAACTGCGAATTAAGCCATTCATGGTGAAGTGGGAATTGGCCCAGCCCTGGTGAACAGGGAATTAAATCAGTCCTGGTGAACTGGGAATGAACCCAGCCCTGATGAACTGGGAATTCCAGCCCTGGTGACCTGGGAGATGACACCTGGGAGGTGGCACAGCCCAGGTCCCACCCTGGCTCTGGGCTGGACCCGCAGGATCCCAGCCCCTGCTGCGATGAGAGGAGCTCAGGAGGAACGAGGTGTCACTGATTCTGCATCTTCACTCCTGCCCTCTTTATCAAAGTCGGTGTTTTTCTGACTAAAAGGCACTTGGATTTAAAAAGAAAAAAATTACAGGCTGCGAGGCAGGGGATTAACCCTGTCCCAGCCGCAGCAGGACGCAGAGTGTTTACATTTGGAGTTGCTGCCTGCAGTCAAATCAAACGCCTTTTGTGGGGATGATCGGTGTGATCACAGCCCCTGCACCAAGATCTCACTTTTAACCTGCAAACCTTCCTTTTCCTGCCTCCCCTCCCACGGGAATACAGAAAAAAAAATTTAAAAAAAGAAAAGAAGAGCAGTTTAGAATTTGCCCAAGCCAAACACACAGGTCAGGTGGATTAGAGCAAGCTCAGGTTGGCAAATCCCAAAGGGGAGCAGATGTTTTGTTTGGCGTCCCTTCCCGAAAATCCCACGCCATGAACATCCCATAATCCAGGGCAGACGGAGGGAGCCGGGCAGGGGACGGACGGTGGGCAAAGGCAATGCTGTGTCTTTAATTTTCTTTTCCGAGAGGGAAGCGAAGTCTGCAGAGCCATGACAGCCTCGCTTGTTCAGCCTTTAATGCGCGCTGGGTTTTCTCCAGTGGAGGGCACTCGGCGCTCCGCAAACTCCATCCTCGGCACCCGCCAGCTCCGGAGCATCATCGCTCTCTGGAAAGCCTCGGAATTAGACGAGAGCTGCCTCTCAGCACAGCTACAAAACACTTTAAACCCGACCAGCTGAATGGAATAAACCGAGCCTGCGGGGCTGCCGAGCCGGGCTCTGGCACAGCACGGGAGGCCCTGCGGAGGATGGATCGCGGTGCCCGGCCATGGCAAGAGGCAGCAGCGGCACAATGAGGGATGCCAGGCACCGCCAGAGCATCGCTCCTTCCTCCCGCAGAAGTTGGTTCGTCTCCATCGCCTGCTCCGGCTTTTCTTTCCAAAAAATCGCCACTTAACGCCGCCGCTCCTCTGATGACTTCCACAATGGCTCTCAGAGCTTAGAGTCCCTCCCTACCCCCCCCCCACACTCCCCCCATCCTTCGTCCTGTCTTCCCCACCCCCAACCCCTTCCCTTCTCCTCTTTTCCCTTCCCCTCGTCCCCCAAAAAATTCCGGCTGCTCCTCTCCGGGGAACTTTGTGGGGTTCCTGGCGGGCAGGGCTGGATGGCGGCGGGGCGAGCGGCAGCGACGTGAGGATGCTGATGGTTTAAAGAGGGGAGAGAAGGAGGCGAGGGGGAAAAAGCCGAAAAAATTTTTAAAAAGGGGGAAGAGAGAGGAGAAAACATCTGGAGGAAGGCGAAGGAGGACGCTATTGATGACAAAAGGATGGGTGAGTGAACTTTTTGTGGTTTGCTGGCTGGCACAGCTGCAGCTGTGGGGTGGATTTTGCAGCTGGATTATTCGGTGGTGGCGGCGGCGGGGAGGGGGGGGGGGGCAGCAGCCAGCGGCGCATTCCGCTGTGCCAGGTGACTCACGGCACTGAAAAATCGCCTTTTTAGCCCTTGTCCCCCCCTCCGGGCACACAAACACAGAGACACACACACCTTTCCTCCCGCAGTGGCACCCACGGGCGGCTTCCTCAAATCCCACCCCCGCACCTGCAGGGCACCTTTGGGGTCCCGACCCCCCCCCAAAAATCCCTGCCGGCTTCACATCCCCCCCCGGCACCGTTCGGGCTGGGTTTAGCACTTGGCAGGATGTGGGAAGCGAAGGGGAGCTGTTTGCTTAGGTGGGTTTTGAAGAGGCTGAAAAGATGCCCCCGGTACCTCTGCTACATCTCCAGCAGTCATTTGGCAGTCGGGGTTTTTTTGGAGTGTGACAGGTTTATTCCCCTCCTTCCTTCCTTCCCCATCCCCAACCCCCGAGTCTGTAACAGCCAGAACATATTTCTTTCTAGCTGGCTGCTGCTGGCAAAAAGAAGGAGCAAAAAAAAAAATATATAGAATTTAAATTACAAATCTACCCATTAAACTGTAAGGCATTCCAGATCAGGAATTGTTTTTGCAGGTTTAAAATTGGATTAAAGACCTGCAGCACCGGGTTGGTTCTCTGTGAGTGTGTGTGACAAATAATAAAGTGATTATTTATCAAGGAGATATGAGCCTCTGAAATATTTCCTGTTGGAAGAATGCATTTTCATTCTCAGCAAGGCTGCAACTCTGGGAGGCAGCAGCCCTAAAATTATTCCAGGCGTGCAGATGGGTGTTGGGGGTTCTGACACCCCCTCCACGCCCTCTCATAATTATTCAGGATTCCATAGATTCAATTATTACATATGTCCTCACATCCAGCGCTGCTGCATGACAAACATGACATCTTAAAGGCAAACCCTTAAAATCAGTCAGGAGAGGAGAATTGAAAGAGAAATAAAAATCCTCCTTTAAACTTTCTGGGTTTGCTGCTCTCTGGAGGTGTTGGGGTGGGTATTTTCATCATCTGCTGGATTAATTCAAATTAATAACTGTTTAGGTATTCACCTAATGAATTAAATGAAGTTTAATGGGTTAAGGTTCATTTGAAAGGAATATGTCTCCTACCTTTACCTGGCATTGGGGTCCTGTGACAGCATTCCTGGTGCACTTCTCTGCGTGGACAAACTTTGTTTCTCTGCATCTATTTCTATATTTTAGGTACATAAAACTCACGAGTTTTACTTAAACCTACTCCTAAACCCGAATCACTCAGTGCAAAAAGTAAAAACCTTCACTTAGTGCCTCGTTTTACAATAAATACAGGTTACAAAGGTGGATCCAAACTTCAGGAGAAGTAGATTTCCCTGTTTCTGAGGTAATTTTGGGGGGACTGGATTTGCAGTTGCTCTCCTTGGGGAGCACGTAGGAGCAGGAGCTCTGGCTCATTTCCTCTCCAGCACTCTGGAGCATCCAGCACAGTGACTTGACAAATATGTTTATTGTTCAGAGCTCAGCACAGAGCACTGAGGACACCCCAGCTCCTCGGAGAGCTGGAGGACAGGAGCACAGAGGGGAGGAACAGGCTCCTGGAGCTCCTGGAGAACCCTCAGGGTCATCATGGTGCTTCTCTTTCATTTCCCCACCTCAGCTGGGTCCTGAATTTGTTAATGGGGAAAATCCCAGGCTATAGGGTCAGAGAATCCTTCAGGATTTGCCCCATATCCTCCCATTTCCCACCCAACTCAGGATTTTCCATACCTGGGTCTACTCCTGGGTCAGGGGTCTGGAAATCTCAACCCTCATTCTGGAGAAGCTGCAGGCTGTACAGAGGAATTTTACCAGATTGAACAGCAGAAAGATGCTCTCTTTAACATTCAGGAGAAGCTGAACATTCTCCAACAGGGAGGCAACAGATCCAGAGGAAAAGAAGGAAAGAAAAGGCTGGAAACCTCATCCCCTGCTCCTCCTCTAACAAACTGGGTGCATGAAAAACAACCAGGGGAGTCTGGTGGTAGCGAGGGCCACCAGACGAGAGGAGGCCAGGCAGGCACTCCAAGGATGGAGATTTGCACCACAAAGAGATGAGGCAGGAGGCAAACAGGTTTGTGTCTCCCAAATCCCCAAATCCCAGCTGGGCTCAGGCTGTCCCCAGTGACGCGGTCATCTGGTCATTCATGACGTGGTCATCTGGTCATTTATCTGCAAGGTTTTCCAACCAGATGGTGATCTGCTCATTTATCTGCAAGGCTTTCTAATGGTGTGGTGACCTGGTAATTTATTTTCAAAGCTTTCCAATGGAGTGGTGATCTGGTCATTTATCTGCAAGGCTTTCCAGCAGTGTGGTGATCTGGTAATTTCTCTGCAAGGCTTTCTAATGGTGTGGTGATCTGATAATTTGTCTGCAAGGCTTTCCAACAGTGTGATAACCTGGTGATTTATTTGCAAGGTTTTCCAATGGCATGGTGATCTGGTCATTTATCTGCAAGGTTTTCCGAGAGTGTGGTAATCGGGTATTTTATCTTCAAGGCTTTCCAATGGTGTGGTGATCTGGTAATTTATTTTCAAGTCTTTCCAACAGTGTGGGGATCTGGTCATTTATCTGCAAGGCTTTCCAACGATGTGGTAATCTGATAATTTATTTCCAAGGCTTTCCAATGGCATAGTGATCTGGTAATTTATCTGCAAAGCTTTCCAGTGCTGTGGTGATCTGGTCATTTATCTGAAAGGCTTTCCGATGGTCTGGTGATCTGTTAATCTATGACGTGGTGATCTGGTTATTTATCTGCAAGGTTTTTCAACTGTGTGGTAATCTGGTAATTTGCCTGCCAGGCTTTCCAATAGTGTAGTAATCTGGTCATTTATGATGTGGTAATCTGGCCATTTATCTCCAAGCCTTTCCAAGAAAGGCGTGGTGATCTGGTCATTTATCTGCAAGCCTTTCCATCTGGTCATATATCTGCAAGGCTTTCCAATGGCATGATAACCCGGTAATTTATCTGCAAGCCTTTCCAACGGCGTGGTGATCTGGTAATTTGTCTCCAAGCCTTTCCAACAGCCCTTTTTCCCTTCGGCTCTTGCAGGTTTCCACGTGACCAAGCAGCGGGGAGGCTCCAGGGCGCTGCTGGGGCTGCTGCCCCTGGCGCTGCTGGCGGGGCTGGCGGGCGCGCAGCGAGCCTGCCCCAAGAGCTGCCGCTGCGACGGCAAGATCGTGTACTGCGAGTCGCACGCCTTCCGCGACATCCCCCACAACATCTCCAGCGGCTCCCAGGGCCTGTCCCTGCGCTACAACAGCATCCAGAAGCTCAAATCCCACCAGTTCGCCGGCCTCAACCAGCTCATATGGCTCTACCTCGACCACAACTACATCAGCTCCGTGGACGAGGACGCCTTCCAGGGGATCCGCCGGCTGAAGGAGCTGATCCTGAGCTCCAACAAAATCACCCACCTGCACAACAAGACCTTCCACCCCGTGCCCAACCTCCGCAACCTGGACCTGTCCTACAACAAGCTGCAGGTGCTGCAGGCGGAGCAGTTCAAGGGGCTCCGCAAGCTGCTGATCCTGCACCTGAGGTCCAACTCGCTGAAAACGGTGCCCATCCGCGTTTTCCAGGACTGCCGCAACCTCGACTTCCTGGATTTGGGCTACAACCGCCTGCGGAGCTTGTCCCGCAACGCCTTCGCCGGCCTGCTGAAGCTGACGGAGCTCCACTTGGAGCACAACCAGTTCTCCAAGATCAATTTCGCCCACTTCCCGCGGCTCTTCAACCTGCGCTCCATCTACCTGCAGTGGAATAGGATCCGCTCCATCAGCCAGGGCTTGACGTGGACCTGGAGTTCCTTGCACAACTTGGATTTATCGGGCAACGACATCGCGGGCGTGGAGCCCGGCACCTTCCAGTGCCTGCCCAACCTGCAGAAGCTGAACCTGGATTCCAACAAACTCACCAACATCTCCCAGGAGACCATCAACACGTGGATCTCGCTCATCTCCATCACCCTGTCCGGGAATATGTGGGAATGTACGCGGAGCATTTGCCCCCTGTTTAATTGGCTTAAGAATTTCAAGGGAAACAAGGAGAGCACCATGATCTGCGCGGGCCCCAAGCACATCCAGGGCGAGAAGGTGAGCGACGCCGTGGAAACCTACAACATCTGCGCCGAAATCCAGGTGGTGGCCACTGAGAGGTCCTACCAGGCCCCCAGAACCCCCCAGAGACCCGTGTTCATCCCCAAACCCACCGTGTCCAAACTGGAGAGCCACCAGCCGACGCCGGTGACGCCGAGCCCTTCCGCGGACATCCCGACGCCCGCGGTGGAGCCGGAATATGAGCACGTGTCCTTCCACAAGATCATCGCGGGGAGCGTGGCCCTCTTCCTCTCGGTGGCCATGATCCTGCTGGTCATCTACGTGTCCTGGAAGCGTTACCCCGCCAGCATGAAGCAGCTGCAGCAGCACACGCTGATGAAGAGGCGCAGGAAAAAGGCGCGGGAGTCAGAGAGGCAAATGAACTCCCCTTTGCAGGAATATTACGTGGACTACAAGCCAACAAACTCTGAGACCATGGATGTATCCGTTAATGGATCTGGGCCCTGCACCTACACCATCTCTGGCTCCAGGGAATGCGAGGTATGAACCATGAATCCTCCTAAAACCATTTCAGCTGCTGGGAAGGAGAGGTAAATGTTTCGAAGCTCTTGAGGTGTCTCTGAATGTGAGAAAGATTGATGAGATTTTGGGGTTTTGGGTTTTTTTTTTTCTTGCCTGCGTCGGGGTTTGCTCTGTGGAAGGTTCTCTGGTGTTAAATGACAACAGGCAGGGAAGGGATGGTGATTATTTTGAATAATTAAGACTTATTAAAAAAGCGATTAAGTTGGAGTCAACAACTGTGATAAAGGCATCTGGAGTGTTGTTGTCCTCCTGTTTGCACCCATTTGATGAGCTGTGGCTACAACAGAATCCTATTTTTAATGGACTGGTAGATGCAGAGGAGCTTAAGAGCCTTTTCTGGTTTAAAACTAAATATGGAAACCTCTTTTCTCCAGACGCCACATCAAATCTTGAGGGGTTTGTGGCCTATTTAATGATAAAGCCAAAGATTTCCTGCATTTTTGGTCTGGTCCAGGAGCAAACCAGGGGACAACAGGACTGCAGCAGGATCTTGGAGTTGTTTTCCTGGAGCCAGCAGGAACACGGAGGCTCCTCTGGACTTGAGCCTTTGTCAAACAGCATGTTTGGGTTGGGAGAAGGGGATTCTTGGAGGGTTTAATTGCATTTCAGTGATCAGTGGAGGCTTAGACAGCCCTGCTGGAGCTGATTCCCACAATCTTGATTTGACTCAGCAACATGGGGAAACGCAATCAGGAAAAGCTCTCAGCTCTCTTCTCTTCTGCTGTCCAGCTTGGCAAGGAAATTCCAAATTGCTGTGTTGCTCCACTGCTGTGGATGCAGGGGATGGGTTTGCTTGGGATGCTGCTGTTTGTTTGGAGCTGGCAAAGGAGGATTTGCACAATTCCACTGCAGTCCTGCTCACTTAATCCTGATTGTGACGTGGCACCAGGTGGGCTTGGCTTCCTTGGTTGTGGATGTTCCACCTGAGGGTGTTTCGTGTGCCTGTTGGAGTTTATTCCCCACAGGTTGTGGTTGGTTGTGGGAATTGTGAGCCCTGGATTTGGCGCCTGGGTGTGGTGAGGATGAGCAGGATGGGATCTGGATAGTTCAAACCCCGATGTTTTGAATTGAATTTTGAATTTTGAACCCAATTCTCTGACAATGTGAGAGGTTTCATATTTGGCGCCTGGAGTCCCCAGGTGGTTTTGGACTGTGGAGTTTAAGGGGAAGGAATAAAAATGCCGTGATTTGGAGTTGCTTTCTCTGGTGCAGTGCTGTCTTCAGAACAGAAAACCACTTTCCACGTGCCTGTTGGTGATGGATCAGCTCCACTCATGTGCCTGTTGGAGTTTTTGTGCAGGTTGGGGTTGGGATCTGCAGTTCTGGGATCTGGATTGTTCAAACCCAGTGTTTTGAATTGAATTTTGAATTTTGAACCCAATTCTCTGATAATGTGAGAGGTTTCATATTTGGCACCTGGAGTCCCCAGGTGGTTTTGGACTGTGGAGTTTAAGGCGAAGGAATAAAAATGCAGTGATGAGGAATAAAAATGCCATGATTTGGGGTTGCTTTCTCTGGAGCTTGTTGTCTTCAGAGCAGAAAACCACTTGCCACGTTCCTGTCATTGCTCCAGGAAAATGCAGAATTGGAGGTGTGAGGTTTGCTTTATTCACTTTTACAGCACAAGTGGAAAATGAGTGATGTTCAAGTCATTTTGAATTCCCCCTGTTTGTCACACCTGGTCTGGGAGGCTCTGCCCCCTTCACACTCAGGTTCAACACCCCTGAAGTTTCATTATCTTGAATAAATGTTGTTTAATTTGGTGGGAAACAGATGAATGTGAATGTGCACGTGGTAAATGAGAATCCAGGAAATGCCACCACCAACCCCGATGCGTTTTGGATCCCAGAACACAGGCCCGATGTTTGGCAGGCTGGAATTTGGATAATTCAGATTACAGCAGGCAATTTCAAGGTCCAGGAGGTGCTGTAACGTGGGGCCAGCCTGGTGTAATTCCCCCAGGGGTTTGTGGTTGTTACACACAGCATTAAACACCAGGGGACCCCAGCTCACCTGGATTCCAGGTGCTGTGGCAGCACCAGAACGGTTCCTGGGTTTTAATTTGGGTTAAATTACGCTGATGACAACAATTTCTGGTTTTTAACTTGGGTTAAATTAAACAACGATGGATTAATTTGGGTTAAATGAAATATTAATTAATGGACTGAGGGGGGTTTGTGGTGTAAATCAAACTGTTTGGGACACCCCAGAGCTGTCTCTAACAGGTCACTCTGTGTCCTTCTTGAGCTTCCAGTGGCTCTTTGCACACCAATAAAATCTGGAGGATGATAAAGACTTCAGGAGGTGGAAAGCAGATCATTGAAGGCACATGTAGCAACCCAAAGCCCCCACTGAAATCCTGTCTTCAGCTTGGATTTGACATTCTGCGTCTCCATAGCTACAAGGTTCCACTTGTAAGAGGAGAGATATTCAATGTACAGCACTTAAAAATGGTTTAAAAAAAAATCCCTTGTAGAGTCTTCAGCGGTGGAAAGGGTTTGTGTTTGGTGGAAGGAAAAAAAAAAATAGGAAATGGAACCTCTCTTTATTTCGTAATTTACCCGTGCTTGTGGAAAAACTATTATTTTGTGCAGGTGTGATGCAGCTCAGGCCCATCCCTCATTCCCTGTGCTCAGCCTCAGCTTTCTCCCAAAAATAGAAGCCCTCAGAGGGGAGAGGAGTGCCTGGATCCCTGTGTGAGGGCAGGCAGGCTCCAGGACTCATTGATTGATTGATTGATTTTACCTCTTTTAGCAAGATTTTCCAAAGCATTTTCTGCTTTCGTGGGTTCAACCCCTGTGCTGAGGGTCCAGGAATGGTGTGGGTTTGGGAAAAGGTGATGGATCAGCTCCATTTGGAGTGGGAAAGGGAAGGGAAAGATTGATGAGATTTTGGTTTTTTGGGGTTTGGTTTTTTGCCTGCATCGGAGTTTGCTCTGTAGAAGGTTCTCTGGTGTTAAATGACAACAGGCAGGGAAGGGATGATGATTATTTTGAATAATTAAGACTTATTAAAAAAGTGTCGGACTCTGGGGTGGGGTTTGGGGTCGGGTGAGCCAAGCTGGCACCTTCACAGGGATCAGTTGGGGTGTGGGAGCATCCAGCTCATGTTATCCATAAAACACTGATTTTCCAAGGCAGAAAAGGAGTGGAAGAATCCAGCTCATCTCATCCACAAAACACTGATTTTCCAAGGCAGAACCGGCCTGGGAATGATGCACTGAGGTATTTCCACAGCTCTTTTCTCCACAGCTTTAAAATTCCATGAGGCTTGGAGCATCCAGAGGTGGGAGCTGCTTTGTGGGGCTGCATTTCCCATTTCCCATTCCCTTTGTAGGGCTGCATTTCCCATTCCCGGCCCCAGGAATGCTCCCCTGTGCTGGGAATGGGAGCCCAAGGCAGGCTGGCTGCAGGCAGGAGTGGCTTTGGCAGCGCTGGGATTACAATCACTGACACCTGGGCTCTCTCTGCTCAGTCTCTTGGCAGGGCTGGATGAAATGACTGGATGCTCCCAATTTGGGCTCTGGCCATGCAGTTTAGCAGAGTGCTGCTCCCCCAGCCTGGGGTTTGCTTTGTGCATCTCCCTCCCTCTCATTTTCCCATTTATTTTGTGCTTTTTCTGGAGATCTGGAAGCTGTGAAAAGGGATTTCACAAAGCCAGCCACGGTGCTGTGCGTTTCGTGCGTGTCACACTCACAGAATGGCTGGGAAGGTGCTGTGGGGAGAAGGAAAATGTTTAAATGTTTCTGTCTCCTGGAAGGTCATTGCTGTCCCCTTTCCCAGGCTGGCAGGGACACAACAAACAAGAGGCAGACAGGTGAACAGATTTTCTGTGTGAACTGAGCTTTTTTGTGCGAACTGTGAGGTCGCTTTTTACACCTCTCCCTCTCCATGTCTGGCCGTACCCCACAGTGGATAAACAGCCACCTGTTTTTATTGTATATTTATTTGTTAAACTCACAGGGACGGCTCTGCTGTGCTCTCCACAGGGCTGGGTGTCACCTGCGCTCACAGCTTTTAAATCAGGCACTCAGCAAGGAAATCTGCTCCTTTCCCCTCTCTCCATTGGGAGGAGATGCATTGATAAATTGAATAAATTTACAATTTATAAATAAATAAATAAATAAATGGAGAAAATACAAATGTAATATGTATATAAATATAATAAAAATATAAATGTAATTTATAAATAAAGAAATAATTGATAAATTGAATTAAAGATACGCAGGCTTGGTGGGGCTGCTGCAGAGCTTCTGCTGAGCCTAATTTAAGGGAAATGTTGACATGCTGGTTTTTATTATTTATTTATTAAACATCATGGTGTTGACATGCTGGTTTCTCTTATTTATTTATTTATTAAACATCATGGTGCTGCTTGAAGCAAGAGGATAAACCAGAATAGTTTCTATCTCCAGAGAGGGTTGAGGGTGAGGTTCCAATTCCATTTTACATTGTAAAATGGAAATTTTACATTATGTAAATTAATTTAACATTAATGTAAAAATTTTACACTTTTAAAAACTCTTAAAAGAGCAGCGGTTGGGTTTCCTTTGGTCATCAGCTGAGCCTAATTTGAGGGAAATATTGACACGTTGGTTTTATTATTTATCTATTAAACACCATGGTCTTGACATGCTGGTTTTTATTATTTATTTATTTATTAAACACCATGGCGTTGACATGCTGGTTTTTATTGTTTATTTATTTATTAAGCACCATGGTGTTGACATGCTGGTTTTTATAATTTATTTATTTATTAAGCACCATGGTCTTGACATGCTGGTTTTTATTATTTATTTATTTATTAAGCACCATGGTCTTGACATGCTGGTTATTTATTTATTTATTTATTTATTTATTTATTTATTTATTAAACACCATGGTGCTGCTTGGAACGAGAGGATAAACCAGAACAGTTTCCAGAGAGGGTTGAGGGTGAAGTTCCAGTTGCATTTCTCTGACTCAGCATTAAAAGGGGCGCCCTGGGAGCTTTATTTCCCTTGGCATTGCAAATATAACCCCAGACTAAGGAGAGGTGTGATGGAGAGGCGCCACTGAGGCAGCAAGAAAATGCACAGGGGCAAAATTTCCCTGCGAAATTCTGTGTGTGAGAGTTCCCAAAAAGACGTTCCCAAAATGGAGCGGCCGCGTTTCCGGCGGAGCTGAGCCAGCTGTGCCTCCTGCAGCAATTGAGGGCTGCAGATTTGGGAAAAAAAAAAAAAATTGGAAAAGGAAATGCAGGAGGATGTGGAACACTTGTGAAACTCTTACTCGGTGCTTCCTCTGGCGCCTGGCTGAGAGAGGAGCTCAGCAGGAATTTGGAATTGTGGTTCAGGCCCCATCTTTGCCTGGATTTGCCCCTTGGAATTCTCAGTCTGCCCTGGTGGGAACTTCCAGCACTTGTAGAGCAGGAGGTTCTTTGTAATTTTTATTTTTCCCCATGTAAACTGTGGTTAAGATTTTCCTTTATGTTGTGTGTTGATCCAATCAAGGAGCAATTGATGGTGAAATATGGAAGAAGTGGGATTTTCCTTTATGTTATTTGTGTGTTAATCCATTTAAAAAACAATAGATGGTGAAACAAGGCAGGAATTATTTGTGTTTGGGCAGCAGCTGACAGCTCCCAGGTTTAATCACTGCATGGAAACACCAGAGGAATAATTTTTTGTGTTTGGGAGAACAAGACACAGCAAATAATCTCAGCCAGAGAGAGGAAATGAGACCTGAGGTGTGATTTCTTTGGAGGAGCTGGCCAGGGCAGTGGGGCAGCCCCAGGAATTCCCAGAATTTGGGAATTCTTTGGCAATATCCTGGGTTTGGGTGCTCCAGCTCTCAGCCCAGGGGTGGAACGGTTCAGCCCAAAGTTAGGCCAAGGTTAGGCCAAGGTTAACCCAAGGTTAAGACAAGGTTAAGCCAAGGTTAAGCCAAGGTTATGCCATGGTTAGGCCAAGGTTATGCCAAGGTTAGGCCAAGGTTAAGCCAAGGTTGTGCCTCCAGGCCACCATCCCCAGGACACTCAGTGCCAAGCAGGTCCTTCCACTCTCACCCACCCAATCCCCATTTTTCCAGGTTTTTCCACCACACCAATGCTGTCTTTGACGAAGAGACTTGAGTTCTGTGGTTTTGCTCATTTTCAGTCCGTCCTCATTAAAAAATCAGCTTTTCCTTCTGTGGGATGGCCCCTGAGAGCCCTGCTGATTCCCCCCATCCCTCACTGCCACATGTGGATTATCTTGGAACATGATGGATGCTTTAAAAGGAACCAACACGGCCGTCAAAGCCCTGCCCCGGCTCAACCAGCATTCCTAAATCATCCTGGGCCTGAAATGTGCTGCTTCTTAAATTTAGAACGACGTGATTGCCTCAAAACCTTTCCATGTGTTAATTAAATCATCATAATTGTGGTTTCTGGAGACTGACAGGTTATAAATAGTTTTCCTTCTCCCCTCATCCCGCAATAATTGGTGGGAATGATGGGCAAGCCAGGCATTGTTTAACTGTGCCTCTGACACCGCTCTTCCCGTTCCAACCCCATTTCTGGATTGTCCTGAAATAATCAGCGGTGTCATCCTCAAAGGCTGCTTAATTGCCAGGCGCTTCTCACATTGCTGGACGAGGAGAGAAGTGCTTTCCATCATTATCCCGTTAATTTAGCGGGAGGGGAGGTCAGGAGCTCCGAGGTCAGGGCAGAGGTTCCGCGTACGGGACGCTCTGAATAAACACAGAGATATTTTAGTCATGGTTTCACCCCCATCTATCCTGCCTTGTCCAAGATTTTGTGGAAATAGAACACAAAATCTCTGCTCTTGGTGTTCTGAGCTTTGTTTTCTTCTGTTGCTGCCATGGAATGGTTTGGGTGGGAAGGGACCTTAAATCCCATCCAGTGTCAGGGGCACCTCCCGCTGTCCCAGGTGGCTCCAACCTGGCCTTGGACACTTCCAGGGATCCACAGCTGCTCTGGGAATTCCATCCCAGCCAGGAATTCCTTCCCAAAATCCCATCCAAACCAGCACATGGAATCCTGGAATGGTTTTGGGTTGGAGAAGACCCCAAAGCTCATCTGGTCCAACCATGGGTCCCACAGTTTCCACTATCCCAGGTGCTTCAAGCCCCATCCAACTAGCCTGGCCTTGGGCACTTCCAGGGATCCAGGGGCAGCCACAGCTGCTCTGGGAATTCCATCCCAGCCCCTCTCCCAATATTCCTTCCCAAAATCCCATCCAAACCTGCCCATGGAATCCTGGAATGGTTTGGGTTGGAGGAGACCTCAAAGCCCATCCAGCCCCGCCATGGGTCCCACACCTCCCACTGTCCCAGGGGGCTCCAACCTGGCCTTGGGCACTTCCAGGGATCCAGGGGCAGCCACATCTCTAAATCCCTTAAAGTTTATGTCTCAGCTGCTCTCCAATAGAAGAAAATCAAAGCAAGGTCGCGTTGACTTTCATCAGAACCCGAGCACTGCAACCAGCCCTTGAACCTTTGAAGATCCCTCCTGTCTGTCCGTCCCTGCCCTCCCCTCCACTTAGAGGGGTGCCCTGCCTTTCTCTGGAGCAGGGCTGGGCTTTGGCTGCTGCTGCTGCTGCATGAAAGGCAAAAGCAGAATTGTCTGGAGCCTCGGGGGCCTCCAGCTGCGCCTGTTTTGTTCCTGCCATCAAAGCCAGCCTGAAGAGCTCTGCTTTGTCTTGGGGAGGCATTAGCACAAGGCTGTTTAGTGCCTTTTAATCCTCCATCCCATATTCAGATGCGAGACAGACTGACTTGGAGCCACTCAGGTGCTGCCTCATCCCCGGAGTGAAATCGAACGATTTCAATGGAAATTTCGCCGCCGTTTCTTCCCCCCAGAGTTATAATTTTCCTTCTCAGAGCCTCTTAAATCACACGTTGGGCTGCTGGCTTTAAAAGCCACATCAATGTCACTTGTGAAGGCAAATGAAGGCAGAGCTTGGTCGCTCTGCACTGGGAGCACAAATTGTACAAATCAGGAAAGGAAGGAGCCCACCAGCGGTTTTGAATTATGAGAAATTTGTATTTGAAAACAAAATCTATGGGTATTTTCTTTGGTGCCATTGCGTTGTTGAATATATTAAGGGCCCCAGTGTGTATAAATTCCTCAGCAATCTGAGGAATTGATTAACCTCTCTCTAGTTATGATTAGCTCCCAAATTTATTCTATTAATTTTCGAGAGTGAGGTCTGGACGCCGTTGTTTTGCTGTAAAAGGTGAGTGACTGGAATTAATGTTGCCTCAATCCGTTTTCTGTGCAGGTGATAAGGAAAAGTAGAGGAGAAATTTCATATTTCCCTGATATTTTGCCATGAGTTTCATAAAAGTATTGGTGTAGTGAAGGTGTCTCTGTCCATGGCAAGGCAATGGCACTGGGTGGGCTTTAAAGTCCTTCCCAATCCAAACAATTCCAGGATTTTCTGAGTCTACATAAAAAATGGAAGTGGAGAAGAGGAATTTCCCCACCTTGTCCATCCAGGGCCACCCAAATGACAAATTTTGCTTTTTCCACCACCACTGTTTCTAAAAGGTGCCTCCAGAGAGTCACCTGAAATCTGCCTTTTACTTCGAGCTAGAACAGCAGGTTAAATCACTACTAAGGAGAAAAACCAAGATCCAATAGGGGAGAAAAATATTATTCCCTTTGAAAGTGTGTCAGATAAAAAAAATTGAATGGATTTTTCTCCATTCCCAGCAAGAGTTAAATCCCTTTTTCACCAGGGGCTTGGGGAGTGGCAGGACAGGTTTAATCTCAGCTATGCAAAAAAAAGGAAAAGCCTTTGAGTGATTGAACTATTCCACGTTCACTCTTTTGAGTAATTATCAGTATTAACCCAAATTAGCAGCCTACAGCTCAATTCAGGTCAAAGGAAATCAAATAAATTATAAACAAAACTCATAGAAAACCCCATAACTTTACCCCTACCCCATTTTTTTTTTTGTAATTTTATGGTTTTTACTCTCAATCTCTGGCTGTTATTTTTCATCCTGATCTCATGGCCAGGTAAGACAAGGCAGGGGCTGGCCTCAATTCAAACTGAGAGCAGCAATTAATTAGTGGCTGTGTGTACATTCTGTAAGTGGTTTAAGGAGTACTGGTTAAACATTGATGAATTTTAAAGCAGGATAAGCACATAAATAAGAGGTCACATGTGATTTCTGATCATTTCTTACAGCGGTGTATTAATTTTTTATTCATTCTGGAGAGCTGTTTACAAACTGCCTGGCACCAGCTGCAGTCAGAAAGCAAATAAAGCCCTCAGAAAAGGAAAAAAACCTCAAAAAAAAAAAAATTTCCCCCCATCCAGGGGCATCAGGATGAAGAATTCAGGGAAAAGATAATGGGGTGGAGCTGAGTGGGAGCTGAGATTGAGAGCGGGGACTGTATATATAATATTATAATATATAATATTATACTATATATTATAATATATATTATTATTATTATTAACATTATATATTAATATAATAAATACTCTGAGACTGAGAGTGGGAACTGTGGGACCTCTGGGCCATTCCTCATTCTCAATCACAGAATATTTATTATATAAATATATGATATTAATAATTATTTATTAATTTTATTAATGTATTTATTATCAATAATTATAATAATAGTCGATTATATTAATATATAATGAATACTTTTAGATACAGATTTATTATTATATATATTATAATTATATATATTACGATTTAATATCATAGATATATATTTATATGATATATTATATTTAATATACGTATTATATATAATATAATACAACACAATAGTCTATTATATTAATATATAATGAATACCCTGAGATATATATTTTTATAATAAACGTATATTATAATTTTATATAATAATAAACATATATTATAATTTATTATAATATATTATATATATTTATATTATATGTTATATATAATATAATATAATATAATATAATATAATATAATATAATATAATATAATATAATATAATATAATATAATACAATGTTACATTACATTATATTATATTATATTATATTATATTATATTATATTATATTATATTATATTATATTATATTATATTATATTATATTATATTATATTATATTATATTATATATAAACTATGTAATGTATTAAAGTATAAATATAATCATAAATTTATAAATTATTATAAATATAATTAAATTATATATTATATTATATTATATTATATTATATTATATTATATTATATTAGTACAAATTATATATTGCATTAAGTTATAAACATAATTATAAATTTATAAATTATTTCTAAATTTTGGTTTACTGAAGATTTGAATTTTTGGGTGGGTTTTGGGTTTTTTTTTTCTTCCTTTCTGCAGCAGTGAAGCACAAAGTTGACCAGGGTTGGGCAAGCACCCAATGGCTTTTGGCTCTTCTGGGCTAATTCATGTTGATATAAGGAACCCTCACAGCTTCAGGACTTTATTATCCGCTGTTCAGAGGTGCTGAGAAACACTCGAAAGCCCAGAGGAGCTTCTGATTTTCTGTCAGATCAAGATTCTGACTGATCTTACCCGGCAAAATTCATCTGCTGCCTCCTGAGCTCGCCAGCCCTGCCTCGGCTCCAAAGCAGGACCCTGCAAAGTGCCAATAATTCCTCTCCTTTTAATCACCCTGTGCTTCCTCCCGGGCCCCAATTTGTGAATTTTGCTCCCCGATGAGATCAGCAGGTACCACATTGAATGGATCTGAAGGGGTGTAGTGATCCTGCTCCGAGTTATGGTAAAAAGGATTTCAACCTGAAGGCTCTGCTTAGTTAATGAGTTAATGATAATGCCTGAGCTCATTACACCTCACAGGAGCTGTACAAACATGAACTAATTAGTACCCCCAACTAATACATCCTATTATGCACTGTAATTATGCATTGCTATCAGAGCTGGAGGAATTATTCATTGAGAACAATTTACCCCACACTTTTTGCCTTTTTTTTACCCCCTTTTCCTGTCGTGGATCTGTTTGCAAAATATTCCCAGGTGTGGTTGTAGCTGCTCCAGTGGGAGTAAAATCCCTTTGGGATTCTGAGCCATCGCTTCCCCTTTTTTTTTGATCCCTGAATGGGTTGGGAGGAATCTTAAAATCATCCAGCTCCAACCCCCAGGGCTGGTTTGGGGGCTGTTGTTAATTTTGGGATTATCATTTATTTTGGGATTTTTGTTTTCTCATTTTCTGCAGGTTCAGGTGAGTCAGGCCCCCAGAGCAACCCTGAGTGGGAATTCATGGCTGAATTCTCTTGGAGGGCTTTTCCAACCCCAATAATCCCAGAAATTGTTACCAATTGTTATCAATTGTTGACTATTACTTATTTTGGGATTTTTCTTGTCCCATTTTCTGCAGGTTCAGGTGAGTCAGGCCCCACAGCATCCCCTTTACAACCCTGGGTGGGAATTCATGGCTGAATTCTCTTGGAGGGCTTTTCCAACCCCAATAATCCCAGGAAATTGTTATTGACTGTTATCAATTTTCAGGGGCAAAGTGGTGGGTAGGGAAATGCATGCAGAAAAATGGAATAAAAAATCCAAATCCCACTAAGAAGCCAATCCATTCTGGTTGTTTATTTGGAATTTAATGTAATGAAAAGCTGTATATATCTCTGTATATAATATAGATATCTATAGAGAGATATTTATCTATAAATAGGTTTCTATCAGGAGGGAAGTGCAGTCTGTCACTGCTTCTTCTGCAAATGTCTGTGCACTCAGATTTGCTGTTTAATTGTTGCTTTCCCAGCACTTTTAGGAGCAGGAGGGAGATTGGAAGTGTTTAATCTTGGAACAGACACGACCGAAGATGAGGCGTGATTGAAGAATTCTCAATAATGGCTGATTTCAATGAGAGTTATTTGGAGCTCCTCTCTGTCTTGCTGCTCAGAAATTAGGAGATAGTGAAACTGAAAGATGGGAGAAAAAAAAAATAAATCAGGAAAAAATACTTTTCTTTATAGAGAAATAAATCTGGGGGAGTCACAGACATGAGATGTCCACGGGCTGAGATTTCCTGGCTTCAAAAAGAACTGGGTAGGAACAACTGAAAATCCATTGGGTGATGCTTTCAAAATATATAAATATATTTTAGAAAACATGTAGAGATATTTTAGAGATTGTAGAGATTTTAGAAAACATGTAGAGATATTTAATGAAATGTCAGTACCTATTCAAAGAATTATTTGCAGCTTGCAATGGACGCCTCCCTGCTCATGGTAGGAGTTGGAATGAGAGGGTCTTAAAAGTTCTTTCCACCCCAAACCACTCCATGAAATGATGATTTATGATATAAAATTTCATTCTTTGAGTTTAACTTTCAAGATACGTAGAGATATTTTAGAAAACATGTAGAGATATTTTATGAAATTTCTGTACGTATTCAAAGATTTATTCCCAGTTTGTAGCGGTCAACTCCCTGCCCATGGAATGAGAAGGTCTTAAAAGTTCTTTCTACCCCAAATAACATCATGAAATGATGATTTATTATGTAAAATTTCATTCTTTGAGTTTAACTTTCAAGATATTTAAAGATATTTTAGAAAACACGCAAAGATATTTTATGAAATGTTTGTAAATATTCAAAGAACTATTCCCAGCTTGCAGTGCACACCTCCCTGCCCATGGAATGAGAAGGTCTGAAAAGTTCCTTTCCACCCCAAACCACTCCATGAAATGATTTATTATATAAAATTTCATTCTTGGAGTTTAAACCAGCCTCTGATCATGAGGAAAAAGATGATTTTTCTCATCTGGGAAATTATTTTTATTCCTCTGGCTGTCTCTTTTGGCTGCTCTGAGGGAGCTGAAAAGTGCCCGGATCTGAAATGTTCCTTTGGGTGAAACAAGGCTCTCCCTCCCCAGAAAACACCCCAAGGAGCGCATCCCTTATGGAACTCCTCTCCTGTCTGCCATATTCACACTTTTTGTTAACAGTTGCTCGGATTTTGGTCTGCTGCTCTAAAAATTCCACCCCACCATCTCCTGGATGGAGCAGAAGGCTGAGGAGGGGAAGAGCTGCAGGGGAAGTCTCTCCTTGCCTCGTTTTTTTTAAAGAAGAGGAGGTGAAAACACAAATCTGGGCTAAATGCAGCCTGTTAGTCTGGGAGAGCTCTGGGATCACTGTGGTGGGCACAGCATCCTCCAGGTAACCACAGCAACTAGGAGGGGATTCAGAAAATGCCACTTTTTTTGCCAAAAGAGGGGAAATTATAAATACCTGCTTCCCAGAACTGGTCCTTGTAGTGGTTTTAATTGTGTTCCAGTTAAAAATAAAAGAGTTGTTAAAAGGTTTTACTGAGGAAATAAAAGGAAGGACCACTCGTGTCTCAGGTAGGAATTTTTCTGATCTCTGTGTTCAGCCCATCCAGGTGTGCTTGGCTGGTTGATCTTCAAAGGATTTCCAAGAAGAAAAGTCATTAATGGAGTGGGTTTTGTGCACTTTTAGGATTAATTAAAGCAGGTCTGGTGGGGGATGCTGGGGCAGGATTCCAGTGCCTGGGAATATTCCTTCCCCAGGCCCAAGAAACAACACCTGGAATCTCCTGCCCATGAACATGGATGAGCTTCAAGGCCCCTTCCAACCCAAACCATTCCATGATTTTATGATTCTTTGATCCTTTCGATGATTCTTTGAGTGGGGTTCACTGGGGGAGATTCCAGGTGGGCTGGGGCTGCTGCTCTCGACTCTTTAGGATTTCAGCTTTTTTATTTTCATATGTTTGTAATCCTGCAGTTCTTTAGTGCATAACTCTGGACTCCACACCCAGTCTGAGCTGCTGCTCTCCCATTTTGGGCAGACACAACAATTCCTCTCCAGGATTTCAGTTTTATATTTCCATACATTTATAATCCTGCAGTTCTTTAGTGTGTAACTCCGAACTCTACACCCAGTCTGAGTTGCTGCTTCCCCATTTTGGGCAGACACAACAATTCCTCTCCAAAATTTCAGTTTTATATTTTCCATACATTTATAATTCTGCAGTTTTTCAGTGTATAACCTCAAACTCCACACTCAGTCTGAGCTCCTGCTCTCCCATTTGGGGCAGATACAAAAATTCCCCTCCAAAATTTCAGTTTTGGGCAGACACAACAATTCCTCTCCAGGCCTGGCAACCAAGGACACCTCACTGCCTCAGGGCTCAGAAATTAAACAAAAGTGAGTTGGGGGCAGCAAACTTGGGGTAAATTACTTCATTACCCGAAGCTTTAATTAGATTAACCCCCAATATTCAAATGGACCACACTATTAAAGCATGAAAATCCCTTTGTCCATTTTGGGTGTAGCCCCTGAGGGATTTCTCTGCTTTAAAAGTACCTGAAGGCCCTTCAATAAATAAAATGCTTTTTATTGCCTTGATTCTGTCTGCCTCTGTTTTTAGGCAGTCCCAAAAAGGCATCACTCTCCTGCATCCCAGCCCAGCTGCTCTGGCTCCGTGTCCCTGGAGATGATGTTCCTAAATGCCTGTTTCCCTGACAACCACAGCCTAACAAATGATTGGTCAATTGATAAATATTTTTAGGATCGAGCACAGTTTATAACCTGCTGCCAAATTTCCCAAGGAATGGGATACTGGAGAGCTGAGCCTCAGCTTTGCACTGACTCTCCAGGCCTGTCTAAACCTAAATTTCCTTTTTTTTGGTGGTTTTGTGCTTCTTGGAGCCATCAAAGCCAAGTGGGTGCTAATTAATGCCAAATAAAAACCAGCCTGGATTCTCAGAGATGCCACGGCTGGCTCCTTTCTCCCCCCAGAATTATCCAAGGGATGTCACAAAGGGCTGCTCCAAACCTCCATCTCGGTTTCTGTGGTTGAGATTATCCTAAGGTATTAAAAAGTGTTTTTTTCCCTGCCCTATGACCAAAGAAGTTGAGATTCATCAGTTCTGCTTTTCAAGGTTTATTTTTCTTAATCCATTTTTATGACATGTTTATTAAAATATTTATAATTTTACTATATTATAAATTATTAAAATATATTGTAAAACAATATATTATAAAATAATAATATATAATATATTTTAATAATATAATATAATATAATATAATATAATATAATATAATATAATATAATATAATATAATATAATATAATATAATATAATATAATATAATATAATATAATATAATATATATTTATAATATATAATAATATTTATAATTATATATTATTTATTAATAGATTTAGTATATTTATTTAAAATAATATATTTATTTTCTCCTATCTATCCCATTCTTTCTCTGACCTGCTGAGATCTGTCCAGCAGGTCGGGTTGTGGCACAGCCCCAGCCATTGGGTTGGTGTTAACTTTTTATGCTAAAAATTACCTGTACTTTATTTACAATAATTTTCTATTTACAATAATTTTACTTTTTACAATAACTTTATTTTTACGATAATTTTCCAATACCTATCACCTGTGTTTTACTGTGGAATTTTCAGGCAATCCCAACAAGGCAAGAGACGAGGATCTGACTCCATGTTTTAGAAGGCTGATTTATTATTTTATGATATATATTATATTGAAACTATACTAAAAGAATAGAAGAAAGGATTTCATCAGAAGGCTGGCTAAGGATAGAAATGGAATGATAACGAGGTTTGTGACTTGGACTCTCTGTCTGAGCCAGCTGACTGTGATTGGCCATTAATTAGAAATACCCAACATGGGTCAAGCACAGATGCACCTGTTGCATTCCACAGCAGCAGATAATCAATGTTTTTCTTTTCCTCTGAGGCCTCTCAGCTTCTCAGGAGGAAAAATCCTGAAGAAAGGATTTTTCATTAAACGTGTCTGTGACACCTTTCACGTCAGGATTCTGAGCAGAGGCTCCTCTCCCTTTGAAGGCCTCGTCTGGGTGTGTTTTTCAGGGATGGATTGAAATCAGGCACCCAAGAAGTTTTTGCTGCCGGTTTGAAGTGAGCCAGGATTCCATTTGAAGCGAGCAGAGGAGCAGCAATAGTCCAGCAGGGAATTCCGTGAAGGGAATTTGTGTGGAAGGGAATTGATTTCCTGCCCGTCCTCCACTCACAGAGAGAATTCTTGCTGGTTCTGAAACAGCAGCCAATACCTGTGGGGTGAGCTCAGCTGCGTTTGCCTCTTTTAGATGAAGAGACACAAAAGTTTCTTTTATTTCCCTGAAATCTGCTCTGAAGGCGGCACTGGAGCAGCCCGTGGCTGGGGACATAAATCTTCATTTGCATGGAGAGTCCTGGAGCGCCAAAGCCAAAACTCTGGAGCTGCTCTGGTGATAAATGAGGTACATTTGGGGAGCTGGAGGAGCAAGTTAACATGTTTACCTCCCAAAAATGTGTCCTGGATGCAATTCCTCATTGCTGACTGCAGCTGCTGGCCAGAGCATCATTTCTGCGTGTTCCCGTTGCTGTTGGAGCTCACATTCCATTGATTTCATTGCAGATTCTGTTTTATTCCCTCGCTCTGTTATCAGGCAAACATCACTAAAAGGATGAACATTTACAAACTCAGAGCACAAACCAGCACAAAAGCATCTGTCTTAAGTGGGAGAGAGCGGAATAATGTGCGTGACAACAACAAAAAGAGATTTGTCTTGCTGAGAGCTGGGCCGACTCTCATTTGCCGTGTGGGGAAATTATGGCAGAGATTGTGTTAACACTGCAGGGCCCTGCCTCAGATCAAATCACAGAACACAAAAATAACCCCGGAGCTGCCACCAACAGCAGAACCCAGGGGACCTGAGCGCACAGAGCAGGACAGAGGGAATGGCTTCAACCTGAGAGAGAAATAATTGAATATTGGGAGGGAATTGGGGATGGAATTCCCAGAGGATCCCTTAAGTGTCCAAAGCCGGGTTGGATGGGGCTTGGAGCACCCTGGGATAGTGGAAGGTGTCTGTGGGAATTCAGGAATTCAGGACATCCCTCTGGCTGTCCTGGATTGCTCAAACCTCTTCCAAGGAGCTCAGAGATCCTGACACAGAGCCCAAAACCCCTGTGACTTTGGTTATGACCCATGGAAAAAATTACAAACCTTACATGAGGATCTGCAAGCCGCGAAAGTTTAAGTAGAATGATAGTGAATTTATCACAGGGTGAAAAATAGATTTTTGGGGTTTTTTAGAATGGGGGTTCAGGGGGCAAGATGTAGGAATCTGGGTGTGTCCAGCCTTTCTCCTTCTTCTTCTTCTTCTTGGCCTCCATCTTCTGCTGTGATGTTGGCACTTTTGGATTGGTTTAGAGTAGAGACAAATTGTCTAACATAGGTGATAGGTATTGAGAAGATATTGTAAATATTGTACATGTGATTTTTAGTATAAAAGGATAACACCATCCCAAGGACAGGCAGTGTGCCTCTGTCTGTCTGTCCTGCTAAGCTGACCTCAGCAGGACAGGAGAAAGAATTTTATAGATAAGGAACAACAAAAAACCTTGAGACTGAGAAATGAAGAGCTCTGACTCCTTCTTCAACTTCCAGGCTGGGAAAAGAGATTTTCTAACACATCTCGGGGTCACTCTGAGCAGCAGAAGTCCTGAGAGGTGTCCAGAGGTTGGAACTGGTCCTTTCCAACCCAAACCATTCCATGGTTCCATGATTCTCAAACCCAAACCATTCTGTGACTCCATGATTCACAGATTTGGAAATTAAGGCCTCCAGCCGTTGGAACTGGTTGTTTCCAACCCAAACAATTCCATGACTCCACAGTTCTGCAGATGAAGGTGTCCAGAGGTTCAAACTGGCCCTTTCCAACCCAAACCATTCCATGATTCCACGATTCTCAAACCCAAACCATTCTATGACACCACAATTCTGCAGATGAAGGTGTCCAGGGCTTGGAACTGCTCCTTTCCAACCCAAACCATTCCGGAACCCTCATGATTCTCAGATTTGGAGATGGCACCAAGCTGGAGCAGGTGTGGATCTTCTGGAGGGCTCAGCAGAGGGACCTGGACAGGCAGGAGGGAGATGAGGGTTTCCCCCTGCAGAGTCATTAATTATTTATGTTCCAGCTCTTGTCATTAGCGCTCGCTCTTGACTCGGGTTTCTCTTTAATCCAGATCAAAAACCGGAGTTCAAAACCTGCTCTGAGGGAATTTATTTAGACTTGAAAAGAATGTGAAGCTGCACAACAATTTTTATTTTTTTTTTTTTTTAGCAGCGACTTCACGCTTTTCCCTTCTCCCGTCTTTTCCTGCTGCTCCTTGACCAGAATTTGTGGTTCCTCTCACAGCTCTGTGTTCAAGACTTGACCCCAGAGCCTTGTCATTGCTGTGTCCCCAAAAGCCACCCTAAATCCACTCAAACCCATCTGGTAGATGAAACATTCCTTGTTTTTCCCCAGCTCTGTGTGCAGTCCTTTCCACGGGACAAAAAGAGGCGTGAAATTCATGTTCTGTCAGGAAGATAATGATGAGCATCCTGTTTCCCCAGCTCTGAACCAGAGCTCTCCGAGGCTGAGGGCAATGAATAACATGAATAAAATAAATAAATAAATAAGATATTATCTGAGCCGCTGTTCCTCTGTGGCAGCAGGGACTGCAGCCAAGGCTTCACCTCAGCTGAATGAAGAGGCCAAAATCCTCAAGGGTTTTTGGAGAGAGGCTTCAGGATTTAGGCCTTGGGTATTTTAATTCTCTCAGATTTAGGCCTCAGGTATTTTAATTCTCTCAGTTTTAGTCATTTTCAGGTATTTTAATTTTCTGTGTTGCTATTAAAACAGAGCTCTGGAGCACAGATTTGGTGGGGTGGTGGCTCTGAGGGGTTAAATCCCTTTATGTCCTTTGTGATCCCATTTCTTTTCCACCTTGGGGTTCTGCCTGTATTGGTTTTTGATAAGTTTTGTTCTAAGCTTGAGCCAAATTATCTCGTATTAATTACATCAGACACCTTTAAAAAAAAAAAAAAAAAACAAACCAAGGGAAAAACGAGCCCAAACATCCCAAACCTACTGGAGAACATGGAGGTGTCCCAGAGAGAGAAACGGAACCACTTGAGCCCAAATTTCCCTCAACCCTCCCAATCCTTGGTGACCCCAAGAACCTGCACAGGCACGGGGGCTAAATCACCCCATAATGGCCCCCACAAAAATATAATTTGTGATAAATGTATTATTTATTATAGATACCATTGGCATAGTTATTATTTTGTGCTATAGTTTATCAACATTGCAGGACTCTGCTCAAACAGGCAAATCACCCCATAATGACCCCCCAAAAATGATATTATTTTATAAATGTATAATTTATTAGAGATACAATTGGCATAGTGGTTATTTTGTGTTATAGTTTATCAACATGGCAGGACTCTGCTAGAACAGGCAAATCACCCCACAATGGCCCCCACAAATCTATAATTTGTGATAAATGTATCATTTATTATAGATACAATTAGCATAGTTATTATTTTGTGCTATAGTTTATCAACATTGCAAGACTCTACTAAAACAGGCAAATCACCCTATAAAATTATAATTTTTTATAAATGTATAATTTATTTTAGATATAATTGACATCATTGTTATTTTGTGTTATACTTTATCAACATGGCAGGACTCTGCTAAAACAGGCAAATCACCCCACAATGGCCCCCACAAAATTATAATTTGTGATAAATGTATAATTTATTTTAGATATAATTGGTGTAGTCATTATTTTGTGCTACAGTTTATAAACATTGCAGGACTCTGCGCTGGTGGGCCCTGCAGAATTCCAGGGTCTTTGCAAAGAGGAAGGTGGAGAGGAATTCCACCAGGGAAGAGGCAGAAGGTGTTGGGGAGATGGTTCTGTGCCAGTGCAGGCTCTGGATTCGGTTCCTTCTCCCAGCCTGGGGGAGGAGAGCTGTTAAAAGCACACAAATTGTAAATTCCTGCCGAGAACACTGAGAATTCCTTTTCTCTTTAAAAGCAGAAAAAACCCCAGCGAGGAGGCCCCTCTGTAAATCTGAGCTGATGGGGGAGTTCCAGGAGCTGCAGATGTGCAGATCCAGCCTGGGGATGGCCTTGGGAACACCATCATCATCATCATCATCATCATCATTCCTGCCAGAACTTTCCCTGCTCACAGCTCTGCTCTCGGGGATGGGCAGAAAGAAACCCTGAGACAGGTTTGGGAGAAATCTGTTCAGCACCATCCTCCAGCTCCATGGGCTGAGCTTTCCATATGTTCTGACTCTGAAATGAGAAGAGGCTCCGAGAGAGGATTTATCACAGTTAATTGGGAATATCCAAGCTCGCAAAACGCTGCAAAATGTTGGGGTTTTGCTCCTGGAATCTTCTTTAGGCCCAATGTAATTTGGTTTTTTTTCACTCAAAGTATTCAGGAGGAATAAGTGATTTATTTAATGCCATTTAATGGATTGCAAAGGAATTTTTTTAAATTTTTTTTTCCCATAGGGGTCTTGAGGTCCTTTTGAAGGTTGAAGTGAATTAAATCAGCTCTCAGAATTACCCTTCCCTCTTCACTCCCCGAGAAAGCCATCTGAGCAGAAGCAGAGCAGGTTTTCTATTCTGGAAGAAAAAGATCTGCTGTTCAGCTCCCTGGGAAGATCTGCAGATCTGTCCCGTGGTGCCACGGAGCTGCAGCATCAAAGGGAATTTTCCACATGGATCAAAGCACCAGGAAGTTTTGACCACACGGTGCAGATTGAGGTTTTCAGCCCTCCTTTAATTAATGATGGAGATAAAAGGTGGGATGGGAAATCCACTTAAGCAAGAGGAAATAATTAGTCAGAGAAATCAGGGATGTCCTGAGTGGGAAGGGAGCCACAGGGATCATCAAGGTCAAGTCCTGGCTCCAATTAATCCAAAGGAAATGAAAAAAATGTGTGACAGCTGGAATTTTGGTTTGGGGAGGAGCCTTCTCTTTCCAGAGCAGTGGAAATAAAAAAAAAATTATAGGAAAACTAAGAAAAAGAAAATTTGATTTTATAGGGCAATTTAAAAAAAATTAAAATGAAAAAAAAAAATTTATAGGAAAATTCAGAATTCTGATGGCATCCAGAAGGAAAAGTGGTGACTCAGGGAATGTCTTCCAGCACTTGGAGTTATCCAAGTGGGAGAGGAAATTGTGTGTGTATTTTGGGACCGATAATGCCCTGTGGGTGTCTGACCTTCTCCAAAAGGGCTAAAAATGTTTAAATTTGTTGGGAAAATTGCTGAGCTCCCTGAGCTGGCAGCTTGCAGTGCTGATGTTCTCCCCAAGGTGTTGTGAAGCAATGCTGGGGAATTCTGGGCCCATGCCCAGCCCTGCAAGTATTATATTATTATATTATTATATTATTATATTATTGTATTTATATTATATTATATTATATTATATTATATTATATTATATTATATTATATTATATTATATTACATTACATTATATTATGCTATATTATTATAATATAATTTTTATTTTATTTATTTATTTATAATTTATGTATTTTAATATATAATAATGATATTATTATACAGTAATAATATATTATAATCTATATAGTATAATATAATATAACATAATATAATATATATATTATAATATAATATAATATAATATAACGTAATATAATATTGATTTACCATGATTTTCCCCTCAGTTTCCCCTTGATTTCCCCTTGATTTCCCCCTCAGTTTCCCCTTGATAAATATATTATATTTATTTATATCCATATATAAAATACAGGAATATATATATATTATACATCTGAAATTGTATTTACATCACATAGATATGAAATTATTCACATTGCATGACATATTCCATGTTTAATATGCAAAATTGCCGGGGTGGGGTTGCTGTGGAGCTGTTTGAAGTCCAGCTCATGGATAAACCACTCCCTCCTGGGGAGAAATGGAAATTGTTAAACTGGAAATTCCCCCCAGGACAGCTTCCCTGGCGTGAGGGTGACAAGGACACCAAACCCAGGGGACTTTGTGCCATCCCTGGTGTGGCACAGGGACAGCCTGTACTCCCAGGAATTATTGCTGATTCCTCAGAGGCGCCAGAGAAGCTGAGGAGATAATTCCCTGTGAATGATCAGGGAATGGGATTGCAGGAATATTTCTGACTTCTTCAAAACCCTTCATCAAAGAGGATTTTTTAAATATTTTTTTCTTTCCCTCGTTAAGTTATTTAAATAAATTACCTGGAGTTTTGAGGCAGGGACTGAAGTTGTGTCTGGCTTCAGACAGAGGCAGTGCCTGGGGGGGAATAATCTGATTATTGAATTAATTCTTTCCACTCCTTTGCCCCAGTTTGTCCCCAGTTTTACCAGGGCTGGAGGGCTGGGATTGATCCCTTCTCACCCCCTAAACACAGCAACAGCAGGATGGGGGTAAAACCAGCTGTGGCTGCCCAAAATTTCTTTTTAAAGAGGTTTTTTTTTTAAGTTGTTCTGTGTGACTGGAGCTCAGGCATGGATCTGGAATGAGGGAATTTGCTCCTTTCCAGCCCAGCACACAAAGCCATTCCTAACTCAGCAATAAATTAAAGATGAGGCTTTGCTGTCACAGCAGCTCAGCACCAGGGACAGCTCCCGCTCCCGGCCTCTGGAATATTCAACAAATTCCAGCTGCTAATTGTGGTCAATCATTCAGACAACAGCACCGAGGGGGTGAAAAGTCCAGACAGCTCCATAAAGGCTCTGCATGCTCTGATTTGCTGTAAAAATGGGAATTTGTCGGGTCTCCCATGAACTGAATGGAACTTGGGATGCTCTGGATTAAGGACGGCTCTCCGGGATGCAGGAAAAGCATCCCAGAGAACCCAAATTTCACTTCACAGCACAAAGAATAATGGAACCTTTCGAGGAGCTGAAGGAAACATTCAAAACAAAAGCTTTTTTTCAGCTTATGTAACATAAAGTCATTCCTTGGAGCTCACGACTCCGAGATGGCTTCGAGATCCAGAGCACCAAGGGGTGAAATAAATGAATTTTCAAATGGCAGTTTTGTGGCTAATGAGGATATTCAGGGTTAGAATTCTGGATTTTTGGTGGAGATGCAAATTCTTAAGTTCAAGGACTCAAACTGAGTGAAAGAAATGCATTTTCAAAGGGCAGCTGTGTGGTTAATGAGGATATTCAGGGTTAGAATTCTGGATTTTTGGTGGGGATGCAAAATCTTAAATTCAAGGACATAAACAAATGATCCAAGACTGGTTGGAAATGTTGAGTAGTGTTGGAGTTACCTCCCCTATTAATGATACCTGTGGATTTATACCTGCACTGCTCCTGTGCTCCTCTCTGGTGTTCAGATTCATTTTCTCTCCTCTGATCCCATTAAAGTCACAATCCAAGAGCTCAAAGCCTGGGATTTGTCCTCTCATGGATTTTTTGGGCAAGGGAAAGCCGGGCAGTTTGTGTCACACTAAATGTCACTGCCAGAAGAGGAAATCACACACCCCCTGGAAATGCAGATTTTTATCAATCTGTATTTTATCAGCTTGGGATGAAACTCTGGAGTTTTTCCTGATGTTCTCCAAAATGCACAGCTGGGATGGAGTGGTGTAGAATGGAACCATGGAATTCCAGAGGGGTTTGGGTTGGAGGGACCTTAAATCCCATCCAGTCCTTGCCATGGGCAGGAGAACTTCTCACTGAAAACCTCCCAGCACACCGAAACTCCAGGGATGCGGATTTTATCCATTAAATAAATGTTTGCAGGACTCTGAGTTCAGGACTCCTGGATGGATATGGGATAACACAACAACAATTTGTACTCACCGTGACGCTGGCAACAAAAATAAAATAAAATAAAATAAAATAAAATAAAATAAAATAAAATAAAATAAAATAAAATAAAATAAAATAAAATAAAATAAAATAAAATAATAAAATACCTGAACAAGGGCCAGTTTTGAGCATCAAAGGAATAACTGGTTTTGGGCTCTCAAAAATGCCATCCCAACACACTCTGAGGGCAAGCACTGAACTGCTCACTTATTATAGAGCATTAGTCACTCCAGCACACCTCCAACCTTGCTTTTTGTTCTTTTCATTTCTTCTGCACCAGCTTATTTTTAGAGGGCCGCGCTCAGATTCATGCGCAGCAACGCAAAGCCTAAAATACCAACCTTTAAATTAATTCTATTTCCCTCCCCAGCCCCCCCTTTCTCCAGCAAAAACAACTAAAATTACAGTGCCTGGCAGATCCCAGGCTCTGCCTCTCCCCACCCTCTGCTTTTCATGGAGGAAAAATCTCTGCAGTCCACGTGCGGCAGCTGGGCCGGGCCAATTCCACCTGATGGCGCTGGAAAAACTCTCATTTCTGCTGAGCTCCCAAGTTTGGGGACAATTCCTCCGGATGAGTGGCTGGGAACGTGAGGAGGAGCTGAAGGGGTTCAGTCCTGGAGGTTGAAGTTGATTGGGATCTCTTCTGGTGGCCCCAACTGGGAGTTCTGGGCCACATTTTCAATTTCCGCCAGGTTCTGAAGATCTCTGGGTGCTCTCTGCTGGTGCATCTCTTTGGAAAAATCTCCTGAGTTCCCTGCAGTTGAAACCTGAGTTTCTGGGCAGATATGGAGGAACAATCCTGGTTTTCCTGAATTCATGTGCTGGAAACGCTTCATAGAGGTGCAATCCTGTTTTTCCTGAATTTCTGTGCTGGAAACCCCTCATGGAGGCACAATCCTGTTTTTCCTGAATTTGTTTGCTGGAAACCCCTCATGAAGGCACAATCCTGTTTTTCCTGAATTTGTTTGCTGGAAACCCGTCATGGAGGCACAACCCTGTTTTTCCTGAATTCATGTGCTGGAAACACTTCATTCTCCCAACCAGACAGAAAACCCAGGACTTTGACCCCAAATTTCTGCAAGAAGCTGCTTAGAAGAGGCTCTGTTTGTCCTGGGAATATTTCTCTGCGTCAGCTCACTCTGCACTTCAATATAAAACCACAAAAATGGTTTTTGGGGCTGTGGCTGCGACACAAACCTGCCCTGGGACAGAGCCGGGGGCACCAGGATTTGGGGTGTGGAGGAGCACACAGAGAGTCACAAAAGGGGTTCCTGGTATCCATCCTGACCTCACCTGGTGATTCCAAACCTTCAGGAATCCTTCTCCTCAGGGATTTGGGGTGTCTGAGCCCCTGATCCCATGTGGGTGATTCTATTCCTTCAGAAATTTTCCTCCTCAGGAATACAGGGTGTTTGAGCCCCTGACTTTGTGTGGGTGATTCCAAACCTTCATAAATCCTTCTCCTTGGGGTTCTGGAGAAGGATTTCTGAAGGTGTGAGCCCCTGATCTCATGTGGGTGATTCCAAACCTTCAGAAATCCTCCTCCCCAGGGATCCAGGTTGTTTGAGCCCCTGATCCCACGTGGGTGATTCCAAACCTTCAGAAATCCTTCTCTCAGGGATCTGGGGCGTCTGAGCCCCTGACTCTATTCCTTCAGAAATCCTCCTCCTCGGTAATCCAGGGTGCCTGAGCCCCTGATCCCACGTGGGTGATTCTATCCCTTCAGAAACCCTTCAGAAGTGGGGATAATAATGTTGATTTTGGCCATGAAGCGCTGTGACAGCGACAGCGACAGCGCCAGGCCGTCCTTGTGATGGGGAAGATGAGAATTCCCTCCCCTCTCATCCATCAGGGCAGGCTCAGACAGGCAGCTGAACTTTAGGAACAGACTTTCCATCACCCCAGGGCCCAGCTGGTGGCAGCTGCAGGTGCTTGGATGTGCCAGGGACAGGAATGGGACAGCTCCAAACACACAACGAGACAGGATCATGGTGCAGAGCAAAAAGAGCCCCCAATTAAAGAGAATTCTCCAATTAAATCCCACCCTGCTCATGCTCCCCAGGAATATCAGATGCCATTGGGCTCCACCATGCGTTCCTTTTTTTTATAATTTTTTTTTTTCCTTTTCCCTTGGTTTTTTTCCCCTCTCCCCAAGCCTGCTGCCTGGTAACCGCAGTATTTTTGGGACTGATTCTTTTGCTAATTGCTCACCAGAAATAGCACCTAAGTTTGGCAGAGCTTTCAGGAGAAGAATGAAGGCTTTTCGTGCTGGGGGGGGAGAAAACTCTGATATGCATAAAACTTGCACAAAAAACCCGGTTTGTTCGTCTTGCTGAAAATTCCCTGCTCAGACAGGGTGAATGTGATGCTGACAAGTGGGAAAGGGCCCGGAAAAGCCAGGATGGTTTAGGGAGGTTAAAGTTCCAAAAATCCTCTTTTCGACCTTAAAAAGGAGTTGGGGCTGGAGGCAGAGGCTGTGCAGGACCCAGGGATGTTTGTGCTCCTGCTGGGAACGTTTGGGATGGTGAGGGAGCAAAAAGGGATGGGAGGTTTGGGATGTCCCCAGTGTTTGACAAGGGCTGTGCAGGGGTGAAGGGGCCTGAGGGCTCGTTCCAGGGCATGGAAATGTGGGATTTCTGTGCTTGCTGGACCTGCTGCAGCTCCTGCTGGAATTTGGGATGTTCCTCACTCCACGTCCTGGCTGAGAGCCTGTCCTGCTTTGGGAGGGGACAGCAGGAGCTGCAGGGCTTCTGTGCCTTTTTTGGGGAAGGAATTCCTGGCTGGGAGGCTGGGAGGAGCTGGGATGGAATTCCCAGAGCATCTGGGATCCCTGGAAGTGCCCAAGGCCAGGTTGGAGCCACCTGGGGCAGTGGGAGTCATGGAACCGGTTGGGCTTTGAGATCCCTCCAACCCAAACCATTCCAGGATTCCATGGACAGGTTTGGATGGGATTTTGGGAAGAAATATTGGGAGAGGGGTTGGGATGGAATTCCCAGAGCAGCTGTGGATGCCCCTGGATCCCTGGCAGTGCCAAGGCCAGGCTGGAGCCACCTGGGAGAGTGGGAGGTGTCCCTGCCATGGCAGGAGTGGCACTGGATGAGATTTAAGGTCCCTCCCCACCCAAACCATTGCAGGATCCCATAAATATATAAATTATGAACCTGCACCTGTTTCTTTCTGGGTTTGTGTGAAAAACAAAAGCAATCATTATGCAGGGACCAAATCCCAGAGGTTTTCCTGGGGAGCAGCTTCTCCTGCTTTTCCTCACTGATCTCCTGTCATTAGATGAGCTGCAGCATTGAAATTAAATTAAAATTTTGATGTTTTCACCACTCCCTGATGGCCACCAGTCCTTCCAGGCCATGGGAAGAGCTGGAACCCCTGGGATGCTGGAGGTGGACACAGCAGCACCGGTTGTTGGGAAGCTCCTGGAATTAGATGGGATTAAAACCTCCAGGCTTCTGTGAGAGCCAATCACTCAGCAGGGGATGCTGTAATTATTTTGTACAGCAGGCTGATATAAAATGTCGCCTTTTTTAAAATTTTTTTTTCTGACTCACATATTTTTTTTATGGCAACAGCAGAAAAAAAAGAAAGCAGATAATGCCCAGAGAGGGGAAGCTGGAAACAAACCAGCTCAACGCTGGAGCAGCTGAAAATGAGCATTTAAAGTAAAAATCAGGAGGAAAAGGAACAACTGGAGTTCTTTTTGTGTCGTGTTGTGACTGAGAACAAATGAAAAGACCACAGAACTTGTCCAAGGGTCCCCTAATTAACGTGGCATCAAGTGGCACAATTCAGTCCTGAAGCCTTTTCTCATGTTAATTTTTTTTTACTCCTGAAGTATTTTTTTCATGTCTGGATGGTTTTTTCCAAGGAGCCTGGGATTATCATGAGTGCCTCTCTTAGCGTGGCAGGTTCCTGTTGGCAGCTGTTTGGATGGTGCTAATCCACCTCAGCAGCTGCTTTATTATTTCAGGCTGTTCTGAGGGTTAAATTTATTCATTCATCTGCTTTTGTTGTTATTTGTTGGACAATTAAAACCTCCAGAGAATGAGAACTCCTGGAATTATATCCTGGACACAACTGGAGAGTCCCTGCTTGGAAGGATTTGAAATTGCAGCCAGTCAGGAAACTCAAATTTTGAGAAAAGCAGTTTTTCATAAATTCAAACTTCTCATTACTCAGAGTGGCACCTTTAATTGTCCCAGACTCTTGTTAATGAACCACAGCAGAGGATGAGATTGGAATGAGACTCTTTCCAAGTCTCTCATTCTCTATTTGGGTAAAACTTGCAGCCCTCCTGCCGTGCCAGCTGTGGTTCTGCTGGAGCAGGGACCCTGCACAAGCGTGGAATTTTCCTCTGGAGCTCCAGGGCTGCTGGAGATGGGCCTGGAATTCCTCTGGGAATGCAGAGGAGGAGAAAGATGCTCCTCTGGGAATGTAGTGGGCAAAGGCTGCTGGGGTGTCCCAAAGCTCAGATTGTATCCTGGTAGGAATGTTTGAAACCTCAGATTGTATCCGGGTAGGAATGCTTGAAACCTCAGATTGTATCCTGGTAGGAAGGTTTGAAACCTCAGATTGTATCCAAGTAAGAATGCTTGGCTCCTCCCCCTGGGCGGAGCATCTCCCCATGGGATGATGGGATTTTATCAGCCATGCAGGGACACTCAAACCCATGAACTGAAGATAATTAATAGTTAATGGTCTATTAACAGAAGATACTTAATAATTAATGGGCTATTGATAGAATATATCCTGGAGGGAGGATTGGGTGTGAAGAGATAAATAAAACTGCCCAATGAACAGAAGAGAACGTCCCCGCCTCTAACAGATTAAATAAAATACACATTTATTTTACAATCCAGGACACCTCACCACCCAACCACCTCCACAGGCCCTGAGCCTGAAAAACAAACATTCCTTGGAATTGTTCCCAAATAATTTGCCAAATAACTTGCCATAAGAGGAGTCCCTGTCCCTGAGGTGGCTCACACAGAGCCCTGAGGGATTTCGCAGGGGGTTTTCAAAACACGCCCAAAATCCCCATAATTATCCCAATAATTATGCTGATAATTATCCCGAAATCCTCTCCCCTGTGTCAGGTCACTGAGGGAAAGCTCGAATTTACTCTGCAGAGCTGTCAGGTGCTGGAATCTTTGTGGCACTCTCGGCCATCTGGGCTGCTGTAAATCTCCCAGCAGCACAATTCCCCATTGGGAAATTCTGATTATTGCTCAGCCCTCCCTGATGAGGCACCAGCACAGGCACAGCCCTCTGGGGAAGGTGAAGAGCAGGATCCTTGGGAAGATAAACACAACAAAACCCCTTCCCCCAGAGATAATTTAATCTTTCTTAATTGCTGATTGATTGGATGGACCCCCTAAAAAATGTGGCACCTTCACAGCCCTTCCCACCCCTCACTTTAATTTGCACTCTCCCAAATTTCAAACACATTCTCAAGGTGACTCCATGGAATTTATTATTTTTTTTTCCCTCTTTTCCCTCTTCACACATGAGAAGCAGAGGAGTGATGGGAGGCCTGAAATGCAGCAAGTGCTAAACAGATTGGGATTTCTTTTTTGAAGCCATAATAGGGAAATGTTATTAGTGGGAAAATGAAATGCTTGACGTTGGCACTTTCTGGCAGCACAGAGAAGATTTTGGTGGGGGAAGATTCTTTGCAAGGTATTAATGTCACCTAATCAGCTTCTGCAGGGAGACAGGGATGGCATAAATCCTCCCAGGACCTTCCAGCTGGGGAGTTCAAAGTGCTTTTCACACTGAAAAGTTTCGGGAAGTCTTTTGAAAAGCAAAGATTTCTGAGGGCAATCCTAAGTTTTCATGGAGCAGATGAGGGAAGTTGTTCCTCTTCAAGGCAGGATTTAGGGTAATGTTGAATTTTAGGGCTGTTCTGAGATCCTGAGCGAGCCCAGTGGGGTTTGGGTGATGAAATTCAGTGAGACGTTGATGGGATTTTAATGGAAATTAATCAGGGAATCCTGACCTGGGGGTTATCCTGAAAAATGGAGGGGAAAAGGGATGTTCCAGACCCAGCGACTGCTGGAATGTGTCTGCCTGGGGATGGTGGCACTGGGTCACACTGGGAGAGGCTCCATCCTTCTCTGCAGCCATGGCACAGAGCCGAGAAATGGCACAGGAGGCTCAGGATGGTCCTGCAGGAAGGATTTGGGCAGGAAAGTCAGGATTTGGGCAGGATTCAGGTGAGCTGGAATAGTTGCTCTGACCAACATACAGAGAAAATAAAGGAAAAACATTCATAAAAATGGTAAAAATGCTAAAAAACAGCACAGGAGGCTCGGGATGGAGCTGCAGGAAGGATTTGGGCAGGATTCAGGTGTAATAGCTGAGCTGGAATAGTTGCCCCAACCAACAAAAAGATAATTAAGGAAAAACATTAATAAAAAATGGTAAAGATGCTCATTTCAGACTAATAGTTGATTATAATTAATACAATTTTAATGCTAAAAATAGGAATTTGGGGATCAAAATGAAGCAAATTAAGGAAAATTAGACAAATTAACCTGGGCAGCTGTGTCTTGAGTGAGGATGGTGAACAAAATAAATAAACAGCCCTCAAACAGTGCAAGTTTTGGGGCTTTTGCAGCACAAACCACAACAGGAAACCCCAATTTCCTGAGGCCACCCTGTGGATCACAGGCCTGGGACAGAGAAGGATTGGAAAAAGAGGGAAGATTTTGCATTTGTAGGACTTTGATATCCTCAGGCAACTCCTTTTTGCTCCTGCCTGGAGTTGTTGGAACCAGGGAGTCTGGGGAGTCGTTTCCATGATTTTCTGAGCGATGTTTCCATGGGAGACAGACCCTGCACAGGTGAGGGAGCGGGGAAATCGCAGCCAGATGGGATTGGGAGGGAATGCAAATATCTCCATAACATCAAGGACTGGAGTGTTTGAGCACCTGGGAGATGATGGAAAAATAATAACCCATTTTCCAGGGAAAACAACTTTGATTTGCTCGGAGGCTGTGTCTGACTGGAGCAGGAATTGGAAAACCCAGCCTTGGAAAACTCGGTTCTATCTCCAGCCCATCAGTGCTGCTCAGCTCATTGCAATTCCCATTTTCCTGCTCAGAAATGGTGCTACAGCCCCCAGGTTCCTTCGTGTGGCACCTGAAGTGTAAAATTGTCATAATTTCTGCTTATTTTTGGAGTTCTGGGTCACTGCCTGCCCCCTTCTCCCTGAAAACCCTCAAGGAAAGATGTTAAAATTCTGACTCCAACAAAATTCCTGCTGTAAATATCAGCAGGTCTGAAGGATTCACCTCTCCTTCCTAAGAGAGCTGGATAAATATAAATTTTGACATAGAAAAAGGAAACGTTTTCTTCCCTGTCTCAGGAGGTTTGATGAGTGCATTATGCTGCAGAGAGAGGATTTCCCATGGAATGCATTCCTGGAACTCTGGATCACCAGGTGCTTCTGGTGGATGAAAGATTCCCCTTTCCTTTCCTTTCCTTTCCTTTCCTTTCCTTTCCTTTCCTTTCCTTTCCTTTCCTTTCCTTTCCTTTCCTTTCCTTTCCTTTCCTTTCCTTTCCTTTCCTTTCCTTCCTTTCCTTTCCTTTCCTTTCCTTTCCTTTCCTTTCCTTTTCCTTTCCTTTCCTTTCCTTTCCTTTCCTTTCCTTTCCTTTCCTTTCCTTTCCTTTTCCTTTCCTTTCCTTTCCTTTCCTTTCCTTTCCTTTCCTTTCCTTTCCTTTCCTTTCCTTTCCTCCTGTGGTTGGACCTTGGTTGTGGAGATTCATCCAAGGGATAAAACAATCAGTTCTTCATTTCAGGAATAATGAGAAAATCTGGGAAACACCAGCTCCTTTCTCTGGATACAAAATTCCATCCATGCTCTGGCGTAGGAACTGAAAGATTATGAGGAGAATAATTCAAAATAGATGGAATTTTCCAGGGAGCAGGCAGAGGGATTGAAAGAGATGAGCATTAAGGAGCCAAACAGCAGCAAGGAAAGATAATTTTGAGCCATTATGCACCGGATTTTCCAAAGAGAAAAGTATCTCCAGGATAACAACCACTGAAAGCAAAGGGGGCTTGCGTGTTTTAAATCTTATAATTCCACCCTGGATTTTCAAAGGAGTTTAGCATGTGGAATGCTGATGAGAGCCTAGCAGAAAATGAAACGAGGTGGGGGGGAAAAAGGAAGTTATTTTTCCTCTCTCTGCTGAAAAGTTTTGATGAGAATGAAAAGCATTTTGGGTTTGGATTTCGGTTTGCTTAAATTTAGGGAAACACGGGGAGGAGCAGGGGATTGTAGAAGAAGAATTCTGAATAAAAAGGTTTGGAAGAGCAAAGGCATCAAGGGGTTTGTGCTTGGTGCCAGGGCAGGGCCCAGAGCCTTGACTGGGGCCACCATGAGAATTGTATATTTGAATTAACCTCAATCACTTGGTTTTAAAATTTTAAAAGTTTAATAGTAATAAAATGGTTATAAAAATAGCAATATAATTAGAGTAATGATCATTTGGACAATTTGGATTAGGACAATATGAGACAATAAAAACAAAGTGTTAGGGACAGTCCAGGTGCCTCTTTCTGGGCAAAATAAGCCTGAAAAAGGACCCACATTAACAGAGGATTAAACCTTAAAAACAACAGCCTGTTGCATATTCATACACCTCATGCATGATGCATAAATTCCATTCAAACACAGGATTCTGTCTGGGCAGTGTCAGCTTCTTCCTCTGAATCCTGACGGTGTCTTCAGGGCTGAGCTAGGCAAGAAGAAGTTTGGTTCTTCTGATAAGAGAGCAATAAATTCATTTTCTCTGAAAGATTCAGGTATCTGAATCTGCTGTAGCTGCTATCTCGGTGCGAGTCCTTTCTTTAGAAAAAAGCATCCTATATAGCATTGTTTCTATTTTAACATTTTGTTATAACCTAAAACTGTATTTAACACACTACTTAAGAGAATTAATACAGCATCACTTTCTAACACAACACATATAATATTAATTTTAATATTTGCGAATAGCCAATCATAAAACAGGCATTTTTCACACCCCAAACCACCCCACTCTGCACGGCCAAGGAGCTGCTGGGAGCCATCCCAGGGATTTCATGGCAATGTGTTCCGCAGGGAAGGATCCCTGGCTGTGAGGAGCCTGCGAGGCTCAGCACACGTCAATATTTCAGCAAACAAGATTAACATTCCACAGTGCACATCCCCACAAGTACAGGCTGCACCTGAATAATAAAAAAAAAATATAAAAAAAATAAGGCAAACCCATTCCCAGCTGTACAAGTTTGCAAAGCGAGCATTGTGTCCCAATTATTCCAAAGAAAGAGGAAAGCGGCAAAAAAAAAAAAAAAAAAAAAAAATTATCAGAGCTTTGCCCTCCTGGTTATTAACATTCCTTGCTGAAATGTGAGCGGGATCATGTTAAAACTATTACATTAATATTCCCCAGAGAGCTCGGGCTGTAATTTTAGCTTCTCTTTCTCACTCTCCCTCGTTGTGCCCTGTGAGTCAACACCGGGAGGATGGCTGGCAATCAGCTCCCACAATTATCCTGGATTGGAATTGTTAACCGTGCCTTCCACTAATAGAACTGCAAATGAAAAGGATCCTTTTCACTGGAATTTACTGGCTGATGGCTCCTGCAGAGGGCAAAGAGGACAAGTGGGATTTCCTCTGCTCCTCTGAGGGTGGGAAAGGAGGGGAGCAAAGAGCAAGGGGCCCCAAACCAAAGCCAGGGGGACCAGGGGGCTCGGGGAGATCCAAATGGGACACAGAGGTTCTCCAGGCTGGGAAATTATTAAAATTTCGGAATTATTTGTGTTGGAAGGGACCTTAAACTCACCCAGTGCCACCTCCCACTGTTCCATGTGGATCCAACCAGGCCTCGGGGCACTGCCAGGGATCCAGATCCAAATGGGACACAGTGGTTCTGCAGTCTGGGCAATTGTTGGAATTCTGGAATTGTTTGGGTTGGAAGGGGCCTTAAAAGTCGCCCAGTGCCACCCCTGCCATGGGCAGGGGACACCTCCCACTGTCCCTGGTGGCTCCAACCAGGCCTTGGCACTGCCAAGGATCCAGGGGTAGCCACAGCTCCTCTGGGAATTCCATCCCAGCCCCTCTCCCAATATTTCTTCCCAAAATTCCATCCAAACCTGCCCATGGAATCCTGGAATGATTTGGGTTGGAGGAGACTCCAAAGCCCATCCATTCCCACACCTCCCACTGTCCCAGGTGGCTCCAATCTGGCCTTGGACACTTCCAGGGATCCACAGCTCCTCTGGGAATTCCATCCCAAACCCTCCTCACCCTGAGGTGAGAATTTCTTCCCAAAATCTCATCTAAACATGGAACTGTGGAATGATTTGGGGTGGAGGAGACCTCAAAGCCCATCCAGCCCCACCATGGGTCCCACAATTTCCACAGATTCAGGTTGCTCCAGCCTGGTCTTGGGCACTTCCAGGGATTCACAGCTGCTCTGGGAATTCCATCCCAGCCCCTCTCCACGCTCAAACCAGGAATTCCTTCCCAATGTCCCACCCATCCCTGCCCTCTGGCAGTGGGAATCACATGAGACAGAAAATGGGTTCCCATTCCACTGGGGTGATCACTCCATCAGGCTACAGTGGACAGAGATCCATTAAAAGTTTTAAAAACACCTGCTGGGATAGAAAAAACCTGCTTGAAGGGTGTGTCAGCTTTCCCTCATTTGTGTCAAATTAATTAATTTAATTAATTAAGCCATTCAGGTTTGATTGAGGCACCCAGAAAACAACGGTGCCTCCCCTTCCCTCAGCACAAAAAATCTTCTCTGCATAAATAATGGAATTCATGCCGACTCCTCCTTTTTTGCCTCTCTGGGATTTCATGCCTGGCTGCTGCTCCTTTGGCTACTTTAAACTTTTTTCAAATTTGGGTTTTAAAACTCTCTTTGCTACCATTTGCTTCCTCAGGAGTTATGTACACAGGATAAGCTGCTCACTCCTTTGCAGTGGCATAAATAGACTGAGGATTTAAAATCTCGTTCTCAAGGAGGTTTTTTCCAAGCCTACCACTCATTTTTTTGGCTGTTTTGCTGAATTCACCCCAATTTCCAAACCCCTGTGTGGATTGCAGCACAAAGCTGGACATCTCAGCCGCGTAATTCTGGGTCTCCAAACAGGTGTAAAGGTCGAGGAGCAGCTCAGGATTTATATTTCACACCCCGCTTTCTCCTCAGATAAACCCATTCCCTGTTCCTGCCTGTGCCACTGCAATTCCTCCCTGCTTTTTTTCAGGAAGCTGCCGTGCGAAATCCTTGACAAAATAACCCAGTATTGGCTTTTCTTGTCCAGTGCTTTGACCATTCCAAAGGAAAATCCCTCTGTGGGACCTCGCAGGGTCTCAGGGATTTGTTTTATTTATGGGAGCAATTTGTCTCTAATGAGAGCTCTGCCTTCCAGTTCAGGAAGGAGCCAAACGAGCCCAAGGACCTGGATTTCTGCAGTGAGTCAAGAATTGATTTCAAATATTCTTTCAACATCCAAGAATGTTTATTTTTTGCAGGAGGATGAGTCAATACCATCAGCTGATGTGCAGGGAAGGGGAAAAGAAAGGGAAAAAAAAGGAGAGGAGGCCCAAATGGCTGAATGGATAATGGACTTTCTGCCTGAGTGATAATGACTTTAAACCTGCCCTGATCCCAGTGGCCAGAATTCATTCCCAGCAGCAGCTGGGAATGGTTTGTAGGGATGTTTTTAGGGCTGGTTTTTAGGGAAGTTAAACAATATCCATCCCAAACTCCAGCTCCGTCAGCACCACACGAGCCCAGTTTTGGGCTCTAACCTCAACTTTTCCACACCCTCCAAAGCTGCCCTTCCTTCCTTCCTTTCTTTTGCTCCTTGGTGAAATTCACAGTTTTGGGCTCTAACCTCAACACAAGCACACTTTTGGGCTCTAACCTCACTTTTTCCACACCTGCAGACCCAACAAACCCTCCAAAGCTGCCCTTCCCTCCTTTCTTCTGCTTTTTGGTGAGATTCACCACACAAGCCCAGTTTTGGGTCCTAACCTCAACTTTTCCACACCTTCAGACCCAAAACACCCTCCAAACCTTCCCCTCCCTCCTTTCTTCTGCTTTTTGGTGAAATTCACCACACAAGCCCAGTCTTGTGTTCTAACCTCACTTTTCCACACCCTCCAAACCCGCCCTTCCCTCCTCTCCTCCGCTCCTTGGCGCAATTCATCCGCCCCACGGAAATCTGACGGATTTAATTGGTTTGGAACGGAGAATTGTGGTGTGGGCAGAGTTCTGGTCACTGAGCGAGTTCCTCAGCATGCACCAAACATCCCCCGGGGTTTAGTTTGAAGTTCATGCTTAAATACCTGGCAGATGGAGGCAGCCAGGTCAAGCAGATGCCGGACTCGGGGCCCCTTGTGGGACTCGTGGTGCTCATCCAGGCTGAAAGGAAACGTTTTGCAGGGCAAGTGGTGAAAGCCCCAGGGTGCTGTCAGGGTTCAGGAGGTTCATCTGGGTTGTTTTCTGCGCTAAAAAAAGGGCATTGCTTGCACTGCTCGTTGCTCTAATACAAATCTTTCCAGGCAGAGGGATGGAAATGGGGGTTGGATGGGGCTGGGGAGATGGGCAGAGGTGATTTGCTGTCCTTCGAGCCAGGGATTCGAGGGGAAAGTCAGGAAAGGCTCTGCCTGGTGTTGTCAAAATTCATTATTTACCAATCCTTTCTATCAGGATTAATAGTCAAACACAGGACTGCTCCTGCCTGATCCCTGGTGGATTTTTGTGATGGTGTTCACAGGGGTCTGAGGATGAGGGAAGAGACGAGGATCTGACTCCGTGTTTCAGAAGGCTGATTTATTATTTTATGATATATATTACATTAAAACTATACTAAAAGAAGAGAAGAAAGGATTTCATCAGAAGGCCAGCTAAGAATAGAAAAAGAAGGAATGATAACAAAGGCTTGTGGCTTGGACAGCTGGGCTGTGATTGGCCATTAATTAGAAACAACCAACATCGGCTAATCACAGATGCACCTGTTGCATTCCACAGCAGCAGATAACCATTGTTTACATTTTGTTCCTGAGGCCTCCCAGCTTCTCAGGAGGAAAAAAATCCTAAGGAACGGATTTTTCATAAAATCCTTTCCTTTGCATAAAATCCAGATTCTGCCCCCTCCAGTGAAACAGTGAAATCAGGGACATTCAGCCGCATTTCAGTGTCACAGCACTTTGAGCTTTGTATGGTGGGATGCTTTTAAAACACACCTTTCTCATGGCATTTAAAATGTCATTTTTTTCCAACCAGGGGCAGAAACCAAGAGAGGCAAAAACATTCCCAGGTGATCCCAAAATTTTGGAGCCTGGTTTTCAGCCCAGCCTCTTTTTGTCCTGACATCCAGGTGGAACAAGGGCGTGGAGCTCTCAGTGATGAGATGGCAATTTATGACACTGAATTAATTCCAGACAAACTCCTTAATTTCAAAGAAAAGTGATCATTTTGCAGAGAATTCCAAGGATTGTGGTAATTTGGTGAAAGGAATGAGGAATCCTGCCCAAAATCCAACAACCCAGCAGTTGAGAACCTCCAGGTTTGGTTGAGCTTCCAACGCGAACTTTGTAAGCAGGATAAGAACCCTAATGAAGAATAGTCCCTAAATCCTGGAATAAAAGGGGGAAAGGGACTTATGGGAGGGAAATTACAGAAAATAGGTTGGAAATAACCAACTCAGCTGCAATAAAAAGTGAGGGGAAGGGGTGGAATCCCCTGCAAAGAGAAGCAGAGCTCAAGCGCCTCATCAAAGCCAACGGCCAATTATGAGGTTGGAACAAATGAGGATAAAACAGCGGATCTTGAAACTGCTCCAAAGGCAGGCAGAGGAGCCTGATGCTTTCCATAATTGATTTCAAGGCTCGGATGGGGAATTCTGTGAATTAGAGGAACATCAATTGTGCTGTTTCCTTAATAATTTAGACGAGCTGCTCCTTTGATGAGCACGTTCCCAGCAGCTGTGGCAACAGCTCTGAGGGCAAACACAGGCTGGGGGAGAGGCCTGACACCAGGAGGGAAAGGATGCGCTTTTTGCAGGAGTTTTGGGAGGAAATCAAAGGAAAATTCAAGGGTTCGGAGTCCATTATTTGGTCGTTTGTGTGCAGATGGTTCCTCAATTATTTTATGGCTTCTTGGACCTGCAGGAGACGCACACGGGGATTCGGGATCCAGCTGGGCATTGCCAATAATATCCACCTTTCCCTGATGAATCTCAAAGTATTTCACAACAAAAGCAGGGCTGTTTTCCTTGCCTAAAAAAAACAAAACAAAACAAAACCACATCGAGGCATGGATTGATTTGATTTCAGCCGCAAACATCAAGTGTCCCTCCTTGGCCAAAAAACACCTACTCCTAATTTGTGGCGATGATTTAATTTATCTCTTAAAGCAGCACAAAAATGACTGGTTTCCCCATAAAGTGATAAATTCAGATGACAACACCCTGAGAATATGTGAGCAGGCGATACCAGGGATGTGCTTAATTGAAACATTGGTGCCAGCAGTTGGATATTTCAAATATTTAGTCCCAAAATAGCCATTTTCAGAGCTGTATTTATTAAAAGCACAGGTTTAAGGCCTAAATTTTTGTACCCCTCTTTGCTGTAATTCAGGAGCAGCTGACACACAAGGGTGTCAAAAGAATTGACAGTTACAGATATCCCCAAATTCCAAATTCCAAGTGTCTCATTTCTGGAAGAATTGGAAACTTTAGGGTCAATTTTGAAATCCCAGATTTTCAGACATCTTGCTGAACAAAAGTTCAGAATTTCAAGTTTGGGGTGAGTCAGTTTGGGGTTCTTATTTTCATTTTTTCTTTTTCAATAAAACAGAAGCTCTGAGAAACAAAGCAAAAAAATTGAGTTTTTATCAGACAACATTGCAGAATATGAAACCCATCCATACTGTGGCCAGCACTTCTAATTGTGCTGGGTTTTCCAATAAATTATTTCACAAATTAACCAAAAAAAAACCCCAAAACAACCCAAATCCTTTGGCTATCACCCCCTGCAACCCAGCTCAATATCCAGCCTCTCGTTGCCATAGCTGCAGCTCAGGAAAATGCATTTTTCTCCCAGATTTATAAACAGACACTGCAACAGTGGAGCTCACACAAAATCCAGTGGATCCCAGCAGGTCACAAATGTCCCGGATGCCCCAGGTGACAAATGAAGATTTACAAGCCATGAGAGTTTAAGTAGAATGATAGTGAATTTTGGGTGAAAAAGTAGAATTTTGGGGTTTTTAGAATGGGGGTTCAGAAGCCAAGATGGAGGGATTTGGGTGTGGGAAAGTTTAGTTTATCTGGTTGTCTCCCTCTGACCAGAATGTCAGCAACCACAGTTTGGGATGGGTTTTAAACTTTTCCCCTCACTTTTTGTGCTGGCCTCAATTTTAGCCATCCCAGAAATGCTGGAGGAGGTCATGGATGGTGAACTTGGATCGCCAGGCTTTGAGGTTCAGGAGGACGCAGTCATTATTTTAAGTTTATATTTTTAATTATTTCAATTTTTATTTTTAATTATTTTAAATTTTTGTGTAAATAGAGCTCTTCCCTGTGAACAAAAGGGATGGACTGGGACACAGTCATTATTTTAATTTTTAAATATTTTAAATTTTTTGTGTTAAAAGAGCTCTTCCCTGTGAACAAAAGAGATGGAGAGGGACACAGTCATTATTTTAATTTTTAATTTTTAAATGTTTTAATTTTTTGTGTAAATAGAGCTCTTCCCTGTGAACAAAAGGGATGGACTGGGACACAGTCATTATTTTAAGTTTATATTTTTAAATGTTTTAATATTTTGTGTAAATATAGCTCTTCCCTGTGAACAAAAGGGATGGAGAGGGACACAGTCATTATTTTAATTTTTAAATATTTTAAATTTTTTGTGTTAAAAGAGCTCTTCCCTGTGAACAAAAGGGATGGACAGGGACACAGTCGTTATTTTATTTTTTTATTTTTAAATATTTTAAATTTTTGTGTAAATAGAGCTCTTCCCTGTGAACCAAAGGTTGGGTTGGACAATGACACAGAAAGCAGCAATAACTCATCAGGATCAGCCCCACGTTCCCCCAGGAGGATGAACCCTGGATAATCTGATCTGCCAGGAGTGCAGAGCAGCTCCCACTCACTGCAGGAGCTTTGGGAATTCTGGATTTTCAGCCTGAAACCTCCAGAAAGCCTTTGCTGCTCCAGCAGGTTTGTTCCTATGGAAGCAAATGGGTAAATGGTGGAAAAACCCCAAATGGCATTTTTAATTTAGTTGATAGAAGGGAATTAAATAGTCGAAAACATTTCCAAAGTGTGTTTTTTGCTCTGGAGTTGTCTCAGGAGAACTGAGACGAGGATTTTAAAGATACAAGTGCTCACAAACTGGGGGTACGATTTTCTTATTAATTCAAACACAGATTCCCTTCCTCACACCCCATTTTTTTGCATCCTTTGCTCCACAGAACTCCCAGAGAAGTTTGTTTTCCAAAAGAATCCAGTTCAGACACAGGATCACATTTTATGTGTGGTGTTTTGCCCTCTCCCATGCCAGGAATGATGCTGAGGTTGGAGCAGGAAGGACAAACAGGAGGCACAGGGTGAAGGAGCCATCACTCCCTTTAATCCTCATCAGATCCCACTGATTCATTTATTAATATTACATATTAATATTACATTATACATATTATAGATTATATAAAAATATATATTAATACTATATTAATAATATATTTTAATTAATTAAATTATATATCAGCTATAATATATTAATACAATGTAATGTAATGTAATATAATATAATATAATATAATATAATATAATATAATATATATTATATTATATATTATATATTATATATTATATATTATATATTATATATTATATATTATATATTATATATTATATATTATATATTATATATTATATTATCTATTATCTATTAATATTATATATAATACCATTAATTAATTAATTAATATTATATATTAAAAATAGCCTTCCCATTATGTGAATTTGCTTTCTTTTCATGGAGGACATAAAAATAAATGCTTACCAAAAGCTAGTTAACAGCTATATGTTTTACATGAAGAAAAGTATAAATTTGAATTCATAACAGCTTTTTAAGCAAACAGAAAAAAGCCAATTTTTATATAACTAAAATGCTCTGGGAGAAGGATCAGACCCCACTGATCCCCCTTGTTTTCTCCATTTCTTTCCCCCTCTTTTTAAAAAATTAATGAGCCATAAGGCCAAGGCTGATAATGAGCTGTTTATTGGCAGGATCACGGGTTGAGGGTGGAATCTGTTGGTGTTGTTAAAGAAAAATGTTTCTATTCTGGAGCATCATAAAATGCTGGGCTTCAACAGCACCTTTTGTGTGGTCAGGGATGGATTTATTAACAGGCTGTGCTCTGGATCTTCTTAACAACAGGTTGATTTATTTAGGCTTAGGCTTGGTTCAGTTTCAGCCCTGCCTTGTGCTTTATTTTTGGGCAAGCTCAGAAAAAAATCTCAGGACAAAAAATCCGTGTTTGTTGTTCCCAGGAGCTGGTGATTTCTGATTTAACTCTTCACCAACTCCTGGTTTTTGCTGGGGATTAATTTCTGTTTATAATGAACATGTCATCACTTAAGTGGATGAAAAAGTTGCTGCTGGCATTAAGCTCCAGGAATCGAGGGTGAGGGGCAGAATAACCTCAATCCAGCTCAGAAATGACAAATTAAGAACCAATATTAGCAAAGAGAACTCTTTAATGCCTGCGTGGCAGCTCTTAGTGAAATTGTGATGCAAATCTGATGGTGGAATCCAGCACAATGTTATTTATGTGAAGAAACAGAGCTCAATTTCATCTGCACAGGAGGGGTGAGGTTGTTTTCCTCAATTTTTCCTGAATTTCTCCTGTTGATGTCTCAGTTTGCAGGGGGAGAACTCAAACCAGCTCTTTGCTCACCTGTGATGTGAGATTTGCACCAGTGATTTACACCCGCCAGAATAAACAAAACCCAGGGAAGTTCCAGAATAAAGAAATTTTCTTCCATAAACTGAAATCCTGCAAGATTTAAAGGATGGAACATTTCAGAATGGGAGACTCAGTGACAGACGGAGGCTTTGGGGCAGCACCTCCTTTAGTCCAGGCCATGTTTGTGCCAAAAATTCAGAGTTCCAGGAGGGTTTTTCAAAAGCATATTTCAACAAAATAGCAGTGTGCCTTGCAGTGTGTTAATTTAATGCCAGCCTTTTAATTTCTGCTGTGAGTGGAAGCTCAAAGTGTAATCTCCTGGTTCTGGAAAGGAGAGCAGAAGAATGTTGAATATCTCTCAGCTGCTCTCTCCCAAACTCCAAACCTGCTGCAGCTCTGCAGTGACACAGAAAGGAGCTGCTTTCATTAGGCTCCGATATTGTCATAACGAGGTGCTGCTGATTCATGGGGATAATTACATTGTTCTTTCAGCCTTTTGTGTGGCAGAGAGAGCACAGAGCTGGAAACGCCTGGAATAACCTCCAGGAGTGCTCTGAATTGTCTGTCTGTCCTCTGGGGACAAGGTGGCACCTCCCAGGGCACACACAGCACATGTGTGCCCTGATTTATTAAGATTTTCTAAACCTTTTCATGTTTACATTCTTGTGATGAACTTTCTCACACACTTTCTGTAAATAACTCATTGTTTTGCATTCTTTTATAGAAGAGGAGAAATTTGATGGACTGTTGGTTTGTCCAGTGTCATTGGAGAGGTGGCACGGTCACTTTTGGAAATCTATAAATGCTGGAGTCAGAAATTAAACTTCTCTTTTCTACCTTGTAAAATTCCCAGAGTTCTGGGAATTCCAGAGGGTGCAAACAGGGGCAGAGCTCTGGGAATTCCAGGAGGTGGAAGCATGGACAGAGCTCTGGGAATTCCAGGAGGATGCAAACATGGGGCAGAGCTCTGGGAATTTCAGGGGCTGGAAACACGGACAGATCTCTGGAAATTACAGGAGAAGGAGGCACAGGCAAAGCTCTGTGAATCGCAGAGGGTGGAAGCATGAACAGAGCTCTGTGAATTCCAGGAGGATGCAAACACAGAGCTCTGTGAATTCCAAAAGATTGGAAATATGGACAGAGCTCTGTGAATTCCAGAGGCTGGAAGAACAGACAGAGCCCTGTGAATTCCAGGAGGATGCAAACATTGTGAATTCCAGAGGCTGAAGATGTGGACAGAGCCCTGTGAATTCTAGGGCCTGGAGTAGCACAGGCAGAGCCCTGTGAATTCCAGCAGGGCTCTGTGAATTCCAGGAGGTGCAAACACAGGCAGAGCCCTGTGAATTCCAGAGTCTGGAAGCACAGGCAAAGCTCTGAATTCCAGAGTCTGGAAGCAGAGCCAGCCCGTGGTTTCCATGCCCAGAGGGCTCCCCTGGAGCTGGAGCAGGGACAGAGCAGGGATGGAGCAGGGATGGAGCAGGGATGGAGCAGGGATGGAGGCCGCTGGCACTGCAGGCCCTCAGCAGCAGCAGCTCCGGTGCCAGAGGCCAGGGCACGAGGCCTCCCCTGGAAACGCCGAGCCTCAACCTTGGCAACCACATCCATAATTCAAGGGCTGGCACGGCTGGGCCTCAGCGAAATGTGAACAGCAAGGTCAGCCCTGCAACTGAGACACTCGGCCCTGGAATTGAGATACTCAGCCCTGGAAGAGAGAGTTCAGCTCCAGAATTCAGGATTTCAGCTCCAGAATTGAGGATTTCAACCCTGGAATTGAGGATTTCAGCTCCGGAACTGAGGATTTCCAGCCCTGGAATTCAGGATTTCAGCTCCAGAATTGAGGGTTTCAGCCCTGGAATTGAGGATTTTGGTCCTGGAAGTGAGCCCCATGAGCCCTGGAATTGAATATTTCAGCCCAGGGATTGAGACACTCAGCCCTGGAATTGAGGATTTCAGCTCCAGGATTCAGGATTTCAGCTCCAGAAGTGAGGATTTACACCCTAGAATTGAGACACTCAGCCCTGGAATTGAGACACTCAGCCCTGGAAGAGAGATTTCAGCCCTGGAATTGAGGATTTCCACTCCAAAATTCAGAGATTTCAGCCCTGGGATTGAGCCCCTCAGGTCTGGAATTCAGCCTCTGTCCTGGAATAGAGAACCTCTGCTCTAGAATTGAGTTTTTCATCCCTGGAACTGAATATTTCAACCCTGGCATTGAGCCCCTCAAACCTGGCTTGGCCCTGATTGGCCAAGAAGTCAAAACAATTCCCAGAAATCAATGAGACAATCAGCTGTTGGATAAACAATCTCCAAAGCAGCAAAACACAGGAGAAGCAAATGAGAAAATTATTGTTTTAATTTTTCTCTGAGGCTTCTCAGCTTCCCTGGAGAAAATCCTGGGCAAAGAGGATTTTTCCAGAAAATGTGACTGTGGCACCACCTGAGTGAAATTTGTGGTGATTCAGCAACTGCTGCACATGGAGTTGAGCTGTACTCCAGGTTGGGAATTACTACATCCCTCCTACTCCTGCACCAGAGCTGCAGGTAGTTTAGAAAACAACCATTAGTGCTCGTATTTATCTAAATATGCATTTGTCTCTCGTAAAACCCTTTCATGAGGGGCCAAGCGCTTCTTCCCCAAGACTTTGTTCTCCAGAACCTGCTTGCACAAATCACCATAATGCCCCAAACATGCTGCAAACACAAACGAGATTGATATGAAAGAGTTCAGTGAGCAGCACTTGGAACGGGGTCCATAATGGGCTTTTTAATTAAATGAATTTAGTCATTTCATCGAGGCAGTTCTCATTACTGGGCCAATATTGAGCTGACCATTTCCTTCTAATTGCATTGTGTTTTCTCTCCGAGAGGCTCTGGTTTGGGGTTGATTTGAATGGATTGATGTGTGATTGTGTCCTGACACCTGGTGCACGCCGAGGAGGTGAAGCAGCTCTGATTTCCTAAATAAAGCTGTTAAATATTCCGTGGAGCTCAGGAGAGTTATTCACTGCAGCCTGCCCTGGCTGGCCACATCCACACTGCCCTGCTGCAGTGTTTATATAACTCCACATATTTACATTTCCTTGCCCAGCAGAGTGAATTTTATTAAATCCTTTGTTTTCCCACTCGAAAGATGAGATCTGTTCTCTGGTGCGTGTGGGAGACTTCAAGGGGATGTGGATTTCCTACCAGAACTCTGAAAAAATTTTCCTTCTTTCCCCACTTTCCCACATATTTTTTCTTTGACTGATTTAACAGAATCATAATTCTCAGAAAATTGTTTTTCCTTCTTTTTCCAGACTCCTTCTGTCCTATTTCTTAATATTCAAAGAGAAATATTGATTGTCCTTGGATCAAACCTGTGAAACAGCCAAGGAGTGACCTGGAAAAGAGGATAAACTCTTGGGAGACTGGGAATGTTTGAGGAACTCTGATTTCAGCACACCAAATAATGCAAATAATAATAATAATGAAAATAATAATGAAAAAATAATGAAAATAATAATAATGAAAATAGTAATAATAATTATCATAATAATAATAATAATAATTATTTTTATTATGAGTTCTTTAACTCATAAGTTATTTAACTCATTACTCTAATTCATAAGTCTAATAATAATAATAATAATAATAATAATAATAATAATTCTGAGTTTTCTCCTGCAGCCCCTGCCCTTTCACAAGGAAATTAAATATTTCCGTCCCTTTCCATCTTCTTTGCTGCTCTGCTTTAATGGGGAATCTCACTTTGGAAATTCAGTGAGAGCAGCGCACAAAGAGTTCTTGCTGAAGCTTGAATTTCTTATTTTTTTTTCACCCAAAGATAGTGGTGTTATCAACTCACCAGGGTCAAGCTTACTGTAATCCTCTGCTCCAAGATCCCATTCGAGCAAAACTCTTTTACCAAAGTTAATGGAACATTTTGTGAGGGTTTTAATCCTGTTTTGAGGAGGAGGGCTCTGATCCCAGGCACCAAATCACTGCAGGAGCTGGGAGCAGGTCTTGGAACGTTGGTTCCATCTGGATTTTGGGTGGTTTTGTTGTCAGGAGTCAAACACAATCGGCCTCCAGAGGGTGAGGGCTTCAAACAGTTAAAGCTCTGCTTTACCCACACAGCTGCACAAGTGCTTTGATAGGAGCAGCTAAAAATGTCAAAGCACAATTTAAAAATGTTAATTAAGTTTCAATCTTTGTGGACAACATTGTTAATCACAGTAAGTGAGTAAAGCAGCAACCCTTGGGTGTTCTCACTGTCACTTCCTATTGAGCAGCAGCTCGTTCCCACTGCTGTCACTTCAGCTTACTCCAGTCTGCCCAGTAAAAATCCCTTTATACTGGTTTGGTAGCCAGGAACTTCTGCTAAATGCTCAGCAGCAGTTGGGAAGTTCAATCTTCATCATTTTCCCCTTTTTTGTTCTGAGTTTGGATCATCACTGTGGCTCTGGGGGTGTCTGTGGAGGTTCAGAGTTTTACACAAGGAGCTGCTCTGGAGGAGGGGTCATGGTGCTGATCCAGGGATGAGCTCAGCTCTGGGGCTGGGGGTGGCTGAGGAGCTGGGGCGGGGGCACTGGTGGCATCAAACTGGGCAGGGGGACACTGGTGACACTCAGATTGGACACTGATGTCAGATCAGACATGTGGGCACTGGTTTTTTCTCAGATTGAGCAGGTGGGCACTGGTGTCACTCAGGCTGGGAACTGGTGTCACTCAGATTGGGTAGATGGTCACTGGTTTATCTCAGGTTGGGCACTGGTGGCACTCAGGTTGGACAGGTGGGTACTGGCGTCACCTCCTTCCTGCACGGGTTTGCCATCCTATCCTCAGATAATTTTCCCATCCCTTTCCATTCCCTCATGTATTGGAATAATTTTTCCATCCCCTCATGGATGGGGATCATTTTCCAGATTTAGATCCAGATTCAGATACAGATTCAGATCCATATTTAGATCCAGATCCAATCCAGATTTAGATCCAGATCCAGACTCAGATCCAGATTTAGATCCAGATTCAGATCCAGGTTTAGATTCAGATCCACATTCAGAGTCACGTTCAGATCCACATTCAGATCCAGATTTAGATCCAGATTTAGATTCAGATCCATATTCAAATTCTGATTCAGATCCACATTCAGATCCAGATCCAAATTTAGATCCCAATTTAGATCCAGATCCAAATTCAGATCCATATTTAGATCCAGATCCGGATTTAGATCCAGATTTGGATCCCAATTTAGATCCAGATCCAGATTTGGATTCAGATTCAGATCCACGTTCAGAGTCACATTCAGATCCAGATTCAGATCCAGATTTAGATCCAGATCCACATTCAGATGCAGATTCAGACCCACATTCCGATCCAGTGGGACCAAAGCTGCGGTGAGCCCTGGAACCTGCTGCTCCCCTGGGATGCCCAGGAAATTCATTATAAGAATCTCTTCTTGCAACTTTTTGCTTTCCTCTTCTGCGAGCAAGTTGTTGAAAGCTGTCTGGACAGGGGCCTTTAATTAACAATTTTTTGCCTCAATCAACTGCCTTCCACATCTGGGAGCTCCGAGGTGAATCAGCTTTAATTAAATGTTCTCCACACTTCCAGAAGATGCCAAAGCATCCTGGTGCAGATATTGAAGATGGGATTTCCAAAATCCCACTTGGCTGATCTCCTCTGCCTGCAGTTGACAATTCTCAGTGGTCTGGATGTTGTTTGTTGATCTTGCTCTAAATTAAATTGCTGCCCCATGTGATGCTCAGGCAAATGGGCAGGGAGGGAGCTCAAAAATCCCAATTCTGATCCTTCTCACCCACTCCTTTCTTCTCTTTATACAATCATTATTCAGTGAATTGAAAGAAAAAAGAAAATATAGACTCGGGGAGAACAAACAGGGAATTCCTCCCAGCTTCTGAAAGTGCAGAATTAAGAAAAAAAATACAAAATGCAGAGCTGGTAAATTCTGAGCCAGAAGTCAAAGGCTTCATGCAGATGCTACAACAAAGTTAAAGGATCTTTTATAGGAATCAAATGGAACAATTCCTCTGTGATGTTTCTGTTCACCAGTGAGGGTGGGAAGAGGGTTCCCTTCAGGCCATGGCCTTCCCCTTCTCTCTATAAAGGTCCCTGGGTGGGAAATAAATGAGATTTTTGGCCTAACCAGAAATTTTAAGCACAGTGGGTGCTTCAGAAAGTGGTGTTTCATCCATTTGGAGCTTTCAGTGCCTGGAATTACCCTGTAGCAGGCAGTGGGTGGTGCAAGAAAATAAAGCTGTTTGCTTTGTGCTTCTGATTGGGCGGAAACGCAAATAATGTGGTGCTGAGAACACTCCAAACTGCATTGAAATGAAGTTATTTGGTATGAAACGCTGAAATTATGGGGAGTGAAACCTCAAAGGTTTTGTTACGGTGTTCAAAAGCCACAAAGGAAGTGGGGTGAGGAATTAAAATCAATAGATGAGGCACCAGATAATGAGGGAGGTTCTGCTCAGAGCTGGATGTTCTCCATCACCCCCCTTGACCAGAATTACTGAAAACACAACAAAAATAGGGCTGGGGAAAAGCTGAACTCCTCTGGGGAGCTCAAAACCCCCAGGGATGCAGTGGAGGAGCCAAAGCTGTGTCTGGGGGAATTCAAAGCAGCCCTTGGGGATGGAGGGAGAGATGTTCCTCTCTGTCCTGCATTCCAGCCCCTGGTGATGGATAAGGAGAGCTGGGATCTGGTGAAAACTTGTGAAAATCAGGTTTGTGGAGCAGGGAGGTGTGACGGTGTTCACAGGGGTCTGAGGATGAGGGAAGAGACGAGGATCTGACTCCATGTTTCAGAGGGCTTGATTTATTATTTTATGATATATATTACATTAAAACTGTACTAAAAGAATAGAAGAAAGGATTTCATCAGAAGGCTGGCTAAGAAGAGAAAAAGAAAGGATGAATAACAAAGGTTTGCGTCTCTGACAGAGGGTTCCATGGGCAGGAACACCTTCCTCTATCCCAGGGTGCTCCAAAGCCTGTCCAGCCTGGTCTTGGACACTTGCAGGGATCCAGGGGCAGTCACGGCAAAATGGGCAAAATGATGTGAAAGAACTAGTAGGAATGGAAATTATATTTCTAATATTATATATATATATATATGTGTGTGTGTGTGTGTGTGTATATTTTATATATATATATATATAATATATACATATATACACACACACACATATATACATATATACATATATATATATTATATATACATATATACACACACACACACACATATATATACATATATACATATATATACATATATATTTCTAATAAATATAATTCATTAGAATATACATATTCTGATAAATATAATTTGTTAGAAATATAATATAATCTATTATTTGCTTTCTATTATATTAACATAATATAAAATAATGTATATAGTTTCTATAATGTTAAAAATTATATTTCTAATATTATATATAAATACACATGTACACATAGATATACACACATATATATGAACACATACATATATATACATATATATACATATATATATATATATACACATATATATATACATATATATACACACATATATATACATATATATACACATATATATATACATATATATATACATATATATATGTATATATACAATATATAATTTTAAATAATATATTAATATATATAATAATTATAACTCTATTATTATGGAATTATAATGCCTAGGACTGATGCTTTCTTGCAGCTCCTGGCAGCCTGCCTTGATTTAGGGCGCTCCCACCCTGCTGGTGGGACCATCCCCCACAATTTCTGCTGCAGAAGCCCCACCTTTGCGGGATCTTTAAGGACTGAGCACAAACATCACCCCGGTTTTGTCCTTTACAACACAGAGCTCCCTAAATTGTGGCTCATGGAGAACTGGCTGCTCCCACCAGATCAGCTGCTCCTCCTGGTTCTCCCCACCACCACCACCACCACCACATCCATTGGGTTTTTCTCAGATGTTTTCTAAGTTCTCTGTCACCTGATCATCCACAGGAGGAGGCTGTGAAAGGAGAGAAGGAACAGAATTATCCCCAGTGAGACCACAGCCAGGTCCAGGAGGGGAAACTTCCCACTAAGAGTGTGCATTGTGCCTAGAAAAATTACTGAAATCTTCTTCTAATCCTCCTCAAAGCTCAATCTCTTAATCTTTCTGACAGTGGAACTGACTAATCACCTGAATAGGATTTAAGGCCGCCGAGACACTGACAAGGTTTTAAGCTGGGAATAATTTGCAGGGGTTTTGTTTGGTTTGGCTGCTCTTAATTGTCCAGCAAAGCTTCCCTTTCTCATTTCTTGATTTATCTTTTCTTCCCCCTGGAAGCAGAAATTAGAAAGGCAAAAAAGCTGTTATGGTGTTAATTACAAGTGCAACAGCTGGAAAACTGTTTAGGAGATAAAAATCACTCCAGACTTCGTGATCATGTGGATTTTTGAGGGCTGTTTTTAGCTAGTTTTAGTTAGTTTTGCATAACAAATACAAGTCTGGAACCTCAGGCTACTGCACTTGAGTCTCCTTCCCCATTTGGGAAAAGAGTTTCCTGCTTGTAACACATTTAATCTCTTCCTTAGGAGATGATGAATTTTGAATTGTCATTGTATTTTTTTTTTTTCTTCCTGGGTTTGGTTTTTTCCCTTTTCTCAGCAACAGAGCTGTGTTTTCACCTGGGCACCCTCAGCAGAAAACCTGTTGGAATCCCAGGTGTTGCTGGACCTGTGGGATCTCCACAAAAATGTGTTTGGATCTCTGGCTCTAGGGCAAGGAATAAATTGCAAAATTTCTATATTGAGTCCCCTTTACAATAGGAAAGAGTGGAAACAGGCCCCCAAAAATCCACCTAATGAAGCTTTTTTAATGACTTAAAAATGATCTCAGATAATTTCAGATCTCCTCCTGAAAGCGTGTGGGAGCTGGACAATCTTGATTACATCATGCCCTTGGAAATGGTGTTAAAATGTGCAATTACTGACACCAAAACACACTTGGCTGGCTGTCTCAAACATTATTCCCGAGCTGGTTTATTTAATTTTATGTCGCTCCTTTCTTGCCAGAGTAAACAACTCCCCAGGATATTTGGAAGAAAGCTGAAAATACCTCGAGTTGAGGTTTTTTTTCTGAATTTCCTGCACCTTCCCTCAGATACCTGGCCCCTTTTTTCTTCCCTCCAGCACCCAGGCCCTTCCTGCAGCTCCTGTCAGCCCTTCCCAGCTGAACAGAATAATTTCCCCTCCTCGGCTGACAGCAGCTGTCATTAGGGAAATTGCGGGGCCAAACTCTGACAGGATTCTCACAACTGGGGGGAGTTGAGCTTCTCACAGGCTCCGAGGAGCCCGGGCTCTTCAGCACATTCTTGTCACTCGGAACATGAGCTCATCTCCTCCCCAGGAGGAGCTGGCAGATGAGAAAATTATTTCTGACAGATCTGAAACGGCGCCGGTGACATCCTCCAACAATAAAATCTCTGCCAGGGGCTGGGTGGGGGGAAGAGAGGGGAAGAATGGTCTAATGAAAAAAAATTGTGGTTAAAAAACAATAAAACTAAACGGGTGAGCGCTTAAATGGAAGGGTTTTCAGCTCCTTGTTTAGGATTCTTTGCTCTTCCATGGGTTAAATGTTCACGGCTGTAATGATCCAGGGATTGGGAGCCCCCTGGTTGAAGGATGTTCCTCAGGATTGAAGGAACATCCTCCTTGGAGCTGGAGCTGGGTCCTTTCAGCAGGAGGTGTTTGGACATCAGGGATTCGTGGCAGCAGCAGAAATGTGTGGTATTTACCCTGGAACTGCCTGGCAGTCTGGAATGCTATGGAGATTAGGATTTGATGGGATTTTGGGAAGGAATTCCTGCTTTTGAGGGTGATGGAATTTCCAGAGCAGCTGTGGATCCCTGGAAGTGTCCAAGGCCAGGCTGGAGCCACCTGGGACATGGGGAGCTGTGGGACCCATGGTGGGACCAGAGGAGCTTTGGGGTCTCCTCCAACCCAAAACCATTCCAGGATTCCATGGGCAGGTTTGGATGGGATTTTGGGAAGGAATATTGGGAGAGGGGCTGGGATGGAATTCCCAGAGCAGCTGTGGCTGCCCCTGGATCCCTGGGAGTGTCCAAGGCCAGGTTGGAGCCACCTGGGACAGTGGGAGGTGTCCCTGTCACTGGATGGGATTTAAGATCTTTCCAACCCAAGCCATTCCACATTTCTATGCCAGTTCTGTTTCTCACCCTCCAAAAACGCTCCTTATGTACCCTTTATTTTCATCAACTTTATTCAGGTTTTTATTTTTAAAGAATAATTCACATTCAGTGCAGAATGGTGATAAAGTGCAAAACTCATCAATTATTCAGGCTATTTATGCAGATTTTAAAGTCAGAGCCATTATGTGGCTTTCTCCCTTTCAAGAGAAACTGAAAAGAAATTTAAGAGGAGAAGAACGTTTTCCTGAGCTGGGGTTGGAGTTCAGCTCTCTGGGATTGTTCTGTGTTTTTGAGTTGTTTGGGTTTGCTGTGTGTTTTCCAACCCCCTTTAGAGAAGTCAATAAGGAGGTGACTCAGACAGAGCTGGGAGAGCACCAAAACCCACAGGATTTGGGTAATCTGAGTATTCCTGGTGTCTGCCACAGCGGGCAGAGCACAAAACAGGGACACAACAGCCACCAGTTGAATTCCCAGCTTGGATTTTCCCTGAAGTGACTTTATCTCCTCTTAATTTCCTTGTAAACTACTATTATTATTATTATTATTATTATTATTATTATTATTATTATTATTATTATTATTATTATTATTATTACTATTATTATTTTCCCATTGTAAAGGTGTCCACTGAGTTAATTTAACCACCACTCAATCAGTTGATGGGGATTGGTAAAAAATACTTATTTTGGGGTTTACAATGCTTATAATGGGTTTCAATGTGTCCAAAATCTTGGATTTATTTATTCCAAAATAAATCCAAGATTTTGGACCCATTTAAACCCATTTTTCTCATCAAAAACCTGTTTTAATACTTATAATGGGTTTAAATGCGTCCAAAGTCTTGGATTTATTTATTCCAAAATAAATCCAAGATTTTGGACCCGCTTAAACCCATTTTTCTCATTAAAAACCTGTTTTATCTCAGGATCTCTGTTTCATTTCCAAGCTTCTGCCTGGCCAGTGTCTTGCACTAAACCTTTTGCTCACTGGCACTCCCTTTTCCTGGGGAAATTTCTGGACACAAGGGAATAATGTGGGAGGAAGCAAATCCTGAATTTCTTCTTTTTTAGCGGCATCCCCCTGAGCCAGGCATGGAGTGGCTGCATTCTGGGGCCACTTAAGCATTTCCCACATAATCTGGATTTTTTTTTTTTTTTTGTTAATTTTTGTCGTATCCTGATGCCACAGAAAGCTCAGGTTGCAAATCTCTGATCCGAGGCAATAAAATGATGACTCCAACGAGTTGTCGGCAAATTTTTGAGGGAAATTTGGCTAAAACTCAATTAAATCACAAAAGGGATAAAGCACTGGGGATGGCTATTTAAAATCTGCCCTGTGATGCCTCTGGCTGTGTTAGGAGCTGCTGTCACTTGTCGGCCAATGTAAGATTTTAATGGTTAAATGCTGCCTTTGTCCGTGGGGACAGCAATGAACTCCTTAAATCAAGAGGCTAATTAATTCTCCTGACAGGCTCTGCAAGCTCTCAATTGAGATTTTAGCCCTCACAGAGATGGGATTTGACAGCTTGCATGTGGCTTCTCCCACCTCCCCTTGCAAAGCTAGGACTTGCTGAGTCGGACTCAACAAATCCCCGGAACAACTTGAAAGTTTGATTTTTTTTTTTTTTTTCTTATTTTTATTCTAAGTTTGAAAGTTTTAACTCCTAGGGAATTCCTTATATTTTGTGTGCCCAATGGAGCTGGGCTGGGAGAGCTGAATGGGTTCACCTGGAGAAGGGAAGGAGCAAGGAGAGCTTCCAGAACATTCCAGGACCTGAAGGTGCTTCAGGAAAGCTGGAGAGGGACTGGGGGCAAAGGATGGAGGGACAGGACACAGGGAATGGCTTCAGACTGGAAAGGGGAGATTTAAATGGGATTTTGGGAAGGAATTCCTGGCTTTGAGGGTGGTCAGGGGCTGGTATGGAATTCCCAGAGGAGCTGGGATCTATGGAAGTGCCCAAGGCCAGGTTGGAGCACCCTGGTCTGTGGAAATTGTGGGACCCATGGTGGGACTGGATGGGCTTTGAGGTCTCCTCCAACCCAAACCATTCCAGGATTCCATGGGCAGGTTTGGATGGGATTTGGAGAAGGAATATTGGGAGAACTATTGGGAGAGGGGCTGGGATGGAATTCCCAGAGAAGCTGTGGCTGCCCCTGGATCCCTGGGAGTGCCCAAGGCCAGGTTGGAGCAGCCTGGGACAGTGAGAGGTGTCCCATGGTGGGACTGGATGGGATTTAAGGTCCTTCCTACCCAAGTAATTCCAGGGTTTTGTGATTCCAAGGGCAGCTGAAGGAATGGATTTGCTCAGGAACATTTTCTTCAAAGCTCTGTGGCAGAAGTTGTGTTCTGTGAGGGAGGATGGGCTGTGCTGGGCGAGGCTAACGAGGATGAGGTTAATTATCTCCCGTGGTCCAGCCTGTGCCCCCAGCACAGGGATCAGGCTGGGAACGGGAATTTGGAATTTGCCAGGTGAGCTTTAAGGGCCCTTCAGCGCAGCAAATGTCAGTGGCAGAGAGCAAACCGTGATTTGGTAAAGTAAATATGGACAAGAAATGTGTGACTTCTCCCCTGCAGGGCCAGCCTCTGAGAGCTCAGATTTATCGGGGCTTTTATTGTCGCTTTTCATTCCCCTCGCTGCCTCCCCCACACCCTGCTCAGCAACTCCGCAAAGTGACTCAGGTTCAGTTAATATTAATTTTAATATTAATATTGTCATTTCATTTTCCATATGGAGACAACAATCCTTTCTTTTCCTTGTCCCTTTTTATTCTACACTTGTGACTCTTTAGTCTTCGACTTTTTAGGAAATAACTTGGATGTGACAATCCAGGTGTGGTGAATTGGGAAGGAAGGGACTCTGTTCAGTGAGAGACTCTAAAATTTATCATTTATAATCCCAGAATAATTTATAATTTAGAATCCCAGAATCCCAGAACAGTTTGGGCTGGGACTTAAAACCATAAAACTTAAATCTTAAAACCCATTTCGTTCTCCCCATGCCACAGGCAGGGACACCTTCCACCAGAGCCCCACCCAATAAATTTAAGTTTCAGAGATAAAACTGGATTATTTTGCAAGAGGAGCTGAGTTTTGGGAGTGGGCAGGATGAGTCAATCCCTTTGCTCAGGAAGGGGATCTGGGGGGCTCAGCAACTCTGCACTCATCACATCAAAGTGACTCAGGTTCAGTCAATATTAATTTTAATATTAATATCGCCATTTCACTTTCCATATGGAGACAACAATCCTTTCTTTTCCTTGTCCCTTTTTATTCTACACTTGTGGCTCTTTAATCTTCGATTTTTTAGGCAATAAATTGCGTGTGACAATCCAGGTGTGGTGAATTGGGAAGGAAGGAGCTCCATATTCAGTTCCATATTCAGTTCAGTGAGGGACTCTAGAATTTATAATTTATAATCCCAGAATAATTTATAATTTATCATTTATATTCCCAGAACAGTTTGAGTTGGGACAAATCCTAAAACTCATCTCGTTCTCCCCATGCCATGGGCAGGGACACCTTCCACCAGGGCCCCACCCAATAAATTTAAGTTTAAGAGATAAAATCGGATTATTTTGCAAGAGGAGCTGAGTTTTGGGAGGAGGCAGGATGAGTCAATCGATTTTTAAGGGAATAAATTGCACGTGACAATCCCGGTGTGGTGAATTGGGAACAGCAGTTTTCCTGGGAGAGAATTTCCATTTTTGGAGGGCAGCTCTTGCTGGGACGTATTTCCATGCATTCCCTGGTCTGGTTTTTGGCATTTGTGTTGGGAATATCAGCTCTGGGTCACGGAATCAGCTCTGTGCTGTGTCCATGTCCCCACAGGGACATGGTGAGGGTGAGAAATGGAGCAGGGCAGGGGTTCTGCTGGAAATGCTGAGCTGGATCGCTGGGAATGACTGATGGAAACACATTTCACCTGCAGGAAGGCTTCACTCAGCCACACTGCTGACTCAAACGCTCTGTTACAAAGTGAGGCCAACAGCAATCAGCTTATTCATAAGTTAAATATTCTCTGGAGCCATAAATCTCTGCAGGTTAAAGCACCCGAGCTCCGAGCTCGAGACAGATTTGAAATTCTCCCTGGCACCAGTGGATGGAGTTTGATGGAAAGGTCACTTGTCAGGATTGGGGATTGTTCTGAGGGGAGCAGGTGTTTTATCATGGAGATTTGCTGTGCACTCCTGATTTACACCGAGAGGCGGACAGGGAGGGGAGGCAGCTGGGGAGGAGCAGTGAGAACAGAGAGTGGAGGGAATCAGGCAGGAAGGAGCCAGAGGCTGGCGGAGGTTAAGGAAGCTGAGCCGGCTGTGGTAAACTCCGAGTTAAACTCAGTGCTGATCCCTCTGTCAGCTCAGGCCTCGGTGCTCAGGGCGGCAGAGGAAAATCCAGGAGTGAGACTGAGGTCCTGTCTTGTCCTGTCCTGTCCTGTCCTATACTGTCTTGTCCCCAGCCTCCAGCACCTCACCCTGTCTACCAGGGCTGGCTCTGGAGCACCACCAGCCTGAGGAGCTCCACCAGCCTCTGGATCTCTACCAGACTCTGGATCTCCACTGGCCTCAGGAGCTCCACTGGGCTCAGGAGCTCCACCAGCTTCTGGAGCTCCACCAGCTTCTGGAGCTTCAGCAGTTTCTGGAGCTCCACCATCCTCTGGAGCTCCACCAGCCTCTGGAGCTGCAATGGCCTCTGGAGCTCCACCAGCCTCAAGAGCTGTACCAGTCTCTGGAGCTCCACCAGCCTCTGGAGTTCCACCAGCCCCTGGAGGTCCAACAGCTTCTGGAGCTCCACGAGATTCAGGACCTGCACCGGCCTCTGGAGCTCCACCGGTCCCTGGAGCTTCACCGGCCCCTGAAGCTCCACCGGCCTCTAGACCTCCACCAGCCCCTGGAGCTCCACCAACCTCAGGAGATCCACTGGCCTCTGGACCTCCACCAACCACTGGAGCTCCACCGGTCTCCAGAGCTCCACTGGCCTCTGGAGCTCCACCAACCACTGGAGCTCCATCAGCCTCAGGAGTTCCACCAGCCTCAGGAGCTACACTGGCTGCTGGAGCTCCACCGGCCTCAGGAGCTCCTCCAGCATCTGGAGCTCCACAAGTCTCAGGAGTTCCACTGACCTCAGGAGCTCCACCAGACTCTAGAGCTCCACCAGCCTCAGGAGCTCCACCACCCTCTGGAGCTCCATTTGTATTTATATTTCTATATATATTTTTAATATTTATTTATATTTAATATATTAAGATTTAATTTTATATTAAAATTTCTTTTAATTCATATTAAAGCCTCCTCATAAATTTGACGTTAAAAATAGTCATTTTTATTCCCTTAATTTTGTCTGCCCTCTGTTCTTAGAAATTTTCATTCCCTCAATTTTGTCCGACTCCGTTTTTCGGCAGTCCCAAAAGGCATCAGGACGAGCCCTGCTGTTCCCACATTTCCCATTCCCATCCCCTCTCGAGGTTTTCCTCAGAGCACAACAGCAGCAGAACCTCCTTCCCCACTGATATTTCCAGTTTTTCTCCACGAGTATCCTCCAACCCTATTCCCACTCCTGTGGATTGTTGCAATTCCCCGGTGGCAGACTCCCTCTGCAGAGTTTCCAATGTAAAGAATCGGATGATTAAATATTTGACAAGTGCATTCAGCACTGAAATACTAATAAATTGCATTATCTCTGGGGGCAGAGGGTTATTTTTTTGTCATTTTAACAGCAGAATAATGATGCTTTTGGAAGGTTACAGCTTCGCTGCCTGTAGGAGCAAGCGAATCTTCCTTTCTTTTCAATAAGATTTTAATATAATTTGCAACCATTGTTAACTTGTCATATTCTTCCTTCCCCCCTTAAAAAAAAACCCCTCAATTCCTTTAAAATCTCTGTCTCCATATGAGCCTCGTACTTTTAAAACTTGATTTCCTGACATTGAGCAGAGGAGAATTCCAGATTCGTTATGGCAAGAAGAAGAAGAAATCTTTAAATTGGCACTGGAGGAATCTCTGGTGCCATTTGTTGGCTTTTGAAAGGAATCAGCTCATTTTGAGTTCCAAACATGAATTTCCTTTTTCCACCCACCTGTGGCAGGTTCAGGTTGGTGTTTGGATGTCCTGCTCACGGTTTTCGTGCTCCAAAATTTCCCCTCTGATTATTCCATCTCCCAGACCAAAGGGTTTTCCCAGGACCAATAAATATTTGGATGATTTAGGAACTTTATCCCAAGAGGTTTTCCCATGATCAAGAAATATTTGGATGATTTAGGAACTTTATCCCTCCACCCTGTATTTTTTTCCCCCTTGGCTAATCAGTTTGGGATGGGGAGGCGATATTTAAACGAGCAGAAAATCATTAGATGATTTACAAAACGCTGGAACCCCGCGACGAGACCGTGAGGGCTTCTTTTGGAGTAGAAAATGATTTAATTATTCCTCGCCCTTCCAAACATTCGTCTTGCTAAAAAATTAAAATGGTTTTTGCCAGGCAGAAAATTGGGCCCCGTGTTAATATTTGTTGTAAATGAACAAATGGCAGAGCATCAGTGGGTTCCTCTGCTGGGCTGAAAAAAAACAAAAATAAAATGAAATATATTCTTGAGTTTCTTTAATACACAACAGTTTTTCAAGGCTAATCAGGATATTCTCTAAGCCTGCTTGGGCTTTATATTTCAATTTAGGCACGGCTGTGTTTGTGTCTGGTGGAATTATTTTCCCTTTCCTTCCTCTTTTGGCGCTGAATTTGTTGGAATATTTGCATCGGTGTCAGGGAGGTGTCACCAGAGAGGTGACACTGTGTGCTGTCCCCTGTTTTCCAGGGTGTTTTCCTGAGATTTGGTGCTCCAAGGATGTGAAATTGGTGCTCCTTTGCCAGAATTTTGTATCCAGAAACATCAGAGAGCAATAACAAACCTCCAGCTGCTTAAAAACCTAAAATCAGGTGGTTGTGCATGAAGGATTAATGGGTTTTTAAATCATAAATTGATTCAAAATTTAATTTTAAATCAATTAATTATTTGATTTAAATTGAATTTTTAAATTATAAATTGCCCAAAGATCAATGATCAGAATCTGGGTGATTTCTGCTCTAAACCTGTGGGATTTTGCTGTCAGGGGCCAAAAGAAATAATTAGGAAAAGACCTAAAACCAGGTGGTTGTGCATGAAGGGTAAATGGGTTTTGGCAAATTTTTTTAATAATAAATTTTAAAAAATTAAATAATAAATTAAAATTTTAATCATAAATTAAAAATCATTAAAATTATTTTTAATCATAAATTGCCTAAAATTCAATGGGATCTGATGGGTGATTTCTCCAAACCTGTGGGATTTTGCTGTCAGCCATGGGATGGGCAGCAAGCAGAAATGTGCATCATTCCCTAAGGACAGAATTTATCTCCAGGGGTCAAAATACATAATTAGGAACCTTTTGCACCTCGTTTCATTCCTGTTTTTCCTTTTCCCTTGGTGTGGCATTGTCCCCTGGGTGGCCCCGGGTTCAGGCTGAGGACAGTGGGATAATCAGCGGGCTCACAGATTCCATTTGTCTGCTTGCAAAGCCAGAAGGAACCTCCAGATAATCCACTTTAGGCTCCTCTCTCCCTGCAATATTTCGCTGGTTAACCCTGGATGCAGCCCTGAGCTCTTCCCCAAACTGCTTCTGACTTCCCACACCCCATCATCCAATCAGTTATTCCATATTTTTCCAGAAAAGAGATAAAACCGGCAGCTAAAACTTAAATTTGGGACGTTCCACCAAAAATAAGGTGTCCATGGAGTATTTCTCCTCTCTCCCTGCAATATTTCCCTGGTTAACCCTGGATGCAGCCCTGAGCTCTTCCCCAAGCTCCTCCTGACTTCCCACAGCATCCAATCAATTATTCCTTATTTTTTTTCCAAAAAAAAAAAAGAGAAAAAACCAGTGGCTAAAACTTAAACTGGGGACATTCCACCAAAAATAAAGTGTTTATGGAGTGTTTCCATTGTGTTGCTCCTGGCTTGTGTTCTCCACTCTGTTATTTCCAGGCACCTGAACCTGAGCCTGTTCTGACCTCAGGTACCATGAGCAGGTGATTCTGTGAGGGGAAGCAGAAAATCCAAATCTGAGCCAGAAAATCCAAATCTGAACCAGAAAACCCAAATCTGAACCAGAAATGGCTCCAAAGCCAGGTTGGATGGGGCTTGGAGAAACCAGCTGTGGTGCAGTGTCCCTTCCCATGGCAGGGGGATTGGAGATTGAGGATGGGAAATGTCCTGGCCCTGCACACTGTGTTGGACTCAGAGGTGGCACCATTTCTGATCTGCTCCTCTTATTTGAGGGGGTTTTTTTCACTGATTTTGTGGTTTCTGTGGTGAGCAGAGATCACCAAGCCTGGTTAGAGTTCTCCACTCTGTACCTTAACCTGAGCCTGACTGTTGTGACCTCAGGCATCCTGAGCAGGGGATGATGTGTGGGGAAGCAGAAAATCCAAATCTGAACCAGAAAATCCAAATCTGAGCCAGAAATGGCTCCAAAGCCAGGTTGGATGAGGTTTGGAGCAGCCAGCTCTGGTGCAGTGTCCCTTCCCATGGTAGATGATTTGGTGGGATTGGGTGGGATTGAAGGTCCCTTCCAGCCCAAAGCATTCCATGGTTCCACTGACAAGGCTGGGAGAGAACCTGAGTTGGTGATTTTCCCTTTTTCTCCATCTCTCTGGCTCTGAGCTCTGGAGCAGCCATCCTGTGGGGATGAACTTGCAGAATGAAGCATTCTTGAGAGTTTTATTTGCTGCTTTTGTGGTTTTCTGTGGTGAGCAGAGATCACCAAGCCTGGTTTGAGTTCTCCACTCTGTACCTTAACCTGAGCCTGACTGTCGTGACCTCAGGCATCCTGAGCAGGTGATGATGTGTGGGGAAGCAGAAAATCCAAATCTGAACCAGAAAATCCAAATCTGAACCAGAAAGGGCTCCAACGTCAGGTTGGATAAGTTTTGGAGCAGCCAGCTCTGTTCCAGTGTCCCTTCCCATGGTAGATGATTTGGTGGGATTGGGTGGGATTGAAGGTCCCTTCCAGCCCAAAGAATTCCATGGTTCCAGTGACAAGAAGAGCAGCTGAGTTGGTGATTTTCCCTTTTTTTCCCCCCCATCTCTCTGGCTCTGAGCTCTGGAGCAGCCATCCTGTGGGGATGAACTCCACGTGTCCATGTCCTTCCCGAAGTTCCCGGCTTGTTTGTTTTGTTCCCCTGTCAGAAGGATCACAGCGGTGCCTCTGCCGGGGCTCTGACAGCCACCACAGCTCTGATAGCAGAACTATTTTAAGCTGCTCCCTAACAAGAGCCCTGTGAAACTGCAAGGTTGTGTGAAAGAGAGCGAGGGAGCTCCGCGGAGCTGTGCAGTGAATTATTAACTGCTGCTCCTGGCCCAACATGACAAATAAAATTCCGCTGCACGAAGACGCTCGGCTGTGTCGGGCGCTGATTCGGGGAGATGTCGAACAAATGGCTCCTGGATCAGCTCACAATCTTTCTTAATCTGTCTGCCTGATCAGTGAACCTGAATGCAGGAAGAGCCACCAAGCAAAATTAGCATTTGCCTTCTGTCATTAGCTGTGCTTTCTTAATAAGGGGCTCGGAAGCCTTTGCTGATATAAATGGATGAAACAGACACACATGAATTTCAGATAAATTTATTTCAGTTCCCTGAATCAGCTCCAGAGGTGCAGAGCAGATCCTCATCTCAGTGCTGGTGGGGTTTGGCTCACTGGGGGCTTTTTTGGGCTGAAATTGAGATTTCCCTCCCTGGCACTGCTGTGATTCCCTCATTGTTTCCCGGGCAAAGTCTCCTTGGTTTTGTCCACTCCCAAATGGCTCCTGGATCAGCTCACAATCTTTGTTAATCTGTCTGCCCGATCAGTGAACTTGAATGCAGGAAGAGCCACCAAGCAAAATTAGCATTTGCCTTCTGTCATTAGCTGTGCTTTCTTAATAAGGGGCTCGGAAGCCTTTGCTGATATAAATGGATGAAACCGACACATGTGAATATCAGATAAATTTATTTCAGTTCCCTGAAATTTATTTCAGTTCAGCCTCAGAAAATAAATGTAAATTATCTGAATGTTTGGAATGTGGGCTGGAGGTTGCTCATCAACAGGTTCATCTTTGATTGGTTCCATGTAAATTGTTTTTAATTAATGGCCAATCACAGTCCAGCTGTGTCAGGACTCTGGTCTGTCATTGGTTTTTATTATTTTTTTTTTTAATGCTTCTGATGTCTCTTTTCTCTTTCTTTAGTATAGTTTTAGTATATAATTTTCATATAATATAATATAATGTAATATAATGTAATTTAATAATATAATGTAATGCAATATAATGTGATATAATATGATATAATGTAGTATAATACGATGTAATGTAATGTAATGTAATATAATGTAATATAATGTAATATAATGTAATATAATATAATGTATAATGATATATAATAGTACATAATATAGTGATATATAATAATATATAATAAATTAATCTATAATGTGATATAATGCAATAATACTATATAATACGATATATAATATCAACCTTCTGATAACTTGGAGTCCATTCTCATCTCCCACCTCATCCTAGGGACCCCCAACACCCCAACATTTGGTGACCCCACCAGGTGAGCTCCTGCTGGAGGCACCCAGAGGTTGGGGCTGCCCAAAGATCCCCCGTGTCTGGCTGCTCCCAGCCCCTCCATCCTGGGTATTTTTAGTCCCTGCTATTCCTGGCTGCCTTTACATAATCTCACTTTTTATTTCCCTGCGAAAGGAGATTACTCTGGGTAGCAACAACTGACGCCAGCACAGATCAAATGCTGAAAATAGTTCCCAGAAATGTCAGGAATGATGCTCGGAGGGAGCATGGAGAAAGTCCTGCATTTATCTAACTCTGGATAATCTCCCCCAGAGCAGTTTTGGTTCAACAATCTGATTTGGGATTGTTTTTCCACATTTCCCATTGTTTTCAAAACACTGTGGGGCCCTCGTGCTGTGGGAGGTCTCTGAGAAGTAATTTGGGTGTCAGACGCCTGTGTAAGAGAATTTCACGTGAGATAGGAACAAGAAAGGATGGCAGAAAATTGAATTTTTACATGAAATGATGAATTTGGGTGGTTTCTTGCTTTTCTGAAGCTCAGAGTTCCACTGCTAAGCCCAGACATGGAAATTGTGTGTTCCTTCTTGGGCAGCCCAAGCAGCAAGTTTTTATATTTTTATTTATATATTTATATTTTCTTAATTTTATTTTAATTTTTTAATTTTTTATTTCTATCTATTCATTCTCCTGGACACCTTTTAGCCTCACTAAAACCAATGGAATTCTCTTTAATTCCATTGACATCCCTGGGAAAACTGACTAAAAATCTGATGGGATTAAAGCACAAACCTGTCCAATCAAAAGGGATCCAACAGGAGCACAAAAAAACTCCTGGGATTAGGAATTTTCAGGGCTTATTTCCCCCAGATCAGGAATTTCCAGGATTTGTTTCCCTTGCATTAGGAATTTCCAGGATCTGTTTCCCTTGGATCAGGAATTTCCAGCACTTGTTTCCCTGGGATTGGGAATTTTCAGAAATTCTTTCCCTTGGATCAGAAATTTTCAGGATTTGTTCTCCTTGGATTGGGAATTTCCAGGATTTGTTTCCATTGGATTGGGAATTTTCAGGACTTTACCTTGGATGAGGGATTTTCAGCACTTGTTTACCTTGGATTGGGAATTTTCAGGATTTGTTTCCCTTGGATTGGGAATTTTCAGGATTTGTTTGCAAGCAGTCTTTGGGCTGCAGAAACTGAGTATGAAAATGGTAGTGAGGATTTTCAGGGCTGCATTTCATGGTGTTCATCCCAATTTTTTTCTGGAAACTGCTGGATGGGGCAGAGGGTAAAGGGACTTTGTGGTGCCCACAACAGAATTTTCTTTTTCATTTCAGTGGGGCTGGATTCATAAATTGGAGCCATGGCAGGAGGTGAGGGATTGGGGCCTTGAGGGAAGTATTTATGTGGGAAAATGGGAATAATTTCTCATTTTTGGGGGTTTTTTTTGGCAGGGAATGGAATGAACACGAGGTCCCAGGGAGGTTCTTTGTGGAGCAGTGATGGTCACTGGCACTCCAGAGCTGCTTTGGAATTGTTGTTCTGCCCATATGCCACCCCAAAAATTGATATTCCGCATTATGTAACCACCCCCAGATTAACTTGGGGGAATATTTGTCTGCTAGAGAAGCAGCTCGTCCGTGGATGGCAGAAACAAATGTGTTTCCTCAATTTTCCATGTTTAAAAGGGGAAAAAAAAAAAAATCCCCCCACACACCTCCCTCTGCCCAAGAGCTGAGATCAGATTTAATTTAGAGCAAATACTTGAACTTTAATTATGAGCACTCATCCAGGACATTGCAGAGCGGGTCCTAATAATGAAGAGAAAATAATTAAAAATTAATAAAGGAAATATGGAAGACATTGTAGACGCCTTTCTTTCCCATACAATTAATAAATCTGCTTTGAACGACCTGAAAGAGGGGAATAATTATCTCAGCCAGGTAATTGCTGAGTGAGGGAGGGAGGGAAATGTCTACTTGGATTTTAGGAAAGGAACAATTTCCATCGTTTTCCTAAAATCCAGGTGGGTGAGAAGGCAAAGGGTATTATATTATATTATATTATATTATATTACATTACATTACATTACATTACATTACATTACATTACATTACATTATATTATATTATATTATATTATATTATATCATTACATTACATTACATCACATTATTATATTATTACATTCTTATATTAAAATAAAATTATATACTAAAACTATACTAAAATAATAGAGAAAGGAGACATCAGAAAGCTAAAAAGGAATGAATAATAAAATCTTGTGGCTGACCACAGAGTCTGACACAGCTGGACTGGGATTGATCATTAAGAAAAAACAATTCACATGGGACCAATCAAAATTGCACCTGCAAAAAAAGTTATATTTATATTTATATTTATATTTATATTTATATTTATATTTATATTTATATTTATATTTATAGTTATAGTTATAGTTATAGTTATAGTTATAGTTATAGTTATAGTTATAGTTATATTTTAAAATATTTTATATAGATTTATATAGATTTTAATATATCTTTTATCTATTTATGTATTTATATTTATATATATAATATATATATTTATATTTTATTTTTATATTTATAATTATTATCCCAAAATCCAGCAGAGCACAGGGAATTCAGTTCAGCAGTTATCCCAGGGGCTCCCAGGGTGTGCCAAACTCCCAGATTGCAGGGATAATTACAGACAATTACATTGTTTCAAGAGAGGGATGTCAAAGAGCCCTTAAAATGATCAATGATGACTTTTAAGATTAAACTCCAGCTCTTTCCATCATTTCTGTGAGACATTTTAAGGTCATCATCTCTCTCTCTCTGATTCCACACCCCTGCAGTCAAGGTGAGACCTGGGGGTGGCCAAACCTTCCTGTGACCTGGTGGCTCTCACAGGTGTTGAGGGTTACTCAAGTTACTCAAATTCCTCAAAGTTACCCAAATTACTCAGATTTTCCTTTTCAGAGTTACCCAAATTTCCCTTTTTTAGCAGAAATGTGTCACCATCCCGCCTGGCTCTTTGGGAGCTGATGCAAATATTGGCATTGTCCTTGGCTGGAGCTCTCAGATCTGGATTCTGACCCAGAGTGAGTCCAGGAAAGTTTGGAATTCTAAAATATCAATGAAAAAAATGGGATTTTCAGTGCAGACTCTGCAGCTGTCACCGTGCTGAGCCAATTCAGCCATGGCTGTGCTATTCCTGAATTTCCAGCAGAGACAGAATCCGGGAGTTCAGCACCCAAAGCAACGTGACAACAGCGAAATCATCTTTGCTTTGTCTGTAAAACAGAAAACCAAATGCAAAATCATTCCCTGTCCGTGGCAGGGGGTTGGATCCAGATGAGCATCGAGGTCTTTTCCAACCCAAACCATTTTGGATTTTAATTCCAAAGCCAATCCCAGGTGTTCCAATTCCAGAGGTCCTTTCCAACCCAAACCTTTCTGGATTTTAATTCCAAAGCCAGTCTCAGGTGTTCCAATTCCAAAAGTCATTTCCTACCCAAACCATTCCGGATTTTAATTCCAACCCAAACCATTCTGGATTTTAATTCCAACCCAAACCATTCTGGATTTTAATTCCAAAGCCAATCCCAGGTGTTCTAATTCCAAAGGTCCTTTCCAACCCAAACCATTACGGATTTTAATTCCAACTCAAACCATTCTGGATTTTAATTCCAACCCAAACCATTCCGGATTTGAATTCCAACCCAAACCATTCTGGATTTTAATTCCAAAGCCAGTCCCAGGAGTTGTGTGTCTAATGTGGAAATTGAAGCCATTTTTCTGTGCCTCCCATCTTCTGTAGGGAATCACGGCAGAACCTTTCCTTCTCCCAGCTGTTGGGATATTGAATTAATTAAATTAATTAAATCATCTGTGTCCTGGTGAATCCCAGCTGTGGGACAGGATCTGCTGCTGAGTTTTCCACTCCAGAAGGGTGGACACAGCGATGTCCTGATGCCTCAGCTTCTCCTCCCCTTCCTCTGGCATCTCCAAAACATCTGGAAAGCAAATTCAGCAAGAATTGGGAGCGTTGGCAGCTTGAAAATCTATTTTTCTAAATATATATGATAGATTCTTCCAAATAGGATTGTTAGGCATGGAAAAAAAAAAAAAAAAACCTGCTACAAAATTCCCTGAGCTTTTTGCCTTTTATTTAGTGGAGCATGACCCAAATCTGCAGTTTTTCATGGCAAATGGATTTGGATCCTGAGCAGCGCCCCTGGGTGTGCACAGAGCTTTGTTGTTCTTGCTCGTGGCATTCTGTTTGTTTTGATGTGGAAATTTCTGGCAAATTGTTTCCATCTCCGAGTAGGGGTGGGTTTTTTTAAACACAATAAAAAGGAAATCGTTGCCACCTTCAGCTGTGGAGCTGCCTGGGAGATGAGTGTTGTTATTCCTAATTAATGTATTGAGAAACAACATGAAGTGGCTTGTCTGTGATTGTTCATTAAGTCACTGGCAAAAGCCCGGAATAAAATCAGGAGATATTGAATTTGCATCCATCGCCCTTCCAACAGCTCATTCTGTTTAATTATTTCTTTCTTTTTAAGGGGGGTCTTCTGAATATCTGGAAAAATCAGTTTATTTGGTGGCACTGGCATTGTGGCACCTGAGATGGGAAAGGGACAAACCCATGGAAATCTTGGTAAAAATGCCGATTTTGGTTCAGGAGTCCTGGAAAGGGAACAGGAGATGGAGAAAGTGAAAATTTCCATGGGCTGTGGTGATGTTTGTGTTCAAGTTCCCACTTGGCCTGTTCAGTGTTTAATTTCTCTCTCCATTAGTGCATCAAGCCCCTTTGCAGCTGTTTATATTTCCCAAGAATAAAAATGAATGATGCCTTTAAATGCCAGATGGGGACATAAACCATCCTATTAATTAGAAAAGTCACTATTAATTGAATAATACAAATGATTAATAATTGTCCAGCTTTCCAAATTAAAATTCCTATCCCAGCTCATTGATTTTGTTTTGTGGTTTATTTTGGTTTTTTTTTTTTAAGTGCCCACCTCGAACCATTAAAATTAAAATTAACATTGTCATTATTAACTTGTAGCTATTAGAGCTGCTGCTAATGCTTGTTTTTTTTTTTAATATTCCCTGAAAATACTTCAGGCAGCATTGCTGTCTAGACATTATCATTTTCTATTCCATCCCAAATTGTTCCCAGTGTGGTTTCTGGTTGGAATATCAGGCTGGAAGAAATACCATGAAATGAAACAGAAATTTATCTACAGGATCTTGTCAGAGCAAGAATTCTCTCAGCTGCCACAGACAGGGTGGATTTGCCTATAAATTACATTTTTTTTTGTGGCCATAAAAATCTGACGTGTTCGGCATCGGTCAAATTCAAGTCATTTGAGTTGTTGTTATTATTAAGAATTTTAGTTTATTTTTAAGGTTTAATTTTTAAGAATTCCACTGTGGGTTTAGAGTATTACCAGGTATCCCAAAAAAATCCCATTTTAACTACCCTCCCTGCCCAGTTCAGCTCAAGAGAGGTGGGAGGATCTGGGGCTTAAGAGAGAAAGGCAAAAATTTTATGTTTTTAATGGAATTCTGGGATCAACAGCTGTCCCACAGGACACAGAGAAAATCTCCTGAATTTCTGATCAATTCAGGACAGCTGAAACTCCCAAGACCTGGAATTTTAAACTAAAAGTAAAGACAGCAAAAAACCCCAAAATTTGCAGATCCCTGAAGGGGTGGATGGGAGGAATGAAGGACTGAGGAAGGAGCTGAGGATTTTTTCCTGGTTTTAAGCTGGGAATAAACTCCTCCCTATGTCCCCTAAATCCATCATTGGAGAGGAATTTACGTTTCCAGGGGCTGATTTAATCTTTCACTCCATTTCCTGATTCTCTGCAGCGTTTGTGTCTTTTTTATCTTAATCCTTAACCCAGCTAATGGAGAGGTTTGGGGTGACAAAGCAGAATTTGCAGAGTTTATGACACCTGGATTTAAATTCATCCAGAGCATCCTCCAAACATCGAGGCAGCCTTGGGAATCTGGGAAGCACAGGCAAGATCCAGTGTGGAAATGGAAGCCAGCCTTAAAAACCCTGTAAAAACACAGAAATAAATTTCCCTGATTTATTTAAAGTGTGAAGAGGTCAGAATTTAAGTGTCTCTTTAAGCAGAAAAACAAACAAGCACAACAAGCAGGGCCCAGTTTCAGGTGGATTTAACATGCCAGTGGACAGGGGAATTTTTAATAGCTAATCTTCCCCTGCCAGCTCATGGGAAATATCAATCTATTAGGCAGGATTCAAGTGCTGAATTTTTAATGCACTTTTAGTGATTAAAGAGTTCTTTTTCCTCCACTCTTTGAAAGGGATGGCAGTGGCTTTAAAGAGCAGTTTAAAGTCAGAACAACAATGGGGAATTAATAACTGGATTTGTCCATATTTCTCTCCAGGAGGGAGGGGCTGGGCATATTTGCATCCAAGTTTTCCATTCAGAGCACTGGGGGAAAGAGAAAATCCTCATTTTGGGAGCAGCAAATGAGCCAGAGATGCTGGAGAGGGATCCTGTGACTTTTTTGGCTCAGGGAGAGTGGGTGGGAGTTGGGAGGGGAGCGCGGAGAACGGGGATGGGAACTAAATTAATGGGGATTATTTGTGCCAATGGACATGGAACCAAGGGGTCTTGGTGTCACTGAGGGGAAAATGGGGATGGGAACTAAATTAATGGGGATTATTTGTGCCAACGGATGGGATTTGGTGTCACTGAGGGGAAAATGTGGATGGGCAAAGCTTTAATGAGGATTATTCATGCCAATGGACATGGAACTATGGGGTTTTGGTGTCACTGAGGGGAAAATGGGGATGGGACAGTTTTAATGGCGGTGGGCACAGCATTAATGGGGTGGGCACGAAATTAATGTGATTATTTGTGCCAATTGATGGAGTCTTGGTGTCACTGAGGGGAAAATGTGGATGGGCACAAAATTAATGGGGATTATTTGTGCCAATGGACATGGAGCTGTGGGGTTTTGGTGTCACTGAAGGGAAAATAGGGATGGGCACAGAATCAATGGGGATTATTTGTGCCATGGATAGGATCTTGGTGTCACTGAGGGCAAAATGGGGATGGGCACAGCGTTCTGTGTATTTTTTTTTTTTTTAGTTGTTTTTAAAGCCAGGATGACCTGAATTTTACACGTTTAATGAAACTCTGGGTTCTCATTTAATGAAAGTTTGGAGCCACCAGGGACAGTGGGAGATGTCCCTGCCCATGGCTGGATGGGATTTAAGGTCCTTCCCGCCCAAACCATCCCAGGATCCTGTGAAATCTGATTTTTCAAAGTAACTCTGGCACACAACACATTCTTGTATTGAGATTTGTCTTTTGGATTGGCAGCTGGCAGGTCCCTAAAAATGAAATTTTCAGCTCACTACTTACACCAGTATTGCTTGAAAATGTCACTGCTGCCTGGGACTGGTGGCTGTTCCATTCATTTTCTTCATTACAGAGGGATTTTCATTCCCAAAATTGACCAAATCACTCTTGTCTCTTTGACAAGACTTCATTTTTCTCCTGCTTTCTACCTACTGGCTCATATTCCCCCAGCTGGCAGATTTTGAACCTTTATTTATCCCCCTCTCTTCTCCAGCCTCTCACCATCTTATTCCATATGTTTATTATCTTTTTCCATCCCCAAGCTGTGAATAATTTTGAGGGAGATCAGGCAGCTGCCTGGGAATCAGCTGGTTGGCAGCAGCCTGGTGCTGGAGGAGTCCCTGGGTTAGCTCACAATCGCTGCTGAAGGATTTTGGAGAGCACAAAATAAAAAAAAACCCACATCCTTTCCCAGCAGTGCCGATCCCAAACTTGTCAGAATTACCAGCTGCTAGTGGTAAAAAAAAAAAAAAAAACTGAAAAATAGTGAATTAAAAGAAAAAAAAATCACAATGTTCTGTGTATTTATCTGCGCTTTTTTTAGTTGTTTTTAATGCCAGGATGAGCTGAATTTTATGTGTTTAATGAAACTCTGGGTTCTTATTTAATGAAAGGATTAAAATTAGGAATATTGTCACTGTAATCATGGGAATTTATCAGTGAATGGATCAGATTTGCTTTCTGAGGGTGCTTTAGGAAATTCAGGTCCTGAATTAGGAATGGGGGCTCAGTGGGAACAAATCCCAATCCCAGTCCTGTTTTATTTCTGCTATTTCTCCCTCACCTCTGCCTCCTTTATTTCTGTGGTCCCCATGCTGTGCCTGAACCACTGAGGTAAAATCAGATCTCAAATCTCCTTTGCTGGGTCCAAATTTCCTATTAAAAGTCAGATTATTCCTGCTCTCCTGAGGGAACTGGGAGCACATTGCCAATCCACACATTTTGGGGTGGAGATGATCCAGGCAGGACTCCAAATTACAGTTCCTGGCATTTCTCTTTGAGGAGCTGAGAAATTGTTCCAAAAAACCCCAAAGTACAGCATGAATTCCATGCAGTTTGTTCCTTCAGCTTTTCCAAGGGAAGCTGCACAGGCATGGAAATAATTTGTGTTTGATTTTTTCCCTGCTCACCCAAGGGTTCAAACAGGCAGCAGGCAAAGCAAATCTCTCTCTGTCTGTAAATAATCCCTGAAATATTTTGATGGAAGACGAGGACGAAGAGTTATTAGCTGGGTTTAATAGCAAGGAATTATGAAAATCTCTGTGAATCTGCAGCAAAATAAAAAGCCTTGGTGCTGGCAGGGGTTTGAGCAATCCAGGACAGAGTCCAGGACACCTGTGACTTTGATTTAGCCCTTGGAAAAAATTATCAACCTTATATGAGGATCTGCAAGCCATGAAAGTTTGAGTAGAATGAGAGTGAACTTATCACAGGGTGAAAAATAGAATTTTTGGGGGATTTTTAGAATGGGGGTTCAGGCACAAGATGGAGGAATCTGGACATGTCCTGTCCTTCTGCTTGTTCTTGGCTTCCATCTCCTGCTGTAATGTTGGCACTTTTGGATTGAGTTAGTGTAGAAGCTCACTATCTAACATAGGTGATAGGTTTTGGGAAGTTATTGTAAATAATTTACATATAGTTTTTAGTATAAAAAGATAACACCACCCTGAGGGTGTCAGTGTGCCTCTGTCTGTCCTGCTGAGCAGATCTTGGCTGGACAGGAGAAAGAATTTTATAGATAAGAAACAATAAACAACCTTGAGACCGAGAACTGAAGAGCTCTGACTCCTTCTTCAGGCTGGGAAAAGAGAATTTCTAACACATCTTGGGGTCACTGTGAGCAGCAGAAGTCCTGAGAGAGCTCCAGCCACACAGGAGCCAGGTCTCACATGGAATTTCTGAGGGCTGATCCCAAATCCAGCAGCTGCTCAGGATTTGCTTTGCACTCACACCTCTGGCGGTTTGAAGCTGCTGGAGAAACATCAAAGATAAACACAAAAACCTAAAGCTTGATTAAGCACATGAAAAGCTGCTGTTAAATTGGGCCTCTGGCTTTCCTTGTGAATCCTTTTTTTATTTTCCCACTTGCCTTTTCTTTCATTTCTTTTTTCTTTTTTCGCTTCAGCGGGATTTGTGCGGGGAATGTGACCTGGGGATGATCATAAGGAGTGCAAAGGGCTCCTTCACTCCCTCACACCTCTCTGTGGACTTCTCACAAGTCTGGTGAGGATAAATATCACTCCAGACACTTTCTTCAAGGAAATTTAGCTCAGATCCTTAACCCAGCATCATCTCAACAAGTGTGCTGAGGGCTCAGGATCTTGGATCTCTTACACACTTTGGATGTGATGGATTTCATCTTTATTTACAAGGGTGAAAAATTAAAAAGCCCTCGGTGAAATGAAGGGTTTCCTGTGGAGGTATTTGAGGCAAAAATTACAATTAAATAGGTGGAAAATTACCTGAGCCAGCTTGTGCTGGGATAAAATTCAGAAGCAAGTGTTAAAAGTGTGCATGAACAGGAAAGGATGAGGAGACTCCAAAGGGAATCCGTGTAAAAGGATCAAATTCACCTCTGGAGCAGCTCCAAGGAATCTCAGCTCTCCCAGAGCAGCAGATGTGCTGCCAGGGTTATGGAAAAGGTGTTTATCTAATCTTTGCACTCACAAATTGTTATTTATATGGGAGGAATGCTGAGGTGTCCTGGGACCGTGGCCCTGTTGTGTGGATGATGTTCAGGCCCTGCTCGGAGCAGCCCAGAGATAAGGAGTGCTATCAGCCAGGGAGGTGATGGATCCTGCTAGAAACAAGGGCATCAAGCCTGGTTTAGCATTTTAATTGGGTGTGGGCATGGCTTCAGCACACTGGAGCCTGTCCCTATGCCATGGAGCCTTTTCTTGTGCCATTCAGCATTCTCCTGTGTCCTGGGGCCTGTCCCTGTGTCCTGGAGCATTTTCCTGTGCCATGGAGCTGTCCCTGTGTCCTGGAGCTGTCCCTGTGTCCTGGAGCCCATCCCTGGGTGCTGGATCCTGTCCCTGTGCCCTGAAGCTGTCTCTGGGTGCTGTTCCTCTGTCCTGGAGCCTGTCCCTGTGTCCTAGGGCCTGTCCCTGTGTCCTAGGGCCTGTCCCTCTGTCCTGAAACCTGTCCCTGTGCCATGGAGCCTTTTCTTGTGCCATGGAACATTTTCCTGTGTCCTGGTTCCTGTCCCTCTGTCCTGGAGCCCATCCCTGGGTGCTGGATCCGGTCCCTGTGTCCTAAAGTCTGTCCCTGTGTCATGGAGCCTGTCCCTGTGTCCTGATGCCTGAGTTATCCCAGGGAGAGGAGAGGTTTGAGCTCAGGACACCTGAGCTAAAGCTGCTCCTTCCCTGCCAGGGACTTCTTGGTGTCCTGTCCCAGCCCTGGAGGTGGCCAGGGAAGGCCTGGAGGTGGCACTCAGTGCTCTGGGCTGGGTGACAAGCTGGGGTCTGGTCATAGCTTGGACTCGAGGGTCTGGGAGGGCTTTTCCCACCTCAGGGACTCTGGGGTTCTGTGGATGCATCTCCTTCCCTCTGCTGTCACCTTGTTTTTGTCTGGGGTTACTCCAGCGTAAGGTGTCCCTGCATTTTTATAAGAAAGTCCATTTTCTGATCCTGCTGAAAGAAGGAAAATTGGTTTTGCCTATTCAGGTAGAAAGTCTTGGCATTGTGGTGGAGTGGGGACATTTCTTGAGCAAGAACCCAGAGCTGAGCAGACCACAAGTCTGAATTCCTGCTCTGCTTTGGAGATTTTTAAGACTGAATTAAAGGAGGGGGAAAATATTTCTAAAAAATAAGAATCCATGAATTAAAGGCTTAAAAATTGATACTGCTTTGAATCAAAGATATTTCCATCCTGTCTGTTAATGGCAGTGGCTCAGGATCAATTAATAGAACACAAGGCCTTTGTTTATAATGCTCTGATTTCTTCCCATCCGGAATTGTTCATAATACAGAGTTTAAAAATAAACTCTGACTTTCAAAAGAGCCTGACAGTTGTCAGTCTCAGCTAAATTAAAATTATCCTGACACCTCATGATTTCCACCCTGCTCATCCCTCATTATCTCCATGAGTTGAGGGCTCACTTACAGGAGTTTTAAAGATGACTAAAGTGAGGTGCAGAGGGAGAGAAACTTCCAAGTTTCCAGATTTTTGAAGGGTTGTAATTACATAAATCCCAACATTTCCCAAGTGGAAGTTATTCCCAAGGGAATAACTTGAACAGAAGGGCCTGGGTGAGGGATCCAAATCAAAGCCTTGGGTACAAAAAACCCAAATTTGGTCCCTCAGCTCAGGTGGGTGATGGAGAGACTGAGCTGCTCCTCTCATGGAAATGCCATTTTAACACCCTTTAAATGCATTTGGGTTTGCCAGCATAAATTCATGCCTTTGAAATGGCAAAGGAAAACTGTGCAAGTGTGGATGCAGAGAAACTTCTGTTAACATTAGGAACTGGGAAAGAAAGCTATTAATAGATCCAGCCAGTGATGCTAAACAGAGGGAGAAATGTAAATTCAAACTACTGCTTTTCACTGGAAGGAGCCAGGATGGAAAATAAATCCCAGATTTCCACTGGGACACTGTTCAGATTCACCCTAATCTTCCCAAATGAGCAGAAGGTGGGGAAGGAAATCCTTTTTGCGCATTCAAATTTTTTAAAAAAATCCTTTTTGTGCATTGAAATAAACAGAGAGAACCTGACCTCCAGCACAACCCCAAAATGAATGAGTAGGGGGAAAATCCTCATGGAATGGGAGGTGGGAATGTTGAGCCAAGGGAATGGGGGGCTCAGGGGATGGAGGGGTGCAGTGGGTGCTGCACAGAGCAGCTCCACGCTGATTAACTGCCTTGCATAATTCATGCTCCTCCTTATTTAATCACTCTGGAGTTGCCCTGCTCTCGCTGGCAGTTGCTAGATTGCTTTATTAAATTTAGGCTGTGTTGAAGGAAATTTATTTTTGTGTATTCCTGCTTCATAATTTTTTTTTTCTCCTTTAAATGCTGTCACATAAATTAGGGTGGTATCAATGAATCTGCATGAGGAGCTTTGCTGTTTAGTTCTGGGGCCAGAATCCCCTAAATCATGTGTGACACCTGTATTATAACTTACTTCTCACTATTCTTCTCCATGATGGATTTACTTCCCAGCTTCCTTCTCATTTCTATCAGGCAAAGGAATTCAAACTGGGAAACAAAGGAGGAAAAAAATGGAAATCTGGGTTTTGTCTCTGTATTCAGAAAGGTGAAAAAGATCTGTTCAATCACATCATGACGTCAAATAGTGACATCTTTTTATTTCCCATTCCCAGAGGAGAAAGGTGTTTTTTGTGGGAGTTGGTTAGAGGGGGCTAAGTCCAGAAGAGGACTAAATATTATAATTAAATGTGTTGGGTTGGAAAATAAATAAAAATTCACCAAATTCCACCCTGTGCCATGGGCAGGGACACCTCCCTCTATCCCAGGGTGCTCCAGCCTGGCCTTGGGCACTTCCAGGGATCCAGGGGCAGCCACAGCAAATCTGGGAATTCCATCCCAGCCCCTCATCACCCTCAGAGGAAGGAATTCCATCCCATTATCCCACCCAAACCTGCCTCTGGCACTGGAAGCCATTCCAAGAGGAATGTCCTGGACATTCCCTCTTGTCCAGGCCCTCATCCAAAGGGGCTTCCTGTAAGGAGGAGTAAACTCTGATAATTCAAGCTCAGAAAACAGAAATTCTTTCCTCTGTTTTTAGTCACTCCCTTGTGTCATTTAGTGCCAAAACCTCATGAATGCAGTGAAGTCAAGCAGATGAATTTTGGAGAAATGCTGTCATTGATAAAAATTCCTTTGGATGAGGGCCTGGACTTTCCTGCTGCTCAAGGTTGGAACCTGCTCTGTAAATCCACTCAGTTTCTCTTTTACAAACTTTCAGCTGATACCATTTCTTGTTACACAGACTTTAAGTGGCACATTAAGTGGTTTAAACAGTAAAAAATTACCAGATGTACATTTGTGACCACAGAAATAAAAAATTAAATACCCAACACCACCACTCTTAGGCCCAGACACATTTGAACGGCTGAAAAGTCAACCTGTGTTTGATTTTTTAGGACAGACAACTCTTTAAAAGCCCACTATTCACTGGAAAGAAGCATTTTTCTTCATAAAATAAACATCAATCCTGATTTAGATGCAAGCAGAAAATATTTCCCTCAAAAGTCCTCACCAGAAGCAAAATATTTCCAGAATTGGTGCCTATTCATCAATAAGTGCTGATGTGGACATAATACAGGGTTGGATTGAATTTCCTCCTTGTTATTTGTCTGCAGCTCCTTGATTTATGAATTTATCCACACATATGTGGAGCCATCCTTCAGCTGCTTGAAAACTACCCCATGGAAGTGTTTTTAATGGAAAATTGTTTTCCCCGTTATTCATCTCATTGCTGGGATCTGCTTCCAGTGGTAAAATTAGATTTCCTCCAATAATTCTTTTCAGGCAGCTGTCAACATCCTCCTGATTCTGCTTTTCTCTGCCAAATTTACATTCTTCCTTAGGAAAATAAATCTCCCACGGGTTATAGGATTTTTTTTTTTTATCTCCAAAGCTATCCCTTGGATATACATGAGCGCATGGCTGTATCACTGTAAATCCTCCATAAAATGGAAAAAAGCAGTGGAAATTAGAGCTTTTTAATGAGAAAATTAACTCCACACTGGTTACTTAAGGATTTTTTTTTTCCCCATCTGTTTTATTAAACATCCGAAGCGGAACGGGCCTAATCTTCCCAGATTAAAGTTGCACGAATTTGAGGAGTGGAGTACATGCAAATATTCTTTTGTAGTCTTGCTAAAATACTGTAATCCTCAGAAAAAAAGGGGGAATTAGATTGGTAATAAGGAGATTCTGTGTCCTGCTGGAGTTTAGGATGCCCAGGGGATCCCTGGAAGTGTCCAAGGCCAGGTTGGAGCCACCTGGGACAGTGGGAGGTGGCCCTGCCATGGCAGGGGTGGCACTGGGTGGGCTTTGAGGACAGTTCCATTCCAAACCATTCTGGAATTCTGTGATTTGTGGCAAAACTCTTCCTGTGAGCTCCCCAAAAACTGGGGAGTGGAGTCACAACTTCCCAGACCCGGTGAGGAATTTGCTGTCATGGGGTGCTTGACCTCAGGTGCGGGACTCTTGTGCTCTCTTGGAAAACCGATGGACAAAGCTCATGGATAGTCTGTCTGGAATGGGGTTCTCCAGAAAATCAGAATTCCAGAATGGGAATTCCACTGTCCCAGGGTGCTCTGAGCCCTATCCAGCCTGGCCTTGTGGGATGGGTTGGGACAGGATCCATAGGATGGGACGGGATCCATGTGATGGGATGGGATGGGATCCATGTGATGGGATGGGATGGGATGGGATCCAGGCTCTGATTCCACACTGAAATTCCACGCTGATGTTTTCCACTGTTCCTTGTAAGCCTGGACCTCAAAAGTCCATTTCTAGCACAGATTTTGAGAGAAGCAAACCAAGGGTTCCCTTTTCTGTCCCTCTGTCCTGGGGCTTCAGCAGAGCCTGGTCACTGCCCTTTCTCCACCCAGGAGTACAGAGGTGTCAGGATTTGGGTAGGATTAGGGCTTTTTTGGGGAAGAAGCCACTGAGAAGCTCTGTAATTTGGTTATTGCCTCTCTGACTATCAGAACACACTGGGCTGGCTGTTTTTTTCCTGCCAGAGCTGCAAACAGCTCCTTGTTCTCATCCCTCCCTCCCTTCCGTGCCCACTCCTTACATAAACCCCTCTCCAAACACTCTCCCGACAAAAATTGCCTCCCAAATTACAGCGGCGGTGTCACGGAAAGTTTCATTTCTGCCTTGTGCTGGTGCTGCGAGGAACAAAGAGTGTCAGATCCCATTGCACTCCCCCAGCAGAGCGTTCTGAGCTCGGGCTCTGCGTGCAGCGGGCGCAGAGCAGCTCTGGGAGCAGCAGCAGTGACAGGTACACGGTGACACTTTAATAGTGCCTGATAAATCACTGTCATCTGCTCCCAGGGGCACTGGGAGCTGCAGGGAACACATTTCCCTGCTGTCCTGCTCTCCCTCTTGGTTCCCTGCCTGTCACTGCCCTGCTCATTCGGGGTTATGCCCACCCAGCTCAGGATGTGGGGCTGCGGTTCTTCTACAATTGGCCCCTAAAAATTCATTTCTGAGCAAAGGAAGAGAAGGAATTTGGAAAATGTCATGGCTTTCACACTTTTCAGCTGGGGATGTTTAGGCTGGAGAAGAGGAGGCTCAGAGGTGCCCTTATTGCTCTCTGCAACTTCCTGAAGGGAGGCTGGAGACAGGTGGGGTTGGTCTCTGACAGAACCAGAAGACACAGCCTCAAGTTATGGCAGGGAAGGTATCACAGAATCCCAGAATCCCAGAATCCCAGAATTGCAGAATCACAGAATCCCAGAATCCCAGAATCACAAAATCCCAGAATCCCAGAATCCCAGAATGATGAGGTTGGAAGAGACCTCTGAGATCATCGAGTCCAACCTGTGCCCCAACACCTCAACCAGACCATAGCACCCAGTGCCATGTCCAGGCTTTTTATAAACACATCCAGAGATGGTGATTCCACCACCTCCCTGGGAAGAGCATCCCAGTACTTTATTATTCTTTTGGTGAAATTTTTTTTCCTAATATCCAACCTATTGGTCTCTCCCACCGGGCAGCGCTGACAGAACCAGAGGACACAGCCTCAAGCTATGTCAGGGAAGGGATAGGTTGGATATTAGGAAAAAATTTTATCCCAGTGATCCAACTGGCAATCCTTTAATGAGGATCATGGAATCACAGAATATTCCAAGTTGGGAGGAACCCACAACCCTTGAGTGAACAACCCATCCAGGGATCAATCCATGGGAAAATGGAGCCAGGGAAATCCACTGGGGTGCACTGGATTTGTGGATTTGAGAGCTGTGCTTGCCTCTTTAATGCCTTTTTCTAGGAAGAGAAAATGAAGCAGAGCCACCTCAAACCCTCACAGGTTCTGAATTTCAAGCATCTGTTCTTCTGAGATTGTCTCAAGGTGCTTTCTAAATATTTGGAATTGGGATATAAGAAAAATTGAATTCTCCTGAAGAGTTTGCAAATCTGAACGGTCCCGATAAGGAGAGGATTAAAGGAAAGTTGTTTGAACAAACCAAGATGGAATGATGAAGGTCTTTTTGGCACAGCGACTGTGCTGCCAGGAGAATAGAATCCAGATCTCTGGAATTAATTAATATTAATTCATTATTTGTGTAATATAAATCATGTAATTACCATGTGCAATTTCCGTTTCAAACTCGGTTAATTTATCATTTTATGTCCTTGTAAACTATGGCTGAATCCAGCAGCTCATTTTTATCTTTTTGTTAATTAATTCTTCTCCAACATAACTCCGGGTTTGTTTTCTACCTGGCATTGACAGTCAGGCATTCAGGTATGGGCTGGGCTACCAAAATGGGATCTGAGGGACTCAACCCATGGATTCCTGGCTGTCCAAGTGGTTCCTGCAGGGAAAACTGGGAGTATCCATGAAGCCACACCACATCCCTGTGTGCTCATGGATTCATCCATTTCCCTCATTTCCCAGCTTTGCTCCAGCCTCTGCTCCATAAAACAGGGCCTGGTAAGGGTGGGATCACTTTTTGTAAACCGTGGTTGAATCTGGCAGCTCATTTTTATCTTTTTGTTAATTAATTCTTCTCCAACGTAACTCCGGGTTTGTTTTCTACCTGACATGGACAGTCAGGCATTCAGGTTTGGGTTGTGCTACCAAAATGGGATCTGAGGGACTCAATCCATGGATTCCTGGCTGTCCAAGTGGTTCCTGCAGGAAAACTGGGAGTATCCCACAGCACGGCCCTGTGTGCTCATGGGTTCATCCATTTCCTTCCTCTCCCGATTTCCCAGTTTTGCTCCAGCCTCTGCTCCATAAAACGGGGCCTGGAAAGGGTTGGGATAACTTTTTCCTGTTAATCTTCCCTCTGAGGATGGCTGAATGTTCTGAGAGGAGGCTGAAGTGATGAAGGTGGGGTTTGATGATGGTTTTCCTCACAGGGAGTACCTGGTGTCCCCGCCGAGCATCACCTGCAGGGCACAGCTTTGTGCCAGCCTGGGGAGTGGGTTTGGGTGGGTTTGGAAAGGAATTCCTCCCTCTGAGGGTGATGAGGGGCAGGGATGGAATTCCCAGATTTGCTGTGGCTGCCCCTGCATCCCTGGAAATGCCCAAGGCCAGGTTTGAACAGGGTTGGAGAATCCTGGGATAGAGGGAGGTGTCCATGGCAGGAATGGCTGTGAAGTCCCTCCAACCCAAACCATCCCATTTTTTTTTAATAAACTGATGTTTTTTCATCATTTTCCTTCCCCCAGCTTTCTCTCCTGGTGAGATTCTTGGGGTATCCTGTGCAGGGACAGAATCTGGACTTTGCTAATCCCTGTGGGTTATTCCATGATATCCCACGATTCCTTCCTTTCGTCCTGCCATGAAATCCATCCCCCATGACCTTACAGAGCTCTGAGCACAGCTTGGGGTTTGATCTCCATGAAAATAAGAGCAGCTGATGATTTATTTCATTCCAAACTCACATTTTTTAATTAGCTGTCTACTACCAGCAATATTTCATCACCCCATCCATTGACAAGGAGACAGTCAAAGCTGTATTTTTAGTTTTTGTGCTTTGCATTTTTCCCCCCAGATGCTCATCCTTTCTTTTTTTTTTTTCCTAATGTAAAGCTATTAATTAATGAGAGACAATCATTCACACGGTGCCAGTGGCTGTCAGGAACTAACAAATGCCAGTTGAAAACAAAGTGAAATAACAGAACTGGGAGCACAGAGAGGTGGCAGCAGAAGGAGGGAGATGAGAGGAGTTAATTGCTGGACTTCCAAACATCCAGGGAAAGGAGGTGTTGGAAAAGTTTACAGTTAATGATGTCCAAGAAATTAACTCCAAATGCTAAAGCTGGGAGGGAAATATTGTGAAATTTGAATGGAATTATGACATTTGAATGGAATTATGAAAGAAGGCAGGATGAGGACTGGGAAAAGGGATGGTGGGACAGGACGGAGTTGCTGGGGGACGTTTTTTGGAGCCCTGGATCTCCTGCTCCATTTGCAGCCTCCCCTGGGCCCTGCTGAGCTGTGCTGAGAGGTTTTGCTGTCAGAGCTGCTGCTGGGGACAGGGTGACCATGGCTGGGTGTCCCCAGGGACAGGAGGGCAGTGGTGGCATGTCACAGGGGGCAGCGGTGACAGCTCTGTCCTGGTTCCTTCCTGTTGGAGCAACAAAGTCACAGAAAGAGAGAACGAACTCTCTGAGGGTTAAATAAAAGCTGGAGCAGAGCAGGGGCTGGGGCTCAGCCATTGAGGAGTTAAATAAAAGTTAAATAAAAGGATTTATTTATTTATTTATTTATAATCCTGCAGTTCTTGAGTGTGTAACTCTGAGCTCCACACTCACTGGGAGCTGCTGCTCTCCCATTTTGGGCAGACACGGCAATTCCTCTCCAAAATTTCAAGTTTTATATTTTCCATACATTTATAATCCTGCAGTTCTTTAGTCCATAACTCCAAACTCCACACTCAGTCTGAGCTACTGCTCTCCCATTTTGGGCAGACACAACAATTCCTCTCCAGGCCTGGAAACCAAGGACACCTCACTGCCTCAGGGCCCAGAGATGGAAACAAAAGTGAGTTTGGGGCAGCAAACTTGGGGTAAATGGCTTCATTACCTGAAGCTGTATATGGAATATTAACCCCAATATGTAAATGGACCAAAAAGTGTAAAAACCCGTGACTCATTTTCCATTTTAGGGTGTAGTACCTGGGGAGGCTTTGTCAGCCCTAAATGCACCTGAAGGCCTTTCAATAAATAGAAATGCTTTTCATTCCCTTAATTTTGTCTGCCCTCTGTTTTTAGGCAGTCCCAAAAAGGCATCAAGGGACGGCCTGACCCAGAGACATCCCCTCCTCCTGCTGCCCTGGCCTCCTGACTGCTCCAGAGCTGCAGCAACCCAGAAGTTCTCCCGCACAGGCTCTCTCCCTTTGAAAAGAGACATCAGAGCCCTGCGATGCCTTTTTCATCTCACAGCACGATAATGTTCTCCATCAATCTCTGCTCCAACCCTCCCAGTACTAAAGAGAATCAAAAAATGCCCCTTGATTTCCACAGTGAGCTCTGGACCAAGCCTCTGCTTTTTACCAAAATTTTCGATGTGAGGAGGGGAAAATGAGCTGAATATTAACAGAGAGCTCAGAGGCAGAGCTGCAGCAGGGCCCCCGAGGAATTCATTATCTGGGTTTTGGGATCCCATGCTCTGCGGGGTCAGCTATTTATAGGATCTGAGAGCCGAGCTGGTGATCATTAGGTGCTTTGAATAAATTACAAGGTGTCGGTTGGAGGTGGGTGTGGTGTTGGAGGGGTCGGTAATTAAAGCTGTTTCTGGGTTAATGTTTTATCTGATCATCTGTGACGGTGTCCACAGAGGATGAGGGAAGAGACGAGAATGTTGACTCCATGTTTCAGAAGGCTTGATTTATTATTTTCTGATATATGATCAATATATATAATAAATATATATTTATATATAATATTATACTATAATAATATAAATATATATTATATATTATATATTATATATTATATATTATATATTATATATTATATATTATATATTATATATTATATGTTATATTATATTATATTATACTATACTATATTATATATTTTGTATATTATTATATTATTATAATATATAAATTATAATATATATTATAATAAATTATATATTTTATTATATCTATTATAATATTAATTTATAATAATATTTATTATTTTATGATATGATATGATATATATTATGATATATTATTTTCTTATATGACGTTTAAACTATACTAAAAGAATAGAAGGAAAGGTTTCATCAGAAATAAGAATAGAAAGGAATGATAACAAAAGCTTCTGTCTTGGACAGAGAGTCTGAGCCAGCTGTGATTGGCCATTAATTAGAAACAGCCACATGAGACCAATCACAGATGCACCTGTTGCATTCCACAGCAGCAGATAATCATTGTTTACATTTTGTTCCTGAGGCCTCTCAGCTTCTCAGGAGGACAAATCTTAAGGAAAGGATTTTTCATGAAAAGGTGTCTGCGACATTCATCCAGCCATGGAATCAATTCATAGCCAAGTTCCCTTTTTAACACGCTTGCACTACACATCCCTGAGGTTTTGATAAGCACCTTCCAAGGATGTCTGGATTTTTTTTTTATGGATTCCTTCTCGTGATGACAATTTTGATGCATTTTAGCCATCCTGAAAGCAGATCCTTTCCCCACCACTGGCACATTATTTGCTGTTCCATCCCATGTCAGCTCATCCTCGTTCAGCATCCCTCATGAGAAGTCTTTTGGAAGTTTACTTTAGGCTTGACATTCCAAATGTTATTTATTGCATTGTCTAGCAGAGTTGTCTCTCCCTCCATGCGACCTTTCGAGATAATTTCAGAGCTGAGCCTCCAGCCCTCAGAATGTCTGGGATGGTGGCCGCAGCTCCCAGAACTTTTTTGCCCAGATAATAACAGCATTTTCTATTCCAAAAAATGAGTGCAAGGAGTCGTCAACCTCTCATTTACAGCCTCCTCCTCACTGCACTGCAGAGCAAATCCACAGAGGAAGGCACGAAATGGTTTCTGCTGCAGCAGAACAAGCCCCGTGGACACTGAGATTCCTTCTCCAATATCACTTCCCAACCCCAAGCCATCCCAAAGAGCTTTCCCGAGTCAAATTACCAATTTATGGCCCTGTGCAAAGGCAGAATGATGTACCAGCTGTAATTGTCTCACTGTGTCTGCTAAGTAGTTGCAAATCTGATCTCTCATTTATTCCTCCCAGCTCGTTCAGCATTCCGCGGCGCTGAGTGCGCTCTGATTTAATTTACCACAGGATCTTCCCCTGGATATTCCAAACCAGGTGCCTGCTCTGGCTTTATCTCTGCTCCTGCCTTTTCTCCCTCAACTCTGGTCAGGTTTAAACCAGGAACCTCATTTTTTCCCTGGATATTCCAAACCAGGTGCTTACCCTGGCTTTCTTCGTGCTCCCTCCTTTTCTCCCTCAACTCTGGTGAAGTTTAACCCAGGAACCTCTTTTCCCAATGATATTTGCTTTATTTCTGCCCCCTCCTTTTCTCCATCAATTCTGGTGAGGTTTAAACCAGGAACCTCCTTCTCCCAATGATATTTCCTTTATTTCTGCTCCCTCCTTTTCTCTCCTGGCTCTAGTGAGATTTAAATCAGGAACGTCTTTCCCCCAATGATATTTGCTTTATTTCTGCTCCTGCCTTTTCTCACTCAACTCTGGTGAGGTCAGGTTTAAACCAGGAACTTCTTTCTCCCAGTGATATTTGCTTTATTTCAATGTTTTCATGGAGATCTTTGTGGTGGACTTTGGATTGACCCGAAACATTGGAATTTTTGGGGTGCACACTGCACTGACCCCAAACATTGGAATCCTTGTGGTGGACTTTGGATTGACCCAAAACATTGGGATTTTTATGGTTGACTTTGGATTGAACCCAAAACATTGGGATCTTTGTGGTGGACTTTGGATTGACCCAAAACATCGAGATTTTTGTGGTGGACACTGCACTGACCCCAAACACTGGGATCTTTGTGATGGACACCGCAATGACCCCAAACATTGGGATTTTTGTGGTAGATGATGCCCCAGATCAAACACTGACACCACAACTCTGCAGGCCATTAATGAATTCCCAGGGTTGGAAGCAGAATGATTGAAGGAACCTTGTGCCATTCCCCATGAAATTACCCTTTACCCCTTCCTTTGATGAGCTAGAAATGTTCTTTCCTTTTCTTTTGAGGTAGGCTTGCTCTTTTCTTGCTTGTTGATGCAGCTGGGAGGATCAATAAGTTTGTCTCTTTTCTCGTGTCTCTGCTTGTCCTCAATTACATTTGATGGGAGTTTGAGCAGGGAGTGTTGAGCTGCAGCTCTTGGTACTTCTCTGGCAGAAACCTGAATAATTTGGGGCAATTTACTGAATGTTTTCGTGCATTGGGTACCTATTTTTAAGCAAAGATAATGAGAATTTTGTTCTACCTGTCTGTGTTGTCTCCTAATCCCTGTTCTGACCTTGCCTGGGGCCAACATTTCCGTAACATTCAGGCTGCAATGTAAACAATTCTGTTCCCACTGTACTTCTGTTTACCCATGTGGCTTAGGGGGACTTTTTTTTTTATTGAAAACCCTTTAATTGTGTTTGTTCAGACAGGAATTATCTGTGCCATGGCATTCAAGGCAGCATGTTGTTCTCTTGTCTTTCTTTCCTGGCCTAAATAAAAGGTGGGACAGGCAGAAGCACCAAAGCATTGCTACAGCTGCCTCTCACCTTGAAACCACAGGGGAAACCCATAAATTCCAAATATTGGATTTAAGGTTTTGAAGATTCTTTGATAGAAATACTACCAAAGGAGAGGCACCCTTGGGATTTACACCACGTTTGGATTTAATTATTCTTAGGGAAGCATTATGTCCTGCCAAGGCGTTTGTCCTTTGCTGTCAGGGCTGCAAGCACCAATTTCAGTGTTCAGAGAGGACCCAAAATGGTCTGAAAATGAGAAATTGTGGCTGGGATTATTGTAATTGCTGGTGTCGTGAAAAAAGCTCATCCCATTCTGGATGCTCCAAATGCTCACCCAGAATTGCACATGGGCAACATCTTCTTTGGGTTTGTGTCGGCAAAAAATGGGATTTTGTTTGTGAAAATACAGAAAATTTTGCAGAAGGGTCAGGAGGTGACACGGGGAAGAGAGAGGAGGTGACACAGGTGGAAAGAGGCAGCTCCATCCCAGGGAAACCTCTGGATAGAACCAGGAATGCTCCAAAAGCATCAGGAACCTTCAGAATGATCAGGATTTTGTGTGTGCCTGGTCCGAGCCTCTCAGAGGCACTGGGGGGAATTGGGAGGCTCAGCTCCCATTAATTTTAATGAAAATTTAGCACCCAAATGCCCCTGGGTAGTTTTGAAAAATCTTCCCTTTTAGTGGGAGGCATAAAAGGGAGCGTTTTGAATGAGCTGAATTGTGTGAGGAGTTCGTTAGTGCTGGAGATGATAAAAAATGCTCTTCCAGACAATTAATTATCTCCTGAGCCGTTCCAGAGGTGACATCTCCTTCCTGCCTCGGAGCACTTTGTTGTTGGCCTGGAGCTGGGGAGTTTATGCTCCTTTTTAACTCCTTAGCCCACTTCATATATCTCAGGAAGTTCTCAGGAGCCGTAAAAACGTCTCACGGTCGTTTAAGTCCCACAGCTTTATCAATATTGGTATTTAGGAAGAAAGGAACAACTCTTAATTGTTTTCCTGTGCTCTGCCATGAGCTGCAGCTCTCATTAACTCTGCCGGGGACCTCCTGGAGCAGGAATTTCCTCTGGGATGTTTATTCCTGTTAACAGTGGTTTTTTAGGGGTTCTCAGGCAGCAGAATTTCAGGAGACATGCTCGTGGTGTTCAGAGTTTTCTATCCACAAAGGTTTATAAAAACTCAAATTTTCTCTCTGCACAAATAAAATCGAGGCAGGATCTGAGGCACAGTTCCAAAAGGACAATTCCTTTTGGTTTTGTTCCTTTTATTCCTGAGGGATTTTGTTTTTGGAATTGTGCTTGGATGGGACACACACAGAGTCAGGGAATTGTTGGAGCTGGAACAACCTCCAAGACCACCAATCCAACTTTTGAATCCCACCACATTGGAAAGTCCCACACCGTGAAGTGCCTGCTCCACTCCCTTTTTAACCCTTCCAGGGACCCCAAACATCCCAGGTACCCTGGTATCATAACAATATTCTGGTATCATAACATCATAACATCATCTGTTCCTGGCATCATAATAATATTCTATGGATCATTCCCTGCTTCCAGGCTGATAACTGAATTTGAAAAACACCTTGGATGGGATAATTCCGTATTTTTCTGTAAATGTCCTCCTCAAGCTCACATGAAGTTGAGTTCCAATATCCTGCTCTTGACTGGGAGCTTGTTACAGGGAGATTTCCCAATTCCACCCCAATTCCTCTCCTTCCCTTCTCACCACTGTCCATAAATAAACTTCCCCAGCCTCTGTTTTGCATTCCCCACTTCCAGGCTGATAACTGAATTTGAAAAACACCTTGGATGGCATAATTCTGTATTTTTTTGTAAATGTCCTCCTCAAGCTCACATGAAGTTGAGTTCCAATATCTTGCTCTTGAGTGGGAGCTTGTTACAGAGAGATTTCCCAATTCCACCCCAATTCCTCTCCATCCCTTCTCACCGCTCTCCACAAATAAACTTCCCCAGCTTCTGTTTTGCATCCTGGGGGTATCATTCCCTTCTGTCTCCAGGATCACTTACCCAGGGGTGGGATGATGGGAGCCAGGAGCTCGTGCAGAGCCCTGGAGGATGTGTGCGGTGCACCTGCCTTGCTAATTACCACATGCCAGCTTTAATTGCACGACTGCAGCAATGGGATCACACCACTTCCCCTGACATGTTGTGACTGGAACAGCCCACGTCGTATTCCTCAGCTACCTGTTGCCCCAAAATGAAATATTTGTCTTCCCTGACACAAATTATAATTATCCCAAGGAACCTGGAGCTTCTTCCTCCTCCCTTCCCCCTCTTTTTGTCTTCCTAATTATCACTGTGGCTCCCAATGGAAGTGGTTGGTATAGCTGCTCATTAGCCAAATACTTTCTTCAGCAATTATCAGAAATTTAGGGAGCCAATTTGGAAAAAAACACCGCGGAGTTTTGCCTTTGGAAAATTCTCAGGTGCAGCCCCAGCTCTGTTGGTGTAACTGTGAGAAGCTGCACTGATGTAGCTGCATTCCCTTGAAGCAGAGACAAATTTAGCTCTCGTTTAAAACCCGGACACCAAATTTTATTGATTGATATTGAAGCTATAAATTGAGCCTGGCTTTAGCAGGCCTGAGCCTACCCAGCACCAGGAGCTTTCCACGGAGAGAGGAGATTTACACAGGCCCAGGATCCTGATTGAAATCCTGTGACCTTTCATTATTTTGTGCTGAAGTAATTTCAGCTCGGCCCTGACAAGCCCAGGCGATCAAACCCAGCCTCCAGCCCCCATCAGAACACCAGGGAACACATTTCGTGTGAGCCCGGAATTTTTGTGGAGCTCTTGAGGCTCAGCTTCGTGTTCATATCTGAGGTGAAAGGTCTCAGAACTTGCAACTCAGTGAAAATTGTGGCAACCTTGCCATTTCACAGTGTCAGGCACTGAAATACGAAGAACAAAACCGAATATTCTGAGACGACAACCCCAGCGGTGCCAGGAGGTAGCTCAGGTTGGGACGATGTTTCCCACAGGAATGAAGGATTGCAGATGGATTTGGGGAGGTTCTATCCCCAAATCTTTTCATCTTTTTAACCCTTTAGATCTTTTTATCCATCTTTTCGCGGGGGCAGAGGGTGCACAGCTGGCACAGGCCCTGGGCAACCAAGGGGGATGATGATGGGGACATTGATGGTGGCAATGATGGGGACAATGACGGGTGAGGATGAGGGTGATGGTGATGATGGAGACAATGAGGATGATGATGGGGACGATGATGGAGATGTTGCTGGTGACAGTGTTGGGGACGTTGATGGTGACAATGATGGATGAGGATGAGGGTGGTGGAAATGATGGGGACAATGAGGATGAAGGCGGTGACATTGATGGTGACAACAATGGTTGAGGATGAGGCTGGCGGCCATGATGGGGACAATGGGGATGGTGACATTGATGGTGACAATGATGGGGGAGGATGAGGGTGGTGGAAATGATGGGGACAATGAGGATGACGATGGTGACATTGATGGTGACAACAATGGTTGAGGATGAGGCTGGCGGCCATGATGGGGACAATGGGGATGGTGACATTGATGGTGACAATGATGGGTGAGGATGAGAGTGGTGGCAATGATGGGGACAATGAAGATGATGATGGTGACATTGATGGTGACAATGATGGTGACATTGATGGTGACAATGATGGGTGAGGATGAGGGTGGTGGCAATGATGGGGACAATGAGGATGATGGGGACATTGAGGATGAGATATCCAAGAAAAGGGCGATGGAGATCCAACCAAAAGCTTGGGTTTGGTTCCATTCAGGACAGTGGAACTTTGCCATCTCCAGGTGTCTCCATGTTCTGGTGCTTCCAGAAGGATCTTGCCAGAATTTGGATTTCCAGTCCCACACCAGCCACGAGAGCTAAAGAGGGGTCAGTCAGCACAATTCCAGTCCTGGAGGAGTGGAGGGGACACAGACTTTGGAAAACAAAGAGTTGCAGGAGTTAAGCTGAGGGCGTGAGGAGCTGGCTGAGCTCCCAGCTTTGTCACCGTTTTTGGGTGACCTTGGCCGAGTCACACCATCTCTCTTTACCTGAGAGCCGTGTGTGGGAGTGATGATGTCTCCCTGGGCAATGCCTTTCCTGCTGCATTCTGCTGCTCTGGTGTCTGGGATCGCAGGTGTTTCTGGAAATTCGGGGACATTACAGGATGGATTGTCCCATCCTACGTGCGTCTGGGAGAGCAGAGCTCCATAAATACAGAAATAATCACCCCAAAGCCTGCCGGATCCCTTCCTCCGCGCTGCAATCCTGGCAGATGTGCTCTCAGCAAGATTCCCCCACATTCCGCGGCCGAGCAGAACGCGGGATGATGGCGGGGAAAACAAAAGAAGAAGATTAATTAGGCTGTCATTGTGTGGAATTGGGTTTGGGGACGGCGGGCGCGCTCCGCAGCCTGCACGGAGCTGGGGCATTTTTTTAATTAGATGAACGGAGAAGAGGAAAGCAGCCAGGTCGTGAGGGGCAGGGGTGTTGTTATAAGGCATGAAATAACTACACAAAATAACTCAACATGGACACGCTGCTGTTCTTGAGGTAAAAAGGGAAGTTTATTTTCTGATTCCAACATTTATAGATTTCCAAAAGTGACGGTGGATTGGAGGGTGACAGTGCCACCTCTCCAATGACACTGGGCAAAACAACAGTCCATCAAATTTTTCCTCTCGCATAAAAGAATGTAAAACAATAAGTTATTTACATAAAGTGTGTGAGAAAGTTTGTTACAAGAATGTGAACATCAGAAGGCTTAGAAAATCTTTAAAAATCAGGGCAACATGGGTGTCGCTATAGAACACGAAATAAAATAACCTGGACACTGGAACTGCAAGGTAAAAAGAAGGGAAGTTTATTTCCTGACTCCAACATTTATAGATTTCCAAAAGTGACAGTGAATTGGAGAGTGAAGTGCCCAAGGCCAGGCTGGAGCCACCTGGGACAGTGGGAAATGTCCCTGTCCATGGCAGGGGTGGCACTCGGTGACTTTGAGGTCCTTTCCCACCCAAACCATTCCCTCCCAGCTGTGGGGTCACCTTCCTTCATAAAAACCAACCCCAAACACCCCAAAACCCTCAAACAACCCCAAAAACCCCCAGACAACCCCAAAACCCCCAAACAACCCCAAAACCCCCAGACAATCCCAGCTGCTTTCATGTTCATGGGCACTCAAATTTTAAACTGGGCTTGGAGAGCTTAAGGCAGGTCTGACAACCAGACCCAGGTTTAGAAGCCACAGAGACGCTTTTTGAATCCTTATCCCAATTTTGTCCCTCAGTAAATAAATTGTTTTAAAGCTGAAATCTTAAAATCACTCAGGCTTTCAGTGACTGCCTTGGATTTTTTTTTATTTTTTATTCTCCCCAGCCAGAAAGCCAAATTATACAGGTTATATCCCATGTAATTCCTTTTCTGGCTCTATCTTATCTCCAGCTCTTAGCTGATGTGATTGAAAAACTCTGCCATTCCACGACATAAATCCCAATAAAGCCCCAAAGGCCGGCCAGGAGCAGGTCCAGTCTCTTTAAAGTCTAAATGTTTTTATGTCTTGATTTATTTTTTAATTAATTCTTTTTAATGAAAGGAAGGGAAAAAACTCAAATTGCACCTCTTGATGAACAACAGTGTGGGAAGTGGGGAGGAGAGAAAAGCATTTGGATGCATTTGGATCTGGAGCTGTTGTATTTTACAGCCACCTAAAATACCCAAATTTTCCTGTTTATTTGTCACGTTCTTCTTTTATTTGTCAGGTTTTTAGACTTCAAATTCTTTGTGGCTCAAGTGCCTGAATTCCCAAAGTTCTCTCCCTATTTTCAGCAGAGCAACAAAAGGGAAAAAAAAGTTTACTTGGTTTCTGGGTAAAGCTCTAAATAGGGGTGGAAATATGGGAAATTTTTGGTTCATCTGCTGCCTGAGCTGTCTCTGTGGGATGAAATTATTGAGGGACACAGCAGGGATGGAAGTGCTCACTATTTGTTTATTTGGGGTTTTAATGCTCCCAAACCACATTTCAAATTTAATTTTTAGGTGGGACACTGAGAGTTACACAGGTTCTCCTCTGAGGCTGAAATGTTCCTTGTAAGCTGCTCAGTGGGATTCTCCAGGATGGAAAAATGCTGGATTAAAAAATTTTTAAAATTAAGTTAATTTAAATTTTTAAAATTAAACAAATTAATTTAAATTTTAAAAATTAAAAAATTCTGGATACAGATTGGTGTTTAAGGTCTGCAGGTTCACAGAATTACCAAGATTGGAAGAGACCTTCAAGATCTTCCAGTTACCCCAGCAGCTCCAGCACCAGCCCTAAAAATTCTCCCCAAGTGCCACATCCAGAGACACTGACCCCACCAATTTCATGGGGAAAATTTTTCCAAGGCCTGACACCTTTTCCACTGGAAAATCCATTTCCAAAATCCAACCTGAGCCTCCCCGTCACAGTTTGGGGCCATTTCCTCTCTTTCTGTCACTTGAAACCAACCCCACCTCACCTCAAAATCCTCTCAGAGAGCTGAAACTTCCCCCAGATTTCAAAAATAAGCAAATCTCCCCCAACATGTTTATTAAGGATGTTTTGGAGGCAGAACTGCCTTGGCCTGAGCTGGATATAATTTTTGCTGGCATGACAAGTTGAGATTAGAGCTGGCGTGCCGTGGGCAGGATTTAGTGCTTCATCTCTTTGTATTCACCTCAGTCAATAAGGCAGGAAATTTATTTACTGCCCAGAGTGAGTTTAGTGCCTGTCTGGAGCGTTGTTTCAGCAGCTGGAAATGGCAGCACATCCATGGATCTGCTCTGGAATGAATGGCTTTCGATGCCCCAGGAGAAGGATGAACAAACCTGTTTGTGCTGTATTGACAGAGAGATGAATTTCCCCTCCGAGTTGAATCCCATGGATTTTGATGATTTTTTTTCCTTGAGAAAGTTTTCCTGTTTGATTGTTGTTGGAAGATGGGGTTTAAAATAATTCAATTTTTTTTTAGATCTTGGGGTCATTAACAGGCAAAATTGGAACCGGCACTTGAGGGGAAAGTTGTTCCCATGTGGAAAGAATGAGGGAAACCTGTCTGGGGGGAAAAGACAGAAATTTGGGCAAAACCATTTGGATTTTTGCTTTTTCCAGGCCAGGGGAGCACAGGGCCCTGCTGTCTCCCAGCACAGCTCTGGTTTTTCCATGTTGACCTGGGAAAACTTTTGGCTTCCATCCCACTCCACCACAGGGTGTGGAATTCCGTGTTGGGCTGGAATTCATGGCTGGAATTTCACCTGGGCTGGTGAAAGATGTGAAAAGGGAAAATCCCTGGGTCTGCCCCTTCTTTCCTTTCTCTCAGGTGATTTTACCCCTGGGAAAACTCATGGAATTTGTCCATCCATGAGTTTCTCCTGTCCTGCCCATTCCAGGCCCATTGTTCTCCTTCCCAGCCACTTGAAGCCCACAGTGAAGTGGAAAAAGTTCATCATTGCCCAAGTCTTAATTGAAGAGATTTAAATCTTGCAGCACTCTTTAGGATATCCATAATATATTATGTATTAATATATTAATGAATACATAAAATAATTATACTTTAACACATAAGCTTAAAAATAAATAGGTTAATTAAGGACGTGTAATGAGCCATTTAGAGCAGAAAATGGGTGTCACTGAGAGCTTTGTCTGGGTGTTGAGTTGGGAGATGGCCTGGGGGCTCAGGAAATGGCCAGTCTGAGGGGAAAACTTGCAGTGTTTTTGTGACTTGTGAATGATTCCTGGGATCACACAAGGTGGGAAAGAATCCAAATTCTGGAATGCTTGGGGTGGCACCAGGGTGAAGAAGGGCTGGGGGCAGCCAGGTGGAATCAGCCTGGGTGTGAACAGAACCTTTTTATTGGAAAGCAATCCCTCCTTAGTAAGCCAAAAGTGGAGGGAAAAAAAAATCAGCAATTCCTCTTTCTGCTCCAGTGAAGCTCCTGATGCCCTGGGAAGTTGGAGAGACTTTTTCCTTTGCTTAACACAAAAAAACAAAAAAGAAAAAGAAAAAGAAAAAAGTTAATTGGAAATGACAAGAGGAAAATGATCCAGCTGAATGCTTTGATAAGCAATCAAGGCTTAATAGATTAGAAAATATAATTAATTACTTAATTATGCTCAAAGTGGTTGTTGTTGGGAGATTGTTCAGCGAAAAGCCATTGCTGGGTGGGAGGATGTGCCCCTGGAATGAACATTGGGCTGCAGGGAGCCTTTGGGGGGAGCAGACAAGTTGTTCCACGCTCAGATTCCACAAATCCCAAAAGGTTTTTACAAGGAGGAGCTTCCCCAGAGGGTGCTTGGATTGAAAAATCAGGGATTTGAGGTGTAGGAAACCCCCTGGATGAGACCACCCTGAGCTCCATCTGGGTTGTCATTCCCTGGAAAACAACATCCCAATGATTAAAGGATGCTGAGGCTGCTCATCTTGGCTTTTGGGCTGTGTGATGTGGCCCTGCCATCTGGAACATGTTCTGGTCATTTCTGTGCTGCCTGAGCCTCACAACAGCTCCTTGATTTAAGCAGGAATCACTGAACCCTTTAATGATTTGGAGCACAGATTCAAAATGGCCTTGAATTTTTAAGTATTACCCCCTCAAATTTCACCCTGCTCCTTTTAATTTCAGGAGATTTCTGAAAAAAAAAAAAAGAATCATTCTGACATTCTTCAAATTTCACCCTGCTCCTTTTAATTTCAGGAGATTTCTGGAAAAAAAAGAATAATTCTGATATTCCTCAAATTTTACCCTGCTCCTTTTAATTTCAGGGGAGTTCTGAAAAAAAAGAATAATTCTGATATTCCAAAAATGCACTGCACATTTTTCTGTCCTGGCCATATTTCCCTGGAAGAGCCTGTGAGCTCCTAATGGTGGCAGTAACTTTTCCATAGGTTGAAATAGGTGACTGGTTCGGGTTTATTTCCTGAAAAACACATTTCCCATCTATGCAGTAAATGAACTAAAGGCAGCTATGAGGAACTGTTTACTCACCAGCTTTAGCTACAGAAGAGGAGAAATTCCTTTAGAATTGCGCAATAAAACTTCAGGAGCACCAAATTAGTCGTGTTTTGCCTCATTGACACAGAGCGGTTTCCAGCCAAAGTTTTTCTTGGGAAGCTTTCCTTGCCTGGCTCAGGAATCCCGCTTAAATCTCCCTCCAAGTGAGCTGCAGCAAAGTCCAACGTGGGCAATTCCTTCCCGCTCCCCATTGCTGGGTTGGGGATAGAGGAATGGATTTTCCCTGGAGGGGTTCAGGCTGTGGAGGAGGCAGCAGAAATCTCAGGGAAATCTTGGATTCCATGAGCTGAGATCCCGTCCCTGGGAGAAGGAGGAGGATTGATGGATCCAGTCCTGGGAGAAGGATTGATGGATCCATCCCTGGATTCCATGAGCTGAGATCCCGTCCCTGGGAGAAGGAGGAGGATTGATGGATCCAATCCTGGGAGAAGGATTGATGGATCCATCCCTGGATTCCATGAGCTGAGATCCACCCTTGGGAGAAGGAGGAGGATTGATGGATCCAATCCTGGGAGAAGGATTGATGGATCCATCCCTGGATTCCATGAGCTGAGATCCACCCTTGGGAGAAGAACTGATGGGTCCAATCCTGGGAGAAGGATTGGTGGATCCACTCTGGGATAAGGATTGGTGGATCCACCCTGGATCCCATGACCTGAAATCCATCCCTGGGAGAAGGATTGATGGATCCCATGAGCTGGATTCCATGAGCTGAGATCCATCTCCAGGAGAAGGATTCATGGATCCATCCCTGGGAGAAGGATTGATGGATCCATCTCTGGATCTCATGAGCTGAGATCCATCCTTGGGAGAAGGATTGATGGATCCACCCTGGGAGAAGGATTGATGGATACACCCTGGATTTCATGAGCTGAGACCCATCCTTGGCTCCCATGAGCTGAGATCCATCTCCACGAGAAGGATTGATGGATCCACCCTGGATCCCAAGAGCTGAGATCCATCCCTGGGAAAAGGATTGATGGATCCACCCCTGGGGATTCCATGAGCTGAGATCCATCCCTGGGAGAAGAAGGACTGATAGATCCATGCCTGGATCCCATGACTTGAAATCCACAGTTGGGAGAAGGGTTGACGGATCCACTCCTGGATTCCATGAGCTGAGATCCATCCCTGGATCCCAAGAACTGAAATCCACCCTTGGGAGAAGGACTGATGGATCCACTCCCAGAAAATCCACTCCATGAGCTGAGATCCATCCCTGGGAGAAGGAGAAGGATTGATGGATCCGTCTCTGGATTCCATTAGTTGAGATCCTTCCCTGGGAGAAGGATTGATGGATCCACCCCTGGGGGTTCCATGAGCTCAGATCCATGTGTGAGAGAAGGAGGAGGATTGATGGATCCTTCCCTGGGAGAAGGACTGGTGGATCCACCCCTGGTTCCCATGGCACCAGCAGGAAAAGAGCTGCTCAAAAACGTTGCTCTCATTCCCAGACCCACATTTGCTGCTCCCTGAGCTCTGCTGGGGCTGTTGCTTGGAAAGGTATCCAAGGATCCCAGCCTTTGGAAAGGCTTCACATAAATCCTGTTCCACTCACATTTACCTGCCAATCTCCATTAGTTCTCAAACCTAAAATCTCTTTTGAGCTTGTTGAGGGTGCTTGGGCTGCAGTTCCTTTGCTCATTTTTTATTTCCTTGAATTTGGATCAAGCGCTGGCTGGAAGAATTCAGGAAAAAGAGCAGAAACCTCATTCCCAAGATGTGGATTTATTTGTAAAAGATGGAGAGTGTTAATCTGGGGTGCAGACGTGGGAAGGGGCTCTGAGAGGGACGCAGGGAGACCCAGGTGAAGGAGCTGGGGGACAGCTGGGAGGTTTGGGATCTGACAACATCAAAAGAACACAAATTAACAGGAAGCAGCTTTGGTGGGAGGCAAACAGTTGGTGGGAACGAGCTGAGCTTGGTGAGGTCAGATCTGCCTTTGAAGATGAGAGCTCAGCTCCTGCAGCTGTGCTCCAAACCCTCCCAAAACCTCCTGCTGCTGGATTCTGGCATGGACAGCACAGCTAAAAGGGGTTTTAGGCACGAAATTACCAAATCTGCACTTAATTGCATCATCCTGGGGGTGTTCAGCCTGGAGAAAAGGACACTCAGGGGTGCTTTATTTTATATTTAATATATTTGTTTCATATTTATTTATATATGTATTTAATTATATATTAATTATATCTGTATGTTATTATGTTAATAATAATAATTTAATATTAATTATATTAAATATATTACTTAATAATATGAATATATTTATTTTATTTATTTATTTTATATTTAATATCTTTATACTTTTATTTATTCTATATTAAAATAAAAAAATTATAAATTTTTATAAAATAAAATTGTGTTGGCTTGCAGAAACAATTTAATGATTTCACTTTTCTGAACTGGAGGAGTTTTTCAAATGGATTTGATGGGCCTTGATTTGCAACACTGGGGCAAGAATTTGAGATCCTGAGGGTTCTAAAGCTCCTTCTGGTCTTTTGTCACTGTGGTCCTTGAGTGACTGCACTGGGGTCACCATCCAGGGATTCCATTAGCATCGGCCTCAGCCAAAAATCCAGCAGGAAACTCAGGGAAACACAGAAATATTAAATACAGGAAAGATTTATTTTGATTTTATCTCTTTCATGCTGGAGGAGCATCAAGGCTCCGTTGTGGTGCTGCTGAGGGGTGCTGGGAGCCGGTTTGGTGTCAGTCCTGGCAGTGGGGATGTGGGGACACCATGTGTGTGACCGTGTTCACAGGGGTCTCAGGTTGAGGGAAGAGACGAGGATCTGATTCCGTGTTTCAGAAGGCTTGATTTATTATTTTACAATATATATTACATTAAAACTATACTAAAAGAATGAAAGAAAAGGTTCTCATCAGAAGGCTTAGCTGAGAATAGAAAGGAGTGAACACAAAGGTTTGTGGCTCGCAGAAAGTCCAAGCCAGCTGACTGTGATGGGCTGTTAATTAGAAACAGCCACATGAGACCAATCACAGATGCACCTGTTGCATTCCACAGCAGCAGGTAATCAATGTTCACATTTGTTTGTTCCTGAGGCCTCTCAGCTTCTCAGGAGGACAAACCTTAAGGACAGGATTTTTCATGAAAAGATGTCTGCGACATTCATCCAGCCGTGGAATCAGTTCATAGCCAAGTTCCCTTTTTAACACGCTTGCACTACACACCCCTGAGGTTTTGATAAGCACCTTCCAAGGATGTTTGGATTTTTTTTTTATGGATTCCTTCTTGTGATATATTACATTAAAGCTATACTAAAAGAATAGAAGAAAGGATTTCATCAGAAGGCCAGCTAAGAATAGAAAGGAATGATAACAAAGATTTGTGGCTTGGACAGAGATTCTGAGCCAGCTGACTGTGATTGGCCATTAATTAGAAACAAACACATGAGACCAATCACAGATGCACCTGTTGCATTCCCACAGCAGCAGATAACCATTGTTTACATTTTGTTCCTGAGGCCTCCCAGCTTCTCACGAGGTAAAACCCCAAGGAAAGGATTTTTCATAAAAGATGTCTGCAACACCGTGTACCCACCACCAACTCCTGTTCTCCACAGATCTGCTCCTCCTGGGCTGCCTCCACTCCCCAGCACACACACACACACAGAGCTGCCACGGCCACATGACAGGGGGAGTCATTTGGGGATAAAAGCTCTGTATTCATGTGTTTAGCTCGTGGAAAAATCTGTCCCTCAATCTGTGCGAGATCTTTTTTTCTTGTTTGCTATTTTCCTTTCTCCCACCCTTCATCTGTCACTCCTGTCTGGAGCACAAGCTCTGCAGGGCAAGGGCTCGCAAGCATCGAGTACCAGGAGCAGCTCCAGCTCTTGTCGAGGCCTCTGGGCACAGCAAACAGCAGATTTTGGATGATGAGAGGTTTATTTATCTTCAGATTTCTCCTCCCAGTGTTTGGAGGGGATAGCACCTGGATTTTACTGGTGAAGCAATCTTTGGATGATTGTTCCAGGTGGGTGTAGAGACAGGAAAGGGAAAGAAATTCCTCACTGTGAGGGTGAGGATGGGCTGGGATGGAATTCCCAGATTTGCTGTGGCTGCCCCTGGATCCCTGGAAGTGCCCAAGTCCAGGCTGGACAAGACCTGGAGCAGCCTCATCGAGGATCCCTGAGTTTATTGGGATTTTCTTTTTCCAGTGAACCCGTTTGATTGAATCTTCTTGCAATCCAGGTCTAATTTTCAAAGTTCCCTTTGCTTTTGCCAACTCACTTTCTGTAAATAACTTATTGGTTTGCATTCTTGTATAGAGAAAGAAAATTTGATGGACTGTTGGTTTGTCCAGTGTCATTGGAGGGGTGGCGCTGTCACCCTGTCACAGACACATTTCATGAAAAATCTTTTTGTTGGGATTTTTTCTCCTGAGAAGCTGAGAGGCTTCAGAAATGAAATGTAAACAATGGTTATCTGCTGCTGTGGAATGCAACAGGTGCATCTGTGATTGGTCTCATGTGGTTGTTTCTAATTAATGGCCCATCACAGTCAGCTGGGTCAGACTCTCTGGTCAGTCACAAGATTTTATTATCATTCCATTCCTTTCTATTCCTTGCTACCTTTCTGATGAAATCCTTTCTTCTATTCTTTAGTATAGTTTTAATATATCATTTTCTTTTAAAATAATATATATCATAAAATAATAAATCAGCTTTTGAAACATGGACTCAATATTCTCACCTCTTCCCTCATCCTGGGACCCCTGAGAACACCACATTCACCCTCCAATCCACTGTCACTTTTGCAAATCGATAAATGTGGGAGTCAGGAGATAAAGTTCCCTTTTCCACCTCGAGAACTGCAGCAGTGTTTGTGTTGTTTCGAGTCGTGCAGTGACTCAGGTGCTCTGCAGCCCTCTCCTGGCTGCATCCAAGAGCACTCAGCTGGGCGGGGAAATCGCTTCCTTCCCTCTGGATGGGACTGAACTCTGCTTTTCCAGAGAAATTCTCACATCTCTGTGTGCAAAGGGCAGATTTGGCTCCTGGCAGCTGCTCCAGGGGCATCCTGACACCCGGGGATGATCTGTCCTGGACAGGAGTGTATTCATGTATAGTAATGCAAGCTTGGAGATCTCTAAAGCCAATGGTTTAGAAATCTCTTATTGGTCCATTCTGTCTGGGATATTTGCTTGCTATGCAGGCTGGGCAGTGGGGAAAAGAAGAAAATTAATCAGGTGTGTGTATATATATATATATATATATTTAAAATTATATATAAATATATATATAAAATGTATATGTATGTATATATATTAATATATATGTGTATGTATATATATGTATATTTTTATATTTTCCTAATATATGTATACATACATATATATTATTATATGTGTGTTTTAAAATATATTACATATATAAATATATATGTATATATATATTTATATATACCTATATATTTTAATATATACTTTATATATATATTTCTCCTCTATCTCTCTCACTTTCCCTCCATCTCTCTCATTTCTCCTCTATCTCTCTCCTTTCTCCATCTCTCTCCTTTTTCCTCCATCTCTCTCATTTCTCCTCCTCTCATCCCTTCCTTTGACATCCATTTTCTGTAAAGAATGACCCCTTGAGATGACTGAAAAACCCCAGATTATCTGCTCTCTTAGGCCAGCATTGAGCATTGAATTTCAAATTATGGACTTTGTCCTCTTAGAGTTTACTGGGGTTGCAGGAGCTGGATATCATTTATATTTTTAATATTGCCATATTAAATGGAATTGGTGCCAGTTAAAAATGTGCCAATTACAAATGTGGTTCTAAGCAATTTTTTGATCAAAATGGGTCGAGATTCACCTGATTGCAGCCAAAATATTTTGGGTCTAGGATAAATAGGTAACAATGCAGGAAAATTTCCCTTTTTTTAATCCCTTTCTTCTCACACTGGTGTTTTTTGATCCCCAGTGTTTTGTTTATATCCTCTCATATCTTTAGGACAAAATATTTTGCAATTTGAGCCGTGTTCCCCCTGCTTTAGGAAACACAGTTTTTGTTCTCTTGATGCACAGGATCAATGCACAACTTGAAACAGTATTTAAAAACCTTTGGAGAAGCCATCAATTCCTGGAGAGCTCTTTTGCAGCCCATCAATTCTGGGCAGATCTAATGAAAAGCAGAGTTTGAATATGAGACAGAGACTTATTCCCCTCATTCTGCAGCTCCTTCATCTGTCACCGTGGCAGCAGCAGGATCAGATGTTCCTATTAAATCCTGGATTTATTTGTTGGGACTAATGGAGGGAGCAGTTGCCATCTTTTGGATCACCACATGGAAGAGCAACTGTACCTTTTCCTTTATTGCCATAATTCTATTTTTTTTTTTTTTTTTTTTTTTGAAGAATGTGCCCCATTCCCTACATGATGTTCTGGAATACCATGGAAGGTCCAGCTCCGTGGAATTTTGGGGCTGAAACGGCAGGAATTCAGCAAGCTGGGAGTGCTGAGGGTCTGGGGGAGTCATTATGGGATTCTTGACCCTTTTTCTGCTCTTTGTGGCACCTTTGGCCTGGCCTGAGAGGTTGAGTTCAAACTTAATTCAGTCTGCAGCTCTGCCATGAGTGAGGAGCACAAATCCCTGGGGAAAAATGAGCTTTAAGTGTCTAAACAAAAGCTGAGCTAACTAAAATTTTGTAAAGTCTGTGCTGCAGGCCCAAAATTCCATGAAGCTGGGCCTTCCAGGCAGGCCCTGGAATACCATGGAAGGTCCAGGTCCATGGAATTTTGGGGCTGAAACAGCAGGAATTCAGCAAGCTGGGAGTGCTGGAGGTCAGAAGAAGGCTCTGGAGGAGTCATTATGGGATTTTTGACCCTTTTTCTGCTTTTTCTTTGTGATCCTTTGGGCTGGAGGCGCCTTAGGCCTGGCCTGAGAGGTTGAGCTCAAACCCAATTCAGTCTGCAGCTCTGCCATGAGTGAGGAGCACAAATTCCTGGGGAAAAAATTGAGCTTTAAGTGAATAAATAAAAGATGTGCTGACTAAAATTTTGGAAAGTCTGTGCACCCAAAGATATGGAGAGACTCCCAATGGGGTTTTTCTACCTGTGGATAAGGAACTACTCCAAAGGACTGTGCTGTGTTTGAGGGACTCGTTCTTTGTTTCATCCCCAGGCTTCCATCCCTATCGACTTCCAGAGGAAACAATCCCAGGAGCACTCAAAGCAATTATTAATGGCTTTCTAATTAGAATATCTAGATGATTTGTTTATTTGATCAGCCCTCCAAGGCAGAAAATCAAAGGTTCCTGTGCATCTCATGCCGAGTTTTTCATCAGTGGGGCTTTTCTTCAGGAGCCAGACACGTCATAAAAAAACAGATCAAGCCATTTAAAAGAAATATTTTGCCCAAGGAACAATAACAAGGCTTAGAAGGCTTTTTCTTCTTTCTGGGAGTTTCCTTTAGGGAAACCTTTTCATTTCCTGATTGAAAGATCAAATCTGCCCATGGAGGGAGCAGTGGGGTGTGGATGATTTTTCTCCTGATCTCTAGAAAAACACACTCAGCTAAAGAGTCCGTGGAGAGGTTCTGCTTTAAAGGGGAAGGCATTTGTGTGATTGGAGAGAAGGATTAGGAATTTATCTGTAGGGAAGGCGAGGAAATCTTCAAGTTCAGTTCACAGTGTCAGTGGAACTGTCAGTGTGATGTTACAGGGCTTTAAAACCTGGGATGCACTCGGCAAGGGCGACCCAATAAATCATAAAAGTTCTCTCTTTGCTGCACCCAGGCTGGCCTGAGGATGGTTTAGAAGTCGGTGAATGCTTTCATCTCAAATTAGAAATTAATAGCTGTATTTTAATTCTGTTTGTATTAAATTGACCAATTCTATGCAGTATTATATAATCCCATAGATTCCTAAATTGCTTATTACCAAGATGTGCAATTTCTTAGGTTAATGTGCCTCTAATCACATCTAACACAATGATGTTTGTTTAATTCCTGTAGTTACTAATTATCAGTTGGCTTTTTATGAGCTACAAATGGACTTCTAAGAGGATCTGGAGAAGGAACTGGGGGCTGCAGCATCTTTGTCCCATGCAGAGAAAATGTTTCTCTACATTTTTCATACCAAGACCTCTCTTCTGTCAGTCCATGCCAATTTTGGGGTCCCATTCCCATAGAAATACAAGAATTAACAAGATTAATTATAATTTCGTAGAATGATAATTTTGTAGAATTTAGGATCCAAATCTGCCACATCCCCATGGAATGCCAGCCCTTGGTGGATGTTCAGCAGGTTGTCCTGGATTTCCTGCAGAAAACCAACAGATAGTTGGTGGGTTTTTTTCTGGAACTCCTGATTTTGGGGCAGTGGCTCAATGCCCTGTGGGACCTTTTCTCCAGCCTGAGGCTGCCAACTCCTCCCTCAACCCTGAGGACAGCTGAAAAGACCATGGATGTGATTTGGGAGGAAAGAAGAGAGAATCTAGGATGGATTCTGTCTACAGTGGGAAGTAAATTGGAAATTTACTGAAATTGCAGGAGACTGACTGTGGGAATTGCACCTCCAAGCCCAGCTTTTGGGGTTACCCGAAATTCAGGGAGATTCTGGCCTAACAGAGGCACCAAGCCCAGTGGGATCTGCAACTCTCAGAAATCCTGGGCTAATTAAGGACCTTGAAGACCTTCACCTAAAACTGCAAAACTGCAGCTGGTAGATTTCCTTTTGCTTCTTTCCTGAGCTGCTCAGGTGCCACAGGGCCCAGCTCAGTGACAGCAGAGCTCACCAACCCTCCTCAGAGCCAAGCACGCGCTAAATGTTTTAATAAACGAGATTTTGGATTCTTTTGTTTTAATCAATGAGAATTACCTGAGGAAACATGAACTGCAGAACAAAAGGCCTGCTCCAAACAGCAGCCAGGCACTTTTGTGTCTGTTCCAAGTGGAAGCAGAGCACGCAGACCTGCTCATATTTCAGCGCTGAGCTCAGCGCCCGCGCTTGTCCTTCGGAATGTGTTTGATGGGAATGTTTGATGGGGCATTTTCCTGAATAGGGATATTTTTCTGCTCTGCCTCCAAAGGGATGTTCCAGGGCCGTTGCCTGTGATTTTTCAGCGGCATGAAATGCGCTGGAATTGTTTATCCCAGCTCTGTCTGCCTAATGTGCCCAATCAATCTGTCTCTGAGGTGAAGCCGCGTGCTCCGCTAATCACCGCGCTACCACAGAACATCTTGCTTATTTTTACTCTAAATTATGATCGGCTTGGAAATGAACTCTGAATTTGATTTATCAACAGCTCCGATGCTAATTCACCAATGAAGTCATGGTGCTCTGAGACTAAATATTTGCGCTAATGAGAAAACATCGCTTCCACGTTTTGTAACTCCGAGTTTCCACAGCTCCTGAAGTTGTGGGTAATTAATTCATCGAATCATTAACTGGGCAAGCATTTCCACAAGAATCAGTTTACCTGGATTACAGATTACCAGCAAATGTCAAACCAGATGACGTTGAGCTACCAGGGAATATTCATGCTGTTTAAAGGAGGAAATGTATCCCTCTAATTCACCAATGAAGTCATGGTGCTCTGAGACTAAATATTAGCATTAAAGAGAAAATCGCTGCCACATTTTGTAACCCTGAGTTTTCACAGCTCCTAAAGTTGGGTGTAATTAATTCATGGAATCATTAACTGGGCAAGCACCTCCACAAGAATCAGTTTACCAGCAAATGTCAAACCAGATGATGTTCAGCTACCAGGAATATTCATGCTGAGTTTTTATTGTTTAAAAAGGGAAATGTGTCCCCCTAATTCACCAATGAAGTCATGATGCTAAATATTAGCGCTAATGAGAAAACATCGCTGCCATGTTTAGCAACTCTGAATTTCCACAGCTCCTAAAGTTGTGTGTAATTAATTCATCTAATCATTAACTGGGCAAGCATTTCCACAAGAATCAGTTTACCTGGATTAGAGATTACCAGCAAATGTCAAACCAGATGATGTTCAACTACCAGGCAATGTTCATGCTGTGTTTTTATTGTTTAAAAAGGGAAATGTGTCCCCTGCAGGGCAGGGCTGGTTGTGCCCTGGCAGTCTCCATCAGCAGGGACAGAGCAGGTGTTGAGATTTCAAACCAGGGTGTTCCTCCTCTTGGAAAACAGAGGCACCAGAATGGAAGGAGTTGAGCTGCAGTGTCTGAACAGTGCCTGGATAAAGCCCAGGTGTCCAGACTGAGGCAGCTGAGACAGCCTGGGACTCAGAAATGCATCATTTTCCCTGCCAGGATCCGGGTTTAGGCTCCTTCTGGAGCAGTCATTTGTCTGCGGCTCCAGTGACAGCGTCAGCCTTTGCACCGTCTCCTTTCAGGGATAAAACAAACTCCACTCCATCCAAACTTCTCCCCAGAGACTGCTGGGCTTGCCAGTCCTTCCATAGATTCCATTTCCCTGTCTCCTGTTGGGAATTTTGGCACTGAGTCACCCAGACAGCCACGGCCATTCCTGAGCCTCCACAAGGACTTTTCCTGCTCTGCAGGATGATGGATGCTGAGGGAAAATGAGCACAAAGAACAAACTCATCGTATTTCCAGCACAATTCAGACCTGTTCCCAAAATCTGGGTGGCCAAAGTTTGATTTAAAAAACTCCAGGGAATTGTTTCAACCTGAGAATGGGTGATTTCATCTGGTTGAAGTGAGTCAGGGAGGTCGTGCCTGCCGGATCCCCTCCACAGATTCCATCCCTGTCTCCTATTGGGAATTCTGGCAGTGTTGGGAATTCTGGCACTGAGTCACCCAGACAGCCACGGCCATTCCTGAGTCTCCAAAAGGAGTTTTCCTGCTCTGCAGGATGATGGATGCTGAGAAATCCATCCTCCAAAATGAGCACAAAGAACAAACTCATCATATTTCCAACAAAATACAACCTGTTCCCAAAACCTGGGCAGCCGAAGTTTGATTTAACAAACTCCAGGGAATCGTTTCAAGCTGAGAATGGGTGATTTCATCTGATTGAAGTGAAGGAAAGAGGTCGTGCCTGCCTGATGCCCTGCAATGAGGCTGCTGCTGTGAGCACAGAGGGAAATACCCGAGCAGGAGCTGCAGCTGGGCACAGAAGTTGATATTTCCCTCCTGGAATTGCTTGGTAGGGAGGTGTCACATCCTGGAGATCATGTTGGGCTGGATTCCAGCTTGTCTGAGGTGTCCTGTTGGGAGGCAGAGCAAGGAATTAAGAATGTGTGAGTGTTTAACAACACAGGAGAGGTGAGAGAGAGAGAGAAAAGCACTCTGGAAATGAGGTCACTCAGCATCACTCAGACCCCAGTCCAAATCCTTGAAAGCTCCCTGAATCTAGTGGGAATATGGAGAGGTTGCATCCCTGTAATACTTCTGTGCTTCCCATGTTCCAGAATAAGGATTTTTATTGATGTTTGGCTAAAAATCTAGGTTTTGATGGCTGCACCTACAACAAACAGAAGTCCAGGCTGAATTCTAAACTCTGAGTATTTTTAATAGAACTTTTATATGTGGTAATCACACTCCCAGACATTTTCAACCTAAGTAAAGCTGATGGAATTCAGTGTTATGTCAAAGAAACATAAAAGACAAAGAATGCAGATTGCAGTGTGGGTCCCTGCATTTGCATGTTTGGATGCCTGAGGGTTGAGCTGAACATCAGTGGAGGCTGTCAGAGGACAGGTGGGCAGGGCATGCTGGAAAACACCTTTGAATGCGGGCCAGAATCAACCTGAATTTTGGGTAACACCATCTGGAATTTTGGGTAACGCCTTTTCAATACAGAACAGAATCAACCTGAATTTTGGGTAACACCTTTTCATGCGGGCTTGAATGAACCTGAATTTTGGGTGACACCATTTTGATGCCAGCCAGAATCAACCTGAATTTTGGGTAACACCATTTTGAATTTTGGGTAACACCTTTTCAGTGCAGGCCGGAATTTCCATGAATTTTGGTTAACACCTTTTCATTTAGGCCCAAATCAACCTGAATTTCAGGTAACACCTTTCAGTGCAGAACAGATTCTCCCTAAATTTTGGTTAACACCTTTTCGTTCAGGCCAGAATCTCCTTAAATTTCAGGTAACAGCTTTTCAATGGCGGCCTGAATGAACCTGAGTTTTGGGTAGCACCTTTTTGATGTAGGCCCAAATCAACCTGGATTTTGGGTAACACCATTTGGAATTTTGGGTAACACCTTTTCAATGCAGAACAGAATCAACCTGAATTTTGGGTAGCAGCTTTTCATTCAAGCCAGAATCTCCCTAAATTTCAGGTAAAAGCTTTTCAATGCAGGCCCAAATCAACCTGAATTTTGGGTAGCACCATTTTGATGCAGGCCAGATTCTCCCTAAATTCCAGGTAACACCTTTTCATGCAGGCCAGATTCTCCCTGAATTTTGGTTAACACCTTTTCTTGTAGGCCAGAATCTCCCTGAATTTTGGTTAACACCTTTTTTATATAGGCCACATTCTCCCTCAATTTCAGGTAACACCCTTTCAATGCAGGCCAGAATCAACCTGAATTTTGGTTAACACCTTTTCATTCAGGCCAGAATCTCCCTGAATTTTGGGCATCTCCAGCTGCTCCAGCTGTTTTTGAGGGGAGCACTTGTGCTGCAGCAAAGCTACTGAGCTGGGAACCTCTCCAGTGTCACTTGGGCTTTGACAAGGAGGATTTGCATTCCTTAAACTCCCACCGCTAAACCTTTTGTCTTCCTCCTGTAGCTGGGGATTTGTGTAAATTGTGCTCCTCGCAGGAGCCCTGTTTGAAGTGTGTGGCTGCTTGGGTGCAACATTTATTACATTTAGAGTGGAGATCTGTGGGATGTGGGCTTGAGAAATCAGTACTGGGAAACTAATCCAGGCCTAAACTTGCTGAAAACTTCCACCTCTCACAGGGGAACAACTCCAGGTTTTGCTTAATTAGCTGGTTGCAATTTTCGATAGAATAATGAAATAATTTTGGATAGAACAATGAAATCTCCATGGAATGGTTTGGGCGGGAAAAGACCTCAAAGCCCATCGAGTGCAACCCCTGCCATGACAAGGACATGTCCCAGTGTCCCAAGGTTCTTCAACCTGGACTTGGACATTTCCAGGGATCCAGGGCAGCCCCAGATCCCCTGGGAATTCCATCCCAGCCCCTCTCCACCCTCCCAGGGAAGGATGAGAGTTCTACCATAAGGTCCAAACCCAAAATGTTCATTGTGTGTCTGATTCTGGGGCTCGTTCTCCTGCTGATTTCTGTTTTCCTGCTGCAAAAATTTTCAGGGCTTCAGGTAAGAATTGAGCAGTGCTGGTTTTAGAAATGAAAAGGGAAATGAAAAGAGAAAAATTAAAGAGAAAATTTTCAGAAAATGCTGTGCAGGATCACAACAAATCAGAGCATTGTGACTGCCCCATCTCTGGCAGTGCCCAAGGCCAGGTTGGAGCCACCTGGGACAGTGGAAAATGTCCCTGCCCATGGCACTGGATGGACTTTAAGGTCCTTTTCAACCCAAACCATTCCATGATTCCATTTTAAATCCCCCCAGGGATGGAGACTCCAGCCCCACGATCCCAGGGCTGTATTTATTTGTCTGGATTTTTTTAAATTTTACCTGACTGGAATTTGTTCTGATTTTTTTTTTAATTTTTTGTCTTCTTGGAGGCCAAAGCAGCTGAACAGGCCCAGCTCAGGTCACAGCTGGGTTGTTTCAGTCTCTGCACAAACAGTCCTCACCTCAAAGAGCTCCAGACTCCAAGGACAAGCAGGGGCAGGGCTGAAGCTTCTCATTTTACAGCTCATAAAATGACTTGTGCAAGGTTATATCTGAGCATCTCAGGTATTAGTTCCATAGCAGGAGTGGGGAAAAAAAAATAAATTACCTCAGAACCTAGAACAAAAACACTTCTAAAATTAATTCTCTGCAACTTAGATGATATTGAACGTGTTTTGTTGATCTCTGGATCTGTAAAAATAGAATAGTAACAGCTTTCTGTGCTGTGAACAGCATCCCCAGTGTTTTCCATCATTTTCCTGGATGAGTGCTGGCACAATTGTCCCCAAAACTGCAGCAAGGCTGTGTCCTGGAAAGGCTTTTTGGGGGCTCAGGTGTCACCTGGAGTCACCTCAGAGTAAATAAAAACTGAGCCCTTGTGTGTCCCAGCAAATGCAGAGCTGTTTTCCAGGCAAGGACAGGTTTTAGTGCATTTTTTATTATCACCTCCAGTTTTTGGGCCTTTGTGCATGCTGCCTTCAGAGGGTGGGTGCTGATGGCAGATCTGTGCAGGTGTGCTCATCCTGTGTCCATTGGGTGTTATCCCATCCCTGCAGGAATTTTTACACAAACAGCCACGATGTCTAAGCTTAATTAACAACAGAAATAAAAACTATATCTCTATAACAGAGTCACTTTAACACCACGCACATAAAATCCATTTCCATATTTGCAAAAAGCCAATATTATAATATATAGATCTGAAATATATAGATATTTCAGGTTATAAATATAAATATAAATACACATTTAACTGTAAATGTAAATGTAAATGTAAATGTAATATATCTTAAATATATATATATTTCAGAAATATATATCTGAAATATATATCTATATTTCAGATAATAAATATAAATATAATGTATATTAAATATATATATTTCAGATAATGATGATAAATATAATATATCTTAAATATATATATATTTCAGATATATATATCTGAAATAAAAACTATATCTCTATAACAAAGTCACTTTAACACCACGCACATAAAATCTATTTTAATATTTCTGATGAGTCAATATTATAATATATATCTGAAATATATATATATTTCAGATAATAAATATAATATATCTTAAATATATATATTTCAGATAATAAATATAAATATAGTATAACTGAAATATATATATATTTCAGATATATATATCTGACATAAAAACTATATCTCTATAACAAAGTTATTTAACACCACACACATAAGATCCATTTTCATATTTGCAAAAAGCCAATATTATAATATATATCTGAATATTATAATATATATCTGAAATAGATATATATTTCAGATAATAAATATAACTATAATATACCTTAAATAGATATCTATTTCAGATACATATATATCTGAAATAAAAACTATATCTCTGTAACAAAGTCCCTTGAACACCACGCACAGAAAATCCGTGTTAATATTTGCAAAAAGCCAACATTATAATTTATATCTGCAACACCCTGCCTCAGTTTGGAGCCTGCAGCCCGGCCTCAGGTGCTCAATGAGCTGTGTGTTATTGCAGCCAGGACCTCCATCCCTCAGCTCTCCGGAACACAAACAGTCCTTGGCTTTTATGGGATCATAAAAAGCTGCCTTAAAGCTGAGACAGGGACTGGCACGGATATTGCTCTATCCAGGGGAGATCCGTGTTCCTGTGGCTCCACAAGTGAGCTCAGTTGTCCCATCAAATTCCACCCGGCAGCTTGTCCTCTGCGTCCCTGCCACTCAGCTGCCGCGTCAAATCAAATCTGCAGCTGAATTCCAGCTCTTGGAAGGGTTTTTGGGATCTCTCCAGCCTTCTGCAGGGGATCCACATCAAGAGGAACTCTGACCCTGCAAAGTTTCCCAATTAGTTTTAACGCCTTTGCTTTTTCCATGCTGGTTTTTGGGGGATGAAGTGCACGGAGCAATGAAAATTTGGGAGAAATTAGCTCTGCTGGTCTTCACTTAAAGTTCAGCCTGGAAAATCAAAAGGCATTTGTTCCAAGATTGGATTATGTGTAGGATATCTGCAGCTATAATGAGCTCAGGTTTGCTGGCAGCGTTAGAATCAACTCTCGCCTCTCTCTCTCTCCTGCCACATGTGTTTTTCTCCCTCAGAGCATATTTCTTTCGACTTGATCAGCTCATCTCTTGCAGATGATAAAATTATCTGCAAAGATTTGTATCTGATGTTGTGCCATAAATCATATTTAGTCGTAGGATTAACATTTGCAAGCGTGGAATATTTATGGAAGGGGGAGAAAAAAAAAAGAAGAAAAAAAGCAAAAAAAGCAGGTGGGGGGCTGGCAGTTTCTGAGGATTTACATAAGGAAGAGTTGGCATTCAGGGTTTGGAAATCCATTTGTACAAGGTGTGGATGTGCTCAGCTCTGGTGAGCAGCAGTGGAGCTGCTTTTACAGGGTTTATCTTGGGGAGGTTGTGAGATAAAGGACGCGGGGAACCGTGACCTTGGGTGAGCAGCTTTGTCCTGGAAGCAAGAAACAGATGTTCCAGCTGTGCTGGCACCACCCCTGCTGCCAGCTGCCTCTGCCTTTCACATTCCCAGGCTGCTCTGGAAACACTCAGCACCTTTCCAGGCGCTTTTGGAAGCTGCTGGGTTTACAAACCCCTTGGTTTGTTTTTTCAGAGCTGGGTCATCCAGAAGAGCCAGAACGGAGCAGTTTGAGCATCTGCCCACAAACTGGGGAAAGGGAGAGAGGGAGGGAGGGAGAGCAGCTCCCTCTGCTCTGGCTCCAGCACTGCCAGGCAGGATGCATCCAGGAGGGGGGACACTCATGGAATCCAGGAATTGTTTGGGGTTGGAGGGACCTTAAAATCATCCCATTCCAGCGCCACCATGGGTCCCACACTTTCCACTGTCCCAGGTGGCTCCAACCTGGCCTTGGGCACTGCCAGAGATCTCAAGCTCCTCTGGGAATTCCATCCCAGCCCCTCTCCCAATATTTCTTCCCAAAATCCCATCCAAACCAGCCCAGGGAATCCTGGAATGGTTTGGGGTTGGAGGAGACCTCAAAGCCCATCCAGCCCCACCATGGGTCCCACACCTTCCATAGACCAGGGTGCTCCAGACTGGCCTTGGGCACTTCCAGGGATCCAGGGGCAGCCACAGCTGCTCTGGGAAGTCCATCCCAGGATGTAATTCCATCCCAATATCCCTCAGGCAGTGCAAAACCACTGTCCATATAAAAAATCCTTCTCCCTCCCTTTTATCACTCTAAGAGAGGCTCTCAGATCCCCCTGGAGCATTTCCTCCTCCCACAGCTCTCCCAGCCTGGCAGTGCTGCCCCAGAGGGACCTGAAGGTGCTGCAGGGAGCTGGGAGCCCTCAGGGCTTTCTCCTGTGGGCTGATCCCAGGGGGGTTGAGGCCGTGTTGGGATTTCTGGTGACTGAGGCCGCATTGGGATTTCTGGTGACTGGGGCCGCGTTGGGATTTCTGGTGACTGGGGCCGCGTTGGGATTTCTGGTGACTGAGGCCACGTTGGGATTTCTGGTGACTGGGGCCACGTTGGGATTTCTGGTGACCGGGGCCGCGTTGGGATTTCTGGTGACTGGGGCCGCGTTGGGATTTCTGGTGACTGAGGCTGTGTTGGGATTTCTGGTGATTGAGGCCGCGTTGTGATTTCTGGTGACTGGGGCCGCGTTGGGATTTCTGGTGACTGGGGCCGCGTTGGGATTTCTGGTGATGCTGCACCACCACGATGCTCATCTGCTGCTCTTTGCTCCCGTTCCTCATGCAGGTCCCTCACCACATGAAGACCTTACCCTACTACAGCTACGACCAGCCCGTGATCGGCTACTGCCAGGCCCACAAGCCCCTCCACGTCAACAAGGGCTACGAGACGGTGTCCAGGGAGCCGGCGGAGCCCTCCACGCTGGACCTGGGCCGCGAGCACAGCTTCATCGCCACCATCGCGCGCTCCGCCGCCCCCGCCATCTACATCGAGAGAATACCCAACTAACGTTGGCCAACCGCCTCTTGGGGACAGCTCTGGGAGGGACCTTTGGTCCTGCGGGAGACCAGGCAAGGTTGTTCCAACGCCGCCGTTCCAGCGGGGAAACGCTCCCGAGGGCAAGGAGGTGGCGGCGCGGAACTCGCGGCGCGGAGAAACTTCAGGATTTTTTCCCTTCGCTTTAAACTTTCAAACAAATTCCTCGGTGTAAATATTAAAGAGAGAGAGAGAGAGAGAGATTGTCGAGTTCTTATTAAAAAGAACGACAGCGACGGCGGCGACAACAAATAGATTTCACTCTAGCTACATAAAGGGATGGATTAAGAGTTTTGTTTGTATATTTGATTTTTCTACATTGCACGGTTCCAGGGAAGGAGAACCACAGGTAAAAAATAAATGGGGTGGGGAGGGCGAGGCTCTGGGGAGGGTCAGCCATGTTCCCTTATTAAGTGTTTATTACAAAGATCCGTTGACTATTTTTGTTCTTTTTAAACCAACAAAATATAGCTCTATATTTTCTTTTTTTCCTTTCAGGGGTTGGGTTATTTTTTGGGGGGGGTTGTTTTTTAAGTGGTTGAGCATTAATATTTCAACCTTCAGACATGGGCATTAAAGCTTATGTTGAACCAAAAGGACCTTGGCAATTGATGCAGCAGAAACAAAGAAACTCGGGTGCATGTACATTTAAGACACAGGCTGTACACTATGGAGGGGGCTTTTGATTTTTTTTATCTTCATTGTGCTTCATTGTTGACACTCTAATTCCTTTTTGGGCTCTAAAACAAAAAAAAACGGGGAAATACTGCAATGGAATCACAACTCAGATTTCCAGGCCAGTGGTGCTTGTTAAACAAAATTCGTGGACGTTTGGGAACCAAAATGGAAGCGAAGTGCTTGAAATGGATCAGAAGGAGAATCTTTTAAAGAGCATTTAGTGCAACTCACTGGCTGACACAATTTCTAAAACACGGCAGAATGTGTAACGTTGTTTTTTTGGTTTGGGTTTTGGTTTTGTTTTTTTATTAATTATTATGATCAGTTAGTTTTTGTGTAGTTTTTATCAATAAAATGACAACAACAAACAAACAGAAAAAAAAAAAAAGAAGTGGTGGAAAAAAAAAATAAACATATTATTTTGTGGTTGGGACACCACAGCCACGGTACTGTTTGAATGATTTCTCTGGGTGTGTGACACGGGGACAATGCTGGGTCCTGTTCCTCCCCTCTTGGAAAGAAATCAGGGAATTGTTCTGAATTTAAACAACCTGAGTCTGAAGAAGCTCAGTTTATTTGGTTTGGCTAAAAAAAGAGGTGGTTTGGGGGCTAGGGGAGGGGAAAAAAGGGAAAACAACGTTTTTTTTAAACTAAAAGTTGGGTTTTTAATCAGAAGGAAGGTTTTTCATCTGCAAAATTGAGCTGGAGCTAAACCAGCTCTGATTAGAACACAAGGGACGAGTTTTTATCTGGAGGGGGAATTAACACATTGACAAAGTTTAGGCAGAATGAATTTGGTATTTATTTGGGTGAGTTATGCAAAATCTTGGCCACAAGGCTTAATGAATTCCTGCAAGTGCTGAGTGCTGTCTCACAGACACACTGTTCTATTGTGTCCTGCGTTTCTCACCTGGAAAACTGATTTATTTTTCCCTGGAAGGCAGGGAAGGATGGGGATGGATGTGCTGGGCTAGGCAGGGAAACGTGGACACAGAGAATGAACCCGAAGCACGGAAGGTAATGCATTTAGAATTAAGTGTTGGGCAGGAAATGAAAAGAAAATGAAGTGAAAATCCAGGTGAGGAGTTTCCAGATCAGATCTCCTGAGATCTGTCAACCTTGGCAGAGCCATGGATGGAGGGAAAAAGCAACGAGTTTAAAACACTGACCCAAGAAGTTGAAAATGGAAGAGCTCCCAGATATTCCTGTCAGCTCCAGGTCAGCAGGAGGATGCATTCCAAAAAATATCCAGAGTGGAACAAAAAATATCCAGAGTGGAGCAACAAAAAATATCCAGAAAAAATATTCCAAAAAATATCCAGAGTCGAAGAACAAAAAATATCCAGAAAAAAATATTCCAAAAAAAATCCAGAGTGGAACAACATTCCCGTGCTCCTGAAGGATGAGGATGGAAATATTTTTATTTTAAGGATCGTTAACAGCAATTTAATAATCCTGGTGTCATTTTTGAGAGGATCACTCTGCGTCTGCCAGGACTGAAAAGGGAAATGTCACCCAGAAATATTTCTTGTCTTGGTTTGTTTTTTTTCCTTAGCCCCTCCACCTGCTGGGCATGTGGATATTGGAGAATATATTGTTTATTTTTTTAAATTTCATTTATAATCATCTTGAATGCAACTTCCTCCTGTGCTCTGGGAAAAGCTACTGAAAGAGAAGGTAAAATTAAACAAACTCCCCCTTCTTTATTTCCTTATTTCAAAATAACCTAATTTTAGCATTGATTTGGAGGATGTTTGGAACTGACATTAGATTACAGATTTTCTTGGCAATTAGTGGGAATTGTGGGAACAAAATAAACTCCTGTGGGCACAATCTCTGGGTAAATTCCTGTTTTTCTGCCTGAAATGTTGCTGGGTTTCCTCTGTTTATACCCTGATGCCAGTCTGGATAAGAAGCCCAAAATTTCTGTTTGCATCCTTAAAAATAAAGGAGAAAATGCTCCAAGAATGATGGCATGAAGTTAAACCTTCCTCAAGTGCTAAAGGTCTGGAAGAGCAAAAAATTTGGATTGCTTTGGATCAAAGCAGAAGATATTGGGCTCAGCTCAAGTGATCAGGCCAAAAGGTCTCTTTGCAAGGTGATGTGGGGCTCCAGATTTTACAAAACTCAGAATTTTTATTCTCCTGCCTGCAATTAAAGCCAAATAAATTTCTATAAAATTTATAACATTTACATAAAATTTATATAAAATTTACATCAAATTTATGTAAATTTTGCTCTCCATTCATAATACCAGAAGCCATGATTAATGTGTTGATCCCCAGCCTTTTGTTATGAGTTTTATATTTGTTGTGCTCTTCTTGAAGTCTCAGTTCCTGCATTCACAGGTGATTCTGTTGCACCTTCAGCCTCAGACTGTGACTGTCTTTAGTCCAGGCCTTTCTGCTCCTCTTCACACATTTCTGGTGAGGGAAGTTCCTGCTCTGCAAGGGAGAGTGGAGAAACTCAACAGCTTTCCAGGTAAGACCCAAAAATTAAAAATTTAAACGTTGATGGTGTTCCCAGGGATTCTTCTCCCAGAAAAGGAGCATTAATGAAAGGACCTCGTTAGTGAATGGTGGCCTTGGTGGCATCTTGGAGCTGCTGAGCTTCCAACCAAAGCTGTGAACTTCGTGCTCTGCAAAAAAACCCAACAAAAAAAACCAAAAACTGATGGGTCTAAATAACAGATTCTCCAAGATTTTGGGGAAAATCAGATGCTGCTTTTCTCCCTGGCTCATATTCACCTTTCAGATGTCCATGAGGAGGTGAAATTCCCCCATCCTGGGAATGCTGGGGTGGGATCTGCATCCCACAGCCCATCCCAGCACTCTCCTGCTCCCAGTTATTTCCAAGGCTGGCAATATTTTGCTGTGAGATTTTAAAAAAATCTTTTTGGAACGAGCTGCCCTTTTCAGTAATGAATTGCAAGTGTTCCCAAGATTGATAAACACAATTTCATCCCCACTGGAAAAAAGTCCCTGAAGGAATTTGGCAGGATGGCCATGGCAAATCTAGTGCTTTTATAGATATTTTCAAGCTGCATGAAGATTTAAGGCTCTAATGTAGTGTGTATTGAAAGTTATTAATTGTTAGGTGGTTTTGGCTCCTTTAAATGTCACTTGTCACTTTTTTAAAGCTGTAGAAAGGAAGGGGGGGTTTGGTGAGTCCATCAAGCTGGAACCTTGCCTTAAATTAAGAAAAATAAATTACCTGCCTGATATTAATGCCTTCCTCATAAGGGTGAGAGCAATAAAGAAGGCTCAGACTGACTTGGAGTTTGGGTTTGTTGGAGGGCAGGAATGAAAAACTTTCCTTGATCCCCAGAAAATGGAGGAAAGCAAATTTCATGGACAGACCACCCATTCCTCAGGGCAGGAGCAGGAAATGTTCTGATCCCCAGACATCCTGCTCATCACTGAGATGAGGTTTGATTATCTTGATTTTAAAAAGTGACATGATAAAGATAAGACTAAATTAAAAATAAGAATAAATCTGCCTCTTTTGGAGGAGAAGCTGTGGCTGGCCCATGCCTGGAAGTGTCCAAGGCCAGGTTGGGTGGGGTTTGGAGCAACCTGGGACAGTGACAGGTGTCCCTACAAGGTGCTGGAAATGGATTTTTCAGGCCCCTTCCAACCCAAACCATTCCATAATTCTCTGATTAAAAACCATTCCATAATTCTCTGATAAAAGCTCCCCAGCCTGACCCCATTCTGTAAAAGAGTTAAGCAGAAAAAAATATAGATTGGATATTAGGAAGTTGGTGAGATCCTATCCTATAAGATATTAGGAAAAACCTAATCAGGATATTAGGAAAAAATATAGGTTGGATATTAGGAAAAGGTTTTTTACAGAAAGGCGGATAAAATTCTGGAATGTTCTGCCTGGGGAGGTGGTGGAGTCCCCATCCCTGGGTGTGTTTAACAAAGCCTGGATGCGGCACTGGGTGCCAGGGTTCAGTTGAGATGTTGTGGCTTGGATTGGACTCCATGGCCTTGAAGGTCTCTTCCAACTCTGTGGTTCTGTGAATTCAGTGCCAAAAATGGGATTCATTTGCATGCCAAAAAAAGCCTTTTTCTCCCCCCTTTTTTCCCTTTGGGTGCCATGGTTTGGTTGTGGTGTTGAGCTGGACTGGATGATCTTGAAGGTCTCTTCCAACCTGGTCATTCCGTGATTAAACCCAGCTCTTTGCAAGCTTGCTCTCAGCTTTTGGTGTGAATAAGACAAAAATCAGTGACAAAGTCAAACCAGGACTCGGTCCCCACCTCCCCCTCCCCTGCTACCCCCCAGTGATATTTTGTGTACTAAAAAGGCAGAGGAAAATCAAGTTGATAAGGCACAAACTGCAGCAGCTCGTGACTTTCAATCAGCTCCTCGGGCTCCCCAGTGCTCTGGAGGGCTCTCGTTGCTAAAAGGGTGTGCTCAGAACAGCAGGATCCAAGGATCTTGAGAGCCTGATGAGGGAGGGAAAAGAAAGCATTTTCCTCCCAAATCCTTCTGGGAATTTAGGGTTGAAAGAGAGGGCAGGTTGGAAAATACAGTGATGTCAGGGTCCCGCTGGGATGGAAAATGTGGTCACAATAATTTAGAGCAAAATACATCATAAAACCTTGTCATAAAATCCTAGAAAGGGCCTGGGTTAAAAAATCCCTTTTAAATTCCTTGTGTTGGACAAAGGGAGCAGCACTCCAATAAACTGTTGATGATATTCAAGTTGTAATTTATAAACAGTCTCCTCAAACATTGTGGTATTTGCAATGTATTTATATCATATTATGTAAGATAAATGGCTGGCAAACATTCATAAAGTATTTATTGGACATGCCACTGTTTGTTCAATGATTTATAAATCAATGCTGGGAATGGGGAAGTGGTGGCAGAGTTTCAGATAAATTCGTTGCAAAATATTTGCTGTGCATCAATAATTCTGATATTAATTAGTTTAGGCCTTATCTGCAAGTGCCTTGGGAATGATTTACAGTTCACTTTCTCTCCAGCCCCAGGCTCAAGGGGCTTGGGCTGGAATTCCTGCTCAGGTTGGGGCCAGGCCTGGGTGTTCACAGTCCTGGTTCTGTCCAGAGCTGGATCTGTTCCTGGTTTGTGCTTGTCTTGGTTTGAAAATCCAGGTGTCTGCTAAGGAAGGCAGGAGTCTTCCTTGAAATGGAAAATGCAAACCCCCTCCCTCTGAATTATTATAATTTTGAAATTAAGGGGCCCTCAGGCAAAGATATGGGAGTAGGAATAACAGCTGGAAAATTAAAAATGCAGATGCAATAGTACAAAAAAAGAAAATAAACCACTGAGAGAGTCAGAAGAGGAGCTGCCCCCCTGTGTGCCAGGGTGGTGGCACAGCCCCATCCCATGGGGGCTCAGCCCTCCTGCAGTGCCAGCTGTGGTTCTGCTGGAGCAGGGATCCTGCACAAGGGGGGAGTTTTCCTCTGCAGCTCCAGGGCTGCTGGAGATGGGCCTGGAATTCCTCTGGGAATGCAGGGCAGCAGAAAGCTGCTCCTCTGGGAATGCAGTGGGCAAAGGCTGCTGGGATGTCCCAAACCTCAGATTGTATCCAGGGAGCAATGTTTGAAACCTCAGATTGTATCCAGGTAGGAATGTTTGAAACCTCGGATTATATCTGGGTAGGAATGTTTGAAACCTCAGACTGTATCCAGGTAGGAATGTTTGAAACCTCAGATTGTATCCGGGTAGGAATGTTTGAAATCCCATATTGTATCCGGGTAGGAATGTTTGAAACCTCAGCTTGTATCCAGGTAGGAATATTTGAAACCTCAGATTGTATCCGGGTAGGAATGTTTGAAACCTCAGATTGTATCCAGGTAGAAATTTTTGGCTCCTCCCCCTGGGTGGAGCATCTCCCCATGGGATGATGGGATTTTATCAGCCATGCAGGGACACTCACTGGCCATGAACAGGAGATAATTAATAATTAATGGCTCATTAACAGCAGAGATCTGGAGTGAGGATTGAGTAAGGACGAGATAAATAAAACTGCCCGAAGAACAGAAATCTGCCCCACCTCTAACAGGTGGGAATTGAATAGAAACCCCAGCCTAAACCAAGCAATTTCCCAGTTTATTGCCCCAAATTCCCTGTTTGTGCTCCCCGCTGGTGAATCCAGCTGCAAATGGACTGGGGAAAGGCCAGCAATGGGAAGGAGCAGCTGCTTTAGGGGAAGGTAGAAAACAGCAGCTCCAAAACCTGCCAGAATTAGTTAAATCTCCATCTTCAGCCTTAACACCCACAACCACCTTCCTGCCCTGGGAATTTGAGACAGAAATGTGAAGTTTTGGTGTTTTGCTGCCCTTTTGTGCCTGATCCCAGCGTGGAAAATGGAGCTGACATAAACTGGGAGTATCCAAATTATTTGTAAGTATCTGGGCTAATGAATGAGCTCGAGTTCTGTCAATATTTGCAGCCAGGGCTGTGGAATTAGCGTGGGTAATGCATGCAGGAGATGTAATTTTCAATTTACTTATCAATGTAAACATTCATTTAAAGCCGAAGGTGAGCCTGGTTTACAGAACTCTGCTTGCTGGGAAAGCAGGGAAATTTATAATTTACATTTTTCAAGGGAGGGCTGCTCACAGGTACGCAAATCAGGAATATTTTGGTGTTGTTTTGCTGTGCAAAAATTCAGTTCTTTCCTAAAAACCAAACCAGATTCTTGCATCCCATGGAAGATGGCTTGATGGCTTGATATATTCCAAGTATATTTTTTCATATCTATTGTGTGTTTTTTTCCCTGAGAACAAGAAGTCTTTCCCCAAAACAAATCTTTTTGTCTCTCTCTCTGGTTTTCCCTGTTATTGTTGATAATAATCTCATCCATTATGGATGTGGGACTGAAAAATTCCAGGGAGTTCACATTTACCAGCGTTGCCAAGGGAAGGAATTCTCTCCCGAAGATCCAGCTTTAATATAAAAGAAGAATTGCTGATATTACCATGTTCAGATCCAAAAACTGATAATGGAGCCCTGCTGATCTTTAATATCAGCTGGATTCCATGGGCCTTGTGCTGGGATAAGTTTTGAAGGTTGGATTTGTGTGATGAGGAGCTGGAATAATTACATCCCTAAAAGAAATCAAAAAAAAAAAACATTTTGTTCTGTGATGAGGAGCTGGAATAATTAAATCCATTAAAAAATCTACTACTCTGGAACTGAATGTCAGAAAAATACCTCTCTGTTACAGATTTCTCTTCAATTGTAATCAAATTGAAGGAATTTGGTATTTTGGGGATATGATTGAAATGTAACTGAATGTGGCAGAGGTTTATCCCAGAGTTTCTGCTGCAGCAGAGCACAAAGGTTTGTTCACAGCTGCTTAAATCAACAATTTCACTTTACATCTCAGTTAACATTCTCCCAGGGAAAGGAAACAATTGATCCCATCCAAACTTGGTTTTGTTTGACATCAGTTTTTGAAGTGTTTCAGGTCAGACCAAGCAGGAGGAGGTGAGTTATCTCCTTGGTGCTTGCTGAGCTCCCCATGGCTGTTTTTTTTATGGAAATCACTGGAATTCCGGTGTTCTGCTGCATCTCAGCCCTGATGGAGTTTTACTCCAGGCCATTGCACCAAAATCTTCTGGAAGTTTTTCCCCCAAAATCTTCTGGAAGTTTCTCCCCCAAAATCTTCTGGAAGTTTCTCCCCCCAGCCTCTCCAGGCGAGTGGAATCGACAAAACAAAAATCAATCTTAACAGAAAGATTTTCTTAATTAACTCAATGGAATAATAAAACATCATTACAATCAAAATAACAACATGATAAATATACTGGAGAAACTAAAAAGGGTATAAAGAGAATATTAGGGTTTTAGGAGATTCGGGTTTGCTTTCAACAACTTGTGTCTTCATCAAAAACAAAGCAGTCGTGTCCTCTTTTCTCCATATTAGTCTAAAACTGTTGTTTTCCACTCCATATTTAATGATTTTGTTCTGGGTTTGTTTTGGTTTTTGTTTGGTTTCTTGGGGGCTTTTTTTTGTTGTTTGTTTGGGTTTTTGGGGGATTATTTTTTTTGGGGGGGGGGAGTTTGAATTTTGGAATTCTTTTAATTTTGGAATTTTTGGAACTTCGGAGTTTTTTTGGAATTTTTTTTTTTTTGTTCTGTTTTTTGGAATCGATGGAGTTGGCGCACCAGCAGGAATGGGGTGAAGGCTCTGCCGTCTGTGTGGGAAATGTGGGGCAAAAAAACCCCACAGAGACAGGGGAGGGAGGGAAATAACCTTAATGTTGAGTGTTTGACATTAAGTGGGTGAGGAGAACAGGAGAGCTGGGGGACAAAGCCCATGCAGGGACCAGGAGGAAAATCACCTTAATTTTGAGAATTTGGCATTAAATAACTTTAATTTTGGGAGTTTGGCATTGAGTGGGTGAGAAGGAGGGCAGGTCCCTTGTGCTGGTGACAGCAGGAGAGCCTGGGGACAGAGCCCATGCGGGGACCAGCTGTGCACAGAGGCACTCGAGGAGGCAAAGAGGCGTCCCTGGAACATCTGTGCAGCACGGAAACCACAGGGGGAAGGAGCTGCCAGGGAATCCAGGCTCAGGGACAAACAACTGCTCCAGTCTGAGCATTTCCCAGCAGTGAGGCAGCAGGGAAGGGGGTGAGCACCAGGTGGGAGAGCTTCTGGCATGTGAAAAACACCAATCACTTGTTTTTAGAATTTAAGAAGTTTAATAATAATAAAATAGTTGTAAAAATAGTGATATGATTAGAATAATAAAAAATTTGGACAATTTGGATTAGGACAATATGAGACAATAAAAACAAAGTGTTAGGGACAGTCCAGGTGCCTCTTTCTGGGCAAAATAAGCCCAAAAAAGGACCCACGTTAACAGAGGATTAACCCTTAAAAGCAACAGCCTGTTGCATATTCATACACCTCATCCATGATGCATAAATTCCATTCAAACACAGGATTCTGTCTGGGCAGGGTCAGCTTCTGCCTCTGAATCTCTTCGGCATCTATGGGGCACAGGAGATCTATAGGGCCGGATCTATGGGGCAGAAGGAATGTGTGGGGCAGGATTTCAGCATCTATGGGGCAAACAGGATCATAATCTTTGCTCTGCTGTCCTTGTCTCCCATTGCCCTTTATTAAACTCTTTAAATTTTCACAGCAGAGTGAACGTGTTTTTCACGAGAGGCTGCACGTGTCTCTCCCACATCCAAATCCCCCCGCGCTCCCTTGTGCTGCACACAAGGCCATGAACACCTCCGAGTGTTTGTTTATTTATTCTGGCATTTCCCAGCCCCTGCAGGCTCTGCACCACGGGATGGGCCAGCCAGGGCTGTTGTTTTCCTTCCTAGGCACGTTCAGCATTTCCATGGCCAGCATGGGTTTCATCCTTTAATTTTGACAGAGAGGCAGGAGTAGAAAATTATTTTTGTCACCTGTTGTGGTGTTGTCAGGGGTCTCAGGACAGGGAAGAAAAAAGAATTTTGACTCCATGTTTCAGAAGGCTGACTTATTATTTTATGATATATATTATATTGAAAAAAATGATATATTAAAAGTATACTAAAAGAATAGAAGAAAGGATTTCATCAGAAGGCTTGAAAGAAATAGAAAGGAATGAAAATAAAATCTTGTGACTCTCAGAGAGTTTGACACAGCTGGACTGGGATTGGCCATTAATGAGAAACAACTAACATAGACAAATCACAGATGCACCTGTTGCATTCCACAGCTGCAGATAATTATTGTAACTAGTAAATTTCATTTCTGAGGCACCTCAGCTTCTCAGGAGAAAAAAATCCTAACAAAAGGATTTTTCATAAAATGTGTCTGTGACAGTCACCCTCCAATTCTCACCTGTGCAGGTGCCACGTGTGGTGTGGGCAGAGCAGGAGCAGATTCCATGGAAAAACCCTGGGGATGGGGAAGGGAAGGGAAGGGAAGGGAAGGGAAGGGAAGGGAAGGGAAGGGAAGGGAAGGGAAGGGAAGGGAAGGGAAGGGAAGGGAAGGGAAGGGAAGGGAAGGGAAGGGAAGGGAAGGGAAGGGAAGGGAAGGGAAGGGAAGGGAAGGGAAGGGAAGGGAAGGGAAGGGAAGGGAAGCTGTGCCTGTCAGATCACTGCCGGGTGTTTGATTGCTCCTGGGTGCTCACAGTGAGTTCCTCCATTTGCTGCGCTGGATGAGTCAGGAATGCAGAGCCCTGAGCTCTGCAGTGCCCGTGCTCTGCCCTGCATCAGCTGCTCCCTGCCCACCAACTCTGAATTCACATTGTCACGAAAATTAATCCACAAACACCAGAGGTTTATGTCCAAAAAGGAGACAGAGGAATCCTTTTACTTTATTCCAATCAAGGCAGAGGCCATGGGCCATCCCCTGGGGTGTCTCCAAGTTTTGGAGGATGCAGCCTCGTTTTTATCCCAATTTCCAGCCACATTTCCCTTCTCTCTTTCCCCATTTCTGAGGTACTTGAGAGGTTCAGACTTCCCAATACACCTGATCCCAAAGATTCCCCTCTAATTCTTAACCCTCCCTTTTAATTTTTAATTCTTACAGAATTTTGGGGTTTTTCCCCATTTCTGAGGTACTTGAGAGGTTCAGACCTCCCGATCCACCTGATACCGAAGATTCCCCTCTACTGTAAAACCCTCCTTTTAATTTTTAATTCTTGTTAGGAAAATTAATCCACAAACACCAGAGGTTTATGTCCAAAGAGGAGACAGAGGAGTCCTTTTACTTTATTCCAATAAAGGGAGGGGCCCCTGGAGTCTCTCAAATTTTCGGAGGATGCAGGGAGGGGATTCTGCTCTTTTCTGCCTCCTGGAGAAGTTTTGATGTTTCCTCAGCACTTCAGAGAGAAAACTTTGCTGTTTTCATCCTGTTCTAATCACACGGGCAGGAGGGGAATAAGAAATCAGCTCCTTCAGATCTGTCGATTTTTAGAAGCCAGTAAGCCATTCTGGTTTAATTTGGGTTCAGAGCTGTTCCATTGTGGCTGCAGGGAGGAAGCCATCCCTGAGGACCCTCGGGACGTGCCAGAGCGCTTCAGGATCACTTTGGGCAGTCAGAGCTGTGTGAGTAATGAAACGTCTGCTCCAGGAGGGCCTTTGCCCACCCTTGGCAGGGGAGCCTGGCAAGGAGCTCCTCCCCAGCTTTGCTGCTCCTTCCCATCTGTGGGAATCCACAAAATCAGAGGGTTTGGGAAAGCTGCACAAGGCCTCAGAGACAGCAGAACTGTGAGCAGAGCTAAGCACAGCCATGAGATTGGTCAGCAGAAAAATTATTTAAAAAGTAGAAAAGCAAGGGCAAATAGGACAATGGCCTGCGTATTAATGCTTGTCTAGAATAACTCCCTAAGCTGCAGAAAAGTTTATCTAGAGAGATATTAGGAAGTTTGAAGCTTAATAATGGAGCTCTGTGTGTTGTGTTTTAAGGCTTACAAGCAGGGATTGTATTTGAAATATGCAAGCCTTGTTTAACCAAAGGTACCTGTGCTTCTAGTGGTTGGATGGAACTACTGTCAATATAGAATATATACTATGCAGATATAAATACTGTCAGTGTGCTTTTGCTTTGTGTGATCGGTCAATAAACTTATAAAGCGAGTTGTAACATTAAGTTCTTGGTCTGCTGCCTGGGATGTGAGCTGCTGGCATCTTCCCATTGCAATAACCATGGAATGAAGCTGACGTTGGAAAATCAAACAGCTCAAGGCACGTTCCCAGCAGGCCTGTCCTGTTTGGGATTTGTACACAGCCCCTGGCTGGTGTCACCATCCCTCTGCCTCCTTCAGGAGCCCTCTCCATCTTTTCCTTTCCTTCTCTCTGATTTCTTTTCCCTTTCCTTCCCAGCAAAACTCTTAAGTTAAGGCACCACAAGATGCAACATGACATAATCAATACAGAAACTTTCCCAGCTTGCCAAGGCTCGAGATATTTTTTTCTCTTTTTTTTTTTCTCTTTTTTTTTTTTTTTTTTTTTGAAGTGTCTTGCTATCTGTCAGCATGTGCTAATTGAGCCTACACACCCATATGGCACCTGCTCCCTGGAGGGAAGCGTTTCCATAGCCCTGGAGAGCACAGGGAGTGCTTTGGGAGGGAAGCGTTTGCCTGGGAATGTTGAATTCCTGGAAAACAAAGTGGGGATGGCACCCACAGGGCTCAGCTGGAGCCTTTGGTGACACTGCTGGGCTGCTCAGGACGCTGACACGGGGTGAGTTGTGCCTCAATTTAGAACTGTGGGAGGTTTGGGTTCTGAGGAGGGGGAGAGAAATGATGTAGGGGGGGATTTAAACCATCATTCCAGGGCTTTGGGATTTTTGGGGTGTGCAGGGGTTAAACAGCTCAGTTCTGTACCCAACCTGGATTTTTAGGGATGTTGATGACACAACCAGGAAGATTTGACTCTGAAATCAGTGGGGTTGCTCTCAAAAGGAGAGATAAGCCAAAGGTTTGGGATCAGTGGGGTTGGCACAAGAGTTGTGTGCACCTCCTGAAACCCCTGGTCAGCCCCAAATCACCAAGAGATCAGTGGGGTGGGCACAAGGCTCATCTGCACACCCTGGTCAGCCCCAGAAATGCAAGAGCAGCACCCAAAGAAGAGGAACTGGGCTGATTCTGGTAGAAAAACCACTGGAGTTCAGGGTTGAGTTGCCGTGCCACAGCCTGTGGTGCTGCATAAACCATAATTCCAGGGCTTTGGGATTTTTGGGGTGTGCAGGTTCAGTTCTGTACCCAGCCTGGCTTTTTAGGAAATGTTGATGACACAGCCACGCAGATTTGACTCTGAAATCAGTGGGGTTGCTCTCAAAAGCAGAGATAAGCCTGGGCTTGGGCCTTTCCTCATTCCTTCTGCTGTGCTGAGCATTCCCCTGGTGCTCACTGAGGGGCACAGGAATTATAAACAGCAATTGCTGTGCTTTGGGTGCACCAAATGTGCCTCCCATCCCCTCCCACCCCTCAGGGCTGTTGTGCTGCAGAAATGGCACTGATTAAATTCCCTGTGACTCTGTGCTTGTGTTTGATGCTGTACCTGGACAGAGGAGGGATTTTCCCCCAAAAAACTCCGGGGATTTGTTGGTTAACCATGATGGAATTGTTTTTGTTGGAACCCCACATCTGTCTCAGCTTTGATGTTGACCAGGCTCTAAAAACATCTGCAACAAGCAGGTGAAATAAAATCCCACCCTCCCACACAGCAGAGCTCTGTGACCAACCTGACAGCAGCTAAACCCCACAGGCCAAGGCTTGATAAAGTGATTTTATGATCACTCCAAATCCATTTAGTTTTCCCCATGTCCCTTTTCTGGTTTTCGCCTGCCCGCTGTCTCCGAGGGCGAGCTCTGCACTTGTAGCTCTTGCTCAAAATGAATTTAGGGTGGTTTTCAGTTTTCACAACTGTTATTGAGTGCTTGGTTGGGATTTTTAGGCGAGGTTTCCCACAGAAGCTGGGGCTTGATGGAATCCAGTATTTTTGCACAAGCAGAGAGCAAAAAATGAGAGCTGATAAGAAATCCCAGCACATTTTGTGTGTGGAAGAGAGGCTGATAACATTCACCCACCTCCCTGCAGTGGATGGTCACAAGAATTGTCATCTGAGAATCTCTTGATCCTCGTGGTGCAGAGCTGAGGGGCTTTGGCACTGCGGGGACACCAACGTGAGCACCCCGAGGGGAGGCTGGAACATCCACGTGCAGATTTATGGGGTTGGAGCAAACATTTACGGGGTTGGGACTCCCAGGAAAATTAATCCACAAACACCAGAGGCTTATGTCCAAAAAGGAGACAAAGGAGTAATTTTTTATTTTATTCCAATCAAGGCATTCCCCTGGGGTCTCTCCAATTTTTGAAGGATGCAGCCTCCCTTTTTATCCCAATTTCCAGCCACATTTCCCTTCTCTCTTTCCCCATTTCTGAGGTACTTGAGAGGTTCAGACTCCCCAGAACACCTGATCCCAAAGATTCCCCTCTAAGGTATAACCCTCTCTTTTAATTTTTAATTCTTATGGAATTTAGGGGGTTTTCTTCGCCATTGTTTCTTTCATCTCTCGATGTCTAATTTCATTTATCATCAGCCTTAAACGTCATTTGTAAATGCAAATATCTTCTTCCATTGATCAATCAGTGGAATCCTTCCCATGGTTTCTTTTATCTCCCAGTGCTGGTTTTATCTCCCAGCTGGTTTGGAAAGACAAATCCAATATTCCTCTCAGGACCAAACATTTATGGGCTTGGACCAAACATTTGTTTCCCTCCAGGGGCTGATCCTGCCAAAGACACTGGAGCTGCATCGTGGAGGGGATTTAGGAATATTGGGGCCAGTGATTCCTTAAGATTTCAGCTTTTCTATTTCCCATTGATTTGTAATCCTGCAGTTCTTTAGTGTGTAACTCTGAATTCCATACTCAGTGTGAGCTGCTGCTTTCCCAGTTCTGCTTTCGGCTGGTAACTCCTTAAATCCCCTTGGTGTGTGTATCCTGCAAGGGCCTGGGATTCCCTTTGGAGCTGGAGTGGGGGTTCATTGAAGCTGCCACAGGTTTGGGGTGGGAATCCAGTGCCAAACACAGGGGCTGAGCCCTGCTGAGCCCTCAGGAGCACTTCCTACCCCTGACAGGGCAAATCCCACAGTGGAAGTGCCACAATTTTGGGGATATGAGGCAGCTGGAGCACAGAGATGGCAGGAAAATCAATAAATAAACCCCAAAAGCTGGGAAAGTTGGCTTTGCTGGCTGGAATTTGTTTGGGAAGGGAAGTGCTGGTGACCAGATGTGTGTGGGAGCAGGGAGGAGGTGCTGTGGGTTTGCAGAGCTGGTGGCAAACACAGAGTGGGCATAAATTGGATTAGAGCAGCTTGGAGGGCTCTGTGCAGCAGTGGGTGTGTGCCTGCAGAGCCAGCCTGGCAGGGCTCCTCTGGGAATATCCCAGGATTTGGGATGGAGGCTCCAGGACTGCAGGGTTGGGGAAAATGAAACAGGAAAGATAAATATGATATATAAATATGATTGCCTGGCAAAAGATTTGGAGAATATAGAAACTATAAGTGAGATTGAAATGAAAGCAAGCTTTGAGATCCCTCAGTTACTGAACAACTGGAAAACAATGGTGTGGCTGGCTGAAGGTGATCCCCTTTGGATGGAGCAACACCCTCTGCTTGCAGACAGCTCCAAGGCTCAGAGCAGACCCTGCAGCTTGGCAGAAGGGCCCAAAGAGGAGTTTTTAGGGTTTAAAATGTAACACAGGATGGGAATGTAATGATTCTTATAGGCTGTATGTAAATGCTGTAGGATTTGTATCTTGTACTAGATTGGTTAGTGAGAATTAGAATATTGTCCTGGATTCTGACATTTACTCTTTACTTCTTTTGGGCCTGCTCTGAGCTGTGCCTGGCAGCTCCAAACAAGGCCCCTGCACTTGGCCCTTTGCAATAAACCCCAAATTCCACGACCAGAAGAAGATTTATTGTATTGTAACGGGAACCTCACTCTCCTCCTCTTTACCACTCTCTTGCCTTCTTTCTCTTTACCACTCTCTTAATTCTTTTGGGCCTCCTCTGAGCTGTGTCTGGCAGCTCCCAGCAGGGCCCTGCACCCACCCAGGCCCTTTGCAATAAACCCCAAATTCCACAACCTGGATTCAAAAATCTCTCATCTCCATTTGTCCCTGTCGGGACCCAGAACATTCCTCTGGCTGCCCTGGGTGATTCCAGACCCTGGAGGGAGCTCAGAGACCTTGGCATGGAATCAAAAACACCAAAACCACCTGTGACTTTGATTTTAACCCATGGAAACGATTACCAACTTTGTGTGGAGATTTACAAGCCACAAGAGTTTGAGTAGAATGAGAGTGAATTTATCACAGGGTGAAAAAGTAGAATTTTGGGGTTTTAGAATGGGGGTTCAAGAGGCAAGATGGAGGAATCTGGTGTGTCCTGTCCTTCTTCTCCTTCTTCTTGTCCTCCATCTTCTGCTGTGATGGTGACACTTTTGGATTGGTTTAGAGTAGAGACAGACTGTCTAACAGAGGTGATAGGTATTGGAAAATTATTGTAAATAAATTTAGTAGTATTGTAAATAAATTTAAATAAAATAAATTTAAATGAAATAAATTTAGTCGTATTGTGAATAAACTCAAACATAGTTCTTAGTATAAAAAGCCAACACCACCCCAAGGGCAGGGGCTGTGCCACAACCCGACCTGCTGGACAGATCTCATAACGTCAGGGAAAAAATGTAATAGATAAGAGAAAATAAACATTTTATTTTTAATAAAGGTATTAAATATTTTAATAAATAATATATAATTATAGATAAAATTATAAATATAATTATATATTATAAATAATACTATTTTAAATAAACATATCATAAAAATATATTTTAAAAAATAAACCTTGAAAAGCAGGTTATTTGGAGGTTTATTTTTTTAAATATAAAAAATTTTATAAGTTTATTTCAAGATATAAAATTGACTTGACTTCTTCTTTGGTCTAAGGGCTAGGAAAAAAGAGGTTTTTTTAATGCCTTGGAGATCATCTCAACCACAGCAACCTGAGACATCCCAACCATCCCACCCTGTCATTCCTCCACTGAGGGAGCTCAGCAATTTCTGTGCTTCAGCTCTGCTTACACAACAGTCTGGGAGGGATTTGCAGCAGGGAAATTTTGTTTTTTCCGTGTGGGTGGGAGGTGGCAGACAGGAATCCTCAGGTGGGGAAGGGGAAGGAGCGCCTGGGGCACGGGGAATGTGCGAAACTCAGCGCCCGGGCCCCAGCCCGGCTATAAATTGCCGCCTTGCAAAGCAAATTTTGGCTCTTGCCGCGTTCTCACTTGTGATAAATTTTGCTGGGAGCTGGAGGTGTTTGGCCTCGGATGCCTGGAGATGTTCCCTGAGTCTTTCCCAGGGCTTTTAGAGGGAGTTTTGCTGTCTCCTGTGCACATCCTCACACACCCAGGGAGGTGTTTTCCCTTTCCCAACACAAAACCTGCTGGTGCACAGGGCTTGCCTCTCAGAAACACATTTTGGGAGCAAACAAGGAAAATTGATATTTTTCTCATTTAAAAAAAGCAAAATATTTGCTTTATTTGCTGGTTTTTCTCATAAAATTAAAAGCAAAATATTTGCTTTATTTGCTATTTTTCCTCATAAAATAAAAAGCAAAACCATATTTCTGTAGTTTTATAGTGTTTGATTTCTTCTAATGCAGTTAAAAAGAACTTAAAGGAAAAACGCTGGGATATCTCAATTGCACTTGTCCAAATAAAATATTTTACAGTTGTTTCCTCCAACCTCTTCACCCCCAAAAATCAAATTACTGCAATCAGTGTCACTTTAACCAGACTGTATTTTAGTCCCTTCTTTCCCCAGAGCTTCTGCACCCAAAAGGCCTGGAGGGAAATTTTAATTGGAGTGTTTTGAGGTAAGACCTCCTGATCTTTTAAATAGTAATAATAGTAATAATAGTTTTTTTGTTTTTTTGGTTTTTTTTTTTTTTTTTTTTTTTTTTTAATTGAGGGGAAAACTCCTTCTCTTGCTGCAGGAGCTCCTCCCACCAATCCCATCCCAGTGAAGTTGTCTCTTAGTATAGCATTTCATAATATAATATAATATAATATAATATAATATAATATAATATAATATAATATAATATAATATAATATAATATAATATAATATAATATAATATAATATAATATAATATAATATAATATAATATAATATAATATAACATATATTATATATATATAATATATAATATATTATATGTTATATGTTATATGTTATATGTTATATGTTATATATTATATATTATACATTATATATTATATATTATATATTATATATTATATATTATATATTATATATTATATATTATATATTATATATTATATATTATATATTATATATCTTACTCTTGCTTTTCCCACCATATTTAAACACACAGAGCACACACAAGCCCTGCTCCTCCTCTCTGTGTATTTTCTGCACCTGCAGTCACTGGGCTGTGTGTTTGAGCTGGGCACAGCTGGATTTTAAATCCCCCTTCTCCTCATAATCTTCAGGCTTTCTACAAGTGTGTCTGAAAACAAAGCACCAAACTTCAACCCCTCCAAGAAAAAACTTGGGAATTGCTGCAGAGTTCAGAATCAATTTTTAGATGCCTTTAAAATCCCCCTAAAACTCATCCCTATCCATTGTGTGGAACATGGGATTTGTAGATTGGGAACCAGCCTTAGTTTAGTTTGATTTAAAGGCTGGAATTTTCAGGAAAGATCCTTTGGCCAAGTGGAATTTTGCATACCTGCATTGTGGATGCAGAGTAACACCTTCCAAAACCATCTCTGGGTTTATTAAACACTCACGTTTTGTCAGATCCAAGGGGAATTCAGCCAGTTTTGATTATTTGAGCCTTGAGCTCTCCTGTGCAACATTCTCTTGTGTAAATATGGGCAAGCATCACGTCCGTGGCTGTAGTTAGACTCAAATAAATTGAGTTCTGTGACTCTTTGACCTGCTGTAAGCTGAATTTTGACAGCCCCATGTCACCTGCTCAGCTGCCTCTGTGGCTGCTGTGGCTCTCCCGTGTTTTTACAGCAATTTTGGGGCTGCTGCAGTTGGAAATGTTGCACCTGGCTGATTCCTATCAGCAGCCAGGTTAATCCTCAATCCCTGCAACCCTCACAGCTTCACTGCACCTCAGAGGGTGCAGATAATGAAAGATCTGTTAAAATATGGACATTTTAATCCCCTCTCATGCTCTCCCACCCCTTCCCCAAACCCTTTTGGGCTCCTTCAGGCTGATGTGGCAGCGATGCCCGAATAAACGGAGCCCTTGGCACACAAGAAGTTAAAGGCAAGCTGTGATTGCTGCTGCTGCTGCTGCTGCAGATGGTTTCACTCTTGGACAGGGCTGGGAGAGAGCAGGATTTCATCTCCCCTCCTGTGCTCAGCTTCTGCCAGAGCCTGGGCAGCAGAGGCAGCAGCAGATGGGGCGAGTGGTCTCCTGGTTATGAATGAATTCTTCTCCTGCCTCCTCGTTTTCAGCACGGCTGGCCATACAGAGAACACAACCCTCACTCTGGCCAAGACAAAAAGTTAAGTAGGATCCTCGTGGAGAAATCTGTATTTGTGCTGTGGCACTGAATTTTTATCTCCCCTGATGCCCCTTTCTTCCCTGTCACAGACATCTTTTATGGAAAATCCTTTCCTCAGGATTTTTCCTCCTGAGAAGCTGGGAGGCCTCAGGAACAAAATGTGAACAATGGTTATCTGCTGCTGTGGGATGCAACAGGTGCATCTGTGATTGGTCTCATGGGGTTGTTTCTAATTAATGGCCAATCACAATCAGCTGGCTCAGACAGAGAGTCCGAGTCACAAACCTTTGTTATCATTCTTTCTTTTTCTATTCTTATCCAGCCTTCTGTGAAACCTTTTCTTCTATTCTTTTAGTATAGTTTTAATGTAATATATATCATAAAATAATAAATCAAGCCTTCAGAAACACAGAGTCAGATCCTCGTCTCTTCTCCAATCCAAGAACCCCTGTGAGCACCGCCACACTTCCCCTCCTGCTCTGGTATCTCACATTTTCCAAGCTGTCTCTGTCACACATCTGATCTCAGAGCTGATTTCCACGCCAGGAATCAGTGCCTGGGGTTGTAATCCCTGCGTGTCAACCTGGGCTCCTTGTCACTTGCAGAGCAGCAGCGCTTGATCCTCCTCACCCAGCGCCTCACTGAAGTTCCCAGGAACCGAGTGTCTGCCAGCATTAACATTCCACAGAGCTGCTGCCACATGAAAAGGAGGAAAAGTGACAAAAAATGACCTCCTGCCATCCCCCAGAGCCCTGAAAAGAAGGGATTGCTCCCAGGGCTGTAACACCAGCCCCAACATGGCAAAGCTGGAGGAAATTAATTCATCTTGATGTGCGAGCCCTTCAGCAGAGCTCCTCTCTCCCTCTCTCACTCTGCAACCTGCTCACAACTCTCAGGCTCTACAAGTCTGACCTGATTTCCAGCGCTGCTGCTGCTGGTTTGTGCTGCAGCTGGAGCTTCTCAGAGGTTTGGGGAGGGCTGTGCCTCCAGGGCTGTGTTCAGGCTCTGTAAATCCTGCCTGACCTTTTCCGAGCAGCGAGGCCTCGGGCGCTGGCGCGGCCTGAAAGGAAGCACCAGGTGGAGAGCAGGGACTGAGGGAAACGAGGCCTAAAATCTTGATTTTTAGGTGCCTGGATGAATCATTTGCAGGGATAAGGATAGGGGAGTGAATTAATAACTTTGTTTTAGAGATGGGGGTAATGCTCAGTCAGAGTGAAGCCCTCAGAAGTTGTAGGTGAGTCACTCTGGGCACTCGGGATGCTTTTTGCTACATGGGGTTTTTTTGTTATTTGCCTTTTTTTGCTGTGTTTTTTGGAGAAGAAACAGTGACAGAAACATTTCCAAATGACATTCCTCCCTCAGCCTTCATCCTGGAGCTCCCCCAGCCTTGACAGGGTAGGAGGACCGGAGGATATGAACACAAACTTCAGAAAAACAGGGGCTGAGGTGGAGATTTATTCCTGGGGAGACTGAGCTCCCAAAATCCAGAGTTCCTGGTGTTACTCCCTTGTATGTCCATCAGCTTCTGAAGGAACCAAATTCCTTATTTTTATATTTCATTTATATTCTGTATTTTTATATTTAACGCTCTGATAACAGCGCAGCCACGTTCTTGGAGGACAAGGACAAAGGTGGAAGTGTCCCTGCCCATGGAATGGGGTGGAATGGGATGGGCTTCAAAGTCCCTTCAAATCCAATTTTGGGATTCCAAGAAACAGCAAAACTGTGGGGTTTGGATTTTCCTTGTGGTATTCTTCCGTGCTGCCCTTGTTGCCCACACCATAGAAAAGGGGATAAGGATATAAGGATAGGGGAATGAAGGAATAAGTTTATTTTAGAAATGGGGATAATGCTCAGTCAGACTGAAGCCCACAGAAGTCATTGTGAGTCACTCTGGGTACTCAGGATGATTTTTGCTACATCCCAACCCAGCATCTTTGGTTTCCTCCCCAAGATCTGCTGTTTTCTGTTTTGTTGGAGGTCATGTTTATGGGTTGTGCTGATTTTAGTCCCCACTTTCACTATTTAAATTGCAAATTCTTCCCTTTTCTTCAGGTTTGTGGAATCCTAATTCAGTTGCAGTGTGCCTTGTACAAAAAGAAGTATGCTTTTTTCTGTTGTGTTGGAGATCATGTTTATGGGTTGTGCTGATTTTAGTCCCCACTTTCACTATTTAAAGGCAAACTCTTGCCTTTTCTTCAGGTCATGGACTCCTAATTCAGTTGCAGTGAGTCTTGTACTAAAAGCAGCCCTTGGAATACAAGTGGCCACTTTTATCCTCCAATATTCCTTTTCCCCCACTCATCTTTGTGAGCACTAATTTCTATCTTGGCAAGGTTAAATTTTTTTCCTTGGACCTTTTCCTTAACCTCCTGACCTGCCTGACAAAACTGGGTGCTGTGCTGCTGTTCCCAGGCACAATAAATGAAACAGGGCCAGAAGAAGGGGAGCTTTTCCTCCTACTTCAGCAGAGCCTTCAAAGCCACCCACACGAGGAGCTGTGACTGTCTGACTTGGATGAAAAAGGCCCAAAAAGAGGCCTTGAAGAGGCCACAACAGAGAGAACCTGAAAGTTGAGGTTCTGAGGGTTGTCACTTCAGAGGAGAGAGCACAACACGCCCTTGGGTCGGTTTTTTGTGTGGCTTTTGTGCTCCTCCTCAGCCTCATCCCAATAAACTGTGGAGAGCCACAACAAGGAGAACCTGGCTGACCTTGGAGGGCAGGAGATGCTCGTGGAGGATGCAGTAATGAGGCTGACCCTGCTCTCAGATCCTTCTCACGGACCACGGGTGGGATGAGACCCTTGGGGCCAGCGAATAAGGACGGGGTAGTGGCAGAGCAAAGGTTGGGGAGGCTGTTGTGGCTTTGTGGGGCTTCCTTTTTGTCTTCATCCGAAGCTCGCAGGGAGCTCAGAGCCCTTTGATACCACAGAGGATGGATGTTGGATCTGAGGCACTTGTTGAAACACTCGGACAAATCATCTCCGACTCCACACGAGGCAGAAGTCACTTAAAGCTGAGTGTGTAACTCTGAATCAGGGTGGGATTTCAGATCCAAAACAAGATCAGCAGCATCCCCGGGATGAAATAAAGTAGAATTAGCCAGTTACAGGACAGCGGTGTTAATCTAAGCCTTAAATATTTTTTGGCAATTCCAAAAATTAATTTTTTCTTAATTATCTCGGAATTGCCTCCAGCTGTTGATGGCAGCAGCACCCAGAGTCCACAGTGATGAATTGAGGAGGGAGAAAAGGAGGGAGAAAAGGAGGGAGAAAAGGAAGGGGGTGGGAAGTGTTCATCTCCTGGAATGGGTCACCTTGGCGTGGCTCGTCTCCGTGCAGACACAGCTGCTCAGCATTCATTTCATATTTAATGTTTGTGCAGCCACTTGTGATTTAGCTCAGCCCTGAGCTCCTCGCTCATGGGTTCCTTGGAGCTCAGGCCTGACCTTTAGAATTTTTTATGAGCTTGTCACGTCCCAGCCACCAACCCAAGGAGGGAACGCTGAGATCAGCCCCAGCACTTGACCAAGGATGGTGTCAGCAGAACGGAATATTTTATGAAAACACTTCTCCTGACCCCCCTGCTAACAGGAGGAGCTGTATTTCGTGGCAGAATTGACGCTAAAATTACTTTTCCAGCCTCAGAGCCAGCAGCCCTCCCCAGTGATGTCTTTGGGATATAAAAACGCCCGGTGGGTTCTGGAATGAGAATTCAGAATTCTGGTTGTCCCCATGGGCGCTTTGAATTTCTCCTGGATTTACAGAGCATGGATTCACACCTGGAATATCTTATGTGGCGGGGTCTCAGTTTAATCAGAGAAAAATAGAAATCAGTTTAATAGGAGAAAAATAGAAATCAGTTTAATAGGAGAAAAATTGAAATTTTTGCTCTGCCTGAGCCAGATCCACATTTAGATAATGCTCCATGTTTTTCAGGCAAGAAGGGGAAAAGGAAATAATTTAATTTTTTTTTTCACGTTATTTGAAGGAAACTCGGTGTGTTTGTTAACTCTGGATTCATTTCTATCCCATTTTTATCATCATTTTTAATGATGTTGTGTCCTTTGGGAGATGGCAGAGGAATGGCCATGGGGAGAACCTGAATCATAAAATCTTGCCTGGGAATTTAACATGGTCAAAACCCCATGGAATTCTTACCTGGAAGAGTGGGAACAGAAATCTAGAAGAGTTTTCTCCTTGGTATCTTTAGGAAATACAAGGTTAGGAACCAGGAAGGTAAAACAATGAAAAACAGTGGCATTATTCAGATTGTTTATAAATATTGTTTATAAATATTGTAATAAACATTATTCAGTTTAAAATTCCTCTCTTTTTGGTGGTGGTTTTGCCTGGATGGGGGTGCTTAAAAGGCAAATTTCAGTTTGTTTAGGCTTTTGCTGCCTTTTCCTTTACACTGTAAACTTTCAGAAATAAAACTTTCAGTCCATAATTCCATGGTGAAACCCATCACGTGCATCTGCAGATAAATAATCTGGTTATAAAACAGGAGATGCTCCTGGAAAACATGGAGAGGGTTTGGAAGGCAGAACCCAGTGATCTGCAAAACCCCAAATTTATTCCAACTAATGCCTGGTTAAATTTATGGTTTAACAAGGTGATGGGATTGCTGTGGATTTACGTTGATACCACAGCACAAATTGATCCATTATCAGCTCTTTCTTCCTTCTGGAAGTGGCACTTAAGGAAAAACAACACCGGTGCAGTTTTATGGAAATTAAGTCTGAACTGACTCAAATTCAGCCCCACAGGTAGGAATGATGATTTGGCACTTATTCCTCTATCAAACCTGCAGGGCCTGGTGCAGTGGTCTTTCAAAGCTCATCAGCAGGTTATAAAAATTAAAAAAAAAAAAAATTAAAAAAGGAAGTTTTGGGGTTATTTTTCCCTGTGTTATCCAGCGGCGGAGCTCGTTGCCACAGGGCGTTGGAGAGGGCAAAAATTGAAGTTATTTCGGAGAGAAAATAAGATGCACTTCCAAAAGAACAGCCTCGAGGGACAATAAACACAACTGATAGTGTGAGATCTTCTGGTTTGGAAAAGCTACACATCGCTGTTTCTATGGAAATTGGAAAGGAGGAATCCATGGTTGTGTTTTTCCCTAAAACATCCACCCAGACTGAGGGGTGACCTTGGGGTCTCTTCACCTTCAGCCTGGCCCAGCACAGCCACCATCCCACTTTGCTGCAAGAGGCAGGGAAAGGTTGAGGGAAAATAGGAGAAAAAATAGGAGAAAAAATAGGAGAGAAATGGAAAAAAAATAGGAGAAAAATAGAATTTTTACTCAGCCTGAGCCAGATCCACATTTAGATACTGCTCCATGTTTTCCAGGCAAGGAGAAGGGGGAAAGGAAATAATTTAATTGGGGTTTTTTCCACCTGATCTGAAGGAAACTCGGCGTGTTTGTTAACTCAGAGTTCAGCTCTGCCTGGGCGAGAGGCTGAAGTGTCTTGGAACTGAAATGTTCCCATCTGGGGACTGGAGGTGACTGATGGCACCTCTTCACCAAAACTTTCCTATTTTTGATATCTCCTTCCAATGAGTTGGGAGGAGGAGAAGAGGCTGTGTGGGTTGGGTTTTTTTGTTATTTGCCTTTTTTTCCTGGGTTTTTTTTTATTATTTTTTTAGAGAAGAAACAGTGACAGAAACATTTCCAAATGACATTCCTCCCTCAACCTTCATCCTGGAGCTCCCCCAGCCTTGACAGGGTAGGAGGATCAGAGCATGAGCACAGCCATCACCCAAATTCAGAAAAAACAGGAGCTGAGGTGGAGATTTATTCCTGGGGAGACTGAGCTCCCAAAATCCAGAGTTCCTGGTGTCACTCCCTCGTACATCCATCAGCTTCTGAAGGAACCAAATTCTTTATTTTAATATTTCATTTATATTCCTTATTTTTATATTTAATGCTATCCGTGATAACAGAAGGTTCCACGTTCTTGGAGGACAAGGACAAAGGTGGAAGTGTCCCTGCCCATGGAATGGGGTGGAATGAGATGAGCTTCAAGGTCCCTTCAAATCCAGGAATTTTGAAATTTCCTGGAATTTTGGAATTCCAGGAAACAGCAAAACTGTGGGGTTTAGATTCTCCTTGTGGTGTCCTTTGGTGCTGCCCTTGTTGCCCGACACCATAGGAAAGGTTTTGAAGCTGCCAAGGAGGTTCTGGAAATACGGGATGGTTGGAACGGTTCCTCCCATCATCACTCAAATGCCTCCTAATTAGAAATGGAAGTGCTGCACTGGTTTTAAACTCTTCTGCACCAGGTTTACATTAAAAATTAAGGAATTTCCTCAGGAGGATTTCTTGCCCTCTCTGTCCCCAGTCTCCTGTGAGCAGGGAGAGGAAAGCTCCAGGATTGCTGGAATTGTCTCCATTTCTCCATTTCTTTCTCCATTCCTCCATTCCTCCTTTTCTCCATTTCTCCTTTCCTCCCTTTCTCCATTTCTTCATTTCTCCATTTTTCCTTTCTTTCATTTCTCGTTTTCTCCATTATTTCTCCATTTCTCGATTTCTCGATTTCTCCTTTTCTCCATTTCTTTATTTCTCCATTTCTCCATTCCTCCATTATTTCTCCTTTACTCCATTTCTCCATTTCTTCATTTCTCCATTATTTCTCCATTCCTCCATTGTTCCATTATTTCTCCATTGCTCCATTATTTCTCCATTCCTCCATTCCTCCATTCCTCCATTATTTCTCCATTTCTCTATTTCTCCATTCCTCCAATTCTCCTTTTCTCCATTCCTCCATTTCTCCTTTCCTTCCTTTCTCCATTTCTCCATTCCTCCTTTTCTCCATTTCTCCTTTTCTCCTTTTCTCCATTTCTCCATTATTTCTCTGAGCACTGATTTAACTGCACATCTCTCGTGCAACCAAGGGAATTTTCCAACAGGTGGCCTCAGATCTCTGCCAGTGGAGTCAGGTGGATGAAACATTCCTTGCTGGGATAAAAGCAGCTTGGGAGGTTTGAACATCCTTGGGAGGGTTCTGTTTCTGCTGCAATCTGTTCAAAACAAGTTAATTTTAGGGTTTGGCTGGTGGGAAACCAGCCAAAAACCAGCCCTTCATCTTAATCCCACATTTCGCATGTGCAGCGTGTGGAAGTTTGGGATTGACCTGTCAGAGGTTCCATGGGATGGAAAATGAACGGGTTGGGAAGATGATTTTGGGGGTTGTTGGGTTTGATGGGGACTGGGTGGCCTTCAGTGTTCTGGTTTGGGTTAAAATAGCAGAGAAGAAGGATTGGGGTGGGATTGTGAATTCCAGAATTGCACTGGATGTTGTGGGAATAACTGGGTGACTTAATGGGAATGGGTTCATCATTCCTAAAGGAACCTAAAAAAGGGTCCTAAAGAATCCTAAAAATCCTAAAGGATTTTCCTCTCATCAGCTGCAGCTGGAGCAGACTGAGCTGGGTGTTTGCCCATCCCGGGAAACGTTGGGAATCACCACAACTTCATTCTGGGAAGATGGGAATGTTCCTGGAGCACTGTGTGCTCTGGGCAGGGATTTCTGCTGGAAACGTGAGAGATGGAGGGTTTATTCCAGGGTTTATTCCAGGATTTATTCCAGGGTTTATTCCAGGATTTATCCCAGGATTTATCCCAGGGTTTATCCCAGGATTCACTCCAGGATTCATCCCAGGTGTGGGCATTGCAGGAGGGAACAATTTCAGGGAATGAGCTTTGGAGCTGATCCTGGAAAGGCTGAGAGCAGGGCTGGTATCCCAGGTCCAGCCTGTCACTAAACAGAAACGATTTAAAGAGGAAACAAAAACCCCCCAAAATGCACAAATGTCATTTTCTGCCTCCACCGTGGCCAAAACCAGCTCCCACCACAGTTGCCATGCAAGGGGCAGCCAGTCCAAGCACTTTTGGCAGCTGCTCCCGCTCCATGAAACAACACCGGGCTGGAAACACAAATATAAAAGAGGGGGAAACAGCTTGATTTGCATCCAATTGCAAATCCCACTGCTGCCGGATGGAAACCTTTTGTGCTGAGAGTCAGAAATCTCCTCTGACAAGTTGATGGAAGGAGCTATGAATAGCAAAGCCAGAATTTTAGAGTTTGTTGAGATTTGGAGCCGTGTTTTTCCTCAGCAGATGCCTTTGCTGCCTATTTCTGTGTTGCCTTTTTTTCCCCTCTCACTGCTCTTCCCGTGAAATTTTGCTGATGGATCTGGGAATTGCTGCATGACCTGAGCTGGATGGTTTGGAAGCTCTTGGGTCCTCCCAATTTTTTTCTCCATAATCACCGGGATATGAAGATGTTTAGCACTCGTGAAAACCTGGTTTAAGAGCTCTTCCCTGGCGTGGTGACTCCTGAGCTTCCCTGAAAATTTCCAGGAGCAGGTGAGACAGCAAAGGTCAAATCAATTGGGCAGAGAACAAACAGGCTGATAAATTCTTTGGAGGCACCGCTGCCCTTCACAAAATCAAACTTGTTACCCTGCAGGCAACCGCAAAAATATCAGAATTAATTGAAAATGGAGAAATTGACAGCGGCAAAAATAAAAAGGTTTTGCTTTAATCTATGGAGCCAGTTCTGTGGGAATGCTGTTTGTCCTCCATCAGTGGGAGTCCATAAGATATTGAAGGTTTATGAAATATTGTATTTCAGACTGGTACAAACTGGAGGGAGGAATTGGCTGAACGCTCTCACTGGTGTTATGTTATTCCTTAAAATCATTCCATCATTTTTTCCGGACTAAAAAGAATGATTTCTCAATCGTTGATGATCAAATCCCCTCCAAAATAGCAAAAGGTTGTGAATTTCATGAATTATGAAACATTTTTATACCTCACTTATACCCCAGTTTAAAATAAGTTGGGAACTGATTCAGCCTGAGCAGGTCCAATCCCAAGGGATTCTTGGGAAGCTCAGCTCAGCTTCCCAAAAAGATCTTCCTTGAAAAAGGATCCCAGTTTTGAGGGCAGAAATGGAGAATTTTTTGAAAAATGGGTTTAATTAAAGCACTGCAGGTGCTCGAGCGTGGCACAAAGTTTCTCATATTTTTCCAGAGCATCCAGCTTGATTTTCCTACTTTCTCTCATTTTTCTAGGTTGCTTAGTGAGGAGAAAGGTAGAAAAGAAGAAATCCCAGAACACTTTTTAGGCTTTTTTGTTTTTCACCTACAATTTAATCCCTCTATGTCTTCTTTTCATGACCAATTTGCTCCCCTAAGTCTTTGGAAGTTCCGTATTTTAGTTCAGTATTTTTTCATTTATTTAGTTTATTTATTAGTTTAGTTTAGTTTTATTTAGTTGTATTAGTTATTTAGTTTTAGTTTATTTATTTGGTTTTAGTTTAGTTTTATTTTAGTTTAAGTTTATTTAGTTTGGTTTTTTAGTTTAGTTTCAGTATTTTTTAGTTTATTTAGTTGTTTTTTTTTTTAGTTTCATTTCAGTATTTTTAGTTTAGTTCCCACCGCCGTTTGGCTGCTGGGGTCTTCAGGAGAGTTCACTGGGAAGTCAAATGAACTTTTTGGGGGTTTAATTTAATTGAGGGGCTATTTCTGCTCGATGCCCCATTTTGATGCTTCAGCCTATCCAGAGTGTGGATCCACGTTACTTCCCCAACTCCTGGAGCGTTGGATCCCCTTCAAAAAACCTTCTTTGGGCTGTGTGGGCTGGGATTCAGCCTCTCCTCCAGTCCTGAGGCAAAGATGAGTCTTCCTTTGCATTTTTCATGCTGTGCTCATCCCTTGGCTGTCAGGATGCTCGGGGAACTTGGCTTCTCCACCGGGGACTTTGAGTCATGACTTTTCGCCTTCGCTGTGCTGCAGGGGAAGGGCAGGTTGGAGGCGGAGGAATTTGGATTTATTTCGGCTCTTCCAGAGGTGCTGGTCAGTGCCCAGTGCTGCTGGTGGGTCAGGTGTTGATTTTTCCAAAGTGATTTTATCACTGAGCACAATTTCTGCTCAAAATGGAGGCGAGCAATTTTCTTTTTCCGAGCCGCGACCTCGCCGTCCCTGATGACAAAAACTGAACCCAGTTGAACCCTGCAGAGGCAGCAGCAGATTTCAATGAGTGGATTTGGTGTCCTGCAGGTCACCCAAAAGTGCCAGACCTTTTTCCTTCCCCATTCCCAGGTGGAAAGGTAGGATTGGGGGCACCTTGGTGGAGCCTTCACCATCAATCCAAATCCAGGGCGGAAAATTGCGCTGATTTGGATGAAACGTGAGGGATGAGAAGGTTTTTCTCAGCAGACAGGTGGGACAGAGGGATTCCTGCAAAAGCTGCGGGGCTGGGAGGATCCCAACAATTGCCAGGAGCTCCTGGAGCTGTCTGAGGTCTCCTCAGGGTCTGGTGCTTGTTGTCCACCACCCCTGGTTGTGGCCAGGCATGAGGCTGCTCCAGCCCTCTGGCACTTCAAACCATGATTTATTTCTCTCTCTTTCTCTTCCTTTCTTTCCCTTTCTCTTCCTTTCTTTCCCTTTCTCTCCCTTTTTCTTCTTTCCTCTCCATTTTTCTTCCTTTCTCTCCCTGCCTCTCTTTCCTTACTTTTCTCTCCATTTCTCTCCCTTTCTTTACCTTTCTCTCCCTTTCTTTATCTTTCTCTCCCTTTCTCTCCCTTTCTTTATCTTTCTCTCCCTTTTTCTCCCTTTCTCTCAATTTCTCTTCCTTTTTCTCCCTTTCTCTCCCTTTATTTACCTTTCTCTGCCCTTCCTTACCTTTTTCTCCATTTCTCTCCACTTCTCTCCCTTTCTCTTCCTTTCTCTCCCTTTCTTTGCCTTTCTCTCCCTATTTTCACCTTTTTCTCCCTTTCTTTACTTTTCTTTCCCTTCCTCTCCATTTCTCTCCCTTCCTCTTCCTTTCTCTCCTTTTCTTTACCTTTCTCCCCCTTTCTCTCCCTTTTTCTTCCTTTCTCTCCCTTCCTCTCCCTTTCCTTACCTTTCTCTCCCTTTCTTTACCTTTCTCTTAATTTCTCTCCATTTCTTTTCCTTTCTCTCCCTTTTTTTGCCTTTTCTCCCTTCCTCTCCCTTTCTCTCAATTTCTCTCCATTTCTCTTCCCTTTTTTCCCTTTCTCTCCCTTTCCCTTCCTCCCTCTCCCCCTTCCCCATTTCCCTCAGCTTTTCACATTTCTCCTTTCCCAGCTGGGAGCAGCGTTTGGATCATCCCAAATTTAAGACAAAGCCGAGCCTCTCCTGGCGATTTGCATGGAATCCCTTCTTTCCCCTCACATTAGAGAAAGAAATCCTCATTTCTTCTGTCAAAAAATAACAGCGAGCCCATCCCGCTGCTTCCCCCAAACCTTTTGTTATTCTTTTGTGGGATTGTGATCCGATGCCGCTCCTAATAGTGGCTGAACCCACAAGGGTTTAAAACATTTCATCTTAGTTAAAAGCGGCAAAATTCTCTGAGAATTTCCCCCCCTCTGTGTACACATTAAACTGCATCAGATCAAAACTTCCTTTAAATGTTTGGTATCGTGGAGATGTTTTTCCCTTTCATCCCAGCTGAGGCTTTTGTTATTCCAGGCACTGAATAAATCTGTTCCTGCCCTTAGGAACTTAATTGAAATTTTTTTTTTCTTTTTTTTTTTTTTTGTAAATATGCAAACAGGATTTTGCCCATGTTAAAAGTAGGAACAGATGGAATTTGTCACATTTTAAGGAAAAGTTGGGGCACCTGTTTCAGCCCAGTTTCCTGGAGAGAGGAGAGCTGTGCAGGAGAGGAGGTCACGGCAAGGTTTTCTCTTCTGGGGATTTATCTCAAAGGAGATTTGAAAGGTGGAATTTTTATTTCCGCCCGTGCTGCTTTCTGTACAGACATCTCCTAAATGGGTCATTGTATTTTATCAGCAAAACACATTGTTGGCATTGTCCAAACACTTCTCAACAATCAATATTATCTTTTCTGAGGGGAAATAATAACATTTTGTGCATGTCTGGAGTCCAAGTGATTTTCAGTGCTTATCTCCACTTTGTTTTCTCTCCTCCTGCAGTAAATTCATTCACTCTTTACTGGGGTACAAATTGATCCATAAACATTTCATTACCAGCAAGCACTGCTCCTTTCATGGAGTATTTTATTCCTCTCATTTTAATTGCATCCAAAGCTGAGCACGGGGCTGGCAGATAATGAAACCAAAGCTGCCATTAACAGAAATGTGAAACTGTATTTCCTCCCTATTTTTGAAGTAGTTTTTTTTTTCTGCTTATCGTGGCAATCTGCTGCTCCACTTCTCAACCTGACAAATCTTCTGTAATTTTTTTTCTCCTCAGGAGGGGGAGGAATTCCAGCCAGAGGGGGATGAATTTTATGGATTTTTATCTCTCGCTCTTGGGCACTGCCCTCACTCCAGAGGTTTGTGTGGAGAGGAATGAGCTTCCAAAAACCCCATCCACTGTGGCATGGGAAGGAGAGGGCAGTTCTCCATCCTGGGGTGGATTTGCTGCAGGAATTCCGAGGCAAAGATATTTTTTTTCTTATTAAACTGAACTTCAGCAGATCAAAACAGAGCTCTGGGGCAGGAGTCTGGAGGAAGCCATGAGAACTGAGTTTGCTAAAGCCTCTGAAGATCAGAACAGAGCTCTGGAGTGATCCACAAAAACTGGGTTTGTTGAAGGCTCTGCAGATCAGAACAGAGCTCTGTGAGAAGGAAATCCACAAAAAACTGGATTTGTTAAAAGCTCTGCAAATCAGAACAGAGTCTGGAGCAGGAGATCCATGAGAAGTGGGTTTGCTAAAGATTCTGCAGATCAGGACAGAGCTCTGTGAGAAGGATTTTGGGGCAATCCATGAGAACTGGGTTTGTTAACAGCTCTGCAGATCAGAACAGAGTTTGGAGCAATCCATGAAAACTGGATTTGTGCAAGGCTCTGCAAATCAAAAGTCTGGAGTGATCCACAAGAACTGGGTTTGCTGAAAGCTCTGCAGATCAGAACAGAGCTCTGTGAGAAGGATTTTGGGACAGTCCTTGAGAACTGGGTTTGTTCAAGGATCTGCAGATCAAAACAGAGTCTGGCGTGATCCAATGAGAGCTGGGTTTGTTAAAGGCTCTGCAGATCAGAACAGAGCTCTGTGAGAAGGATTTTGGGGCAATCCTCAAGAACTGGGTTTGTTAAAGGCTCTGCAGATCAGAACAGAGCTCTGGGTCAGGAGTCTGGAACAATCCATGAGAACTGGGTTTGTTAAAGGCTCTGCAGATCACAACAGAGCTCTGTGAGAAGGATTTTGGAGCAATCCATAAGAACTGGGTTTGTTAAAGGCTCTCAGATCAGAACAGAGCTTTGTGAGAAGGATTTTGGTGCAATCCATGAGAACTGGATTTGTCAAAGGCCCTCAGATCAGAACAGAGCTCTGGGTCAAGAGTCTGGAACAATCCTCAAGAACTGGGTTTGTTGAGGGGTCTCAGACCAGAACAGAGCTCTGTGAGAAGGATTTTGGAGCAATCCTCAAGAACTGGGTTTGTTAAAGGCTCTGCAGATCAGAACAGAGCTCTGGGTCAGGAGTCTAGAACAATCCTCAAGAACTGGGTTTGTTGAGGGCTCTCAGATCAGAACAGAGCTCTGTGAGAAGGATTTTGGAGCAATCCATGAGAACTGGGTTTGTCAAAGGCCCTCAGATCAGAACAGAGCTCTGTGTTCAGCCCAGGAGCCGTGGAAGTGCCGCAGCCCTGGGACAGAAATGAGGAACTGCCTTTGGGAAGCTTTTTCTGAGGCTGGACAGGGGTGAGTGCTGCACTCAGCCTGACCAAATGGTGACAAATGGCCCTGGAAGTGGCTCCTGCATTAGGCACCGCGCTGTTGTTAAGCACATGTTTGGATCAGCAAATTCCCCCTGAGCTCAGGAGCTAAAGGACAATGTGAATCCTTTTCAGCTGCAATTTCCAGTGCTGCCCATTAAACCCTGCTGCTGCTGTTGTAGGAGCTGGCATTGTCCACAGAACAGAAAAAAAAAAAAAATCAGAATTTGCATTATGGAACAGCGATGTCTATTTTGATTAAGAACAACACTCTCCCCTGCTATCCTGTTTCATGAATATTTAAGTTAATTAAGCCCAGCAAAGATTTCATTTCAGCTTAATGACTTCTAAATGTGACTTCTTATGTCTGTGGAAATGAGTGAGATACGACAGGCACAGCTCTTAATACACTGAATTATGGAATTGAGGCATTTCCAAGGATATGGGGCGGCAGGGTTTTGTCCTTAGGAAATCCCTGAGCCTGTGGTGTGAGCTGGGCTGGAGGCCAAAGGGGCACCCACAACTGGAAAAGGGAGAAAAAAATACAGGAAAAATCTTGTGGGGCTGTGACAGAAGAGTGGGACAAACTTTGAGTGATTTTGGGGCTGAGTTGGTTTTGGGGCACTAAACCTCACCACAGGAATTCAGGACAGAGAAAAGCAAAGAAATACTCTCAAATTTTCTTACATTTCACTGATTTGGAGCAGAGGGGTTGCAGGGGGTGATTCTGCTTTGTAGCAAATATCAAATTTGCTTTTTTTTTTTTTAATTAAACATCCAGCCCAACTTCCTGAGCTGGCAGTTATGGGATGAGTGAAATGGAAGTTGTCATTCTGTATCATAATTGGAAATTGGAATTCTGCATCAGAATTGGAAGTTGGAATTTGCATCAGAACTGGAGAAATGGTTGCATATGCTTGGAAAATGAGTCTCTTTAAGCTTTGGGTGTTATTTTTTTAAAAAGCACCTGGACAGAATTATTGGCTGCTTTGGAAAATCTGACTCCCATTTTCTCAGGCATCGCTGAACCTCGGTGCCAAGGTAATTCAGAGCAGCTGATATTACTGGTAATGGTGGTTAAATACAGAGTTTATCCTAATGCTCATGCTGCCATCAAAAGAACCATCTCTGAAATCATCACTCTCAGGAGTAATTCCCAAATCCCATTAGTGGCTGGGCAACCTTTGTGCTCAGTCCTGAAAATGAGAGGATTATCTGTCCCTAAAAGGTCACATGAAGGCAACAAATGAGGGTTTTGGCTGGGGGAGAAGGAATTCAGAGCAGTTCCAGGCTTTTCAGCCACTCCTGACAAATTCCTGCCCTGTTCTTCCCAGGAAAAACCTGAATAACCCCCGAGGAAAATGTTCCTCGTTTCCTTCCTTCCTTGGCTAATTTGGAGCGCAAGGCTCCAAGATTTTGTATTTAAAATTTGTAAATTTAAAAGATTTTGTATTTGAAAATAATGTCCTGGAGTGACAAAACCTTTGTTGTTCTGTGAGAAATTCACATTTCTGTGGTGGGACAGGCAGGGAAATCCTGGGAATCCCCGGAGCTTGCCCTTTCCTGAAGGATCCACCAGCAGATGGGACTCCCAACAAACTCATCCCTTGCTTGGGCACCACCCAAATCTGATGAATGAGGCAGGGAATGAATTGTTGAGCTCTCCCAGGTTGTAAAAAAATCAAAATATTTGATTTTTTTTTCCTATCCTAATCCTTACAAGTGTGGGGGGAGCAGATTGAGATTCTGCCTGAAACTGATGGGTCTTGACTCCGTTTAAATCCAGCTAAGAGCGTTAAATTGACATCTAAGTAGGTGAGTCAAGTGCTAAGTCTCTTTCAGAACAAGCTGTAGGTGTGTTGTGATTCCAATTTATTTCTTTATGATTCCCCTAATGGGATAAAACCTACGAGAGGGATGGAAATGCTTGGGTGATGATCCAGGAGGGGAGGGGATGTGGTTTGAAGTGGGGAAATGACAAGGATTAAATTAAAATTATGTTCTCACCTGATGGAAGGGACTGCACAGAAGAGAACCAAGAGGGGGGCTCAGCCTCTGAGTTAGTTCTGATTTTGATTCTCTGAGTTCATCTTGATTTTTGGTTCTCTGACTTGGTCTTAATTTTGATTCTTTGAGTTAGTCTTGATTTTGATTCCCTGAATTCGTCTGGGATTTTGATTCTCTGAGTTTGTCTTAATTTTGATTCCCTGAGTTTATCTTGATTTTGATTCTCTGAGTTAATCTTGATTTTGATTCCCTCCCCATTCCTAACCTTCGACAAGTAACTTTTAAGTTACTCTGAACCTTCAAGGAGTAACTTTTAGAGTTTCTCTCGACCTTTCAGGAGTAACTTGAGAGTTGCTCTCAACTTTCAAGGAGTATCTTTGGGAGTTACTCCTGACCTTCAACAAGTAACTTTTAAGTTACTCTCAACCTTTCATCAGTAACTTTGAGTGTTACTCTTGATCTTTCTAGAGTAACTTTGAGAGTTACTCTCAACCTTCAAGGAGTAACTTTGAGAGTTACTCTCAACCTTTCAGCAGTAACTTTGAGTGTTACTCTTGACCTTTGACAAGTAACTTTGAGTTACTCTCAACCTTTGAGAAGTAACTTTGGGAGTTACTCTCAACCTTTCAGGAGTAACTTTAGGTGCTACTCTGGATCTTTGAGAAGTAACTTTAAAAGTTACTTTCCAGCTTTCAGGAGTAACTTTCACAGTTACTCTCAACCTTTGAGGAGTAACTTTGGGAGCTCCATGAATCCCGGGCTCTGCACGATTTATGGCGTAGGAGGGCTGACTCCCAGCCCTATTTGCACCCCAGCTGTGTTTTAGGTTGGCCCCTGCCCAACATCCCCTCAGCTGCTGAACATCCCTCTGCCCTTAGATGTCAAGAGAGATTCACGACTTTAATTCTTTTCTTGTGGTCTCCAGGCCAGATGGAGCTGTCACGACCACCCTTCCCAGAAGGAAAAGGAGGAGCACAGATGGTTCCCAGGCTGAACCTGTTCCACTTCCACAGGCATCAAAAATATAAAAATATAAGCCTTGTGTTGTCTGCTCCCCAAAAAGCACAATTCTGTAATGAAATTAGGGATTTGGAGCCCAAATATTTGCCTTGATGTTGTCTTTTGCCACCACAAAAGTCTGAAGGACCTTTGGGATTTATTGGTGTGTGTAAAACACTTGGAGACCCGAATATTATTTTTAGAGCTGATGGCAAAACATAGATAAACCCCCCCAAAACTGTTCTTTGGATAAAACGGGTTTGTATTTCTTTGGGGATGGATGGATTAGGAGCTGAGTCTTGCAAAACGTTTTCAGTATCAAAATTAGAACTTGATATTTTGCCCCTTAAAAAAAAAAAAGAACCTTTTCAAGAGGCTGACTTTTAACCAACTGCTGCTTCTTCAAAATTCTTTACGGTCTCCAAGTCGGATGTGCAAAATCCTGTCAGGTGTCCCAGTGAATAGATGAAAAACTTCCTTTATTTTTATAGTAAGGCATCTCTTTTTTGGCTTAAAAGTATGAGGCAGATGAAAAAATAGAAATATTAGAAGCCTTTGTATGGAGAAGTGTCTAATGAGGCAGCTTTATCTGCAGCGATGAGGAGATCTCTCAGTGAATGGAGGTTGAAAAAGCCTTAAATATGTCGTTAGTGCTAATCTGGGGTGTTTGATCTGGCCAAGGATCTTAATCTTCAGACATTTCACAAGAACTGAGACAGATTGATGCCTCAGTTTGTCTTGCCTTAACTTTGGCTGTTTTACTGCTGCAGTGCTGATCCCCAAGTTCAATGAACTCATTGAAGCTGCGCTGCAGAAATTCAACAGAAAATGGCTTTAAGCTCCTTCAGATTCTGGGTTAATCTTAGAGGAATGCCTTGGATTGTAACAAAACAAATGAGGGCTCCAAGAATCCTTTTCATTTCTGAAATTCAGTTTATCACAGTGGGGAACGTCACGTCTGAGAGTTTGTGGATTTACTCTTGAGGCTTTGTTGTGTTTTTAATTGCGTTTTGTAAAATGTTTTCTGTAATGGTGGGTGGGGGCAAGGTGAGGGAAGGAGATGGGGAAAGGTGAGGGAAGGAGATGGGGAAAAGTGAGAGGAGATGAGGAGATGAGGAAAGGTGAGGGAAGGAAATGAGGGAAAGGTGAGAGGAGATGGGGAAAGGGGAGGGAAGGAAATGAGGGAAAGGTGAGGGAAGGAAATGAGGGAAAGGTGAGGGAAGGAAACAAGGGAAAAGTGAGGGAAGGAGATTGGACAAGGTGAGAGAAGGAGATGGGGAAAAGGGAGTTTAGGAGGTAGGGGAAAGGGAACTGAAGGAGATTTTTATCATTTTCAGTGAGATTTAGGGAGACAGGGGGACTTGTTTGCTTGCTTGACAGAAGCAGGGACTGTCAGAGCTGTATTTCATGGCTTTTTAAGTCGTTGCATCACACCTGCTCCCCAAGTCTGAGGTATTTGCTCCTTCCCAGAGAAAATGCACATTCCCTGCAGCCAGGCACTGTGCAAACTCATCAGCTTTGCTGTTTAGATTATTGCCTGCTGCCTGGAATCCTTCACAAGGAGCCCTGTACTATCAGCAGCCCTTGTTCTCTTCGTTAGCACTGTCAAAGCAGAGTGGATGGGCATAATTACCGAGGAGTTCTGGGCTGCTGAAGTGGATAATGAAAAGTGCCACTGACACAGTCTTTGCATGCCATTAAAAAAAAATTAAGGTAATGATTCAACAGGCAGAGCTTCACCTGTGCTGCTGGTAGAGCTCTTTGTTCTGTGGCACTCCCAAAATCCTGTGGCGCTGCTTTCACTCAGACATCGCCCCAGCATCCCCTTCTCACCAGCAGAAATGCCCTGGGCTCTTTATTTACAGCTGGAAAACAAAGATTCCCCTTGGCATCAAGTCTTGAAGTACAAAGGTTGGGTTTGAAAGTTTGGTTGAGTTGTTTGGAGTTCAGGGGGTTTTATGACACACTTCTGGTGGCTATGAAGCCCTTTGGATGCCCAAATCTTGTGTGATCTGGCTCAAGTTGTGTCATAAATCACAGAATTGCTGAGCTTGGAAAAGACCTTTGAGGTCATCGGGCCAAACCAGCACCACCACTAAACCCTGTCCTCGAGTGCCACATCCACGTTGGAACATTTCCAGGGATGGGGACTCACCCACATCCCTGGACAGCCTATTCCAAAGCTTTCCAACCTTTTCCAGGCAGAAATTCCTGCTGGTGCCCACCCTGAGCCTGCCCTGGCCCAGCTATTATATTAAGGTATTAAGGATTGTTTGTAATTCTCTTCTCTGAACTTCTCATTGCTCTTTCCCAGAATGAAACCACCTATTTCCCTCTGCCATCCCACCAAACCCTTCCCCAGCTCCGTTCCCACCTCTGGACAAGTTCCAGCCCCTCCAGCTCTTTCCCAAATCCTTAAACAATATCTTGGAGTTTATTCAGCCATCTTCTTTTAGATCTTAGTTCACTACAGGTGGGCCTGATTTAATTAATACATTTCACAGGACTGGTTAATTAACAAGACACCCATTTGGTAAACACCCTTACAGTAAACATCACTTAAGACACATTAACATGGTCACGCTGCAGATATTAAGGATTGTTTATAATTCTCTTCTCTGAGCTTCTCATTGTTCTTTCCCAGAATGAAACCATCTATTTCCCTCTGCCATCCCACCAAACACTTCCCCAGCTCCGTTCCCACCTCTGGACACGTTCCAGCCCCTCCAGCTCTTTCCCAAATCCTTAAACAATATCCTGGAGTTTACCGACTGTCACCTGCTGCTGCCCGGGGGTGTTTTAAAGCCAGTCCCATTCATCTCAGGCTAAAGGGCCATTTCTCAGCCACTCCATAAAGCTCTTAACTGCCTGGCCCTGCTGCAATCCCGGGAAGATACGACACGCTGGATACCTGCTTTCAATTCTGCCTGTTAAGCCCCTTCATTTTCCCTGGGTTATTTCAGCATCAAGCTACTCCCTGCTTTATGCAGGAAAACCATTTATTTTTTAATGGAGCTCAACATTTGCAGCTCAGGCAGCAGCCAGTGGATAACTTCCACTTGTGGAACATTAAAAATCGGAAGGAGGAGGTTTTGGAAGTGATTTGGCACGGAGTTAATGACACCTCTTGCTGTTGACTTCTGTGGGGATGGAGGCAATAAAAAAATCACAAAGAGCAGCGAGAAGACATCAAGGATTGCCTCAGGATTGCCTTTGGATAGTGAAAAATCTTCCCTCATATTCATCAGCTTAATTTACATCAAGAACTCTGTTTATAGACTAGGTGAGAGGGGTTTTTTTCCCTATGCCTTTAAAAACTCCCCAGAATTCTTCATTAAATCCTACAAGGAGGTTCAAAACACTTAAAAATGCATGATTAATTTCTCTGCTGTTCTGTAGGGCTTTCACTGAATTGTTCAGCCTTGACTGGGATGTCCTGGGAGAATTGTGACAGAATTACTCAGAAAATTTCATATTCAGGGAGATTTTCTGCTGCAGATCTTCTCAGTGAACACAGCTCTGAGAATGATGATAAGGAGGGGAAATTGTACGGGGAGAGTCACTCTGCAAACATCTCATCCCTGCTAATATGATTTAATGCAGCTGGTAACAGTTTATGAAGATCCATCGCAATCTAGGAAAGCCTGAAAATTAGGAAGGGTGTGGATTAATGGAAGGAAAACTTGGCAGGATCCTTGTGAAAGATTCATTGATTTAACCACTCTTAGCTAAACGCTGCTGAGTCCACTTCCCAAACTGACACAGTGGTGGTGTGAAGGAACCCACAGGGGATGTCACAGCCAGCTGATATCTAATAAAACCCCTTATTTTTGGCACTCTGTGAAGGTTCCCTGCACTGTTGCTCCCTGGTGTTTGCCTGGATGGGCCCGGGCAGGTCTCAGAGCACAGGAGGAGGGACAAGGGGGCAGGATGTGCCAGGTTCTGGCAGCCAGTATTTTGGGAACAGGCTGGTTTTTCTCTCCCTCCCTAATGAGAAAGCCATACATAATGTCATGCACGATGACAAGGGGCCAAATCCACCCCTGCAGTCAGGGCTGATAAGATGAAAGGCTGCAGCAGGGAAGAGCTGTTGTACATGGAGTTCACGTCCGGAGCCAAGAGCGGCGTCTGTAAAAAGATGATGCCTCCTTCATGCAAAGCAGTTTGAGGCTCTGCCTGGGAATTTCCATATGGAAAACACCCTGGGCAGGCTTGAATTCCCTCAAGGAGAATTTGGGTTGGGATGGGGTGGCAGGAAAAATGCAGAGGGGGAAGAATTCTGCTCGCACCTCCCCTGGAGTTTGGGTCTGTCTCCATCCCCTTATCACAAAAACTGGGGTTTGATAAACACCCCCGGGCCTGCAGCAGCACTGAGGGATTTATTGGCTGCAGGTCCTGTGTCAGAACATCTGGAGCTGACACGCCAGGCTCTGCTCAGCACAGCTGCCTCGGTCCTTATCAGGGAATTCTGCACGAGCCGCTCTCCAACTCTCGTTGTAGCAGAAGTAACTTTCATCTGCGAGTGCAGATCAGGATGCAGGGGTATTATCAGGACTAGGAAGCATCTTTAACTGCCTCTCACCGCAAAGTTTCACATAAGCCTCTTTCTCTCAGCGTGTGCAGCGAGTAAAATCCGCAAGGAAGCTGGAGGCATTTTTTCCTGCAGCTTCAAGTCTCGCGCCGCGCTCGGAGCAAGGGCTTGAATTTCAGAGTGAATTTCTTGGCCACTTGAAAGGCCCAGCCCGCTCCCACTGTTCCCTTTGTGCTCAGGAGAGGAACAGAGGAGCAGAAATAGGTTAGGGAGTAAATGAGAGTGGTGGTGGTGGAGACGTGGAGCTGCCTTGATGTATTCGCGGCGGACGTTGAAAAGATGTTCCCGTGTAAAACACGGCGCGGGACGAGCTGGGAGCATGAGCTGCTCTGACATCTGCTTCAAACCATGATGTCAAAGCAGCTCCAGCGCGCCTGAAAAGCTCCTGAAGTGGAAAGTTCCTGCTAGGTTTGGTGATTTGGAACAACACTCGCAAGGAGACAGGCATGGTACAAGCCCTCAGGCTTTTTACCTGAGCACGCCTGTGCTTTTCTTCTGCTGCTTATTGAATTTTGGGGTTGTTTCTTGACGGCCTCGGCATCTGCAGTAATTGGCTTCCTCAGCTCAGATCAAACGGTTTAGACAAAAGGGCTCTTAAACAGAAGATATCTGCATAAAGCAGCATGGAAAGAGCTGCCTTTAAAGAGCTTTTCTGTTCTTTTTTTGCAAAAAGTTTGTGGCAGATTGTGCACCCTGGTAAAGGAGCGGCTCAGCGTGAGCTTTGCTCTGCGAACTTCATTTATTTGGGGTTTTGTTGGAGGGATTCACTGCACGAGGCTTTGGAAAAGGTTATCTTGGTTTCTGTGCAGGAAATTCTGGCTTGGACTGGAACCGTGAGCCCAAAGAGAGCTTTGTGAGCAAACCCAAAATCTCCCAGATCTTTCCGAAGGGCTGGAGATCATCCTGTGGGGGCTGCAGGTGCTCAGTATCTCTGCCAGCCAGGCTGCTGCCACTGGGATTTCCACCTGCAAACCCAGGTGCCAAACCTGGGTTATTTTATTTTATTTTATTGCGGATAATTTTTTTTTTTTTTTTTTTTTTGTGAATAACCTGTCCTTTTCTTGTGGCTCCTTGGCTCCATCCCCCAGACCTCTCCTGATAACTCGAGTTTTTCCCTTGCTCCAGGAGTGTCTTCTCCATCCAAGCGCCGTAGCTCAGAGCAATGTCACTTGAATGGCTCTTGAAATTAGCTCTGTCTGGGAGAGAATCATTTAAATTCCACTGTTCAAACTCCTGGTGATTGAGAACCAACGAAACTGCTGTGAAGGCTTCAGGAACTCGCTAATGGCTGGAAAGAAGAGGGTCAGGGTCTGGTTGGGAATCATTTAAAACCCTTCCCTGCCCATTACTCACTCTCTAAGTGACACCTTGATAGTTGCACGAGGGTAGTTAAACATGAATTGTTAATACCACCAGCTTTTCTAGGGAGGGCTCCTTTTGCTCCCAAACGAAGCTGATTTATTTTTGTGCCGCTTCCCACCGGTTGTCGGGGCCGTTAAATATCCGTAATTGCCTGGAAATGGATTCACAAAATAGAGTCCTGGTAATTCAGAGATCTGCGAGCTGGGGTGTTGGTCCTGCGGGCAGCTCTCCCTTGGGAATGAGGAGCCTGAAATCACCCAGTGCCTCCCTTGGGTTCTTTATCTGCTCACAGTGACCCTGTGAAAAATGCATGTCTTTTCTGATTGGTTTTTTGCAAATATTAAAATGAATATTATATGTGTTGTGTTAGAAAGTGATGTTGTATTAATTCTCTTAAGTAGTGTGTTAAATATAGTTTTAGGTTATAAAAATTATTAAAACAGAAACGATGCTATGTAGGATATGGTTTTAAAGAAATGAGATAACAGCCACAGGACACTTGAATCTTTCAGAGGAAAAGAATTTATTGCCCTCTTATCAGAAGAAAGTAACATATATTATATTATATTATATTATATTATATTATATTATATTATATTATATTATATTATATTATATTATATTATATTATATTATATTATATTATATTATATTATATTATATTATATTATATTATATTATATTATATTATATTATATTATATTATATTATATTATATTATATTATATTATATTATATCGTATTATATCATATATCATATCATATCATATATTATAACTATATTATATTAAAGAATGCTATACTAACTATAATAAAGAATACAGAAAGGATACAGACAGATGGCAGATTATAATACAGATTAATATATAATATCATTGATAATAATATAATTATTATATGTTATATATAGAATGATTATATTATTATTAAATAATAATATAAATATAATTAATAATAATATTACAGATTATCTTTGTATTTCTTCTTCTTCTTCTTCTTCTTCTTCTTCTTCTTCTTCTTCTTCTTCTTCTTCTTCTTCTCCATTTTCTGCAGTGATGTTGGCACTTTGGGATTGGTCTAGAGTAGAAGTGCACTGTCTAACACAGGTGATGGGTATTGGGAATTAAGTGTAAATGTGTTATACGTAGTTTGTAGCATAAAAGGACAACACAGAGTGCCCATGGCTGCCCTGCTGAGCACATCTCGGCTGGGCAGAAAGAAAATTTTATAGATAAGAATTAATAAACAATCTCAAGACCGAAAAGTGAAGAGTCCAGACTCGTTCTTCAGTTGCGTGGGCTGGAGCAGAGACACCCTGCACATCCTGGGGCAGAATTAACAACCAAAAACCCGAGACCGATCCCCCTGAGTGTCTGGGATGCTGCTCCGCAGCCGCGTCCCACGAGAATCCCGACATGCCGAGCTACAAGGCCCAGCTGAGCAGAACAACCCAGCAGCTCGTGTCTAATCCAGCTCCATTCGCCACGGATGCTGATTATCTCTGAGATCCATGAAAACAACTGTGATAAATTACTTGACAAACAAGATTAAAATCCCTGAAGTTCTTCATTGTTCCCACCCGCTTGTAGGCATTAAAAGTGCTCTGTCACATTAACCCAAACTCCTTCTCATCCTCCCCGACTTGCCGTGTCTCCTTCCAATTGTTTTCAAACTATAAATTTGAAAATTTAAATATAAACTTTGATTTAATAACATTTAATTATTATATTTAATATATAGAAATAAATATTCTATATTATACATTATACGTTATATATTATATATTATATATTATATATTATATATTATATATTATATATTATATATTATATATTATATATTATATATTATATATTATATATTATATATTATATATTATATATTATATATTATATATTATATATTATATATTATATATTATATATTATATATTTCTATTCTGTTCTGTTAATAATACATAATATATATAATATAATATTGTATAGCATTCTATATTGTATCTTTAATGTAATATAATATACATATATCTATATATATCTACATATACATACAATATAGAATTATATATATATATAGTTTAATATAATGTAACTTTATAGTATCATAAAACAATCAATCAGCCTTCTAAGAACATGGAGCCAGACTCGTCACCCCTCCCTTCATCTGGTCACCCCACAAATCCAACACAGCCCAAGTGCCACCTCCTGGCGCTCCCAGGTGGGATTTGTGGCACCACAACCCCTTCCAACAGCTGGGAACAGGGCTGAACCCCTGGATTGGCTCCAAACACCTCAGAGTGAGTGAAAACTGCAGGGATGGCTTTGGAGCATCTCCATGGCATCGGGCTCCAAACACCCCAGAGTGAGTGAAAATTGCAGGGATGGCTTTGGAGCATCTCCCTGGGATCGGGCTCCAAATAATCCAGAGTGAGTGAAAACTGCAGGGATGGCTTTGGAGCATCTCCATGGGATCGGGCTCCAAACAATCCAGAGTGAGTGAAAACTGCAGGGATGGCTTTGGAGCATCTCCCCGGGATCGGGCTCCAAATAATCCAGAGTGAGTGAAAACTGCAGGGATGGCTTTGGAGCATCTCCCTGGGATCGGGCTCCAAACAATCCAGAGTGAGTGAAAACTGCAGGGATGGCTTTGGAGCATCTCCCTGGGATCGGGCTCCAAATAATCCAGAGCAAGTGAAAACTGCAGGGATGGCTTTGGAGCATCTCCCTGGGATCGGGCTCCCAACAATCCAGAGTGAGTGAAAACTGCAGGGATGGCTTTGGAGCATCTCCCTGGGATCGGGCTCGCTGCTGGATTTTGGGAAGCAGCCATGCTTGGCTGGAGCTGCAGATCTGTCTCCATTAGGGCTCAGCTCAGGGTGCCTTTGGCTGCTTTGTTTTATCACTTTAAAGCGCTGGGTGATGCTGCATCGATGAATCCTGAATTAAGGAAATCTGCAAAGGAGCAACAGCCTTATCTTAATTAAGCAAAATCTATGGCTCCTGCCACAGCCTGGACCAGCAGCCAGTCAGCCTTGGAACAGGATGTTTTTCTGCTCTTTGATACTCCTTTTGGGGATTTTTAGTATAGGATTTGGGGTTGGGGACAGAAAAGCACATGGGCTGGAAGTACAAATGGCTGTGACACAAGGGGAGAGAGATAAAGGTACTTGATAAAGAGTTTTTCATGTGGTCTCTCCACTTTTAGCCCCTTTGAAGTTGATGTTTACATTCTTGTAACAAACTTTTTCACGCGCTTTTATGTAAATAATTATTGTTTGACTTTTTTTCCCGGAGGAGGAGAAATTTGATGGGCTGTTGGTTTGCCCAGTGGCATTGGAGAGGTGGCACTGTCACCCTCCAACCCACTGTCACTTTGGGAAATCTATAAATGTTGGAGTCAGAAAATGAACTTCCCTTCTTCTTACTTTGGAGGTTCCAACATAATTTTATTTCATGACCTATAGCAACACCCCAGCCTGGCTGCTCCTCCTTCTCTTCCTCACAACAAACTGAGAGAAATCGTGGATTTGTCTGTCCAAACAAGCTGTGGGGTTGCTGATGGATAAAACCAGCACTGGGAGGTAAAAGAAGCAATGGGAAGGATCCCACTGATTGATGAATGGAAAAAGATATTTGCTTTTACAAATAAACTTTAGGTTTGCTGATAAATGAAATTAGACATTGAAAGATGAAACAATGGGGAAGAAAACCCCCTAAATTCTGTAAGAATTAAAAATTAAAAGGGAGGGTTATATATTATAGGGGAATCTTTGGGATCAGGGGTTCTGGCAAGTCTGAACCTCTCAAGTACCTCTGAAATGGGGAAAAAAAATACCTAAATTCTGTAAGAATTAAAAATTAAAAGGGAGGGTTATGCGTTAGAGGGGAATCTAAACCTCTGGTGTTTGTGGATCAATTTTCCTAACACAAATAAACTTTAGGTTTGCTGATAAACAAAACTGGACATTGAAAGATGAAAGAAACAATGGGGAAGAAAAACCCCTAAATTCTTTTAAAAAAATATTTTTCTTTTTTTTATATTTTTCACACCTCTGGTGTTTGTGGATTAATTTTCTTAACACCAATACTGACAATCAGGTCAGGGCACCTTAAATGTTTGGGAGAAGTGGTTTTTGTCCTTTTCCTGAGCCTGTCTGCTGGCATTACACGGGGAACAGGAACACTCATGCGTTAAGGATGGATCGCTCCATTTTCTTCCCAAATAACAGAGGAAAGGGAAGCAGCTGTGACAACTTAAGCATTGAGGGATCATAAATCATCCTCCCCTTCCCTCATCCCCCCCACATATCGCGAAAAATAAATGTGGAGCCCTTTCGGGGATGATTTTTGCGCTTTTCATTTAAACTACGGGGTTTGGAATTAAAATAATTTGGAATTGTTTTAAGAAATAAGCGGTGAAATTAAAATGGCAAAGGGGGTAACAGTGGAGAAGACTTAGGAATGAAATAGTGCCACAGGCCTGGTGTTCCACAATGTCCGTGAGAATCCCCCAGAACGTCCACAAGAATCCCCTCAATTTCTGATGGAAGTGGTGATAATAAGATTTCAGCTGATAAACGCATCAGGTTTTACAAGAACTGCTGTTGTTTAATGGTTGTGGGCAAAAATAACTTCTGTTGTTGTTGTTGTTTGACTGATTCTGCTCCTGGGTTGTGGATGTTCTGGGTTAATTCATATTGAAGCCACACCACCTGAAATATTCAATTTTTTTTCCTAATTTCTGCCTGTTTTCCTTCATCCTGTGGACCTAAGGGACACCCATGGCCACAGAAATTTTCTTAATATTGATTTCAGAGCTTGCTCCTGCACCAGCCTCTCCTCGGGCTCAGCTCCCATTACTCTGCATGGCTGCTTCTCCTTTTCCTGGCCGAGGCCATTTACTTTTTTATTTGCTCTTTTTATTTTCCTCGGGGAAAACCCATTCCTGGCGTGTCCCAGGAAAACCTCCTGGAGTCTTTCTTGATGTTTCAGAGAACACCTTGTCTGAGCCTCCGCAGGATTTCAGCCTTTACCCTGCCCAAATTTCAATATATTCAAGCCATAAATGTTAATTTTTGGGGGGGTTTTGCCTCTTTAGAGACTGTCAGACTCACTGCATCCATATTTTCCCCCAAACCGTGAAATTTTACCTCTTATCATTTGCCTTATCACTGCAACGCACAAGGAAACCACCTTGTCTGAGCCTCCACAGGATTTCAGCCTTTACCGTGCCCAAAATTTCAAGATATTCAAGCCATAAATGTTAATTTAATTTTATTTTGGCCTCTTTAGGGACTGTCAGACTCACTGGATCCATATTTTCCCCCAAACCATGGAATTTAACCCTCTTATCATTGCAGCACACGAGGAAGACACCTTTATACTTCGAAGAGGTTTTTAACCTTCCCTCTTTAAGGTTAATCAGGCCCATTAGCAGGAGTTAATTAAAGTAATTAGGTCGGTTAGAAGACTCTCCTTGGCCTTTGCCAAGGCTGGGAACCTCAGTAAACAGCCGAGATTAATGGCAGCGTCGTGCGGTAGTTTATCCCTTGTTTTTTTGGGAGATTGATGCTCTCCGGGATGATTTTATCATAAATATTGCAAATCGCCCCAGCCTGTCCTTTGCTGCCTGACTTGGCGCATTAAACTTTCATCCTCCCCAGCCCGCCCTGAAGGATCTGCGGGTGAAAACGGCAGGATTTGTTTCTCCCCTGGGGGAGTTCCATGGAGATGTTTAAGGATCTTCTGTGCCATTGCTTCTGCTCAGCGCGGGCTGGTCCTGAGCCTCCGCGACATCTCCTTCTTGTTGTGTTTTGGCCACCAGCGATTTTCTCCTTGCTCCAGGCCCTGACATCGCTGACAGCCACGCTGGGTTCACTTCAGCTCCAATCTCGTCTCGCACCGGGGGGGGGGAAAAAGTCGCTTTTTTTACACTTTTTTTAAAAAAATTTCTTTTTGACAACACAGCTGCGATTTCCCCCCACCTGCTGCTGCTCGTAGCAGGACGGGGAATCTTCCCTCTCCACCTCTTCCCTCCCATCTCCTCTCCAATGACATTTTCCTGGTGAAATCTGGAATTTTCCTCACTTCTGGGATGTTTTTAAGCGGAAAAAGTGTAGATTTAGAGGGATATGGGGAGGAATGGAAGGTGAAAAGTTGGGAATAGCGCAGTGCAAGGAGGATGGAAAATGGAGGGGCAGGACAAGAGGGAATGACCTTAAACTGGAGGAGGAAAGGGTTAAATAAGATTTTGGGAAGGAATTCCTCTCTGGGAGGGATATTGGGAAGAATGGAAGTGTGAAAAGTTGGGAATTGCAGACTGCAGGGAGAATGGGGAGTGTGGAATATTGGGATATTGGGGGATTGGGAATTGCAGGAGTGAAGAGTGGAGGGACAGGACAAGGTGGAATGGCCTTAAGCTGGAGGAGGAAAGGGTTAAACGGGACTTTGGGAAGGAATTCCTTCCTGTAAGGTTAGGGAGGGGCTGGGATGGATATTGGGAAGAATGGAAGTGTGAAAAGTTGGGAATTGCAGAGTGCAAGGCCCATGGAGAACGGAGGGACAGGACAAGAGGAAAGGAATGGCCTTAAACTGGAGAAGGAAAGGGTTAAATGGGATTTTGGGAAGGAATTCCTGGCTGGGAGAGTGGGGAGAGGCTGGGAGGGATATTGGGAAGAAGCGTGAAAAGTTGGGAATTGCAGAGTGCAAGGAGGATGGAGAGGAGCCACAACTCCTTTAGGAATTCCATCCCAGCTCCTCGCCACCCTCATGGGGGAGAATTTTTTCCCACCTAAACCCAAACTCTTCCAGTTTAAGCCATTCCCTGCTACCCCATCATTCCATCCCCCTGTAAAAATCCAGGCTGGACCCTTCCAGCCAATCCCATCGAGGAAAAATCAACTTGATAAAAGATGTGGAGCCGAGGTGCTCCCACCAGAACCTCTGCAGCCATAAAAGAGGTGAAACTTCCCCCAAAACCCTCGGAGCGTTCAGTGCAAGCACCAGGAGCCAAATCCAGCAGGGATAATAACAGAGTCAAGGATAAAGGGACAAAGTGAGTCAATCCAATCATTATGCAGGGATAATATTTCTTACTGTCCAAAGAGAATATTAAGCTGCTGGCTAGGAAGAAAAAAAAAAATAAAATGAATAAGCAGAAAAAGTTATTAAGGAATGATAATGGAGGGAAGGGAATATTATGTTGATTCTCCCAACAGTTATGAATGAATAAAGATACAGTGGCTGTGATAAAAAATCACATTTCCCTGGAGAGAATGGAAAAAAAACCCAGGCACTGCCAAACCCTGATCATTCTTTCAAATGCTGAGCATGGAAATAACCCCACCTTTTCAAGTTTGCTGCTGATAAGCCCTAATCGGACCCTCTGAGTCATAAAAACATTCCCAGATTTCCATCTGCTTGGAGAGGAGCAATAAATCACCAGGACGGGGCAGGCAGCAGCCCTGGAATCACTCGTTTGGCACTTAAAAAATAAAAGTGAGAGCGACAAACCTGCCGTGGGTTTGGTGGCTGTAATACCTCAAATATTTATAATGCATCAAACGTCGCTGTGCTGCAGCAGCCACGGAACGGTGGGAGCAGCAAAGAATTGGAATTGGAAAATCAAACGGCGCCTCAGCGCTGGAGGAGTCGTTGGCTGCGTCAAAGGGTGGATTTTTTTAAAAATAAACAAAAAATTGGGGATTCTATCAAGTGTCCCCTCCCCTCAAGGTGCGTTTTGCATCTTCCTGCAGATCAGGGAGAACTGGGCTGGGGAGCCTTGAACCAGGAGGGGTTTTATGGTGGAAATTAATGAAAACGAGCTGGCATGGAATTCTGGGTGGTGGGAGCCGCAGGATTCTGGGTGGTGGGAGTGGGAGCCATGGAATTCTGGATGGTAGGAGCCATGGAATTCTGGATGGTGGGAGCCATGGAATTCTGGGCAGGGGAGCCATGGAATTCTGGGCTTTGGGAGTGGGAGTTATGGAATTTTGGGTGTTGGAGCCACAGGATTCTGGGCAGGGGAGCCATGGCATTCTGGGCTTTAGGGGTGGGAGCCATGGGATTCTGAGCATTGGGAGCCATGGAATTCTGGATGGTGGGAGACGTGGAATTCTGGTCTTTAAGGGTGGGAGCCATGGGATTCTAGGCAGGGGAGCCATGGAATTCTGGGTGGTGGGAATAAGAGCCATGGAATTCTGGGTGGTGGGAGAGAGAGACATGGAATTCTGGGCACTGGGAGTGGGAGCTTTAGAATTCTGAGTGGTGGGAGTGGGAGCCACAGGATTCTGGGCAGCAGGAACCATGGAATTCTGGGCTTTGGGAGCCATGGAATTCTGGGTGTTGGAAGCCATGGAATTCTGGGCTTTGGGAGCCATGGGATTCTGGGCTTTGGGAGCCATGGAATTCTGGGCTTTGGGAGCCATGGAATTCCGGGTGTTGGAAGCCATGGAATTCTGGGCTTTGGGAGCCATGGAATTCTGGGCAGTGGGAATGGGAGCTATGGAATTCTGGGCTTTAGGGGTGGGAGCCATGGAATTCTGAGCGTTGGGAGCCATGGGATTCTGGATGCTGGGAATGGGAGCCATGGAATTCTGGGGAGCAGGAGCCACGGAATTCTACGTGGTCGCAGCGGGAGCCATGGGATTCTGGGCATTGGGAGCAATTAAATTTTTATTTTTCCTAATAAAGAACTGTCATTCCTATTCCCACACCTTTGCCTGAGAACTCCTTAATTTAAAAACTACAACAATTCAGAGGGAAGGGGTTTTAATTTCCCATTTCAGGGGAGGCTCCTGCCTTCCTTATCAGACACCTGGCTCTGCAAACCAAGACAGCTGGGATTGACCTTTCCCCCTCCACCTGGAGCGAGATTAAACCCCAGCAGATGCTTGGAGCGGGAAATGGGCTCTCACCCAGTCCCAGCTGAGCATCTGGAACGTTTCCTCCCTGCAGCCTGCTGGGGAGGCAGTCTGGGGAGCGATTCCTGCTGCTCCCTTCTGCTGTTTGCCACGGGCTTTTCCAGCCCTTCTGCTGGCAGTGGATGGGTCTGAGAGGGAGAGGCAGGACGGGGATCTTGGCTCCATCAGGGGGATCAGAGTGATCTGGGATGACGCTGGTGGATGCTGGAATCCTGCACCAGGATGCTGCTGGTCCAGGCACTGCAAAATGAGTTGAGCGCAGCCCAAGCTCTGAGCTCTCCATTGTGGGGGACGGGACAGGTGTAAGTCCAATGGTGTCAGGAACTCACGCCTTAAAAAAGGAACTCACTAGGCTGCGGCAAAATATCTAAATATGGTTAACATTGTAACCAGACCAGTGAAGAGATTTTTGCTTTTGTTTCTAGCGCATCAGTCTCAAAATACAAAATGGAGACATGACAGCTCACTGATCTACACTAAAAAAATGTCTCTTTTAATAGGGCTCATACAGCAATACATAAAATCATCTCAGACTAGAATTCAGCTAATCAGATACAGAAAACACGTATTGACAAGCATTTTATCTAATCTTATAAAACATACGTAATCGTAGCTAAAACAAAGACTAGTTCATAAGAGACAAAGAACAGAGTTCTATTCATGCTAATTTTTTAAAGATATACATTAAATAACTTTGTTGCCATCTTAAAGCTAATTTTACAGAGACTCGTAGTTTGTCATGTCTACTGCTTGGGAAACTTTTCTGCTTGCATGGGAAACTTTTCTGCTTGCATTTGCAATGTTAACAAAATTTCAGTCTGAGGCCTACATACTTCTTTTAACCATTTCTTAAAAATCTTCTAACTTTATGGATTCCAACATCCATTCCTCACTGTGACCCCAAATTTCACCTTTTTTGGCCACTTTTTGCCATGAAAATCCTGCTTTGGGCATCTTTTGGTGAAGGAGTTCATGGAAGTTTCCAGGCCCAAGCTCCCGGGGATGGATCTCGGTGCTGGATGTCTAAATTGGGATTTCGCCCTTGCGGTTATCTGGCACATGCAGAAAGTTGTTCTTGCTCTCAGGAATGAAGTAATCCTAAAGGTTAAGCCTGTGGGGTGTTCTCAGCCCTGCAAGAATTAATATGGTGACATTTAACTGCTATTAGGAAAAAAAAAAAATCTCATTTTTTGCTTTCCCACACCCCTGCCTTCCCCTCCTTTTCATTTTTCCCTTGGAAAAGCACATGAGGCGTTTGTTTTGTAGCAGTGGCTGTTTAAAATAAATCCACAGCTCCCACCACCGTCCCTGCCTGGGCTAATGCAGATGGATTGGCTTCATCCTGAATTTTTACTCAATTCTTCCATGGGGAAGCCTGTCCCAGGAAACAGGAATGGGATCCCAGCAGGTCCCAGTGGGAAATCTCCACGGGGGATGTCACAGTTTGCAGTTTTTCATTAATTTGGGGATTTTTTTCCACCAGCTGTGCTGGTCCCTGAGGTTGGCCTGGTGGAGGAGAAGTGGACAGGAGCCGTGGATTTGTTGTTTTTCCTGAAGTGTAGGGTGGGATATAATCTATGCCCAGGTTCGGGTGTCCCTACCTTGGCATCATTTTACTCCTCCAGGCAGAGCTGGCTCTCCTCTCCCTATTATTTTGTTGGACAAAAATGACTTCCAACATATTTAGCTTCTTAAAAATATCTTTATTTATCAATTTCATGCAAGAAATGAGAGAATAATCCTGTTTTGGGGGCTTGGTCCAGTGGAATCTTTTCCCCTTGGCTCTGCTGGGGTTTTGATCATGATTTTTCTCTTTTTCTCTCCTTATTTTCATCCCTTTTTTTGCTCTCGTTTCTCTCCACTGAAACCAAGCCCGCCTCGATTAATATCAGTTATCCTTGCTGTAAAAATCAGCCCATTCATCAGAATAAACAACCCCTCTCTAAAATGATGACCATAAAAAAGGGCTGAGTTAACACAAATTTTCCTGCTTTTTAAGGGAATGACCATCCTTGGACAGGCACAAAAACAGATCAATAAATTTTTTGTTTCCTGTAGTTTTCTCTCAAGATTAATATTTTTAACTTAAATATTGAGAACACACAGGCGAGTTATGATCCACTTGTGCAGTTTTCTACAGCCAACAATTTCTCTGCTATCAAAAGCTGATTGATTTTCCATTTAAATTACTCCTAAAGAGTCTCAGTTTATGAAGTCAAGTGGACATAAAAAAGCTACAGATGCATAAGGGAGGAATTTGGGGACGTGATGGAGTTGCTTTGTTTTGTGGAAATCCAGATCAAAGATACAAGGAAAAAATCTGGGAAAGATCCAGCCAAAAAAAAAGAATTTATTAAAAATTTTAACTAAAAGGATGAAGATTTGGGACACTGTTTGCAGTGGCTGTGTCAGCCCCTTTTTGGTAAATCTCTCCATTGCTTTTGTACCTTTTATTATTTTATTTTAAATTGTCACCACTTATTTCATCTCATTGCTCTGGAGAGCAGCTCCTCCCGGCTCTGATCCTTTCTGTTATTTATTCCTGTTTCCCAAAATATCAGGGATGTAAATCCAGGGATCCTTCACCCCAAATCTTACGAGCCATTTGCTGGAGATGTCACCGTGGCCTGATGGCAGTGATAGGATGGAGTGGCCCTAAAAAATCCCTTTTTGATGGATGGAATGGCCCTAAAAAATCCCTTTTTTGACTGGATGGAATGACCCTAAAAAATCCCTTTTTGATGGATGGAATGGCCCCAAAAAGGCCCTTTTTGATGGATGGAATGGCCCTAAAAAAGCCCTTTTTTGACTGGATGAATGAAAGAACACCAGGGCTTCTTTCGTTCCAGGTTATTCCCAATATTCTTTAAAAATGGCAACTCACAAATCCACTTTTATGGGAGGCTTGTGCTCAACAGATATTTTTTTTTTTCCTGCATTATTCTTCCCTTCTAAAAGCAGAGCATTATTTAAAGTGTCAGCCCACAAAACTCCCATAAATAATGAGCTGGGAAGCAGGGAAGGCCACGGGCTGTGCCTGCCGTGAGAATTCCAGAATTTACTCAACTCCCAAAGTCCTAAACCAGCTCTTTCCCCAAAACATTTGCAACCAAACTGCTCCCTGCAGCACTTGTGGATTCAATGACAGGAATTTTTAGGAGTGCTGTAATATAATTTGTAAATGATGTTGATTTACTCATTCCAAAGGCTTTTGAAGGAAATAGATTGTGTTCATTTTCTCCAACAAGCTGCACATTCAGAAACAACCATTGGAACGCTCCGTTTAAATATATATGCAATTAAACTAATGATGTTTTAGAGCATCCTAAATAACAACACAGCGCAGGGACAGCTGTCCACAGCCTCTGTTTAGGTTTACAATTCTGCTGCACAGTTTGCTGGTTTAATTTTTTATAAATATTGGTCAAAATGATTCTTTTTGCTGCATCTCTGAGAGCAGCAGCTGCCCCCAGCTCAGAACTGGCCGTGAGAGGAGGAGAAGGTGGAAATAAAAGAAAATAAAAAGCTGTTCAGGTGTAAAATTGGGGGGAATCTTGATGCTTTCTGATGGTGCAGAGACATTCCAGGGGAAAGGAGAATTAGGCCCTGGAATATCCAGTGTAATTATGCAAATTGGTGTGACAGAAAGGGGTTTAATTGGGGATGCTTGATGAGATTTGAACAATGCCAGGTCATGGGTTGGGGTGGGCTGGTTCTGTCAAAGGGGCTCAGGAGAAGAAACACGCCGGGAGCTTTGGTGAGGAGTTTCCTGATGTTTGCCTTCATGGAATCGTGGAATCGTGGAATCATGAAATCGTGGAAGCATGGAATCATGGAATTGTGGAATCGTGGAATCATGGAAGCATGGAAACATAGAATCATATAATCGTGGAGTCGTGGAATCACGGAATTGTGGAATCATGGAAGCATGGAATTGTGGATTTGTGGAATCATTGAATCATGGATTCATGGAAGCATGGAATCGTGGAAGAATGAAATCACGGAGTCATGGAATCATGAAATTGTGGAAGCATGGAATGGTGGAATTATGGAATCATAGAAGCATGGAAGCATGGAATGGTGGAAGAATGGAATCACGGAGTCATGGAATCGTGAAATCACAGAATCATGGAAGCATGGAATCATGGAAGAATGGAATTGTGGAATCGTGGAATCCTGAAATCATGGAATCTTGGAATCATGGAATCGTGGAATCGGGGAATCATGGAAGCATGGACTCATGGAAGCATAGAATCATGTAATCATGGAATTATGGATTTGAGGAATCATTGAATCCATGAATTGAATTCCAATTCATTGAATTCCATGAGTTCAATGGAATCATGGAATCATAAAATTGTGGAAGCATGGAATCACAGAATCATGGAATCATAGAATCATGGAATCATGGAGTCATGGAATCCTGGAGCAATTTCTGTTGGAAGGACCTCAAAGCCCACCCAGTGCCACCCCTGCCATGGCTGAGACACCTCCCCCTGTCCCAGGGTGTTCCAAGCCCTGTCCAAGCTGGCCTTGGACACTTCCAGGGATGGGATCCCTGTTTCCCATCAAGAATTTCCCAGGAAGGGATTTTCCCCACACAGTCCAGTTCTTTCCCCACACCAAATTCCTTTGATTATTTTATCTCCTCAGTAAATAAATCTCCAAACAAAACTCACTTCCAGATAACGATCCCTGGTTTGAACTCGCATCACCTCCCAACATCTCAGCCACCTCTTCATGCCAGTAATTTCTGCCTCTGTTTTCCACCAGCCCTTCTGAGGTGCTTCCACTCCGCGCAGGAATCGCCACCGTTCAGCTCGTTAGGAGCCGAGACCCCTCATTAACTGCGGGTATTAAATGAAACAGCTGAGTTGGTTCCCAAACCAACAGCGGCACGGCCGCCTCTCCCTGGGATTGAGAGACTTTGTCATCCCCTTCATGGATTAATTATATGGTCCATTATACCGAAATGAGGGGTTTGATATCGAGACCGGTTTTGTTCTTGAGCTTTTTCTACTCTGCAGCTGCTTTAATGCTCTTTATCTTTCTGGGAACGAGCAGCAAATTACAGATTTCTTAACCTGAAGGATGAATTTAGAGCAGCTTTGAATGTCTCTTGTTTTAAAATGAGTTCCAGGAGAAATGTCCAACCTGCAGAGGGGGAGGCTGGTGCAGCTCTGCCCTGCCATGATCCCTCCAACATTTTTTGGAAGCAGCCAAAAAATGGGAACAGACCTCAGCCCCACATCCCCAAGTGGAATTTCCTGGCCTTGGAAGGAATTTCACCTCTTTGGGCTCCACTTTCCTCCAGCCCTGTGGGTTTAGAGCCTTGATCCACCAATAACTCCTGATTTTAAGCCTAAACTGGGCTAACTGGGGGAAAAAAATCTCTTTCGCTCATCCCAAAACTGCTCTGGGAACTGAACCAAAATGGTGTAAATGAGAAAAAAAAATTATGATTGCTTCAAAATCTACTAAAAACAAACAAAATTGATGGATCAAAGGTGTTCTACAGCTTCAGGACAGCCAGGCTGGGATTGGATGAGGACAAAGCTTGGATTGGACGGGAACAAAGCTGGGATTGGATTGGATTGGATTGGATTGGATTGGATTGGATTGGATTGGATTGGATTGGATTGGATGGGGACAAAGCTGGGATTGGATGGGGACAAAGCTGGGATTGGATTGGATTGGATTGGATTGGATTGGATTGGATTGGATTGGATTGGATTGGATTGGATTGGATTGGATTGGACTGGATTGGGACAGAGCTGGGATTGGATGGAGACAAAGCTTGGATTGGATTGGATTGGATTGGATTGGATTGGATTGGATTGGATTGGATTGGATTGGATTGGATGGAGACAAAGCTTGGATTGGATTGGATTGGATTGGATTGGATTGGATTGGATTGGATTGGATTGGATTGGATTGGATTGGACTGGATTGGGACAAAGCTGTGTCACGTCCAGGACACTCAGGCTGGGAGGAGCTGGGGGTGGTTCTATTTCCCCTCCCTCCACCTGAGAGCTGGGCAGCCACATCCAGAAGCTCAAGGAATTCTTGGGCATCAAAGCTGGAGTCTCCTGCCTGGTGTCAGGGAAGGAGCAGAGGGGATTTTCAGGCTAAAACACCCGGAATAAATTAATTAACTGACTGAAGCAACACTAACGAGCTGTGCAAGCACCTTGATAAATTCAGCTCTGCTCCGGCACTGAAAGAAAATTCGGGTTTGGATGAGGGTGGTGACACTTCGAATGACACTTCAAAGACAGGGATAAGGCCCAAGCACTTGGAAATGAGGGATGTGTTTATCAGCAGCAGCTGCCAAACTGGGGGAACGGGGAAAATTCAATTTGTCCCATAATTATCTTTTGTACAAACAGGCAGCGGCCCTCCAGCCAGGCAGCTCCTAAAAAAACCCTCTAATTATTGCATATAATAACTCCCAACATTAATCTTAGCTGTTCCTTGTACAAAAAATTATAAATTACTGCACCAAATCCTTATTACTGCAAATATTAAAAGTTACTCAGCATTTATTGGAACTTTGATTTTTTTTTTTTTTTTGTTTTTTGCCTTGTAACTTTGTGTTAATTTTCTCCATATTTCACAACTCCAGATATCGCTGCGAGAGAGGTTTGAGAGTTTCAAAAATTCGTTGCTGTGAGATTGGACTCATATGGAAAAAGGAAAGGCCTTGAGGTCAGGAATATTGGGAATATTTCCTGGATTTGACCAATTCCAGGAGTTCCTTCTTGCCCAAGGGGTGTTCCTCGAGAGTTGTTTAGTTTACAAATCAGCTGAAGGCTTCAAATCATGTTTTTGAGCCCCCAAACCATCCAAGTCTTCCCTTCCTGCAGGAATTCTGGCTGGGGAATTTAATTCTGGGGCATTTAAAGCTGATAATGGTTTTGGGAGCTTTGCTGGACTGGGCTGGGAAGGGGGAGGAATTATCACAAAACAAATATCATTGAAATCCAACTCAACTTTTCAGTTGTTGTTGGTTTGACATCCACGGATGGAATTTTCAAGGCTTCTGCCCCAAACCTGATGGGTCACGGCTTAAATGAGCTTTTATCACATTTTATTACTGTCAGACCTCAAGGTGCTGTGAACACTGGAAGGTTTTGGGACTCCGATGTGCAGGAGGACTCGGGATCATCTTCATAATGCTGAAAATTCATGGAATTCTGGAATCATGGAGTGGTTTGGGTTGGAAAGAGCCTTCAATGCCATCCAGTGCCACCCTTGCCATGGGCAGGGACAATTTCCTCTGTCCCCAGCCTGGCTTTGGACACTTCCATCCCATAAATTCCATCCCATGACCCTCAGAGGGAGGAATTTCTCCCCAATATTTGATCTGTTTTGAAGCAGGAACACAGATACGACAGGCAGCAGCTGAATCAAAAAAACCCAAATATTTTCAGAGCTTCTCCCAGTAACCAAGGAATTTTTTTCCTTTTTTTCCTTTTGCTGCTGTGCTGAAAAGCAAGAGAAAAGTTTGGGAACGCAGTCACTTAAGTAATGAAGAATTTAAAGTGTAAGACATTGTTCTTTTTTGAGCTGCGCTGCTACAGAAACAGAGTTTGGAAATTTTTCTCCGAGGTATTTATAGAATTCTCTCTGTTCTCCCCTAAATAATTTCAGACTTTTTTTTTCTCTCCTGTCTAATTCTCAAGTTTTGAAGGTTTCTTTGGGTGGTTTTTTTGACATATTAATTTTTTTGGGGGGGTAGCAAGGATTCTTTTGAATATTTCTCCACTTAATTTGGAGGATGAAATCTTCGAGCAGCAGAGTTGGGGTTGGAGACACAACTGAGGATCCCCAACTCTTTTGAAGCTGGAAATTGGATGTAATCATCCTCCTCTGCATTATCCCTGCCCTTTGCATTGTCTGTGGTTGTTTTTCCAGCAGATATTTGAATTTTGAGCCCATTTTTCCAGCTGGGAACGTGGAGGGAGCGCTGGGTTGTCCAGAGGCTTTTCCAGGCACAGAACATCTCCCATCCACCCAGGTTCCCTTGGCTGCTGCTCTGCCTCCAGGGAGGCTTTTCCTCCCCAAAACCATCCCACAAAACCAAAAAATTCAGGAATGTTGAATTTTGAAGCAGAAATTGGCTTTATCCCAATGTTGTGGAGGTCAGCACGAGCTGATTTCCATTCTGTGCAGCCTCACCTCAGAGTCCAGCCTGGTTTTCCTTTTAAAAATCCTGATGATGGTTCCATTTAGAGATTTCTTTTCTTTCCCCCCTGTGTCAATCATTAATTTATCACCCTGTCAATCATTAATTTATCACTCTGTCAATGCATGAGGAATTCCTGTCAGAACTGAACTAACAATGTCTGATTTTCCCAGCTCTCAGGGCTGATCCTCAGCTCCAAGAGGAATCATTCAGCTGCTTCAAAGCAGGACATTTCCTCCTCTATTTAATAATAATCTTCTGCTTTAGGCAGGGTTTTTTTGCATCTCAGATTGGTTTTAGGGTAAATTCAATTTGTTCCTCCCTATGCCAGATTTTGGACCTGCAGTGGATGGAGCTGCTGAATTCCCCTTGCTCAGCCCAGGTTACCTAAAATAACAACCCTGCCCAGATGGAACTGCTGAATTCTTCATGCTTAACCCAAATTAATCCCCTCTCCCAATATTTCTTCCCAAAATCCCATCCAAACCTGCCCAAGGAATGCTGGAATGGTTTGGGTTGGAGGAGACCTCAAAGCCCATCCAGTCCCACCATGGGTCCCACAGCTCCCACTGTCCCAGGGTGCTCCAACCTGGCCTTGGGCACTTCCAGGGATCCAAGGGCATCCACAGCTGCTCTGGGAATTCCATCCCAGCCCCTCTCACCCTTCCAAGGAGGAATTTCTTCCCAATATCCCAAAGCTCTGGCAGTTTGAACCCATGAAGATGCTGGTGCCAGGTGTGGCCACCTCTGAATTCCCCCTTTTTTGGTTCCTATTCCCTTTTTTTTGGTTCCTTTTGGTACCAGATGTGTCCTGGGAATGACCCCCTGGTACCCAGGTACTGTTTTTATTAGGAATTCTCCCATTTTAGGGACAGAGGAGCATCCAGAGAGGATTTCCAGGCTCTTCTCCTTGCCAGACCTGTGCCTTCAAGAGAGCAGGAAACCATCCCAGGGAATGAGCTGGAGCTGTGTCTGGAATGGTTTGGGAATGTTCAGCAATGGTTTGGGAATGTGGAGATGTTCAGCAATGGTTTGGGATGTCTGGAATGGTTTGGGAATGTTCAGCAATGGTTTGGGATGTCTGGAATGGTTTGGGAATGTTCAGCAATGGTTTGGGAATATTCAGCCATGGTTTGGGAATGTTCAGCAATGGTTTGGGATGTCTGGAATGGTTTGGGAATATTCAGCCGGGGTTTGGGAATGTTCAGCAATGGTTTGGGATACCTGAAATGGTTTGGGAATGTTCAGCAATGGTTTGAGAATGTTCAGCAATGGTTTGGGATACCTGAAATGGTTTGGGAATATTCAGCCGGGGTTTGGGAATGTTCAGCAATGGTTTGGGATGCCTGAAATGGTTTGGGAATGCTCAGTCACAGTTTGGGAACGTTCGGCAATGGTTTGGGAATATTCAGCCACAGTTTGGGAATATTCGGCAATGGTTTGGGAATATTTGGCAATGGTTTGGGATGTCTGGAATGGTTTGGGAATGTTCAGCATCCATTTGACGCCAGGTTTTACAGGATTCTCCTCTCTAATCAACCTCATTAACTGAGCGATTCTTCCGCTGCTGCTCCAGGAGCTCCAAACTCTCCGCAGGCCCCGCTTTGGGCAGTGGCAAATTTCAAATTTCAGCGCAGTTCCCAGCACTGAAGCCAAGCCAACAATGGCTGCTTTGATTCTGATATTCCTGAAGGGAAAAGCAAAGAAAAGGAGCCCTTCAAGAAGCACACTGGCCTCTTTCTCCCCCAGTCCCCTGCCCTCTCATCTCCAAAGGAATTTCTTGATTGTTCTCTCCAACACCGTTACAAACTTAGCTTCAAGGGAAGGGAAAAGAGGGTTTTTTTGCTTTTTTTTTTTGCCTTTTTCTCTCTCTGCTCCCCTGAGTGCTCCTGTTTTGAGTCCTTCAGCCTGATCTCTGTTCAGCAGGGCTCCTTTGCTGACCACAAAGGCAGCAAAGAAAACCTTTGAGCAGAAGTTACTCGCTAAGTTTGGTTTTTTTTCCAATCTTCTCAGAAAATTTCCTAATGGTGTGGGAACATCAGGAGTTCAAGGGTGCTTTCCTGCAGCTTCCACTGTTTCCCCAAAGCCTTGAAATGATATTTGAAATCCCACAGATGTATCCACACAGCCCTGGGAGTAATTCTGAGCCATTTACTTCCAAAGGTGAGTCTGCTCAGGGAAGGGGTGCGGGGTGAGTGGAACAGGTCTCTACGTGATTCTTCCTTAATTTAAGGAGCCTTAGAGGTCACACGGGGTGTTGTTTTCCACATAAAATCTGCCTGTTTACCACCACACCAGGTTTATGTCTGGGGCAGCTCAGGGAGAGTTCACCAATTGTAATCGGGAATTGTGGAAGGGAAAACTCGAGTCAATCCTGTTGGTTTCTCAAGAGAAGCAACATTTTTGTTGTCTTGTTTACCCATCCCTGTGACGGTGTTCACGGGGGTCTGAGGATGAGGGAAGAGATGAGGATCTGACTCCATGTTTCAGAAGGCTTCATTTATTATTTTATGATATCTGTTACATTAAAACTATACTAAAAGAATAGAAGAAAGGATTTCATCAGAAGGCTAGCTAAGAATAGAAAAAGAAAGAATGATAACAAAAGCCTGTGTCTTGGATAGAGTCTGAGCCAGCTGACTGATTGGCCATTAATTAGAAACAACCACATGAGACCAATCACAGATGCACCTGTTGCATTCCACAGCAGCAGATAACCATTGTTTACATTTTGTTCCTGAGGCCCCTCAGCTTCTCAGGAGGAAAAAATCCTAAGGAAAGGATTTTCCATAAAAGATGTCTGTAACACATCCCATTTCCACTTCTTTTCAGTCCTCACTCCCACGGGCAGGACCCACCGTCCCTGGGTGCTCCCAGCCCGGTCCAACCTGGCCTGGGACACATTTCCTCACTTTAACCCAATTACCCCCTGATAACAGCAATAAAATTGGATATTTTGCTCCTTTATTTGCCTTCGCAGCGGTGTCACTGTGACAACAACCTGTCCTGCTGATTACAGAATATCAGATGATGGAAAACGTTCTTTCCATTCCCCTCTCCCTCTCTTTATTTGCTTTCCAGCCTTGCCCTGTGCTTTCTGTGCTGCTCAGGGATGTTCTGCTCTCACCCCACTGTTGCTGCTGCTGGATTGGGGTCAGGAGGTGCCCCCAGGAGTGATTGACTGCAAAGGTGCAGCAGCAGATAAACCCTCCTCAAAAAGAATGGAGCCCAGGATTTATATTTAGCAATCCATTTTAGTCTCACCCATCTTTCTCAAAATGGAATTGATAATAATAATAATACCTGGCTGGACTGTGCGCTTAATGAAAAGCAGCAAATGGAAAAGTTAACAAATGTAAAAGTTGAATTTTTTTTATGGGAGCTTTGCTTTTTCCAGTAAGCTTTTAAAGCCCTGTTCTCATTGGAAGCAATCTACTGATACATTTAACAAATGTCAAGATGAAATGCTCGAGCAGAGATCAAAAGGAGCGAGGTTTTATTGTGCTGCTCTTGCAGCACTGATAGCCTGGACTGGACCTTCGTGGGAAGGATCAATAGCTTGATTTGATCAAATATGGGCAGCTATCAAAGCCATCAGGCTCTACCTAAAGGACACTTCAGATTGAGCTGCCTCCCTCGAGAGCATCTTTGATATTTGCTCGTGGCCCTGCTTGTTTGGAAGTCGGGTTTTAATTAATTTGAAATAAAAACCGCACGTGGGTTGTTGGCTGTTCCTGAGTACTCTCCACAATCTGTGGGGATCAAAGGCACCACGTGCCAGTGCTGGGCCTCCTGGCTTTGAAATTTGGTGGCTTTAAAACGCTTCAAATCCCAAGGGATTCCCTAAATGTGATGCAGTGAGGGCGGGAAGTTCAGAGGGCCTCAGACACAACAACCCTTGTGTTGAGGAGGAGGAGAAGGGGCAGAGATGCCTCTCCCGAGTTGGAAACTCCACAATTTACCCCCAAAACTCAACAATTTCCTAAACTCTACAATTTGCCCCCAAAACCTCCACAATTTGCCCCCAATACCTCCACAATTTGCCCACAAATGTCGCCCCAGTCTTCCCCTCCCTCCCTCCATCCCACCTCCCTCATAGATGATTAATAGCATTTGCTGGTGAACTTGAAACAAACATTTGTATTTATTGGCAGAAAAATTGGTGGCCTTAGAAGACTTAAATCCCAGAAATTTCCTTAAAATTCTCTAAATTGAAGGAAAGTGATGCAGTGAGGCCTGGAAGTTCGGAGGGCCTCAGAGGGGAGGACACAACATCCCTCACACCAATGGAGGAGGAGAAGGGGCCCAGATGCCTCTCCAGAGATGAAAACTGCACAATTTCCCCCCAAAACTCCCCAGAGTGTTCCCCTCCCTCCGTGCCACCCCCACCATCAATGATTAAGAGCTTTTGGCTGGTGAACCTGGAACAAACATTTGTGTTTATCAGCCGAGCTGCCGAAAGAGGAAAGCGGTGGGAGCAGGTGGAGGTGGCGGGGATGGGGAGGAGAGAGGGAAAGAATTGGAAGGACACGGGGAGGAGAAGCAAAAAAACACCAGAACTGAGCTCCCCCCGCACTCCAGAGCAGCTTGGCTAAAGGAATAAAAGGAATGGCAGAGGCTGCAGGAAGTGGAGAGGGTTGGGATGTGGTGGCAGGTCCTGGTGGGTGGAGAGGGGGCTCAGTGAAGCCCTCGGAGCATCTGCTCTCCTCTTGACAGCAAGAGTCACTTGTAGCAATTTTCTGAACTGCAGAGATGAAGAGGGAAACGATTTTCAAAATTTTAGGTGCAGTTAAAGGTCTCTTTCAGCCTAGGATATAACCACGACACAATGAGAGGCTTTTGTTTGACGCGGGTTGAAAGTTCTGGGGATGGAAGGATTGGATTGCAAAAGAGTCTAAAACCAAACCCTCTGAAATTTTTAAAATTTTAGGTGCAGTTAAAAGGTCTCTTTTAGCCTAGGATATAACCATAACAGAGTGAGAATCTTTTGTTTGACTCAGGTTGAAAGTTCTGGGGAAGAAAGGGCTGGATTGCAAAAGAATCTAAAACTCCAGGTTTTTTTCCCAAAGTTAGTTTTGGGGAACCTTGAGAACATCCAGACTGATTCTTGTGACGAAAAAAAGTGTTTTAATTTCTCCTGAGCTGCACGAGCTGCTGGGTTTGGGAGCTCACCTGTGCCCAGGTGAGGGTTTGGGTGGATGAAGGACCAGGATCAAGCAGCTCTGCAGGGATAGGTGATATTAATCCAGAAAATAACCCAGAAAAAAACCCCAGAGCCTCCTGGTGACATTGAGAGTGGGGTTTAGCCCTGATCCCAGCTCAGAGCAGTGCCAACACCCCTAGAGGTGACATTACAGGCAGAAATGTGGCTTTTCTCTTTCCTCCTGTCCCACCTTTGCTGCTTTTTGGGCTGAATTTCAGCACAAGAGGGTCAGGAAGGAAGCTGGGGAATAAAACTCTGCTGTGCTGGTGCTGCTGGGAGGAGCCCAAGAGGCTGAAGATTGGAGGGAATATTTCAACAGTGCATTAAATCAGCCTGCAGTGAGCCTGGTTTTATTTCACTCATCACAGCCGAGCTTGTTTGGTTTTTGTCCCAAACAAATCAACAAGGGAAGGAATGGCTGTGAATCATGAATAATTCAGGTGGGAAAAGAGCTCTGAGAGCATCCCAGGGGATTTTGGGAAGGAATGAGGGGTGGGGAAGGGCTGGGATCGAATTCCTGGAAGAGCTGTGGACCCCTGGAAGTGCCCAAGGCCAGGTTGCAGCCACCTGGGACAGTGGGAGGTGTCCCTGCCATGGCAGAGGTGGCACTGGATGGGATTTGAGGCTCCTTCAACCCAAACCATCCCAGGATTCTGTGACTTTCAAACCAGCCCAGAGCCACAGGTGGATCCTTTAACTCTCTGTAAGCAGGGGAGGCTGCAAGGAAGAAAAATAAAGATTAAACAAAGAGAAAAACAACTTTCATCAGGGAGGGATCGATTTATCCCAGGCTGCTGAAGAGAAGAGGCTGCCTGGGACAGATTCTCAGTGCAGCAAACACATCAAGCACTTGTTCCTCATTCCTACAGCTGCTTTTCCCTCTCCAGAACATCTCAAACAATCAGAAATTGCTTGTGGTGCTGCTACAGAGCAAGCTGTGCTGTGTCTTTGCTCCATGGAGCCTCCAAAACAAAGCCCATGAAGAGTCTCAGCTCTCTGTGCTGCTCACCCTGCCCTTCCTTAGCAGCAGGATGAGCTTTAAAAAAGACTAAAAAAATTAAAAGTCTCTGATTCCTCTCTGCAGCCAGGACTATATTCATCACTCTGCAGTGGTCCATGGCCCAATTTCAAGATTTAAAAAGTGCAAAGGGTCAGAGTGGAAGAGAAAGAGGCAAATTCAGACACCTCTCCCAGCTCAAGGAATTTGCTCTGCTTGTGGCGAATTAATTAAAGAAATGGCAAATGTGAAAGAAGAGGGAAAAAAGAAACTCCTCACCCAAATATTCTTCCCTCTCAGAGTGCTTAAACTTATTTATGGCACCCATGACACACAGCAAGTTTGCCTGAATCACCCTGAAATCCCCCCAAAGTCCAGGCCCTGCTTTGAGCCCTCTGAAAACAGAGGCTCAGTCTTTCCTGCTACTCCTTGTTTGCATTTTAGGGTCACTGCAACATTTTGATTTTAGGGTCTTTCTGAACCATTTTCACTTTAGGGTCACTCTGAACTGGTTTTATTCTGGTTTTGCACCCTAAAATCCTCCTGGGCCCAGACCAGGCCTGTCCCTGCACCCACAGCCAGAGTGACAAATTCCTGGTTCATCATGGATTTATTCCATAATTTCAGAGACTATTTAGGTTGGAAAAGAATAATTAAGTTGAAAAAGAATATTTAGGTTGGAAAAGACCTCCAAGGCCATGGAGACCAGCCATTAACCCAGCTGGGTCACAGCAGACAAGGCACTGTACATAACCTGGCAATTATTACATTAATATCACTTTGTCAAGGGGTTCAAGGCCACAAATGAAATGAAAATGTTATTACAGGAGCGTGGACCCATCTCTTAGAGGCACTTAAACCTTTACTCTCTGAATGGAAGTCGATTTACCCTTAAAAACCTCCAACAATTCCCTTCTAAAGCACAGACAGGGCTGTGCACAGGGAAATGATGCAAAAAAAATTTGGTTTTATAAAGCATAAGTAACTCTCATGTACAGAGAGAGCACAAAACCACTTCTCCTCTTCCCAAAGCTCCCTCCATGCCAGGAACTTGGGATCAATCACAGGGAGAAGCCCTGAGGTCGATGGTTCCACACTCCTGCGAAGGGCAATGGGTTGTTTACAGCCTCCCTGGCACCACACCACGAGAAAAGAGGAAAAATAGGTGAGGGCAGGGCTCCAATAAATCACCAGAACTCAACTCCTGGCCTGCCTTATCCCATCCATCATGAGAAAGGAGAAGCCACGCTCGTTTCCCACAGAAAAAATACGGTGGAGGTGAACTCCCCCTCATCCCAGGATAACACAGCCACCATCCCATAAATGTCAGCTCTCAGATTGTTTTAAAAGTAATCTTTAGAGCAAGTTCCCATCCTGATTTATGGCAGGGAGAAAATGCTGGGCAGGTACAGCCCCCAGAGCCAAAGGGAGGAGGAGGAAGAGGGGGATGATGGTTCTCCTCATTTTTCAGGATTTTGGAATGGAAAAATGGGTCAGGACAAGAGGAGCAGCTCATTGAGGAGGGACAGACAATTAGGAATAGAGCAGGTCTTGTAGATTTTGAGGAAATTTTAAATTAATATTGAAATTTAGATTTTAAAAAAGTCATTTCTCTGTGAGGCACTGAAATGGCCAAATTAAAACCACAAATTAAAAAAATGAAACTCGGCCCAAGCAAAATGGAAATGTGGCCATAGGTGGCACAGGGAGAAATTTTGAGGAGTGATTTTACAAAATCCATTGGAAATTTGTAGTCCAAACCTTTTAAAACTTTAGAGCTGCAGACTTTTGGACACTTGACCCTTCTGGAATCGCGCTTTCCATCCTCCCTGAGGAACTCCAAAAATCTAAAATTTGCTTTCTAGGAGCAAATCAGGCCCTGTGAAATGCACCCAGTGGGAGCAGAGACCCTCTGAACAAAAGCTGCACATCAGGGCAACACAGCCAGAGCTGCTTTTGAAATGAGTTCTAAAAGTCAAATCAACTTAAAAGGAAAAAAAAGAAAATTGGTGTCGGGTGCTGCTTCCACACAGAGGCCACACAAATACCCAGAGATTTCTTTCATTCCAGCACCATTTTCCTTGAATTTCTGTAATTATTGTTGCAGTGATGAAGCATTTAATCATCCCAGAGCAAACCCTCCCCATAAACAGAGGTATTTTTAGGAGGGAAGAAAATACATCTGAATTCTCATTCCCCATTTCCATTTCTGAGGCTCCACCAATTTACATTTAACACCAACTATAAAAGACGCCCAAGGAATACAAGAGCTGTTTAGTCATTGGTTTAAGTCTGGATTCCTTCTTTTATTTTCTTTTTTTTAAATTATTTTTTTAATATCAAACTTCTGCTTTAATTAGCAGCAAATGTAGGACACTTAGGGACTGAAATGAGGAGACCTTCGTGCTCATTTCACTGGAGCAGCGTGGCCCTCAAGTATTAATTAAATCTTAAATTGCTTTCTGGGGCAGAAGGGCTGCTCTGGTTTTTCTGGTCACAGGAGCATTATTGAAAACAGGGTCTGTGCCATGCCCAGAGACATTCCTGGATCCATGTGAGCTCCAGAAAAGTGTGAATTCAAAGGCAAACCTCAATTTTCCCCTGAAAATCCACGCTCCAAATTTATAAATGTTGGAGCAGTTGAAGCAGCCAGAGAGGGACCAGTGAGGATGAGGCAGGTGCTCCAAGTGACCCCAAAATCTGATTTGTTCAATTATTTGATTCCAGAGAAAAGAGGTGGGGACAGGGAAGGCAAAGGATGAGGGTGATAATGGATAATGAGGCTGGATTTCATTTACACCATGATCTTCCTGCACGCTCAGCCTTAAGATAGGTTTAAAATAGACAAAAACAGGCTTAATATAGGCAAAAAAATGACTTAAAATAGGCCAAAAAAAAAGGCTCCAGTAATGATTTTTAGCACAGGGTGCTCCCTCAAATCAGGGCTGCCACTGGGTGGGATTTAAGGTCACACCCTACCCGAACCATTGCATGGATAAATTTAAAATTCCCAAGGTCTCAGAAGATTTTGGGGCCCACAGGAGCTCAGAGCCTGGTTCAGAAAGGCTGGAGAGGTGCAGGATTTAGGGAAATTACTTGTTCCATCTGACAGAGCCTTTTATCATCTTTATTTACCAGGATGGAATTCCAGAGCTCATCCCAGTCACCTTCCCAGGGCTGCTGAGAGAAAAACCTGCTCAGGGAAAATGTGTTTGTGAGGCTGAACTAAACCCAGGGTAAGGATTTCACTGCTCCAAATGTGATGGATTTATGGGAGTTCTGCTGAGCTTAAAAAAAAAAAATATATATATATATATATATATATATATATATATATATATATATATATATATATATATATATATTAAAAAAGAAAAAAAAATGGATTGTCCCGGGAAGAGCTTGGAAAACTTCCAAAGCAGCACAGGGCAAACACAAAGTTCACTGATTTGTGCAGGAGCTGTTAATGTTTCAAGTTGATTAGGAGCAAAAATTAACATTTCATGAAAGCCTCTGACAGGAGCCAGGAGCCTTTCATTAAACACAAAGTGTGTAATTAGTGATACTAATGATACCTGGGGGCTCTTTGTGCACAGCTCATTCCGTGGGAGATGGAACAGGGAAACACCATTTGCCCCCATTGTTGGCAGCTGAAAACGCTAAAATTCCCAATTTCTTTTCCTAATCGGCACCAAACTCCACTTTTTTAAACTTTAAACATTCACAAGGATGAGAAACCTGAATCCTAACCTGTATTAACCTGGAAAATGAGGAGCAAACACCACAAAATCCCTTCCTGTTTGTTGGTGTGTTTGGGATTCATTCCCATCAAATTTGTCACTAAAATTCCCAATTTCTTTTCCTAATCAGCACCAAACTCCACTTTTTTAAACTTTAAACATTCACAAGGATGAGAAACCTGAATCCCAACCCGTGGGACACCAACCTCCCTGTATTAGCCTGAAAAATGAGGAGCAGACCCCACAAAACTCCTTCTTGTTTAAACCACAAAAATATTGGTGTGTTTGGGATTCATTCCCATCAAATTTGTCACTAAAATTCCCAATTTCTTTACAAACTCCACTTTTTTAAACTTTAACCATTCGCTTCTTAGTGGATACACTTTAGATATTTTTAAAACTTCTGCACACACTTGTTTATTTATTATTGTATTAATATATAACATTAATATTGATTATAATGTAATAAAAACCTTTCAATATTTATGATTCAGGTATTTTGCAGGTCATCTCCCAAATTTTTACATTTTTTGGTCCAATTCATGCAAAAAAAATGACACAGAAACACTGGAAATGGAAGAACCACCTGCATTTAGCTCATTAAACACCTACTGAGCCAGAGCGAGCACCAACCTGTATTTTGGGACTGTCTTTTCCAGCAATCCAATTCCCAATGATTTACTGCAGGCACACACAGACAATTCCCAGCTACTGACTTCAATCCTGCAGGATTTCAACCTAATTAAAAGCCCCTGAGATTGTCAACCTCGAGCTTGGTTTTTTTAAATTTCTCTATAAATGTCAGAAGCAGCCAAATGAAGCCAAACAAGGGCCCAGAATCAGCTGTGTGTGTTTGGAATTTTCATAATTTCCATAATTTCCATTTCCCACTTTTTCTGGGGTGTATTAGGCACGTGTTTAAGGTTTAAAGTGAATTTTTTTTTTGCCACATGTATCAAAAGGCAACGTTGGATTGGATCGGATTCAGAGCGTTGCGAAACCAACGCCTGGAGAGGGACGGTGGAGGGTTCAGCCCTTGAGAATTTCAGGAAAATGGCAGCAAATGGGAATTGATGGGATGCTGCTTTGGTCTGACAGCAGGAATGGGGGATTTGGGCTCCTCTCAGCTCCAGGATGAGCAGATCCACCCTGGGTTGTACTGACAACACCCATCAGCTCTCAGGGTTATTTTCCTTTATTTTGACAGCCCCAGACTCTGCAGAATCCATGGGAATCAAACCCGGGATCACGTGCCTGGGCAGGGATGCCAACCTGTCACTCTGCCTCCTCCAGAAATTCTCCTCCTGCTGATGCAACAAAGGGGAGGTGGGCTGGAGCCAGGAGAATTTTCCATTTGCAGCTCCCAAATTCCGAGTGTTTTATCCCAGGGAGCAGAAAAGTGACAACTCCATGCAGTGTTGCATCAGCAAAGGCTGAAATTCTGTTTTCTTTTTCATGAAACGTTGTGGAATCAGCCCTCCCGCTCAGCTGAGTGGGAGAAAAACACTGCCAAGGTTTCAGGGACTGGAGGAAGATTTAGGATTTTCAATTCCTCCTAAGGAAGGAAATTTTGGAAATGACATTTTTCTGTTCTCCATCCAACAGACAAAATACCTACAAAGGCATAAATATTGGAATTTAAAAGCACAGTTTGCAAAATCCCTTAAAAAACAATTCACCAACAATAGGGATGAGCACGTGGGATCTGGGATTTCACACTCAACTTGGGGGTCTGGGACTTCACACTCAATTTGAGGGTCTGGGATTTCACACTCAGATCAGGGATCTGGGATTTCACACTCATCTTGGGGGTCTGGGATTTCACACTCAGTTTGAGGGTCTGGGATTTCACACTCAATTTGGGGGTCTGGGATTTCACACTCAGATCAGGGATCTGGGATTTCACACTCAACTTGGGGGTCTGGGAATTCACACTCAATTTGGGGGTCTGGGATTTCACACTCAGATCAGGGATCTGGGATTTCACACTCAACTTGGGGGTCTGGGATTTCACACTCAGATCAGGGATCTGGGATTTCACACTCAACTTGGGGGTCTGGGATTTCACACTCAGATCAGGGATCTGGGATTTCACACTCAACTTGTGGGTCTGGGATTTCACACCCCAGCTCAGGGATTTCTTTTGGAATCAGCCCAGTTCCCATCCCTAATTCCTCTCAGGTTTGATGGATGAACCCCAATAACTCCAACCCCACAAAAACCATCCCAGGGTCCAACAGCGAGCCTGGAAATGGGGAAAGGACAGGTGACACCATCAGAAATGTTGTTGTGGCAGAGTACATCATCAAAGGGGCAGTTTTGCTGATGAAAACTCAATTTTGGAGATGAAGAACTGAAATCTGGGAAAGAGAGCCCAGCTCTGTCATGGAATCATGGAATTGGGTGGGAAAGGACCTTAGAGATCATTTCATTCCACCCCTTGGACACTTCCCCTTATCCCAGGGTGTTCCAAGCCCTGCCCAGCCTGGCCTTGGGCACTTCAGGGATGGGGCAGATGAAGTTTCAGGACACCCTGAGCTCCAATTCTATTTTTCCTGATTATTTCCCTCTTCCTTCCCCTCACCAGGGCTGGATCCACGATGCTCAGGGCAGGTTCTCCTCATTTATCCAACCTCCATCCACCTTTTTGCGGGGTCCTTCGTGTTTTCAGGGATCTCCTGCCCCTTATTTCCAGCACATTCCCCCAAACCTTCCCCCCAGATCCAATTAAATCTCCTCCACGGGGGTTTTTTTATGGCTCTCAGCTCTCTGTTTTGGAGATTTTCACAAACAATTTATTTTCCACGGCGCCTCCAAGAGATAAAAGACAAAATGTCCGAATGACAAAGAGCAAATGGAGAGAGGGAGACTTTTAATGGTCAGGGGAGACCACTAAGCTGAGGTGTTTAATTTCCAGCGTCCTGGAATGCAACGCAGGCAGTAACAAACACCCAAATCCAGGTTTTCCATCACTTCCCAGCACAGCTCTGATTGCCCAGCTCTTTTGGGCTGGAATATGCAAACCAAGAGCAATTTATTTTTTCTTCCTGCAGTGCTTGGGAGGTTTTGAATGGAACTGAATCTGCCAGGAGAGAAATCTCTGCAGCATCACTCATCCTCCCCTTGCAGAACATTTCCTTCCAGGCACAGCAACTCCCTCCAGCAATTCATTTCAGTCAGGACAGGCATTGCTGGGAGATGAAATTCATCCCCATAAAGAGATCCAAGACTGGTCCTCTGAGCAATTTAGCTCCTGTTTTGGAGGCTCTAAATGGGGCCTGGAGCACGTGCTGACACCCCAGACAGTAATTCCGCCTCTGTTGTGCTGTTTTCCATTCGGGGTGATCGCATTTCCAGAAAAAAATAAATAAAAAAAAAAAAGAGGATTCTCTTCAACAGTTGCTAATTTGAGGGGGTATTTAAACAATCACCTGCAGAATCGTTTGCTCTCCCAGGGGGGTTAATTAGGGAAGACCAGGATGTGTCTGCAAAGGCAGGGATACAGATTCCACTGCAGCTGAAAGGAGGGAAAACACTAAAATTGATCAGCAGCAGGAACTTCCCCCCTTGAAATCTGAAGATGCTGGCGAAAGGTAGCATCTAAAGCTCAGTGGCTTTAATTACCCCCGTAATTAGTAAATCTGGTTAAGGAAATAACGATTCCTGCTCCCAGAGTGGCTGGCCCAGAACAATCCTTTGGATTTTTGTTGTTATCAGTGAATTGTTGTGCTCGAGGCTGAAGATTTGAGGGGACACTCAGAGTGCACCAGAGGGGTTATGGCCATAGTCACAGTCACCCGAGTGTCCCCAAATTCCTGATCTCCCTGAGCAGGCTCAAACCCCTGCACAGGGAAGGTAGAAGCTCATAAATATTGGATATTGATGGAATCCTGGAATGGTTTGGGTTGGAAGGAGCTTAAATCCCATCCAGTGCCACCCCAGCCATGGCAGGGACACCTCCCACTGTCCCAGGGGTTCCAACCTGGCCTTGGGCACTTCCAGGGATCCCAGATCCTCTGGGAATTCCATCCCAGCCCCTCACCCAACGTTTCTTCTCCAAATCCCATCCAAACCTGCCCATGGAATCCTGGAATGGTTTGGGTTGGAGGAGACCTCAAAGCCCATCCAGTCCAACCATGGTCCCCACACCTCCCACTGTCCCAGGGTGCTTCAACCTGGCCTTGGGCACTTCCAGGGATCCCAGATCCTCTGGGAATTCCATCCCAGCCCCTCCCCACCCTCACAGCCAGGAATTCCTTCCCAAAATCCCATTTAAATCTCCCCTTTCCCAGTCTGAAGCCATTCCCTGTGTCCTGTCCCCCCACCCCTTGTCCAAATCCCTCTCCAGCTCTCCTGGAGCCCCTTCAGGAGCTCTGAGCTCTCCCTGGAGCTTTTTCCTCTCCAGGTTGGACCGTCCCAGCTCTCCAGATGTTCTCCAGCCCTTGGAGCATCTCCATGACCTCTGGGCTGTCCAGCAGCTCCACATCCTCCTGCTGTCCCACAAAGTCTCCTTTGAGACAAAACCAAAACCTATGAGAATCACAAATTCACTTTTTCCTTAACTTTTAATTACAGTTCTCCCTGGCTGTTGTTTGTTGTCCCATTTTTGATGATTTTTTTTTCCCCTGGTAGAACATTTTTGCTCTTTCCCTGCCCCAAGAAAGATTTATTTTTGGGAAGAGAAAGCCAAAAGCAGTGCTGGAATTAAACAGGTCAAGGCACTGCTGAAGTTTTTGCCTTAAAATCCATAAAATAAATGTAATCCTGTGGACGTAATTAGTCTGATGAGGAAAAGTGACCTTTCTAGCAGGGAACATAATTGCACTGTCATGGCCCATGATTTGACCTTCCCTCAACACAGCTAATGAGGATTGTTCTACATCCTGTTGGCAGCCAGGACATTGTTGGGAAATAAATGGCTCTTGGAAACCAAGCAGCAAAATATGAAATGCACAGAATGATGCTTATTATTTATTAAAAAAAAAATAAAATCTCTACTAATGGAATTCCTCCTGCTGCAGTAATTGGCGAGAGCTTGACAAGGGTTTTTTTCCCCTCACATTTCCTTGTGGAGCCTGAGGTTTGTTCTCTGGAACATCCCAAAGCCAACTGAGATCCTAAAAATAATTTTTAAAGGGTCCTTAAGGGCCCAGAAAACAAACATTTAAAAATGACCAATTGCTCGGGTTTATCTGGGGGTTATTTTTTATCCAAAAATCCCAAATAAATTCAGACATCTGAATTATATTACATTATATTATATTATATTATATTATATTATATTACATTACATTACATTACATTACATTACATTACATTATATTATATTATATTATATTATATTATATTATATTATATTATATTATATTATATTATATTATATTATATTATATTATATTATATTATATTATATTATATTATATTATATTATATTATATTATACCATATTATACCATATTATACCGTATTATACTGTATTATACTATATTATACTATATTATACTATATTATACTATATTATATACCTTATTTTGTAATTATATTATATTATCTTATTTTGTAATTATATTATATTACGTTATATTATTTTAATAATGGGCTGTGTCCCATTTTTAAAATAATTTAAAAACCAGGATGAGGCTGAAAGTCAGAGATGCACTTCTGATGAAAGAAGAAAAGACACAAAGGCAAAAAATACCCCTGAAAAATTTTACTTTTGAGCTCTATGAGGAAAAACATTTGATGTCAGCACTTGGCACTGGTGGAGTTGGACTCAGAGATCCTGTGGGTCCCTTCCAGCTCAGGATATTCCATGATTTTGTATTCTGTGACAGCTCCAAGAGGGTGTTTGGCTCTCACCTCCCTGCACAGGCACACACATTGATTTTTTTTGTGTTTAATTCTTTTCCTTCTGAAGGAATAAAGTGTCTCTCATAGCTCTGCTGCTTTGGCAGGGCTGTTTCTCCACTGAGATGCTCCAGGTACCCTGGGGGCCATTTGGGAATTGTCTGATAACACATTTCTGACATTTTCCTCACACTGAGAGGAGCCAGGTTTTCAGAACAAAATTCTCCTTTTAAGAGAGGTTTGTTTGTTTGTTTTTCATGGAGCAATTAAAACAAAAAAATGTCTTTTTTTCCTGCTCCAGCTGCAGGTTTTGTGTTTGTGTCTTAGCCTAGATAATAAGAGTGACACCAATAGTAAATCTTTGCCTTTGTCAAAGGATTTCCACAATTGAAAACAAAATGGGCTTTTATTCCTCAGGGATTCACTATTTCTACATCACAGGTGGAGAGAAAAGGGGTGACAATGCCCCCTGCTACAAAACAATTGAGTTCAATTTATTAAATTATTCCAACCAATTTTACTGAATTAGTTTAATTCTTGCTTTTCCTGATGCCTCAGTGTGATATTGAAAGAAACTCTTTTTGTCCTAATAAGTCATGAAGGGATGTTCAGGAATTTTCGTTCTGTTTCCTCCGGGGTATATTTCATCACACTTCCCCCCCTCTGCCTCTTGGTATTTTCCCCCCTTTCTAAGCTAAACACGGGTGATCTTTTCAATATCCGCAGCATTGGCATTAAAAAATAAAAATTAAAAAGGTTTTAAATCATCCCATAAAATGGGAATTTTGTGTTTATGTAATGTAATAGGAAATGTTGGCTGTGCTGTTGAATTCTGCTGCTCCAACCCTAGAAAGGGAATAATTTTCTATCACGAACAGAAAGGTTATCATTTTCTATCACAAATACAGAATTTAATGCACTTCTACAAAATCCTATTGGGATTTACTCCTATTAAATTCCAAAGGACTGGAGATGCCCCCAGGGATTACTCTGATAACAGTAAGAGACTTTTGGTGGAGAATGGATCTCAGGCTGTTTTCCAGCTTCTCTTTTGCAGTTACCTGGGAAAATTTTATCACCCCTGCCCTGGGAAACACAGGTGATACAGTGATAACACTGAGTGATAACACTCAGTGATAAAATGAAGTGATAAAGGCTGGGAAGGCTCAAGTTCCTCTGGGATTTGGGATGTCTTCACTCCATTTTCATGTTCCTCTGGGATTTGGGATGTCCTCACTCCCTTTTCATGTTCCTCTGGGATTTGGGATATTCTCTCCCTTTTCTTGTTCCTCTGGGATTTGGGATATTCTCAGTCCCTTTTCTTGTTCCTCTGGGATTTGGGATGTCCTCACTCCCTTTTCTTGTTCCTCTGGGATTTGGGATATTCTCAGTCCCTTTTCTTGTTCCTCTGGGATTTGGGATGTTCCTCCAGGATTTGGGATGTCCTCACTCCCTTTTCATGTTCCTCTGGGATTTGGGATGTCCTCACTCCATTTTCATGTTCCTCTGGGATTTGGGATTTTTCCCATTTCCCTTTTCATCTTCTTCTGGAATTTGGGATGTTCCTCCGGGATTTGGGATGTCCTCACTCCCTTTTTTATGTTCCTCTGGTATTTGGGATGTCCTCACTCCCTTTATCTCCTCACTCCTGGAGCCCAGTTCCAGTGGGGGATGTCTCTCCTCATGTGGCTTTCTGTCTCTGTCATATTTTCTGAAAAATCCCTTCCCCAGGATTTCTTCTCCTAGGAAGCTTCAGCTTCTCCATGTTTTGTTCCTCTGGAATGTGATTTGGAGAAATGTTTACCCAGCATGTGAATTGTTTTTAATTCGTGGTCAATCACAGTCCAGCTGTGTCAGACTCTGAGTCTGTCACAAGATTTTATTATTGTTTTTTGTTTAGCCTTCTGATGTCTCCTTTCTCTTTCTTTAGTGTAGTTTTAGCATATAATTATAATATAATACAATATATAACATAGTATAATATAATATAATATAATATAATATAATATAATATAATATAATATAATATAATATAATATAATATAATATAATATAATATAATATAATATAATATAATATAATATAATATAATATAATATAATATAATATAATATAATATAATATAATATAATATAATATAATATAATATAATATAATATAATATAATATAATATAATAATATCAGCCTTCTGAAAACTTCAAATCAATTCTCATCTCTCCCCTCGTCCTGGGGACCCTCAACCCCACAACAATTAATAACCACAGGTTTCTCCTTCCTCTGCTCCACTCCTCATGGTGTCATTAAGAGCAAAGATGTTGAGCCACAGGACATAATTAGAAAAAATCTGAGTGTGTTAGAAGGTAAGAAATCATTGTTTCTTTCGAAATATCCTTTTAAAAAAATCTGATTTTGTGCAGTGTTCTCATCCAAGCCCTGTGCTGGCTCATTTTGGCACCTTGGGAATGAATCATCAGCTGCAATTGTCTCGTCTAGGAATTCCCATCTATCAGAATCCTTCTAAGAAACTGCAAGGAAAACAACAGGAAAAAAAAGCAAAATTAATTTTCAGCCCGCCCTTCCTCAGCCCCCTGTACCCGACTCAGATGAGATCAGGGATTTTGGTTCCCTGGCCAGAGCCTGGGAATTCTTCCCTATATTAAAAATAACCCACCTCAGCCTCCCACAGCACAGCAGGATCTTTCATAAAGCCTGATTTTAATCTTGCAAGAGATAATCTCACTTCTTCCTTAGGAACTATGGGAATATTTGGGGTTGATGCCCAAGGGCTGAACATCCCCCATGGAAAAAAACAAACCTGGGTGGCCCAAAGCAGAAAATGTGTTTGATCATCCTTTCAGTGCCTTTTCTGCATTGGTGCTTCACGTTGCAGTTCCCACAGGAGTTACTGGAAGGTGGCAATGAAGGTTTCCTTCAGGTAGAGACAAAAAAAAGAGATAAAATTGGGGTTTTTTTCTCTATGCCTACAGCACAAAGTCCATCAGGTTCTACCCTGAATTGATGAAAAATGAATTCTGTAATATTTAAGGAGGAAAAAATGTGTTTTCAGAAGGATGAGAGGAAGGAAGTCCACAAGGACAGGTGGCCAAAATCTTGTTTTCATCCCCAGACAGAGCTGTTGGGTATTGAATTTGCAGGGAACCCCCCAATGAGGGGACAGAAATGATGCATCTGAGAATGTGAATCCCAGAAATATTCTTGGGAAGAATTGTGCCTTGGGAAGAATTTCTCTGGGTAGAGAAATGTGGGGCTACAAACTCGGCTCTGACAGGCCAAGGAACCAAAACACCATCAGTCTGGGTGAACAATTTCCATATTGAATTCTACTTTTGCACAAACACAGGCACAGCAAATGAGATAAGAATTGTTTTATTCCTTTCTCTGAGGTTCAGGCCAGGTATCAGGTTGTTTAATTCCCCAGCCCAGTGTCACTGTCCTATTTTCTGGAAAAATCCCTTCACCCAGGATTTTTCTCCTGTGAAGCTGAGAAGCCTCAGAGAAAAAGGAAAACAAGAATTATCTCATTTGCTTCTCTTGTGTATTGCTGCTTTGGAATGTGTTTGGACATTGTTTATCCAACAGGGATTGTTTCATTTGTTTCTGGTGTGAATTGTTTTGATTTATTGGCCAATCAGTGCCAAGCTGTGTCGAGGCTCTGGAAAGAGTCACGAGTTTTCATTATTATCTTTTTAACCTTCTGTCTGTATCCTTTCTGTATTCTTTAGTACAACATAGTATCCTTTAATATAATATAGGTACATAAAATAATAAATTACCCTTCTAAGGACATGGAGTCAGATCCATCTTTCCTCCCTCTGTCTGGGAACCCACAAATCCAAGAGCCCAGCCCTTCCTCCCAGCCAGTCTGGGTTCTGTGATTCCCCTTTTCCCCCCCAGTACCCAAATTGTGTTGGACATTTCCTGCTGAACTCGCGGAGAGCCTCTGAAATATCCAACACTTTATCCCCAGGAGCCCCTCAGGAGTTGCTTTTTTTAATGGATTAACTATGACAGGGACTGCACTCCCACAGTTTTTTAAATATACAATAAGTATATTACATACTTTTAAAGCTATAAATAAGATTTATACACAACCCATGGGGATTTTCCATTAAAACTTCATAAATCACATTGTACATTATCCTCTTTAATCCTCAGCCTTGCCGTGGTAGTCACCAGAAAATATATTTAACCCTGTATAAAATTGATGATAAGCACGGAGAAAGAATGTTAACGAGAGCTTTTATGGGCCCTGTATTTTCTTAGCCTGATTCATTCTTTTTCCTGGCAATTATTTGTAATAGGAGCAGTTATCTCCTGCCCTTTATTAACTGAAAACTCAGGTGTTCTGCCCAGAATGGAGCCTGGGATGAGCTTTTCCTGCCTTATCCTCTCTTTAGCTGGGGGGTTCCCATTGTTTGGTGCTTGGAAAAGGCAATTTTCACATTCTACGTCTCCTCCACGCTCTCCCTGCTGATTCAGCTCCTCCTCGAGCCAATGGCATTGCCAGAGGAGCATTGATTTAATTCTGGGATCATGGAATTAAAGCCCTGTCCATGATGAGCACTCCAACTCTGGGAAGGAAATCACTTTTAAAAGTCCTGGTTTCAAAAGATCTTCAGAGCTTGGTGCTGCTTTGCTGTGGTGTCTCAAGCTCTGCCCTTCCCAATCCTCTCCCAGCAGCTCGTTTCCTCCAGAAATAATTTTGTTTTCTGTGCAAAGGCCCCATAAAAATCCACTCATCCTTCTTCCTCCTCCTCCTCCTCCTCACTGTGGCTGCCCCTGGATCCCTGGAAGCATCCAAAGCCAGGCTGGAGCCACCTCGTTTATAGAAAATGTGGGAACCATGGTGGGACTGGATGGGCTTTGGAGAGCCTCCAACCCAAACCATTCCAGGATTCCATGTTTAAATGGGATTTGGGGGAAAAAAACATTGGGAGAAGGGCTGGGATGGAATGAGATGAGGACCCATTTGTCCTGTGTGGTCTGCAGGCCAAAAGATGGTCAGGATTGTGGAGTTTGTCCCTCATCCCAAAGAATATCCTGGCTGTCACCATCTGTTGTGTTTTCCATGGCAAAACCTCCCTGATTCCACTGGAGTGAGTGAAAAAAGGCAGAGCTGGGCTTCAAACACCCTCCAGCTCCTGCAACAAGTATGAAAAATTAACATTATCACTTCAAAGAGCTCCCAGAAGTGGAGATTGTCCTGAGGGACCTGCAAGGATCAGCGAGCCCGACCCGGTGCTGGACTTCAAAACACATAAATTAAAAGACAAATCAGCCTCACATTATTTAATTGAGCAAATCACAACCAGCACTGGAGAAACTGGGCCCAAATTCCTCTTGTGTAACCAATATTTAGTCACAGAGTGTGGAAAACTGGAGCTGAGATTGACTCATTGGAGGCTCTGTTAGAAAATAGTTCCTCTCTATTTTTCCAGAGCTGCCTCATCAAACGTACACTGAGATTGGCAGCTGCTTTCCCCCATCTGCTGGGGAAATTCAGGAGGGCTGGAGGTTCATTCCAGATATTCCAGCTTGTCCCTGGCTTGCTGGAAGTGTGAGAGTGTTTAAGGTGCATGGAATCGAGCTGTAAATTGAGCAGGTTTTTGTCAGGAGATGCTGCAGTTTCTGCCTCTCCCCTCATTCAGAACCAAACCTGCCCCAGGAGTGTTTGGACAACTCCCTCAAGGAAAAGGTGGGAATTGGGAATATCCCTTCCCACCCAGGATTGTGATTTTAATTGGCACAAAGAAATGGCCAAGGTTGGAAGGAAGACATTTGACATCAACACAAAGCAACTACGAAAAGCCCATTGCAGTTTTGGTTGGGTTTCTAAGAATTTGGAGATTGGATTAATTTAGCTTGGCTTCAACACTGATCAGCTCCCACCAGGGGAGCAAATTAATCCTTTTTGTCCTAAATACTAATTAATTTCGTCCTAAATTCAGAGCTCAGCTGACTTTGGGCAGGGGCTTTTCTCAGGGAATATGTTCAGCTCCATCATCCTTTGGGACATTCCCAGCCTCTCACCCCACACTGGCTCAAAACTTTGTGTGGAGATTTTATTTTAGCAGGTCTGTCTCCATGGAGAAGAGGCTGGTGGACTTTTCTGGGGGTTGTGCCTTGTGTGAATATGCAGATTTCCCAAAAGTTAAATTGGAATTGTGAAAACAAATGGGATTTTATGCACGAGGATCTTTGTAAGAGCTTTATAGTGAGCATTTATTTTGTTGGATATTTGAGAGCATTGACTGGGATGGAGGGACAGGACACAGGGAATGGCTTCCCATTGGAAAAGGGGAGATTCAGATGGAATTTTGGGAAGGAATTCCTTGCTGTGAGGGTGGTGAGGGGCTGGGATGGAATTCCTAGGGAAGCTGTGACTGCCCTGGATCCCTGGAAGTGCCCAAGGCCAAGCTGGAACCCCCTGGGACAATGGGAGGTGTCAAAAACAAACTTTAGGGTCCTTTCCCACCCAAACCACTCCAGAATTCCCTGCTGCCTTTCCAGCAGCTCACAGAAACGCTGGAGCCGCCGTGGCTGTGGAAATCCCTGCAGGAATTTCAGCGCTCCAACAGTGCCTCCCTTCATCCCCAGCAGCTCCAGGCGGGATGTGGGATATCCAGATGGTGCCTCCAACAGCTCCTCCTCACCAGCCTGGGCTCAGCTCTCACATTCTCCCTCCCCTGACAGGGCTCAGAGCCTGTTTGGAAAGTGCTCAGGTCCTGCAGATGGGCGGGATGTGCTCGGAAAGGCCAAACGACGCAATTAGAGCGGTTAAAAATTAATGGTGGTGGTGATTAGGAGACAGGAAAGGGAGAAATTCCTGCTCCAGAAATAACCAGGTTGGGTTTAACCATCACTTTTTTGGGTTTGGTTTTTTTTATTTTTATTTTTTTGGGGGTTTTTTTGTATTTTTGTAAAGTGAAGAGGCAGGTTGAGGTGAGAAATTAATTAATGTGGTTTATTTACCACATTTCTGGTAATAACCCATAAAATTAATGGTGGTGGTGATTAAGAGGTGAAAGGAGAAGGGCAAATACCTGCTCCAGAAATTACCAGGTTGGGTTTAACCATCACTGTATTTTTGTACAAAAATGTAAATTTTTATTATTATTATTATTAATATTATTACTCCCCCAAAGCCTGTTGTCCATAACTCACAGCAAACACAGATTATGCACCACGCCAGCGATGCAGTTGTCATTCCTCATCCTTATTTATTAATGCCTTTTCTGAGCACTTTAGATAAGAATTTCAAAACGCAGCTCCAGCAGAGCAGTACTTTGCACATTGCACTTTAACTGGGGGAAAAACATTGTTGTCTGATTTTAATCACAAAAATGAAATGCTCCTAATAGAGCAAAAAACCCAATTTCCTGCAGAAGCACTTGGAGGCTGATGTGGCTCTGAGATTCCTGCCATGACAGGAGAGAGATGTCTTGGGCATAGGGAAATGTTCTGGATGTCCCTGAAACAAATGAAGCTGGACCATTTTGAGGGTTGCACTTTGATTTCCAATTTTTGTTTGTTGATAATTAATAATTAACCTCCACCTCTCACAGTGCTTTAATTCTGGGCATCATGAGAGGAGGTAAAACCCCACCAAATGTTGGGACAAGGACAAGAGCTGAGGATGGTTCTCCAACGTTGATTCCATATTTGGAGTTTGTTTTGTGCCTCCTCTTCCAGCACCCTGACCCTCCAGACCATAAATCCCTCATTATTTCCAGGCTGCAGCTCATTCTCCCCCATCCCAGAGCCATTCCCAGCGCTGAAAATCCCATTTTCCCAACAACCTTGCATCAAAACTGAACAACACCGAGCAAGGCCCTCGGTAGCCCCAGGAAGGCCATTAATTACCAGGGTGGGACAATCCATGTGCAGCACAGTAATTAAAAGTCCAGGAGCTGCAGCATTTTGTGATTAATGCCTGAGGTGGGCACTCCAGCTCCTAAAAAACTAATGGGAAGTGACTCCAACTGCACCAGGGTCCCCAGGAGGAATCCAGGTTGCTCCAGGCATATTGCACATTCCTCAGCTCATTAATTACAGCTGCTCCGAGTGGAAAGTTTATAATTAAACACATAGTTTACTCCCCAGCTTTGGGGTGGAGTAAATGAAGGGAGTTTGATTTATTTCGGGATAAGCACGTGGAGGCATTAATGGGGCGTGCAGGTGACGAGGAGGTTTTGTCTGGAGCTCATCCAGGAGCCAGAGCGGGATGATGTCATGTTTATAATCAAATTTATCAGTTTAATTACATTTCTTGGTGTGGTTTGACTCTTAAAAAAGGAGGGAATTGGAAGTTTTACGTCAGTTTGGGTCTGGCCCAGTTTGTGGCTTCTGTCTCGGTTTGGGTCTGGCTTAGTTTGGGTCTGGCCCAGTTTGGCTCCTGTCTCACTTTGGGCCTGTAAATGCTGAACCTGCACAGGGACTCCCACAGATTTCAGTGGGATTTCTTTTCATGACATTTTTTCCCACAATTTGGCTTCTCCTTGAGCTTTTAATTTTGCTTCCTGCTGCAGTTCTGTGAAGTCCTGAATTCACTCTGTGAAATCCAGGCCTTTAACCTCTGAAGTCCTGAATTTTTCTGTGGAATCCTGGCCTTCAATCTCTGAAGTCCTGAATTTATTCTGTGAAATCCTGGCCTTTAATTTGTGAAATCCTGAATTCACTCTGTGATATCCTGGCCTTAAATCTGTGAACCGCTGCCTGTATTCTGTGAAGTCCTACATCTGATCTGTGAAGTGCTGCTCTTTAATCTGTGAAATCCCCTGTGCCAGCCCTGCTGTAAATTTATTTCCATTCCCCTGCTCAGCCCTGACTCCTGTAAATCCCAGAGCGCTGCCTGTCAGAATCGCTGTCCATCCAAGAGGCACACTTGCTCCTTCACTCCTGTGCCAGCTGGGAATTGTGCAGCTTTCCAGGGTGGTTTATTAGTGCAGGAAGGCAGGAAAATGTGACAAACACCTTCCTGAACTCGCTAAAACACCGAAATGTGTCACACAGGGAGGAGCAGCTCCGGCCTTGGGCCTGCGGGAAGGAGCAAACAGGTTTTGGGGTGGTTTACAGGGACACAGAGGACGAATCCCCTGGAGGAACCATCTCAAATTGCTGTGAAACCCCAGCAAAGTCCTCTGGATGCCCGAGGAGCTGTGATCACACTCACACCTCTTCCAGCACAGGGATTATTTAACGGGCTGTTTTTAAACCTGGCTTTGAGGAGAGGTTTTGTGCCCCTGGCTGGGTCAAGGTGTCACCTGAACTGTGGCTGTGCAAGAGCTGCTGTGACACCTCATGGTGTGTGAAAATGACCCCCAAACTATCAATTATTGGGTACAATAACTGATATTAATATTTGGGTAAAAATAAATATTGATATAGATAATATTAATTGGGTAAACGCTCTGGATTTTGCCTCCCTCCCAGGGAGGAAATCCCTCCCAATATCCCATCTAACCCTTCTTTCAGTTTGAAAAAATCCATATCTCTCATTCTCAGTCCTATAATATTATTCCAATAATTATATATATTATTATTATTATTATTCCAATAATGACATATATTATTCTATTATTCAATAATAACATATAATGTGATATTATTCCAATAATAATATATATTATTACATTATTCCAATAATAAGAATACATATTCTTATACTATTCCAATAATGATATATATTATTATATTATTCCAATAGTCATATATATTATTATATTATTCCAATATATTATTATATTGTTCCAATAATTATATATATTATTATATTTTTCCAATAATAATTCCAAACCCTCAGGTGGGCAGACACCCCAGGAGCTCCACACAAACCATGCAGCACCCTGGCCCTAAAATCCACCCACTAAAACATCCTAATCCCAAGGAAACAACACCCAAACAGCTGAAAAAATCCATTAAAATTCTATTTTTTTTTTTTGCCCTGAGCAGGCATCAAAGCCTCATCCAGAGCAGGAGATGGCTGGCCTGGTTTGTGGATGATTATTCCCCCAAACAAACCCACCAAGCTCCACTGCTCATCCTCAGTGCTGACAGGCACGAAGGTTAATTGGTCACAATTGCATCCCCAAATTCCCAGCCCAGAGAAGTGCCAGGAGCCAGAGGTAAATCACACAACCACCCACTTGCTGCCTCCGAGTTTAAATAAATAGAAATCCCAGGCTAATTAATATTTAGGAAAAGCAAAAGTTGTCATCTTAAATCAAGCTGAAACACAATAATCACATTAAGTGCTTACTTCAGCAAAATAGCCCTGAAATGCAAAGTGTTGGTGAGTTATGGGAGTATTTATCCCCTTAATTGACTCCTGGCTCTGGCAGAACTCCATTACCCAGGAGTTAGGAGGAAATTTAATTCCAATCCTCGTGTCTGCACTCAAGGACTTCTGTTGGACTTGGGTTTATTTTCAGCTGCAGCACTGAAGGGCTGCATTTTTCCAGTTGCAATCCTGCTCAGTTGAGCAACAAATGTGACATTTTGTGTTTCATCTGCTGACCTTCCGCTCATATCTGGGAAATTTTTCATCCTGTTCTCCTTCTGTTTTCCCTTCCAGGTGTCCTTTAAGCCAAGAAGGAACTCGGTGTTTTAGCAGGCAGAGTCTGGTAAGAATTACTTAGACAAAGAGGGGGATTCAGACACTTTTTTTTCCTGGCCTCAGTGAACAGCTTGGGGCCTCAATTTCTGTGGAATCGTGGAATATTCTGGGTTAAAAAGGGGCCTTGAGGATCTTTGAACCCTGGGATAGTGGAAGGTGTCCATGTCCAGTCTCATAGCCCTGGATAATCTTGAAATTCCCTTCCAACCCAAACCATTCCATTAAAAGGATAATTCTCACTGCAGAATATGGAACATTTTCTACATCAGACCCTTCAGAACATCCTGAATCCCTTTGGGACCCCTGAAATCCTCACCCTGTGCAATCCAAGAGCTCCCAGGCCAGCTCCCGGTGGATTTGTGTCATTCAGCTCCTGTGTGGCAGGAAGAGAAGGTGGAAACCTCAAAAAGGTTGAGATTAAAAGACTCTGGGCACCCACAGCTGCTTTGGGATCCAACCAGAATTTGTGAATTTGTGTTCTCAGCAGCAAAAATGGAGGGGTTTTTTTGTTTGTTTGTTTGTTTTTAAATATATATATATTATCCAAGTGGAGCATGGCAAATCTCCCCCCAGGAATCCTGCCCTGCTTCTCCACCCCAGTCATGGCCCTCCTGGCTCTGCTGTCCATGTAATGAGCTGATGGTTGAAGGATTCCAGCTGCAGTGGCCACCAAATTCCCTCCAAAACATCTTTCCCTTAAATCCCTCCCCTCTGCCAGCCAAATTCCTGAATTTCCTCACAAGGAGCCGTTTGCCGTCCCCCCAAAAGGACGTCACCAATCTTGTTGATGCTTATTGAAACTTTGCATCATCTCTGGCTTGGAGATGTATTTTTAGCTCCGTACTTCTTGAAATGTGAAAGTGTTGCTGGCCCCCAGTCAGGGAACAGCAGGGTTAATGCAGAGCCTGGAGGAGCTCTCCCATCTGTTCCAGCTTCCATCCAACCATGGAGTTTTACGAGAGCTCTCTAGGAGGGCTCCGAGTTCTCTGTTTTGTAGTATTCCCTAAAAAAAATCAAGCTTGGAAAGCTGCCCGTGCCAAACAGGAGGAGGTGAAGCCTTGGAGGAGACAAAGGAACTTGGGAACATCAGATTTCTTTCGCATTTTTTCAGGAATTCTGTTTGTTTTGATTGACGTTGAAATTAGAGACGGAACAGATGGAGCGAGGGTACAGCAGGATGAGCTGAGCCGAGGCTCTGACACTCTAATGAGGGATGAGGAGGCAGGAGCTGCTGATTGGGTTCTTCTTTGGAGCCTAATTTGTGTTTTATTTGCCCTGATGCTTCTGCCAACAGCAACAGATTCCTGACCAGGCTGGCCCTGGACCCCTGGAAGTGCCCAAGGTCAGGATGGACGGGACTTGGAGCAATCTCGGACAGTGGGAGATGGATGGGATGGGATGGGCTTTGAGGTCCCTTCCAACCCAAATAATTCCTTTGCTCCCTCCCTCATTTACACCCATGATCTCACCCCTTTCCAGCCCATTTTTATACCCCTCTGGTTCTTGTTAGTCGACCTCCAGCAAGTGAAGAGGGAAATTGATTGGAACTTCCCCAAAACCAGCTTTGGTTTGCTCCAAGGAAAAGGCCAGGACCTTGACAACCAACGATTTAATTGGGAAAAGGAATTTTATCTCCATTGAGAAAGGGAAGTTTTTTTCTTCATGGAGAAAATAAATTTTTTGTAGTTCCTTTTCCGCATGGGAAATCTGAAGTCCAGGCTCAGAAGAACAAATCCCTCACACTCCACATGAAAAATGCACTTTTTGAGGCTGCCCAGGTGTAACAGCACTCGTTGGTTTGATGGCCACAGCTGTCCATTTCTGATGGAAAATTTGTGCTGATTTCACGGTGGCTGCTTGGAGAAAAGTCACCACACGTTACGGTTGTTTCATAGCTGGGGGGCAAGCGGAGAAAATTATTTAATTAGGTTTCTGTAATAACAGCTCCATTTCCAAATGGCTGCCCATGTGTATTAGCAGGGAAGGATTTCAATTACTCTGTTTCCTTTAATTCTGGGATTTTTAACGCCGGTGGAGGCAGAGAAAGGCTGAGATCAAAAACTAAACCGGGCACTCTTTGTCCGCAGAATGTATTGAATATATTAAATTAATGTATCCGTGGATGCACGGAGCATTTCACACTTCATCTCCCTGCAGCCACATCCACGTGCAAAACCCAAGCTCAGACCAGAATGAGGGTTGGAATTCCAGCTTCTCCGAAATTCCATCCCAGCCAGGAATTCCTTCCCAAAATCCCATCTAACCCTGTACCCCAGCAGTGGGAAGCCATTCCCCCTTTTCCTATCCCAAGTCTGGACTCCACAGCCCAAAATTCTCTCTTAGAGTTCAAAATTCTCGACTCCACCACCCAAAATCCCCTCGTAGAGTTCAAAGTTCTGGACTCCACAGCCCAAACTCCCCTCATGGAGTTCAAAGTTTCACATTTACAATATAAGAACATCAAAACTGCTTTATTTAGGAATATGTGGAACTGGAATGCTGTGCAGTTAATGAACATCCTGCTGGGAGGAATGAGGCAGATCCAGGAGGATTTAACAGCACCTGAGCAGGTGGGGCAGCTCAGCCATGTGTGTGTGTTTGTGTTTGTGTTTCCCAGGTTCTAAAATCAGGATTTATTTTATTTTATGCACCTGCAATGTGTCATTTTTTACTTTCCCTGTGCTGTGTGTCTCTCTCTTCTCAGCTTTGTTGGGAACTCTCTGTTCCTGACAGCCTTCCCCTGGGAGCAGCCGGTGCAGGGGAGACAGAGGTTGTGTCTTTCCCTGGCGGTGTTTTCCCTGTCGGATGATGGATGTCACCAAGCTCCTGGTGGCAGCCTCAGTGTCCTGGCACACCCTCAATCGCTGGCTGTCCTCTTTTGCCCCCCTTTCCCCCAGCTCTCCACTCCTCACCGAGCAGTTTCCCACCTGGATGAGGGGAAACGCTCTCAGAATCTCTCATCAGAGGCAGAACCATCCCGGCATAATTGGAGGCACTGGAAAAGGATCATTTAGTGTTTCTTTTCTCCCCTAATTTACTGACAACTGTGGCAGCTGGGACTGAGGGTTGAATCACCTCCCCGAGACTCCACATTTCAATGATATTTTTATTATTTCCCATTAATCTGTCCAAGACAGGGGAGGAGGCTTTCAAAGTTCCGCAGATGGAGCAGAACACCCAGGGGCCCGTGATTTTTCAGTGGGAAACGAGCATTTAACTGCTCCTTTGTGCCTTTGAAAGCCTTCTCTGCTCAGGTTCTCCCCGTGGTGGAACCATCCCTGGTGTGGATTAGTCCTTGTTACCTTAATTTGAGGAGAAAAATCCTTCCAAAGGTAACTTGATGTGGTTCATCCCCGTCCACGTGGGGAGGACGGTTCTGATCATCGAGGCTGTTTAATGTGCCTGACAAAAGCATCACAAGACCCAAGAGTTGGGGACCTGAAAGCAGCCAAGTTCAGGCCAGGCATGGAATTTATATTTTAAACACTGTTGAGTTGTTAACCCTGGAAATAACTTGACAGATTCTCTCTCACTGAGTTAAATTGGTGGTGGCTGATGCTCGTTGGCACGGGGGGACCGGACCAGACCCAGCCTCATCACGTTAATGATCCCAAACCGATGCTGGATGTTTGGAGCTATGGAGCTGCTGGGCCAGGTGCTGGATCTTCCCTGTGCTGCTCTTTTGGATGAATCTGATTTTTTGGGGCTAATTAGGCTGTGTCTGAGACAGCACTTTGTGCAGCCGGTGAAAGTTGAGGTCAGGTAGATCGAAAAGAGGTTGGGCCGTGACGTGAGCATTTCCTGCTGCTGCTGTTATAAACACCAGAAAAAGCAGGATTATTACCAGATCTTGGGGGTTTTTTTTCAGATTTTTATGTGCCTCTTAAAGCATTTTCTGATGCCCTAAAAAGCAGCTGAACTTTGCTGAAACCCCTCCCATGCTGTAGAAGCCGAGTAAATCCAACTGTGCTTGTTGTTCTCTGCATTGAGGGCAATGTCAGCCTCATTTCCTCCCCCTGCCTCAGCCCTTCTCCAGGGACATCTTTTGGGAAAAATCACTTTGTGCTGCTCTGTGTGACGCCCCAGACCTGCAGCCACCATGGCAAAATCATTATTTCAAGGACCAGGGGGGCTGAACTTGCCATTGACTTGAGACTCTGCTGGAATTTCACTGCCAACCCCGCTCTTCAATAGGAACTTATCTCTGTGCCACTGCAGATTTTAATGGAATTCGTGTCACAGCAATAATAGGGTCAGGCTCAGCCTGTCCCAGCACTGCCAGCAAGGTTTAGTTTATTTAGTTTTATTTTCACAGCCACCAAACTCTTAAACGGAGTTTTTCTGATGGGACCTCCATGGGGAAGGTGATGGGGCCTTGGAAAAGAAAACTAAAGTCAAGTTCTAACAAGGAAACTCCTGTCACTGTCCCAGCCTCAGCAGAAAGGTGGGAATTTGGTGAATGGTGAAACACAGAAACGTTGGTCCTGGCTTTGCTGCTGAGTTTTCCAGGGGGATTCACCCAGGGGTGAGAGCTGCCTCAGAACTGAATAAATCATGGAATCATTAAGGTTGGAATCATAAAGACTTTTGAGATCCCTGGAATTGCTCAAGGTTGGTTGCCTTTGGAGCAACCTGGCAGAGTGGGAGCTGCCCTTGTCCATGGCAGAGGGTGGAATTTGGAGATCTCTAAGGTCCCTTCCAACCCAAACTATTCCACGATTCCATTCCATGCAATGATGTCTGACCCTCTGTCCTGTTTAGTTCAAATATTATTTGTTTCAGCCGTTTTTATTGTTCTTTTTCTTGGTGCTGTGTACAAAATTGTCAGCGTCTGTTTGTACACTTTTGCATGCTTGGCCTCAGGCCAGGAAGAAGCTTCTGGTCCCTCCTGAGCTCATATCTTTAAATTTGCAAGGAGGAACAAACCCTCCAAGGAATCCCCCATGGTTCATGAGCGCCTGGGGCTGTTTACTGTAACAAATGGATTTGTGCGGCACATCCTGGCGCTCGGCTCCCCGCGGACACCGCGGCAGCAAAAGGGGAAGAAACCATTTCCAAGTCCTCAGATATTCCCTCCTGCAGCACCTGGCTGCGCTTTGAAAGACAAAAGGTGCACGAGAGGTCACGGAGCTGCTGCAGCTCAATTGAAGATGTTTTTGTCAGTTGATTGAGGGGAGGTTTCAAACCTCCAGCATCAAAAAAGGCAGTGGTTAGACAGGATGGAACGGGCAGAAGTGGATGTGGGCGGCTTTGGGAATATTTTCAAGATCAGGGGCACTGGTTTGCTGTTTCTTGGGCTGGGTTAGAAAGATTGAGTTGGAAAGGATGGATGGGTTGGAAAAGTGGTTGGGTTGGAAGGGGTGGATGGGTTGGAAAGGGTCGTTGGGTTGGGAGGGTGGTTGGGTTGGAAAGAATGGATGGGTTGGAAAAGTGGTTGGGTTGGAAAGGGTGGTTGGGTTGGAAAGAATGGATGGGTTGGAAAAGTGGTTGGGTTGGAAAGGGTGGTTGGGTTGGAAAGAATGGATGGCTTGCTAATGATGGTTGGGTTGAGAAGAATAGCTGAGTTGGAAATATTGGGTTGGGTTAGAAAGATTGGTTGGGTTGGAAAGGGTGGTTAGGTTGGAAAGAATGGATGGGCTGGATGTGACATCTTTGCAGTGATGTGGGAGGGTCTCTCCTCCTGTCCGAACTCCCCCTCGCACCTGGATCACCTGAACCCCTCCAAACTCCACCAGGCTCTGCGTGCTGAGCAGAAGCTGGGGCTTGATGAAGCCCGAGTGACTCTTGGTGGGACACCAAGGCACGTCATGAGCCGTGTTTGCCCAGGAGGAGACTCTCGGTGGGCTTTGATTAATAACAACCACCGATATCTCTCATCCAAGGATATGCAAATATTCACTGATTGAGGAATTCCCTGCACTCGCCGCCGTGGCGGCTCCTTGTTTGTTCTTGTGTCGTGCAAGAACTTCTGAAGGTCACATCTCAACAGCTCCAGACTTGAGGGAACGTTCTGAACATCAAAGAGAGGAACCAGGAGTGGCTGGGAGAGATAAACAGGGAAGGGAAGGGAAGGGAAGGGAAGGGAAGGGAAGGGAAGGGAAGGGAAGGGAAGGGAAGGGAAGGGAAGGGAAGGGAAGGGAAGGGAAGGGAAGGGAAGGGAAGGGAAGGGAAGGGAAGGGAAGGGAAGGGAAGGGAAGGGAAGGGAAGGGAAGGGAAGGGAAGGGAAGGGAAGGGAAGGGAAGGGAAGGGAAGGGAAGGGAAGGGAAGGGAAGGGAAGGGAAGGGAAGGGAAGGGAAGGGAAGGGAAGGGAAGGGAAGGGAAGGGAAGGGAAGGGAAGGGAAGGGAAGGGAAGGGAAGGGAAGGGAAGGGAAGGGAAGGGAAGGGAAGGGAAGGGAAGGGAAGGGAAGGGAAGGGAAGGGAAGGGAAGGGAAGGGAAGGGAAGGGAAGGGAAGGGAAGGGAAGGGAAGGGAAGGGAAGGGAAGGGAAGGGAAGGGAAGGGAAGGGAAGGGAAGGGAGCCCCTCGAGTTGTTAATCCAGGGGGTGTGATGGAATAGGAATGAGGATAAGAGGTTCTTACAGCGATGAAGATGAAGGAATAGACAGACCCTTTGTACATGTTGAGACTGAGAAAAGTGACACAAATAGGCAAACAGATTTTTTTAAAAAGTGAAGATTTCATGGAAAGTCAGTGTAGTGGCACACTGGGAGCAGAACTGATGTGTTCCCATCTGGGATTCCCATATTTTAAAGCCAAGCCCAACCTTTTAGGACCGGTCTCCCAGCTGGTGTGAGCTGCTGTACATGAAGCAATGTCAAATTATGCTCGCTGCAGATCTCTTGATCGGGATCTACGGCGGTAATTATTCATGCTCACCATTCATATTTGGGGATTAATTAACTATTCGTGGTTCCTATAAAGAATATTGTCAAGCATTTAATGGCTCATTGAGTTCAGCAGGATTTCGAGCTTCTCTCTTACGATTTCCACAGAATGGTTATTGTGATTTGTGACTCGGAGTGAGCTGTGAGCAGACCAGGAGTGTTTCTGTTTTTACCCTGTGACAAATGGCCTTTAATTGGCTTTACACGGCTTTTGCTTGGTGAGATGAGGCAGATAAAGAGAGGAGATACAGTAGGGGTATTTTTAAAAATATAAAAGAGGTGGTTTTGTCCTGTTGAGTGTTCCACGTGTGGTTTTCAATTTTATCAATGAGGTTGAGTATTTAAAATTAATTCCTGCACGTGTTAGACCACTGGTTTTGCATCTCCCTTCATGAAGATGTTTGAGTCAAGGTCTTCAGCCTGGTTTGAACACTCTGGAAGTGTTTTAAAAAATGTGTGGATGTGGCATTTGTTTAAATGGTTTGGCTGGGAGAAGAGTTGGATTCCATGACCTGAGAAGGCTTTTCCAATGATTTTATGATAATGTGATTTTGTACAAAAAAAAAAAAAAAACCCTTCAGGTTCTGCCTAACTCAGCTTGTTGGCTGCTGAATATTTCTGAAAATGTTCATTATTCCAGTGAGAAGTGTGGACTGTCTGGAATGAATAATCCCAGCTGTGGCTGCAATGGCCTGGGGTGCTCCTGCAATGATTAATCGTTCAAGTAAGTCTTTGTAGCTCACTGCTCTGCATTTATTTCCAGGGGGAAAAAAAATGCATTTTTGAGAGAGTAAAAAAGGCCTTTCTTAAGGTACAGGTTGCTGTGCTGGGAAATCCTCTCAGAACCTGCTCTGTGTGAGGGTCTGAGGTGGCCAAGAGGGGCGAGGGGCATTTTTTGATTTGCTGATGCCCTTATTCCTCATATTTTCACAAGATTTGTGATGCTCAGAGCTGAGGCTGACCAGGATGAGAGAGAAAAAGAGCAAGTGACTCTTTGAGATTAATCCGGTTTACAGAAAATTTTAGGATTTTGCCACCTGCACAGAGCTGTGGCTTTAAACCAAAAGAAAGAAGTTTAGATTAAATATTGGGAAAAAAATTCTTTCCTGTGAGGGTGGGGAGGACCTGGGATGGAATTCCCTGGGATGGAATTCCCTGGGATAGTGGAAGGTGTCCCTGCCCATGGCAGTGGAATTGGTCTTTAAGGTCATTTCCAACCCAAACCATGCTGGGGTTTTATTAAAAACTTTAAAGAGAGAATGGAAGGAATTGAGAGCCTGGAAGAGTTATTGGGGATGGAAACGCTGGAATTGGGTAGGTGAGAGGCTGGGAGGGATTGCCAGCGGCAATTTCTCCTGATCCCCTAATCCATGGTCACAATTTCCCAGTTTCTCATCCCTGTGGACGAATGAACTGCGCCCAACTCCCTTTGGCTCCTCAGGGTCTCGGCTCAGTGAGGTGTTGGAGCATTAAATAATTCAGGGTCCTCAGCATCTGCACTGAGTGCTCACAGCATTCCAACGAGCCCGTGCTGAGGGATCAGGGAAAAAAAAAAAAAAAAAAAAAAAAACAATTTCCCAAAGTAGTTTTTTGGCAATGGACCCGCTAAATCTTGAACAACTTCCTCGTGCTAAATGGTGAAGCCAGTTTGCAAATTCCTGGCGTGGAGGTGATTTCCTTGGGCCATCGTCACCCGCTGCCAACGGGGGAATAAAAAAAAACCCAGAGAGGGGGAAAAAAAAAACCTCATGAAAATATTCTTATTGATGTTCTGGCTTTGCTGAGGGAGGAGAGGAGCGTGTGTGGAGGTGGGGAGTTTATCTGGGTGAAAAGACAGGGAGAGGTGATCTCCCTGACATTTTACACTCCGGTTTTGGAGCCAGGCTCGTGCAGTGACGGAATTGTAAAACCAAGATTTTGGATCGGGATTTACTTTGGCTTTATGGTCTCTCTCTCATGCCCACAAATAAACAAAATGTGTTTCCTTATTCCCCTCAACACTTAAAATAATAAAAGAAGCCCAGAAGCTTAAAAACCAGCGATGTAACTGATAAAGGGCTCGTGTTTATCTTCCATCTCCCCAAAATCCTCAAGGGAGCTGGTGCCTGATCCAACCTGTCCTGCAGGTCTGGTATCCAGGCTGCAGATTTATTGAGAGCCTGATCCGTGCAAGGAGCTCCTGGGTGGCAGCAGAGCCTCCCCCTCTCCCTGTTCTCAGTCTCTGCCAGCTTTAAGCAGGTTTTGGTTTTAGTTTTATTTATTTTCCCTGCTTCGTTCTCTTTTTTTTTTGTTTTTTCTCATCAGTCACTGCAGAGGCTTCGGTGGGGGCTGCCCTGACAAAAACACTGCACTGGCATCGATTTCCTTGATGCTTGAGGATGCAGAAAATAGGAGAGACCCGTTTTCCTACAATATTAAAAAGCCTTTTCCACTTTGATTTTCCCTTCCCCACTTTGATTTCTCCTTTTCCACTTTGGTTTCCCCTTCCCCACTTTGATTTCCCCTTCCCCACTTTGATTTCCCCTTCCCCGCTTTGGTTTTCCCTTTTTTCTCGCTCCCACTCCCAAACTGGCTCCCTACAAAAATCCCATAACTTGGGTTGAGTGCCGGCTTGTACATAAATTAAACTCTTCATTTTTGGGTTCATGGCTGTGTCTCAATTTGCTTTAAATTTCTCCCAAATATTCCTCAGCACCATCAGAAAACCTCCTTCCTCCCCAAAAGTGATTGTGCTGCTCCCCTGCCCCAGTTGGGCTCTGATAATGCAGAATTCAGGATTTTTTTAAAGCACAGACTTGGTTGGGGTTTTTATTTTTTGGTTGAATTCCATGGGCACAGCAGAGCTGCTCAGAGAAAATCCAATCCATCTCCTGTGAAATGAACTCAGTCATCCTTCAGTTTATTGAGTGAGAGGGAATACAAAACAAATCCACAAATGTCAAAAGCGGTCTACGAGGGATCATTCCATTCCTTCCTCCATTTGTTTCCCTGATTAAAATGATTTTTAGCTGATTCCCCTCTTAATTTTAATACAGTAAAATATAATTCGCTTGAACATCCTCCCTGCCAAAGTTTGTGCTTGGTCAAATTTCCTGGAAAGAGGGGAGGGAATGACTGGGAGGGACTTGGCTGAGTCACCTCTGGAGCACCACGGAAATGTCTGAACACGACCAGGAAAATTCTTCTTGCTCCATTAAATTCACCAGTGGGTTCCCACTGGTTTTAATGGGCTGGCAAAGTGCCCCAGTGGTGATCCAGTGATTTCTTTCCAGGGGTTTGTCTTTTCTCCATGATTTTCTGCCCATGAGGTTTTTCTGGAAGCCTTGGACTGAGGATTTCTGTGGGAACACAGAATTGTAGGAGCATGGAAGGGTTTGGGCTGGAAGGATTTCCAGGATTAGAAATGGATCCTTTCAGGGCATTGCAAACTTTTTCCACTCTCTCATAAATCTCCGAAATGGCTTTTCCAACATCATCCAGAGAGATTGGGCAGGACCAGCATTCCAACCCGGATTATCCAACTCAATCACCACATCCAGGCCCCAATTCCCATAAAATTCCCTGATGAGGGGGTAGCTGAGCTCGCCCCAAAGCCTGGGTGGCTCTGGGTGTTCTTTGCACCATGGAAATGAGGAATGGAGCCAGCACACAATGGGGAGGGAGATGGAGAAGGGCGATCGTGCTGAGGCAGGAAAGATAATTCTGGAAAAACCTTTTCCCTCTGCTGAGGCCATTGTTGTTCTGTCAAATCCAATATCCTGGAATGAAAAGAAAGCCTTAAGAAGTTGAAATTGAAGAGTGATGAATGAAGAGCCACCAGATATTTCATTTAAGGAGCTGGGTTTAACGAAGGCACCGTTAGGAATTTTCCTGCATTAATTTTAGAGCCCGCTCTGAAATCTGGGGGGAAATTTGGGCATCTGCAGAGATCCAGGTGAGTGGAAGGTCCAAGCTTTTGTGCTGGGATTTGGAGCAGCCTCAGGAATTCCTTTCTCCCTCTGCCAAGGCCACCAGCCCAGGTGACAGAGCTGTGTCTCTTTGTCCCCTCTACCCTCAGGCCCAGAGCTGGCAAAGCTCTATAGGATGCCATGGCAATTCCATGCAATCCCAAAGCCAGCATCAGAGGGTAAATGAAGGCTTAATTAAAAGCTGACATAGGAAGGGAAATTAAATTAATGTACTAATTAATGCTTCGGGTTTAGTCCAAATGGGAAAGTTTCTGATTCGCCTTTCCCTGTCGAAGCTCCACGCTCACCTCTGGGCACTGATGGATTTAGGCTCATTTGGCCCCAGTCCTGGAAAACATCCTCGTTAAAAATTGTGTCCAAGCCCACATTTAATTCTCTTCCTGTCACGCTTAATTGCAGGCCTGGATAGGGCTGGGTTTAGGGATGGGATCAAAAAATGTGGAGCTGTTGGGGAAATTCTGTACAATTCTCCCAAATGCTGATTTGACTTAAAAACCTTCAGTTACTGACCTGTATTATAATAAAATCTATTAAATTAATAATGGATCGAGTTAATCAGAATCCCAGTGGTTCTTTCAACTCAGTAATTTTTGTGGAATTGGGATTTTTGTAGCATGACTTCCTTAGGATTGAGAAGAACCTCAGAGCAGGGAGGTTTCCATGAAGAAAATGAGAAAAGGAGAATCATTGGAAGGATTGAGCACATTCTCATTTCCAAGGTTCAGAGAAGAAGAACCAAAAGGCTTCCAGAGCAATGAGGTTTCCATGAAGAAAATCAGGAAAGGAGAATCATTGGAAGGATTGAGTACATTCTCATTTCCAAGGTTCATTGAAGATGAAGAAGAAGAAGAAGAAGAAGAAGAAGAAGAAGAAGAAGAAGAGGAAGAAGAAGAAGAAGAGGACGAAGAAGAACCAGAACCAGAAGAAGAAGAAGAAGAAGAAGAAGAAGAAGAAGAAGAAGAAGAAGAAGAAGAAGAAGAAGAAGAAGAAGAAGAAGAGGAAGAAGAAGAACCAGAAGAAGAAGAAGAAGAAGAAGAACATGAAGAAGAAGAAGAACATGAAGAACCAGAAGGCTCCCAGAACAGTGAGGTTTCCATGAAGGAAATCAGGAAGGGAGAATCATCGGAAGGATTGAGCACATTCTCATTTCCAAGGTTCATTTCCTGGCCTTGGACCTTTCCAAGGATGTGGCAACCACAGATTTTTTTGCATGACACCACTTTACCTCCGTCTTTTTAAGGTGTGAGGAGCCACATGAGTCAAATTCCTGGCGGCTGTTGGTGTCAGAGGGGAGGAATGCTGCATTCCCAGCACCACACCCACCCCTTTAATCCCTCTGGATTCACATCAAATGTGTCCTGACAAGGTGAGCTTGGGCAGGAGAGCTCATGAGGTCATGGGAGGCAGGGAAAAAATGTGCTTATCAAATCAAACCCAGCTTCACAGCTCTTCCTTGTGTGTTTTGCCTTTTGGGTGGGGCCCTCACAGCTTTATTCTGAATTCTCAGAGGTTTTTCTCCACGGGGAGACGAACAGGCATCAGAAATCGGCATGCTCATTCATCTCAGAGTTCTGCTTTAAAAAAAAATTAAAGATGTTTTCATAATTATCAAGAAAAATGCCACAAGAGTGAGAAATCACCTCAGTAGGTGGCAGCAGCTCCCTTGGAATCAGATTTTGTGGGAAATCGATGGGAGCTCCGGGAGAGGAGCAGCTCCTTGGGTGTTATTGATCCAGGACTGAGGGATGGCTCTCCCAGCCTGGGATGAGCACTTTTCTCTGCCTGCTCCGTTTTTCATCCTTTTAGCTTTAATAAAAATTGGCGCTGGAAGTTGGAGAGTCTGTTTTGTAAAGCTCAGGCTGGCGCAAGGTCTGAGGGTGGGGAAGGGGCTGGGATGGAATTCCTGGAGGATCTGGGGATCCCTGGAAGTGCCCAAGGCCAGGTTGGAGCCACCTGGGACAGTGGGAGCTGTGGGACCCATGGTGGGGCTGGATGGGCTTCGGGGTCTCCTCCAACCCAAACCATTCCAGGATTCCCTGGGCAGGTTTGGATGGGATTTTGGGAAGGAATATTGGGAGAGGGGCTGGAATGGAATTCCTGGAGGAGCTGTGGATCCCTGGAAGTGTCCAAGGCTGGGTGGATGGAGCTTGGAGCACCCTGGGATGGTCCATGACCATCTGGATGGGTTTTGAGTCCCTTCCAACCCCAAACCATTCCATATTTTTGTGATTCCGTAATCCCATGGTCCCTGACCATGGCAGGGGTGGCACTGGATGGCTTTTGAGTCCCTTCCAACCCCAAAACATTTCATATTTTTGTAATTCTGTGATCCCATCCCTGCCTCAGCCACCCAGGAACGATCAGAAATGTTCTTTCCCCCTCTCCAAATGTTCCACCAGCATCCTCCAAATGTTCCTCAGCCGTTCATCCAAGGACCCTCGGGAATTTCTGGGAACAAGGAGTCAACGAGCTGCCGAAAAACCACATTAATGGCGGGGAATGAGCTGCCAGATGGGCTCCCTCGGCACCCGGGAAGTTTTATTGTTCCTCCAGACAGAAAACGCCTCGGGCAGTGCTGGAATCTGCATCCCAGCCAGCTGGGGGGACCGAAAATCAGGAAAAATCATCCACAAAATAAATTTTCCCTCTCAGCAAAGGAGGATCTGGGTTTCCCAGTGCCAGGTGTTGGCTCCTTGTTCTCCCCTGGACTAGGAAGGAAAACAAGAGCCATAAAACACGGCTGGGAATGTCTGAAGACAAAGGGACATTTGGAAAAAAAAATAATAAAAATTAATTCATCTTTCCTAATTCAGAAGTGATGGAGGTGCTGAGCAAAACCACAGCCAGGAAAAAAATCCAATAATTAATTCTGCTTTATTCCAGAGTTTCCTTGGGGGAATGCTGTGATCCATGTCCGTGTGCATCCACCTGACAGGAAACTCAGCGCTCCAGGTCCTGCACCTCGATCTGGCTGGCATTGATTTAGATATCCTGCAGAACAGAGCCTTTCCCTGGGAAAAAAAAAAAAGAATAAAAATCCACGGATTAAAAAGCGCTCTAAAAAATGGCTCTGGGTTTGTACTAATGGAAATGTGAATTATTCAGCTCCAAAAGAGAGCAGAAGGACCACAGTTTCTCTTGGTTTTGGGCTTGAAATGGGTCAGAAATGTTCCAGGGACCTCAGGATTCTCTGGGAATTCAATCCCAGCCTTTCACAGGGAGGAATTCCCTCCTAAAATCCAGTATAAACTTGCCATTCCTTCAGTTTAAACCCCTTTTGCCCTTCCATGGGTGAAGAATTCCACCCTCCAAAGCAACTAACCCAACTTTGGGAGCCAGGCGCCGGGAAAGGGTGAAATCACCCAATTTTGGAACAGAGAGGAAGTTTGGACTTTTCCTGGGTCTTCTGAACGCCAAGACATCCTTGCTCTCAGTTCAATCTCGCTTCTAATTTCCATATTCTCCAAACCTTCTGCCAGGCAATCACATTTTTATAAGGTTTTCCCATTCCATCTTGCCCGAGAGGATGGATCTGCCGCAGCTCCAGGCGAGGAGCGGGTGTGAGAAGTCACACCCTCAGCGGGCTGAGGAGCTGCTGACGGATCTCTCCAAGCCCCAAAACCGCCTTTTCCCTGCTCCTGCTTTTAGCCAGCACCTGTCAGGGCAGATTAGAGCAGGGGAGATGACGTGGGATGAAGAAAAAGAGTTCTGAGATGGGGATAAAGCCCCACCATGGCTCAGTCAATTTCTGCTTTGTGGCCTTGCCTTGTTAGCAAAGAAAAGGGAAAAAAACCCCAAACCAGCATTAAAATCAGCTCCTGGGTGACCCAGGTGTTTTCTTCACAGGGAAAATGGGGATATTTCAAGTAAATTGCTTTTGGAATTAAAAAAAAAAATTTAAAAAAAAAAAACTTTCCCTTTTCAGCACCTCATCGGTGGGGAGAAGGTGAAGGCTCCTTGCTCCCACACCTCCAGCCCCTTCTCAGCTGAGATCCCGGGGGAATTCCAGGAGGATTCCTTGGAATTCCCAGTCCTTGGCACTGCTGTGTTTGACATCCCAGATCAGCACCAGCCAGGCTGGAGAGGGGCACTGGCAGGGAGAGGATGTGGGAGAACTCCAGATGAAAAACCTCTTTTGCTTTCCAAGCAAATCCTTCTGGGATATCTCAAGAACGTTTACAGAGCAAAATCTCGGAGCAATTTGGGGAATTCCAAAATTTCCAGAGCAGCTGTGGCTGCCCCAGAATCCCTGGAAGTGTCCAAGGCCAGGTTGGACCAGCCTGGGGCGATGGCAGGTGTCCCAGCCCATGGTGGCACTTTTAATGTCCCTTCCCACCCAAACCATCCCAGGATTTTTCATCTCTGTGGGTGCAAATCCACAGATGGAGCTGGAATCGCTTCCAGGCAATCCCAGACTCATCTCAGGGGTTTGGTCACAGAGTTTTGAGCCACAAAAAAGGCAGAACTTCCTGGTGATGGGACAAGGGGACATTGTCTGTGCAGCTCTAAATGGAAAGGGAAAGGATCTGGGAGCCCCAGGATTAATCTGGGCATTTCTTGGCGTTTGGAAATGGCCTCAGGTTGTGCCAGGGGAGGCTGAAGTTGGATTTTGGGATCATTTGGGATCATTTGGGATAATAAATAAGAAAGAGCAGTGGTGCAGTGCCCATTCCTGGGGGAATTTAACAGCCCTGGGCATGTGGCACTTGGGGACGTGGTCAGTGGTGGCCTTGGTGGTGCTGGACCCAATGACCTTAGAGGACTTTTCCAACCCAAAAAAATCCCACGATTCCCTGATTTCTGTTGTGATTTTTCATGGTACAGCTGAAGTGAAGAAGCAAAACCAGCTCCATCCCTGTCCGAGCCACTGGGGAGACCCAGAGGGTGTGGAAATGCTCCCTTAGAATTCCAGGTCTCCCCTCAGAACCAGTTCTCTGTGCAGGGCTCATTTGTGCTTCTGGAACCAGCTTTGAGTTTGATATTTTCACCTTCCTGGGAATTCTTTCCTTTGGAAACAGCTGGAATGGCTGAGTCCTTCTTCACTGTTTCACCAGAGTGAAAAATCACTTTCCACAAACTCTCCCTTTTATTCCTTTGAGGTTTCCTGGTTTTTATGCCAGTGAATCCACGCATTTCAAATCCCTTTCCCAAGCTCTGGAGCTGATTTCCGTGGCAGATAGGAGCAGCAGCGCCCTGATCTCAGCCACGGTTTATTTTTATTTTTATTTTTATTTTTACATTTATTCCAGGGGTTGTTTGTCACGCTGCCTGCACGGGGGGGGACTCACATTGCCGTGCTCTGGGGAGCTGTAACTCATCTTCTGTTTAATCCACTGTCTGTCACAAGCGTGGATTTAGGATGGAGCACTCGGCCCCTCCTGACATCCTTCACAATCCTTTTCTCCGGGTGTTTTTTATTTATTCTGCGCTCTCTGTCCTTCGTTACCAACAGAAAAAGGTTGGGTTTGCAGTCGGTGTCATCTGAGGGAAAGCTCTCCCTGTGGGTTGTGTTTGTGGGGTGCCCTGATGGAGGAAGGAATGATGAATCTGATTCCATGTTCTCAGAGGGCTAATATACTATATTATATTAATTATATATATTATATTATATTATATTATATTATATTATATTATATTATATTATATTATATTATATTATATTATATTATATTATATTATATTATATTATATTATATTGCATTGCATTGCATTGCATTGCATTGCATTGCATTGCATTACATTACATTACATTACATTATATTAATTATGTTATGTTATGTTATGTTATGTTATGTTATGTTATGTTATGTTATGTTATGTTATGTTATGTTATGTTATGTTATGTTATGTTATATTACATTACATTACATTATATTATGCTATACTATACTAAAGAATACAGAAAGGATATAAGGAATAGTACTAAATAATACTAAACTAAACTATACTAAAGAATACAGAAAGGATACAGACGGAAGGCTAGAAAGATAATAAATAAAACTCGTGATTCTTTCCATAGTTCTGATATAGCTTGGCACTGATTGGCCAATAAATCAAAATAATTCACGGCAGAAATCAATGAAACAATGACCAGTTGGGAAACAATGTCCAACCACATTCCAAAGGAGCAAAACACAGGAGAAGCAAATCAGATAATTCTTGTTTTCCTTTTTCCCTTAGGCTTCTCAACTTCCCAGGAAGAAAATCCTGGGCGAAGGGATTTTTCAGAAAATAGGAATGTGACACCTGTGTGTCACACATGGGATTCTGACAGGAATATTTAATATCCCGGGATATAAAGGTGTTCAGCAGATTGGGCTGTCACTCCTGCTCTGCTTTGAGGGAAGTTGTGGAATTCCAGGATGGTTTGGGATGGAATGGAGCATGAAGATCATCCTGTCCTACCCAGCAACAGAAATCAGGGAATCATGGAATTGGAATCATGGAATTGTTTGGGTTGGAGGGAAGTTGAGGAACTCCAGGATGGTTTGGGATGGAAAAGACTGCACAGATCATCTCGTCCTACCCAGCAACAGAAATCAGGGAATCATGGAATTGTTTGGGTTGGAAAAGCCACCTAAGGTCATCGTGCCCAGCCATTCCCCAGCACTTCTCTCATGGGAAGAAGGAAAAACAAAAGGGAGGAAAAAAAGAAGGAAAAGAAGGAAGAAGGCAGGAAAAAAGGAAGAAATCAGAGGGAAGGGAGAGGGAAGGGAAACAAAGGTGTCCTTTGGGGTGACATTTGCGGTGACATTTCCTGGCGGAGCGGCGCCTCCCGCCTCTCCCATCACATTAAATTTTCAGGATGTCTCAGAGCCAGGGAGCTGAGATGGATTCCTGGCTGTGGATATTTCCAGGCCCCTGCAAGAGCTCCTTCACCCCAGACAGGGGAGACAACGCATTTACTGTGCCAGAGCCATGCCAGGGACACGGCTGGAGGGGAGGAGAGGCAGATGGAGGGGAACAGGGGGTGAAATTCAGCCTCCCTTGGATCAGCCGTGCCTGGAAATGCTGAATTTGTGATTAAGGAATAAAATATCCACCTTTCCCTTAAAATTTGGGTTGTGAAATCTGCACCCAGGATGTGTAGCTTGAGTTTTTTCTTCCCTCTGTATTTCTGTCCAATGTGTCGGTGTGGCTTTCCAGGTTTTGTGCAAAGTGAGGTGGAAAAATCTCTTTTTCTGGGCATCCTTTGGGAGTGGAGAGCTCAGCCAGGCACCCCCAGCACATGAGGGCAAACCAAGGGGGAGGATTTCAGAGCAGAACATCCAACCCAAATAAATCCATGGGGTGAAAATCCCAATTTAACCTGGCTCTGTGAAATGTGCACAGGGCAGGGGAGAGCAGGCAAAGACCATCCTGAGTCCTGTGTGTTTTGATATTATCATGGAATTATGGAATTGGGGTGGGAAGGACCTTAAAAATCACCCAGTTCCAGCCCAGACACCTCCCACCATCCCAGGAGGGTTCAAGCCCCATCCTTGGAGAATCCCAGGGATGATTTATCCACAAATTCCCAGGCCAACACTCCCTGTGCCTTCAAACTGAACTCCAAACTCGTCCCCAAACCGCCTCGACGGTGTCATAGCTAATGACTTTTATTAACAATGCTAATGAGATCGCTAAAAATGTTTATGGGACAAATTCATTTAGAGAGACAAAGCTGCTGGAGCACTCAGGGCTCTCCTGGGCCTGGCTCTCCTGGCTGTAATTATCATTATTTCATAACCAGCCCGGGAGTTTGGATCTATTTCATTCGGATATTAAGCAATAGCTTTTCTTTTAATCTCCTCATGTTTTCCCCAGGCTTTTTGGAGGTGGTGGGGAAGATCCTGGGTAATAAAGCGTGAAAAATGTGAGAGCAGGCCCAGGGAGCGCCCGCGCCACGTCAACATCGCTCTGTCTCAGATGTTTAACACCAGCAAAACATCCAAAAGCTTTCTTTGGACTAGCAGGAGCTGCTGTTCGGGGAGGTGAAACCACTCATGATCCTCTCCTCACTCTCATTTCAGCCCCCAGGATGGAATTGCTCATTGAGTTCGGGGTTTTTAGGGGAAGTTCCTTCATGGAAATTGTTGTTCAGGGAAGTGGTGGAGTCCCCATCTCTGAGGGGGTTTGAAAATGGACTTGGGGCACTTGGGGGCAACTTGGGGACGTGGGTTAGGATGGCCTGGATGGTCTTAGGGGGCTTTTCCAATCCCAAACAATTCCATGATTTTCCAACCCAAAAAATTCCATGATTTTCCAACCCAAGCAATTCCATGATTCTCTGCTTCAGCAACTTCTCTAATTCCTTTTCTGAGGTTAAGGAGTGATGTAGGAGCAAGGAATTTATTGCAGTTTTGGGATTCTGATACCTGAGGGGTTTGAAAGTGGACTTGGGGCACTTTGGGACATGGGTTAGGATGGCCTGGATGGTCTTAGGGGGCTTTTCCAACCCCAAACAATTCCACGATTCTCCGCTTCAGCGACTTTTCTAATCCCTTTTATGAGGTTAAGGAGTGATGTAGGAGCGAGGAATTTATTGCAATTTTGGAATCTACAGCTGAAAAACACAATCAGAGATGTCCAGAGGGGGAGCTGGGAGGTCTCTGTGCGTGGAGCTGGAGGCCAGCAAGGAATAATGAGTGGGAAATCATCCTGCCAAGGCCTCAGCTCCCAAAAAATGGCTTTTCCATCTCCGGTCTGGGGCGAGGAAGGGAAGAGAAATGAGAGAGGAGAGAGGGGAATGCGGCAGAGAGATTGATTTTGGCTGCTCTCTCCCGGAGAAAATGGAGGTGGAACAATTCCAAAGGCAGCTGGTGCTGGAATTGTTCCACCCATTAAACCCCAGAGAGGCCTTGAGCTCAGCCCTGTCACATCAGACTTGTAACAAAAAAAAAGGGGGGAAAAAAAAGGATTTTTGAGGGAAACAACCTGGATGTGGCAGAGGTTAAACTGCAGGGGATCAATGTGAGCACAAGAGCTGCTCTCCTAAATAAGGTCAGGGATGGAAGGAAATGGGAAGTGATGGGGGATTTGTCAGTGGGTTTAGGGGGAAATTCAAGTCCCTGCTGTCAGGGCCTCACTGTGGTGTTTTATTGGGTATTTTTAAGGGGAAAAATGGTGTTTTAAAGGAAAATAATCAGGGATGAGAAATTGGATGGAGCGTGGAGCAAGCTGGTCTAGTGGAAGGTGTCCCTTGGTTGGACTCGATGGCCTTTGGATGTCCCTTCCAACCCAAACCAGGGCAGGACTCTGTGAAATTCCAACCTAAAACCAAAAATTTAATTTCCCACTGCCTGGAATAACAGGATTGAATGCACCTACTCCTGTTCCATTTATTGGACTTTGATGTGTGAATTATATTTTTAGCAACCTTTCCCTTTGCTCTACACCAGGACACAAAAAAGAGGTAAAACTGCCTATCAAAAAGTTCTTTTTTTTAATTAAAAAAAAATATGGCTCCAGCCATTTCCTAAATGGGAATGGGAAGCTTAAAAAGCCTCTTTCCAAAATCCTTGCCTGGTTTGTTATGAATATCTTAATTAAAGGAGATTAGGGAATCATCTCCAGGGGGCCACTGGAGTCAAAGTTGGTAACTGCAACTTTCAGATGGGTCTTTTCAAGCTGTTAATTGGATGTGGTTTAATTATGGTCTGGGCTTTTCCAGGAATTAATCTTGGGGAGATTTAATATCCTGCTCTATATTCCTGATGCCACAGTCACTGTGTGGAGGCCTGGGAAGGCTGGGGATTTTCATTGAGGAAAAAGTTCATAATTGTATTATTTTTGTTTATTTATTTATTTTGTTTATTATTATTTTGTTTATTGTATTGTTTTTGTTTATTTTGTGTTAATATTTTGTTTAATATTTATTAGTGGAAGGATTTTCATTGAGGAAAAGGTTCAGGATTGTGGGGTTTTTTTATTTAAAATATTTATTAGTGGAATGATTTTCTTTGAGGAAAAGTTTCGGCATTGTATTATTTTTATTGTATTATAAATATTTTTGTTTATTTAATATTTTGTTTATTTAAAATATTTATTAGTGGAAGGATTTTATTTGAGAAAAAGTTTCAGAGTTGTATTATTTTTTGTTTATTTAAAGTATTTATTAGTGGAAGGATTTTCATTGAGGAAAAGTTTCAGCATTGTGTTATTATTTGTTTATTTAAAATATTTATTAATTTTTTGCTTTGGATGACCAAAAGCAACCCCGTTTTTTCCCCTATGGAGGGGGAAATTTTCCCCAAACCTGATCTTAGCAATGAATCCCCTTCCTAGAACTCGGTGTTGATGAGGAGTGGCAGAGGAGTGAATTCCAGAGCCAGGGAACACCCAGAGTTTTGTTCTCAGGGCTGTTTGTTGTTCCTGCTCTGATCAAACACGGCTCCGCTTCCCCCCGTGCTGCTCCAGCTTCTCCTCCTCTTTCTGCTGAAAACAGTGGGGAACATTCCAGTGAACAATGGCACCGAGGGATTCGCTTTCCTCCTCCCAGGAGCGAGCTTCTGCGGAGAAATATTGTTTCTTAATTAATCATTTATCCACTTCATTAGATGTTGTCAGCAGCGGAATGAGAAATGGGGCTGCCGAGACGGGGATTTGTTTTGTTTTCCGGGGAGCTGGAGACCATTCCAAGGAGCAGCTGTGCCAGGAGCACTGGAAACGGGGAGTTTGGGATGAGCAGAACCAGGGCTGGGGGTCCTGGTTTGATTCTGGGGTTTAATTTGGGGTGTGGAGCTGCTGGAGAGGGTCCAGGAATGACCATGAGGAGCCAGGCTGGGAGAGCTGGGAATGTCTTCAGGAAATTGGGATTATGAAAAATTTTGATATCATGGAAAATCCCTTTGCCCAGGATTTCTCTCCTGGGAAGCTGAGAAGCCTCAGAGAAAAAGGAAAACAATGTTATCTCGTTTGCTTCTCCTGTGTTTTGCTGCTTTGGAATGTGGTTGGAGATTGTTTATCCAACAGGTGATTGTTTCATTTATTTAATGTGAATTGTTTTACTTAATGACCAATCTGGGGTTTGATTCTGGGGTTTAATTCAGGATGTGGAGCTGCTGGAGAGGGTCCGGGAATGACCGTGAGGAGCCAGGCTGGGAGAGCTGGGAATGGCTTCAGGAAATTGGGATTGTGAGGAGTTTTGGTGTCACCATCATATTTTCCAAAAAATCTCTTTGCCCAGGGAAGCTGAGAAGCCTCAGAGAAAAGGGAAAACAAGAATTATCTCATTTGCTTCTCCTGTGTTTTGCTGCTGTGGAATGTGGTTGGAGATTGTTTATCCAACGTGGGAATTGTTTTGAATTAATGGCCAATCACTGTCAGGCTGTGTCAGACTCTGGAAGGAGTCACAAGTTTTTCATTATTATCTTTTTAGCCTTCTCACTGTATTCTTTCTCAATTCTTTAGTATAGTTTAGTACAACATTCTTTAATATATTATAATATCAGGAAATAATAAATCAGCCTTCTGAGAACATAAAATCAGATTCACTAATTTCTCCTCCATCTGCGGAGCCCCAAAAATCTCACATTTTGGGAGGAACAGGGATGTCCCTCCCATGTTCCTGTCCCACACATGCTGTGCCCCAGATGACAAAAAAAAAAACGGAGAAAATCCAGAGGAAACCATGAAGGACTGGAGCAGCTCTGGAGCTGAGCTGGGAGAGCTGGAAAATGAACCTCAAACGCCCAGAGCCCGTCCAGTGATTTTATATTTCTTTAATGATCATCTGGCTTTGGTTTTTATTCGTGGAAATAAAAAGGCTGCGGTGCAAATGGAGCATGGGATGCCTCTGTGTGCATCCATCAGCAGCAATTCCTCCTTGCTCCGCAGATTCCAGTCCAAGGCAGGAGCTGAACACGCTGCATTGATTAGAACCAATTAGGAACCCTTTTTTTTTTTTAACTAAACAGAAAATTCTTATTCACTGCGGGTTTTGATCACCTCAGAAGTCCTCATTTAAAAATCAAAACCAAGAAACGTTGACCTGGGAGAACCTGGGGTGGATTTTCAAAGAATCAAAATGAGCAAATATGGAAAAATGATTTAAAGCAAGGGGAATAATGAAAGGATTTCTCATCAGGTGTTTTTTCCATCTCCTTTCCTTGGAATTTCAAGCCTTGGGTTGGAACTGGATGGGCTTTAAGGACCCTTCCAACCCAAACCATCCCAGAATTCCAGGATATTTATTCCAGGGAATTCTCTGGGAATTCCATTCCAGCTCCACACCACCCTCACAGAAGACAAATCATATTTGTACTAATTCTAGGTTAAAAAAAAAGCTCAATTTTTGGTTCATAACATCAATTCCAACTGGTCAGTCCTCCACACCCAGGAATCAATTCCAATTTTTGGTTCATAACATCAATTCCAACGGGTTCCTCCACACCCAGGAATCAATTCCAATTTTTGGTTCATAACATCAATTCCAATGGGTTCCTCCACACCCAGGAATCAGGAGTGGTCTGCCCTCCTTTTGGAAAGGGAACAGACAACGCTGGAGGCTCTGAAATAAAATTTAATTCACTTTCTGCTTCTTCAGGGCAGCCTGGAGCTTGTTTAGCCTCTTCTGGTATCTGAAAAATCATTATTAGGCCGATAATTTCTGATTAAGGTGCTCTAGGAAAAGGTGTCAATTAGAACTGAGCAGGTCTCGGGTATTTCAGTCCATTACCTGGAAATGAGTTATTGGGAACAAGCAGTTCCATTGATAAATGGGAAAAAAAATCAATAGGTGAGATTGTTGGGATTAATACAGAGTTCATCATGGATTTCGCCCCACCGAGATTTCCAAACTTTTGCAGACTCAGTCTCAGACCTAAACTGAAGTTTCTCAGAGCCAAATTTGCAGCTGAAATCAAGTGAAACTCCAGCAAATCTTTATTTTGCCCAGAGTTCGTTCATAATCCCAAAAGTGCAGCCACTGGGGAGAAATGAGGAGAGCCATAAAAACACGCTGGACCCTCCTGAGTGGAAATTGCCGGAAATTTTCTGGATGCAGCACATTAATGAGTGGGATGGTAATTGAGTTTAATCTTTGTTTTATGGTGCGTGGCAAGGATCAGGATGTTGCTGCGAGGCTGCTGCTCAAGGAGACTCCTTCCATCAGCGAGGTTTCATCTGAACACAGAGGGGAAAAGGGAATATTTTACTGTGGCGGATTAAAAATTGGATTATAAATCCTGAGCAGGATTACTGGGGTTGACAGGAATTGGGTAACTGGGAATGTTTGGAAGAAAAAGAGGCTCAGAGGAACCTTCAGGCTCTGCACAACTCCCTGACAGCAGGAGGAATGTTACTTTTAACCTCATGTAGTAGTTTTAGTTGGCCAATTTGAGATTTTCATAATTTTGAGGTTTCCTGGTTAATGTAGTAATGAGTGTGGTTGGGTGTTGCCAATTACCAACGAGCTCGCTTTGTGTTGTGAGATAGGATTAGGAGAAAAGTAAAGCAGTTTTAAAACTTTTAAAGGGTATGAAGAAAATTTTATTAATAATAAAATATATAAGGAATAAACTGTATATAATAATAATATAATATACAATAAGTACATACAATATAATATATAATAAATACAATACAATATACTATATACAATATACAATATACAATATACAATATACAATATACAATATGCTACATACTATATACTATATACTATATACTATATACTATATACTATATACTATATACTATATACTATATACTATATACTATATACTATATTATATACTGTATATTGTATATTGTATATTATATATTATATTGTATATTGTATATTGTATATTGTATATTGTATATTATATATTATATATTGTATATTATATATTATATATTATGCAGAATATAGAATATGTAGCATATAGTATATAGTATATAGTATATAGTATATAGTATATAATTAATAATTTTTATTAATTTTATTTATATATTTTAATAAATATACTTTATTTCTTCCAGTAACTAAAAGTCCTTCAAGGTCAGGGTTTCCACGTGAGCAGAGCAGATCCCTCAGGGTGAAAGTTCTGCTGATTCCGGCCTTGTGCTGCTGTCTGATCCAGGTGACATCCAAGTTTTTCATTTCCTTTTCCCCCTCTCCTGCTGAGCCAGCGTTTCCCATCTCTCCATCCATCCCAGCTCCCAGCCATCATCTGCATCTCCCGGCCCATTAATTATTTTCTGTTCTAATCAAGGGACCGCATCTTTCTCTCCAGGCCCATCCATCATGCCGGGCTCTTGGTGGAGCTGCAGACGTCCATCCATCATTTCTGCTGCCTCGTTCCTCGGGGAAAGGCTGCTGTGCCAGGAATCACAAAATCCTGGGGTGCTTTGGGTTTGAGGGACCTCAAATGCCACCCAGTGCCACCCCTGTCATGGCAGGGACAATTTCCACCGTCCCAGGGTGCTCCAGCCTGGCTTTGGAGCAGCCCACTCCAAACAGGATCATCCATCAGGTCTCCAGTGGTGCATCTCTAATTAATTAAGCATAGAGGAGCTAATTAAATGGCTGAGTTAGTGACGTCACGTCTGTGCCTTGTTAGCACCGTGCTGGTGGGACCACAGAGTGCTGCCATGACGCTCACAGGCATGAAAAATTATATAAATTCATATTTTAAAATTCTATCATTTTATTATATATTATTATATTACATAATATAATTATAATTATTAATATATAAACTAATATATAGTAATAATATATTATTATATTAAAATTGTATACATTATAAAATTATATTAAAATTATATAAATTGTATAATTTCAAAATTTTATTATATATTATTATATAATTTGATATATTAATATTTATTAATATAAAATTATATATATCAATATTTATTAATATATATAAATATATAGTAATTATATATATAATTATAGAAAATTATAAAAGCTCTATAAGTTCATATAAAATTTTAGAAATAAGTCTTTGATGCTTTTCTAGGGTCAAGGAGAGATTATATTAAAAATATATAAATCATATTAAAATTATATACATTATTATTATAATATAATTTATATTTTTATAAATTATATTAAATTATATAAATTCATATAAAAATAGATAATTTTATTATATTATTGTGGTAATTAATATAATTATAATTAATACCATATAAATATATTGTAATAATATATATTATTATATAAAAATTATATAAATTCATATAAAATTATGGAAATAAGTCCTTGAGGCTTTTCCAGCGTCAAGTTGAGAGTTAAAACATTGCTGCTCCAAAGAACCAAACGGGAGGGAATCACTCTTTGCACGGGATAGAAAAAACTCCCAGATGTCAGAAAGCTGCACAAAAATCCATCTTTGCCCCCAGGGTGATTAATCACCAATCAGTTCTGCTGATAAGAAGGAGTTCAGGTGATAAAATCTGTGGAAGAGGGATTTTAGAACATCGAGGACCATCCACTCAGCCATGGTTTTATTTCAGTAGAATTTATTCACATTTTCTATCAGAGAAGAGAGAATGTGGGAATAGATCCAAAATAATCACCCAGATTGGTGTCACCCTTTTTGCACCGGGTCAAAGCATCTAAAAAATGCAATAATTTTAATTTGAACAGATCAAATTCACTCTTTAGCCCCAGATCAAATATCTGTTAATCCACACAAACAGTTTTGCTGCATAAACCACTTCAGCATTCCTCTTGGAAAAGAAATGTGAGCTCTGAATTAAGCATGAAAATAAAAAAAAAAATGCTGTTTTTTATTGAATCTCTGCAGCAAAAACTGAACTTATTGGGAGCAGCTCCAAAAAACTGGATTTCTCCCTTGACTGGGCGATATTCAATGTCAAGACTCAAGTGGAGCTTGGATAATTTTAAAATATTGTATGAATAAAACGTGCAAGTGGCTTTCTCTCCGCGCTGTCACTTTGCCAGTCTCGGCTGGAGAGCGAGGCAATGATTTCCCCAGATTTTCTGCCTTTAGACTGGAACAAAAGACGTCACTGGGAGGCTGAAGAAGGAATATTTTTCTTTTTTTTTTTTTTTTTTTGTCTTCTTTTTTTTTTTTTTTTTTGCCCTTGAAGGTGAAAAATAAAGAATTGGGTCTGAGAGAGGAGGGGGAGCCTGGATGTCTAAAAGCACCTGAGATGCCCTGCCCAAAATCCTTCTTTTTCTCTGCAAAAAGTTGGGATTTTTGGTTTGTGCTGATGTGTTCAGGATGATTTCCAGCCCTTCTCCTTGGAAAAAACAACCCCTTTTATTTCCCAGCCTGCTGTGTGACTCCAAATCTTCTCTCAACTCTCCTCCTGTGGCTGCAGGATGCTCAGGAAACAATTTTTGATCTAGGAATGGTTTTTTAAACTGGAAACTGAACCAAATTTCCAAAAGGAAACAGTGCCCTGGGGTGGAAGGAAGTGCAGCAGGAAAAGTGAATTTTTTCCCTTGAGGAAACAGGGAGGGCACGTGAACTTTTTTCTCCCTTGTTTTTATTCCAATGCTCCATCTCCCATAAGAATTTCCATAAGAAATTAATTCCCTTTTTCCTGCTGTTGTTTTGATCAGTTTTCCCCATCTTTCCCAGCTTCCTGGCTGTCTTCTTCCCATTGAATCCAGGTTTTCTTCCCATTGAATTTGGTTTTCTTCCCACTGAATCCAGGGCATTTACCCATTGAATTTGGTTTTCTTCCCACTGAATTTTGTCTTCTTTACACTGAATTTGGTCTTCTTCCAGTTGAATCCAGTTCTTCCCACTGAGTTTGGTATTTTTTTCAGTTGAATCCAGGTCTTCTTCCCATTGAATCCAGGTCTTTCTCCATTTGAATCCAGGTCTTCTTCCCATTTAATTTGGTCTTCTTCCACTTGAATCTAGATCATCTTCCCATTGAATGTGGTCTTCTTCCAGTTGAATCCAGTTCTTCTTCCCACTGAATTTGGTCTTTTTTCAGTTGAATTCAGGTCTTCTCCCCACTGAATCCAGGTCTTCTTCCCACTGATTTGGGTCTTCTTCCCATTGAATTTGGTTTTCTTCCACTTGAATCCAAATCTTTTTCCATTTGAATCCAGGTCTTCTTCCCACTGAATTTCATCTTCTTTCCACTGAATCCAGGTCCTTTTCCCATTGAATCTGATCTTCTTTCAGTAGAATCCAGATCATCTTCCCACTGAGCTGGGTCCTCTTCCCACTGAATTTGGTCATTTTTCAGTTGAATCCAGGTCTTCTTCCCACTGAATTTGATCTTCTTCCCATTGAATCCGGGTCATCTTCTAGTTGAATCCAGGTCTTCTTCCCATGGAATCCAGGTCTTCTTCCCATTGAGTTTGGTTTTCTTCCCATTGAATCCAGGTCTTCCTCCATTCCAATTCCCATCCCTGTTAGTGCCCCAGGCCTGGCTGGACAGGGCTCAGAGCCCTGGTCCAGTGGAAGCTGTCCCTGCCCTTGTTGGACTGACCTCAAGGATATTCCAACCCACCCCATCCCGTGGCTCCAGAACATTCCAGCTGGGATCTACAATCGCCTTCCAGAGGGGAAACACCGCCAGTGAATTCCCTGTTAATTTGTTAATTCTCCCCCTCTAATCAACCCTCTGTAAACACCAGCCCTCGGAAAATCACCTCAGCGGCAGCACGAGCCAGGTTGGCAGGAGCAGGGAAGGGGAATTAAGGTGATTTTCCTCCTCCTATGCAAATCTCCCTGCTAATTATATTTTATTAATATCGGGAACGCCGACGCTGCCGCTCTTGTTTTCCCTCATCGCGCCCGTGGTTAAAATCAAATTGCAAATGAACCAGCTCAATATTTGTCTGGATCACTTAAGCCTCTGACTTTCACTGTTCTCACAAGCAAATCCCCCAGATACAGCAGAATTTGGAGTGTTCCTTTTCCCCTTTTTCCCCTGTTTCTGAGGTATTTTGCCATGATTATTCCAAGGGTGACACTGAGATTTTGTTATGATGAATTGGCTGGGTCATTATCATCAGGAGGTGGTTGAGTTGTCTTGTATTTATAACAAGGTGCTTTTCACTGCAGAATGGTGGGAAATGGGAAAAAACACCCTTTTTTTTTTTGTTTTAAACAGCCTGATCTCGGGCTTTTCTGCTGGAATTGAAAAGAACAATGTTATATTTTTCCCTTTTCATTCCGGAGAGAGGGTTTGAAAGGGCCTAATCAAACACAAATTGGAGCATTGCGTTTGGAGCTCTCTGCAGACGAGGGAGTCTTTGAGGTTGAAGGGTTGATAATCTCCCAAACCAGCTCTTCCAATCATCAGCAGCACCCCACAAAAATCTGGCTGTTATTTTTATGGAAAATTGTGTCAGGACCACATCCACCAAGCCGTGAAATACCCAAAATCTTGATTATTTAAAGTGTATAAACTGCTGGCTTTTCCTCAGTCGGGTCGAGCCTTGATCGTGCCTCTGACATTTGTTTATTTTTGGGGCCGTTTTGTTGCTCAGGTGCAGCAGCAGAGCAGAAAAAATCCTGGGGAAAGGAGACCTAAAATGTTTGTCAGGCTGAATTTGGGAGCTTCTGCTCCAGATCTGTTGTGATAGAAATGCCAAATTCCATCAGCTTCGTTTACTTCAGGTGGCTCCTGCAAATTCTCCCGCTGCCTTGTCCATCTGTTGATGCTGATGTTTCTCATTCCCTGTTTGGGTTTTTGGTTTTTTTTTTAAATCTAAATGGAGAAATGAGGATTCTTTTCACCACCACGGACAAGTTGGAAAATATTCCCCGTGCTGTGGAGCTTATCCAATAAATTCAAATTTATATCAAATAAATTGATGGGTTGAGCGAGTTGGGGTTTGGAGTGGGGTTTTTTTTTCTTCCCAGAAGAAACAGAATAATTGAGATGAGAAAAATATTTTCTTAGTTGACAGAAAACGTTTAAATCCATAATTATCACTGGGAGGGAGTAATTTTTTGGTGGTTGATGAGGGTGGGGAGTTGGTGGGGTCATGATTCAGCAGGTCATTGATTGAGGGATTGATGAAAGGATTGATGGATTGATGGATGGATGGATGATGGATGGATGATGGATGGATGGATGGATGGATGGATTGAAGGAATGAATGATTGATTGATTGATTGATTGATTGATTGATTGATTGAAGGAGTTGGATTCCTGATGCCTCAGGAGTGGGGCTCCAGGAGAGTGGGGACAGGAGATGGAGGGACAGGACACAGGGAATGGCTCCCACTGGGAAAGGGGAGATTTAAATGGGATTTTGGGAAGGAATTCCTGGCTGGGAGGGTGGGGAGAGGCTGGGATCGAATTCCCAGAGCAGCTGAAATCCCTGGAAGTGCCCAAGGCCAGGTTGGAGCACCCTGGTCTGTGGAAATTGTGGGATCCATGGTGGGACTGGATGGGCTTTGAGGTCTCCTCCAACCCAAACCATTCCAGGATTCCATGGGCAGGTTTGGATGGGATTTGGGGAAGAAATATTGGGAGAGGTGCTGGGATGGAATTCCCAGAGCAGCTGTGGCTGCCTCTGGATCCCTGGAAGTGCCCAAAGCCAGGTTGGAGCCACCTGGGACAGTGGGAGGTCTCTCTGCCCACGGCACTGGATGGGATTTAAGATCCATTCCCACCATTCCTTCCATTCCCAACATTCCTGCCATTCCAGCAGCTTTGGAGCTCCATCCCTGTGATGGAATTGGGCCCAGAGCTCCTCATTATCCAAGGAAAGGGGAAGAAATCCCCCCAGGAAGCAGCAAAACAAGAAACACCACACGTTATTTAAACTCTGCCTCCCTGAGCAGGGTCGTACCCCGGCAGAGGAATTATTTGGTTTGAAATCCTCACTTTTTCTATAAATGAAGATTTTCAAAAAGAAAACCTGGCTGGCAAATCTGCATTGAAGACCTAATCCAGGTGCATTGTGTCTCCTTATCCCGTGAAGCTGTGCTTGAAAAAGGGGGAAGATAATGGGAGCTTTTGTCCTGTATATCTGAGGAGACTTTGGGAAGCCAAGACTTTCATGTGAGCCGTGTTAAAGGATTTTCTGCAAAATTCTCTGTCTGAGGGAGGAAAAAAAACCAGGCCTGCAGCCCTCAGGAGCTCTCATTTCGAGTTTGTTAAACCTTTAAAAAGTTTTACCTTTATTTATCTTGGGGGTTTTATTTTTCCCCTCCCTCCAGACGCGATCGCTGTCGGAAAATCCCGGTTAGGGGAGATGGCAAAGCTGAAGATTTATAAACTCAACAGAGGAGGAGCTCAGCATTTTTTCTGCATGGAAATCAGAATTCAACCCCAGCCATGTGAGAAAATTCAGGAAAAAACAAAAAAAAATCAGGGAAAAATGGGGATTTGGTGAGGTTGGCTGGAAAAGCGAGATCCCCGCGGCTGGAAGCGCAGGAGGTGTCAGGGCTGAATTAGCACCACACTCGTTCCATAATTTCCTGGTGACAACCCCGGCCCTGGTGGCATCTCCAGCGCCGCCTGGTCTCCAGCTGAGGAGCTCTGAAGCACCAGATGTGAGCAGTAAATCCTGGTTTTCTCCTCTGGGAACGGGGGCAGATGCAAAGGAGGCTTTGCCAAGCTCCAGTCCTGGAGCTGGGAGCAAACTTTGGTCTCCTGCAGCAGGAGCTGAAGCTCTGAACTTCCTCATTAGTCTGATCCCTGATTAGGCTGCAGATAGGCCCTGATTAAAGTGCTCTTGGCTATTTTGGAGCTCCAGATGAATATTCATGAGCGGAGGAGAGGAGAGAAGAGTAAACAGAAAACAAAGCAGGGGCTGGCAGCCTTGCCTGGAGATCCAGGGGGAGGATCCAGGTCTGGGGCTGTGGAATCCTGGGATGGGTTGGGTTGGAGGGACCTCAAAGCTCATCCCAGTCACCATGAGCGGGGACATTTTCCACTGTCCCAGGTGGCTCCAGCCTGGCCTTGGACACTTCCAGCGATACATGAGTAGCCACAGTGCCCCCGAGTTCACTGAATTCACAATGAATTTTGTGAATTCAGTGCCAAAAATTGGATTTATTTACATGCCAAAAAAAAGCCTTTTTTCCTTTTTCTCCCTCCTTTTTTCCCCTTGGGTGCCATGGTTGAGTTGAGGGGTTGGGACATGGGTTGGACTCCATGGCCGTTAATGTCTCCTCCAACCTGGTGATTCTGTGAATTCTGTGAATTCTGTGAATTCTCTGATTCTGTGAATTCTATGAGTTCAGTGCCAAAAATGGGATTCATTTACATGCCAAAAAAAGCCTTTTTCCTTTTTCCCCCCTTTTTTCCCCTTTAATGTACAAAGATCAAACCCAGGCTCAGTTTTCCAGAGGGAATGGGGCATCCTTGTCCAGGCTGATGCTCAGATCCCACCAGGACACTGCTCTGGGCCGGAATTGAGGACAAACCGGGCTGGTTTGGGGTTTAGGAGCAGAAAATCCCAAATCCTCATTTCGGGAGAGGAGATCCAGCCCCATTCCCGCAGTTCCCGTTTTCCTCGCAGGAGCTGCAAGCGCAGGTCTCTGCAGCCCTCTAGTGCCCGGAAAAAACCTGGAAAAACCGAATTTTGTGGAGTTTGGGTGAGGACAAAGGGCGAGGACAGCTGGGGCTCATCATCCTCATCCTCAGGAGTGTTCCCGATCCATTCCCCATCCTGAGGGCAGGGATGGATGGGATTTTGGGAAGGATTTTTTTTTTTTTCCAGCTCAGCCATGGAAAAAAAAAACATGGAAAAAGCCATGGAAAAACCATGGAAAAAGCCAAGTTTTTTCCCAGCTCAGCCAGGGAATCCCTGGCAAGGCTGTGCTGGAGGAAGGTGAGGGTTTCTCCTTGCCAGAGATCCAAAAAAAAGTTTATTTTGGGGTTTAGCTGAGGCAGAACTGACTCCTTGAAGCCTGACCCCTCTCTCCCTGAGACGGCTGAGGAATCCAACGGGGATTTTCATGGAATGCCAGGAATTTGGGCTGCACAACCACTCCGTGCCTCAGTTTCCCTTCCCCGGGGCTGAGCATCCTCCAGTGAGAAGCCCGGCAATGCCAGGAGGTGGCACCATCCTCCTGCCTGGAGCTGCCACCCCAAAAAAGAAAAAAGGGTTCTGCAGGCCGGGAAATCCTCTGGGGTAGTGGAATCGTTTGGGACCAAGAAATCGTTCATTTGGTTTCACGGAATCATTTATTCGGGATCATGGAATCGTTTGGGACCATGGAATGGCTCATTTGGGATTATGGAATCATTTATTCGGGGTCATGCAATCATTTGGGACCATGGAATCGTTCATTTGGGATCACGGAATCATTTATTCGGGATCACGGAATGGTTCAGGATCATGGAATTGTTTGGAATGAACCATGGAATGGTTCATTTGGGATCATGGAATCATTTATTCGGGACCGTGGAATGGTTTGGGACCATGGAATCATTTGGGACCACGGAATCATTTATTCGGGACCATGGAATGGTTCAGGATCATGGATCCGGTTCTCCCTGCAGAGCTGCCAGCACAGGGATCAAAGGAAAATCCAGGGGGAAAATCCCTTTTTGGGGATCATTTGGGATTTCTGGAGCTGGCATGGGATGAGCCATTCCCCAGGAGGAATTTCCCCAAGATCTGACCTAAACCTCCCCTGGTACCATTTGGAGCTATTTCCTCCCATCCTCATTCTCCTCATCCTCATCCTCATCCTCTCCACATCAAAGGATCCAAGCACAGGGCGAATCCAGGGGGCAAAATCCCCTTTTTGGGATCATTTGGGATTGCTGGAGCTGGGATGGGGTGAACATCACCCCACACCTCACCCAGGGACACTGGGACTCAGCAGGAACCAGATTTTTATGGCAAATTCTTATTCCCAGGTGCCTGTGGGTGCAGGGGGAACTTTCCAAAACCCCTGGCTGCAGGAGCAAGAGGGAAAATTGGAATTTTCTCCTTTTTTTTTTAATATTTCTCCCGGCGCTGCGCCCGCTGGATCAGCACCTTCACCCCGCTCCCAGCCCCACCCGAGCCGGGAGCAGGGCACCATTCCAGCCTCCCCCCGAGCCGGGATGTGTCTCCGAGCCAGGAGAAATCCGTGTCCATGGATTTTGATTTTATTTTATATTTTTTTTTCGGCGGGCTGGCCGCCGGCCGAGCCGCTTTCCCCGGCCCGTTCAAAGGCTTTTCTTGTTCCTGCAGAAGGGCTCCTTTCACAGCCGCCTTTCCTAGACAGAAATTGTCATTTTTCCCAACACAGCTTCCCTTCTCCTGGCCCGGAGCCCTGCGCCTCCCTGACGTCAGCCGCCTTTGTGATGCTCCGAATGGAATTTTGCCCTCCTGGTTCTTTTCAGAGCCTTGGAGAGAGCGAGAAGGGGGTGAGGGGCGGCCATGGGGGGATTCTGGTGGAGATGGGGGCTTGGGTGTGGAGGAATTGGTGATCTTGAAGAACTTGAGGTGATGGGAGAAGAAAAATTATTATTATTATTATCATTATTATTATTATTATCATCATCATCATCATCATCATCATCATCATCGTTATCAGTAATTGAACCGGCACGGAGATCCCGAGGATGTGGAGGACTTTGTAATCTTGAAGAATTTGGTGTGATGGGAGAAGAAAAGTTATTATTATTATCATAATTGATATTATTATCATTATTGTTATTATTGTTGTTATTATTATTTCAAAATGCTTATATTATATATTATATAGTATATAGTATATAGTATATAGTATATAGTATATAGTATATAGTATATAGTATATAGTATATTATATATACTATATATAATATAATATAATATAATATAATATAATATAATATAATATAATATAATATAATATAATATAATATAATATAATATAATATTATATAATATAATATAATATAATATTATATTATATTATATTATATTATATTATATTATATTATATTATATTATATTAATCATTTATTATATATTATGTTATATATTATTTTATTATTGTTATATATTTTTATTATATAACATATATCATTATAATTATATTATTGTAATACATTATATTATTATATAATTATTATGTAAGTATATAATTTATTATTAATAATAATAAAATTAAATTATTTAATTAGATTATAAAATATTATTTTTAAAATTATAAAAAAATTTTAAAAGGGGATATTTAGGTGGGACATTGAAAGGAATTCCTGGCTCCAGCCCTGTCCCCACGGCAGTGGTGGCATTGTCACACGGTTTGTCCCCTTCTTTGTCCCCTCCTTTTTCCCCTCCGGTGACTCCGGGCCGTGCCCTCACCGCTCCTGGCACTCGAAATTTTCCAGCCTGGCTCGGTCCCAGGGCCGGGGCTGGTTTGGCAGCGCAGCAAAATCGGCTCAGTGTTGTCGCCGGGGCAAAGTCCGGCTGTGCCCGGCTGTCCCCGCAGGAATGTTTGTGTTGTGACGTGTCCCCTGCCCTGTCCCCTCGGCTCCTGTCCCTCGAGGGTCACACCTGGCCCTTCAGGGGGCTCTCAGGGCTATCTGTTGGTTCTTCATCCCGTTCCTACCTCATCCATGGAAGGGATCCTTGTGGTGCCACCTTCTGCTTGAGGGTCCCCATTGGGGTCACCAGCGCTGCCCGGGGCAGTGACACTGAAGGGGGGACACTGAATTCCCCAATTTCCCATGTGGTGGCTCTTCTGTGCCCCATAAGGAGCCCAAACCAGAGTTTTGGAGGGTTTGGGGTCTGGTGGTTCTTTCTGGCCCCATAAGGAGCCCAAACAGGAGCTTCAGGGTGGTTTGGGGTCTGGCATCTCTTCCCTGCCGCATAATGAGACCAAACCAGAGATCTGGGGTTGTTTGGGGTCTGACAGCTCTTCCCTGCCCCATAAGGAGCTCAAACCAAAGTTTTGCAGGATTTGGGGTCTGGTGGTTCTTTCTGCCTCCACAAGGAGCCCAAACCAGATCTTTGGGGTGTTTTGGGGTCTGGTGGCTTTTCCCAGCCCCATAATAAGCCTAAACCAGAGCTTTGGGGCCTGGTGCTCTTCCCTGCTGCCCAGACTGGAGATTTGGGGTGGTTTGGGATCTGGTGGCTCTTCCCTGCTCCTCAGATCCGACCTTTGGGGTGGTTTGGGGGCTGCTGGTTCTTCCTAGCCCCATAACAAGCCCAAACCGGACCTTTGGGGTGTTTTGGGGTCTGGTGGCTCTTCCCTGCTCCCCAAACCGGAGCTTTGGGACGATTTGGGATCTGGCAGCCGCAGCTACGCTGCCGTGACCTTGCCGAGCTCGGCAGCAGCTCCCAGCCCTGCCCCGCAGGTATGCCTCCCTGGGGAAGCGCAGGTGTGGGGCCGTGCGAGATCTGCGGGATCTGGAGCTCCTGGGAACATCCCGTGGCTGCGGGGCCCGGCTCTGCCGCTCCCCGGGACCCGTCGGACCGGGAGCGCGTTCCTGCCGTGCCTGCCGTGCCCGGGGCTGAGTCACGCGTGGCTCCCGCGCTGCCAGCGCTGACTCAGGGCCGTGGGAGGTGGCCAGGGTGGGTGTTCTCCCGGTTCCTGGGTGTTCTCCCGGTTCCTGGGTGTTCTCCTGGTCCCTGGGTGCTCTCCCGGTTCCTGGGTCTACTCAGGGTTCCCAGGGATGGATGAACGGAGCTCCAGGAGCTCCCTCCATGCGCCTGGGTGTTCTCCAGGTTCCTGGGTGCTCTCCGGGTTCCTGGGGCTCTCCCGGTTCCAGGGATGGATGAACGGAGCTCCCTCCGTGCGCGGTCCCGCGGAGCCCGGTGGACGGGCCGGCCACAACTTGAGGTGCCCGGGCTGTGCCCAGGCGCTGAGAAAGTCCCAAATCTCCGGGCTCTGCTTCTGGCAGCGCCATGCCAAGGTGTGGGTGCCATCCCCAAGGTTCCAATGTCACCCCCAAGGTCCCAATGCCATCCACTTATCAGTTATCAATGCCATCCCCAAGTTACTGATGCCATCCCCAGGTTAACCATGCCCCCCAAGGTCCCAATGTCACCCCCAGGTCCCAATGCCACCCCCAGATGCTGATACCAGTGCTGATGCCACCCCGGATTACCAATGTCCCCCACGTTCCCAGTGCCTCCCCCAGGTGCCAATGCCCTCCCCAGGTGCCAATATCCCCCCTGATCCCAGTGCCCCCCCAGATACCAATGCCCTCCACGTCCCAGTGCCCCTCCAGGTCCCGATGCCCCTCCAGGTCCCGATGCCCCCTCAGGTCCCAGTGCCAACCCAGGTGCCAATACTCCCTCCAAGGTCCCAGTGCCAACCCAGGTGCCAATGTACTAATGCCCCCCCAGGTGTCAATTGCCCGCCCCAGGTCTCAATGCCCCCCCAGGTGCCAATGCCCCCCCAATATCCCAGTGCCCCCCCAGGTTACCGGTGTCCCCCCAGGCTACCAATGCCCCCCGGGTGCCAGTGCCCACCCAGGTCCCAATGTCCCCCACGTCCCAATGCCCCCCCAGGTTACCAATGCCCCCCAATGTCCCAATGCCCCCCCAAGGTTTTGATGCCCCCCCAGGTCCCGATGGCCCCCAATGTCCCCCCAGATACCAGTGCCCATCCAGGTTACCGATGCCCCCCAGGTCCCAATGCCCCCCCAAGGTTTCGATGCCCCCCCAGGTGCCAATGCCCCCACAGGTCCCGTTGGCCCCCAATGTCCCAATGCCCCCCCAGGTCCAGATGTCCCCCAGGTTACCGGTGCCCCCCCAGGTCCCGATGCCCCCCAGGTTACCGGTGCCCCCCCCAGGTGCCAGTGCCCCCCGTGCCCCCCGTGCCCCCGCGCGTTCCCGGATTCCCGAGCGGTCGCGCGTGGGGAGCGGGGCCGACGGGGCCGCGGCGCTGACTCAGCTCCTGCCGGGCGGGCGCACAATGGGAGCGCTGGACAAACAGGCGGCGCAGGGACAAACAGATCCCGCTTGGGGACAGCGCCAGCATTGTCACCGCCCGGACACTGAGCGCCTCTGTTCCGCCGCCGCCGCCTTCCGGGGGCTTTGTGTCCTGCCCGGGCACCGCTGGCCCTCTGCCCCGCTCCGGTGGCTCCTGGAGAAGGGAGGGACACGGGGAGGCTTCCTGAGCTTGGGCACCTCGGAGGGGTGTGGGGACATCCCACCTGAGCCTGGAGGGTGTCCTGAGAACCTGGGGTGTGGGTTTGGGGTCCCAGCACAAAACCCTGGATACCTTGGATGGACATCAGGGATGTCCCACCTGAGCCTGGAGGGTGTCCCAAGAATTTGGGGTTTGGGTTTGGGGTCATAGCACAAAGCCCTGGACATCTCAGATGGACATCAGGGATGTCCCACCTGAGCCTGGAGGGTGTCCTGAGAACTTGGGGTGAGGGTTTGGGGTCCCAGCACAAAACCCTGGACACCTGGGATGGACATCAGGGATGTCCCACCTGCGCTGGGACACTGTCCCAAGAACTTGGGGTGTGGATTTGGGGTCCCAGCACAAAACCCTGGACACCTTGGATGGACATCAGGGATGTCCCACCTGAGCTGGGACACTGTCCCAAGAACTTGGGGTTTGGGTTTGGGGCCCCATGGCAAAACTCCTGGAAGGATCCTGAGGAGAAGGAGAAGAAGCAGGGCATTAATTTGGGGTCCCATCACAAAACTCCTGGAAGGATCCTGAGGAAGAGGAGGAGAACTGGAATGTGGATTTGGGGTCCCACCACAAAACTCCTGGAAGGATCCTGAGGAAGAGGAGGAGAACTGGAATGTGGATTTGGGGTCCTATCCTAAAACTCCTGGAAGGATCCTGAGGAGAATGAGAACTGGAATGTGGATTTGGGGTCCCACCACAAAACTCCTGGAAGGATCCTGAGGAAGAGGAGAGGACCAGAGTGTGGATTTGAGGTCCCATTGCAAAGCCAAGGAGAAGAACTGGGGTGTGGATTTGGGGTCCCATCACAAAACTCCTGGAAGGATCCTGAGGAATAGGAGGAGCAGAACTGGAATGTGGATTTGGGGTCCCACCACAAAACTCTGGAGAGATCCCAAGGAGAAGGAGGGAGACTGGAGCAGGAATTTGGAGTCCCACCACAAAACTCTGGAGAGATCCCAAGGAGAAGGAGAAGGAGAAGTGGAATGTGGATTTGGGGTCCCACCACAAAACTCCTGGAAGGATCCCAAGAAGGAGAACTGGAATGTGGGTTTGGGGTCCCACCACAAGGCCCTGGAGGGATCCCGAGGATAAGGAGGAGGACCAGAGCAGGGTTTGGGGTTTCTGAGGGCGCAGCCAGACGTGCAGCTGCGCGGGTGCTCTGCGGGCTCCGGTCACCGCGGCTCAATGATCCCAGTGTGCCCAGCACGGCCAGACACGGCTGCCCGTGACCACGGAGAGCTGGGAAACCCCAAAACACCGGGCACGGGGACCTGCCAGGGCCACCACGGGATCGTGTTCATGGCAGGACCTGCCAGGGCCACCACGGGGTCGTGTTCATGGCAGGACCTGCCAGGGCCACCACGGGGTCGTGGCCAGAGCAGAACCTGCCAGAGCCCATCGTGTCCAGAGCAGGACTGTAGGAATGTGTCCCCTGTTGATGGAGTGACAAAACTCTCCTTTGTCCCCTTAAAAAGAAAATAAACCCAGAAGCTTCTCTCCTCAGTGAGGTGAAAAAACATCTCATAGGACCTGGTGGACTTCACCTCAAATTTAAGGACAGGAGCCAAAAAGTCCCACCTGAGCAATTCACTAGAAAAAGAAGAGAACAAAGAAACAAATTGCTTTTGTGAGGTGAGGGCACCTCTTGCACCTGGGTCGGTTTTTCTCTGCGAATAAAAAATTATTTTGCTTTTTATTAAAACCTTTTTGTTTCCAACACCACCACAGAAGCCATCCTGCTGATTTTCTGCCTTCTGAGCCGTCTTGGGTGTGAAATAAATCCCCAAGAGCTCATGAGACCTGGCTGGAGGAGACCCAAATTCCACTGGACGTGTCCAGAGCAGGACTATAGGAATGTGTCCCCCTGTTGAAGGAATGACAAAACTCTCCTTTGTCCCCTTAAAAAGGAAAAGAACCCAGAAGTTTCTCTCCTCAATGAGGTGAAAAGACATCTCATGGGACCTGGAGGACCTCAAACTTAAGGATACCCAATTGGACAGGAGCCAGAAAGTCCCCCCTGAGCAATTCACTAGAAAAAGAAGAGAACAAAGAAACAAATTGCTTTTGTGAGGTGAGAGCACCTCTTGCACCTGGTTGGGTTTTGTTATTTTGCTTTTTACTAAAACCTTCTTGTTTCCAACACCACCACAGAAGCCATCCTGCTGATTTTCTGCCTTCTGAGCCGTCTTGGGTGTGAAATGAATCCCCAAGAGCTCATGAGACCTGGCTGGAGGAGATTCCCATTCCACAGGACCCGTCGGGATCGTGTCCAGAGCAGGACCGGCCCCTGTCCCACATTCCCGGTGGGAATTCCTGCCCAGCTCCAGGACGTGCTTATCCCCGCTGCTGGAGAGGGATAAAAACATAAATAAATAAAATAACGTGGTGCTAAGTGATCCAATATTGACATTTTTCCCCGGAGCTGCCAGCCCGGAGCCGCCGGCCAACAAAGCCCTCGTCAGTGGCCAGGCTTGGAACGCTCCAAAATCTTTTATTTATGGAGGTTTTGGGCAAAAAAAAAAAAACGGGACATAAACAGAAAAAGGGGGAGCGGGGGGGGGAAAAAAAGGGTGGGAAGGGAGAAAAACCCCCGAGGAGTTGTTTAGGAAAGGAAGAAAGAAAAAAAAATTTGGAATAAAATGGACATTCACGGGGAAAATCGCGGCTATGAAAGAGCCTTTGAAAGGCGGCGGAAAAACAGGAGCTGGGAGATAAAGCCAGGAAAAAATTCCCAATAAAGCCCCGCTTTTAGTGAGGTGGGGGAGAGGCTGGAGGTGCTGCCTGCCTCAAAACAGGGCCAGGATGGATGAGACCCCCCCAAAATTTGGAATTTTGGAGGCACTGCCCATCCCAAAACAGCCCCAGGATGAGCCAGAACCCCAAAATTTGGGATGAGGGAAATGTCAGACACGTTGCCCTCCCAGCATAGATCAGACTCCCAAAATTTGGAATGGGGGAAATGTTAGACATGCTGCCCTTCCAGACCCCCAAAATTTAGAATTTTGGAGGCACTGACCGTCCCAAAACAGCCCCAGGATGGAGCAGACCCCCAAAATTTGGGATGAGGGAAATGTCAGACATGCTGCCCTTCCAGACCCCCAAAATTTGGGATGAGGAAGCTGCTGGAAGGGTCAAACCCCCAAAATTTGGGATGAGGAAGCTGCTGGAAGGGTCAGATCCCCAAAATTTGGGATGAGGGAGCTGCTGGAAGGATCAGACCCCCAAAATTTGGGATGGGGAAGATATCAGAGATTCTGCCCTCCCAGAAAGGGTCAGTCCCCCAAAATTTGGGATGACTGAGATGCTGGTAGAGTCAGACCCCCAAAATTTGGGATGGGAAGGACATTGGAGGTGCTGCCCTTCCAAAACCAGCCCCAGGATGGAGTAGACCCCCAAAATTTGGGATGAGGGAAATGCTGAAAGGGTCAGACCCCCAAAATTTGGGATGGGGAAGATATCAGAGGTTCTGCCCTCCCAGGATGGGTCAGACCCCCGAAATCCAGCAGGAACGGGCTCCTCCTGGGGCTCCAAGCCAGCAGAATTCCCTGCCCTGGGAATCCCATCCCATTTTCCGCCCCTCTCCCCTCCTGCTCGGTTCCAGGGCCCCTCCGAGGAGCCCAAACCCTCTGGGCAGCGACAATTTGGGATTGTTGGAGCCCCGGGCAGGGCAGGGGGGAGCCCGAGGCCGTGTTTTCCTTCCCTCGGCCTCGTTTTCTCCTCCCCCGTCCAAGATCAACAGGGACCCGAGGGTTCCTGCCGGGCACCAGCACACAGCGCCCTTGTTCCCGCTTTTGGGGGATCTTTCCTGCTTTTTTTAGGTTTTTTTTTTTAGTTTTTTTTTTTTAATATTGCCACGTGTAAAAAAATGAGGGGTTTTTGAAGTCGTGGAAGAGTAAAAGGGGTGAGGGTTTGGATGGAGAATGTTGCTGGAATGTCTCGGCGTGTTGGAGTTGTCGCTGTGGGGGCACGGAGGGTGTTTGGAAGTCCCTAAATCCCAAAATCACGGGGTTTTTGGTGGGTTTTCCCATTTATTGGGGTCTGCAATGTCACTCTCAAGTCTGGATAAGTCCCAAAATCCCATTTTTTTTTGCGTGGGTTTTCCCATTAACTGTAGTGTTGCCCTCCAGCCTGGATAAATCCCAAAATCTCATTTTTTGTGTAGGTTCTCCCTTTAACTGCACTGCCGTATTTCAGCCTGGATAAATCCCAAAATCCCATTTTTTGGGTGGGGTTTCCCATGGAATGGGGTCTGCTCTCCAGCCTGGATAAATCCCAAAATCACATTTTTTGGGGTGGGTTTTCTCATTTATTGGGGTCTGCAGTGTTGCTTTTCAGCCTGGATAAATCCCAAAATCCCAAAATCCCTATTTTTGGGTGGGTCCTCCCATTAACTGCACTGCCACATAAATCCCAGCCTGGATAAATCCCAAAATCCCATTTTTTGGGTGGATTTTCCCACTGTTTCCTACATGAAAAGACCCAAACTGCCACATTCCAGCCCAAAAATCCTGTAGGATTTCCCGCCCCAGGAGAGGGGATGGAATTTATGCCCCTTTTTCAGGGATTTGCCCTAAATCGATGGATTTAGCCCAGATTTTACCCCAGGAATGACCCTTTAATCCCAAACCCGAAATAAACCACAAACAAAGAACAATCCCAAGAGGAAAACCCAACAGCCGGAGGCTCCCGGGGCAGGAACAATTAAATAACCCCAAATTTAATTATTATTTATTATTGTAATCCCAAAATAAACCCTCGGTTTGGGGTTGTGGTTTTGGAACTGGGAAAAGGGACTGGGAGCCCTGGGATTCCTGGGATTTTGGAGGTCAGGAAGGGATTTTGGGATCAGGAATAGGTTTTGGGATCGGGAAGGTTTTTGGGGGTCAGGAATGTTTTTTGGGCTTGGGAAAGTTTTTCGGGGTTGGGAATTTTTTTTGGGGATTTGGAAAGTTTTTTGTTGGGGAATGTTGTTTGGGGTCAAGAATGTTTTCTGGGGTCAGGAATGTGTTTTAGGGTCAGGAATGTTTTTTGGGGCTGGGAATGTTGGTCAGGGGTCAAGAATGGTTTTTGAGGTTGGGAATGCCAGTGGGGGTTGGGGATGGATTTTGGGATCAGGAATGTTTTTTGCGGCCAGAAATGTTTTTGGGGTCAGGGATGGTTTTTTGGGGTCAGGAATGGTTTTTGGGGTCAGGAATGCCAGTGGGAATCGGGGATGTTTTTTGGGCCATTGCCATCCCCACCTGGCCCAGGCTGTGGGATTTTGGGATGGTCGTGGCACTGGGATGTTGAATTTTGGGATCGCATTCCAACGCACTTTGGGATGAGCCCCGCAGGGTGGGAATGCCGTGGGATCCCTGAAGGAATGAGGATCCCATGGGTGGTCCAGTGGGTTCCAGTGGGATTTTGGGATGTTCAGGTCCTGGGATATTCAAGTTTTGGGATGTTCACGCTCTGGGATCGCATTCCAATGCGCTTTGGGATGTTTGGGACGAGCCCTGCAGCGTGGGAATGCTGTGGGATCCTTGAAGGAACGTGCAGCCCCCAGGTGGTCCCGTGGGTGGTCCAGCAGGTTCCAGTGGAATTTTGGGATGTCCAGGTTCTGGGATATTCAGGTTTTGGGATGTTCACACTCTGGAATGTTCCGGGATCACATTCCAATGCACTTTGGGACGAGCCCTGCAGGCTGGGAATGCTTTGGGACCCCTGAAGGAACGCGCAGCCCCCAGGCCCACCTGTGGTCCAGTGGGATTTTGGGATGTTCAGGGCACTGGGATGTTCACATTCTGGAGCGTTCAGGTTGTGGGATCGCATTCCAATGTGCTTTGGGATGTTTGGGACGAGCCCTGCAGGCTGGGAATGCTGTGGGACCCCTAAGGAACGCGCAGCCCCCAGGGCCGCCTGTGGTCCAGTGGGTTCCAGTGGGATTTTGGGATGTTCAGGGCACTGGGATGCTGAATTTTGGCATGTTCAGGGCACTGGGATGTTCACATTCTGGAGCGTTCAGGCTGTGGGATCGCGTTCCAACGCGCTTTGGGATGTTTGGGACGAGCCCTGCAGGGCGGGAATGCCGTGGGATCCCTGCAGGAACGCGCAGCCCCCGGGGCGATCCCACAGGCTCCGGTGGGGTTTAGGGAGGAATTTGGGGTGGGATTTTGGGCGGCCTTTGTGCCGGGACTCCTCCAGAGCTTGCGGGGAGCCGGGATCGGGATCGGCGGCGTCGGGGAGCGGCGGCTGCGGCCCCTTCAAAGCGGCGCTTTCGAGCGCCCAGGGGAGATGAGATGGAATCAGATGGTATCGGCTGGGAACGGAACGGGAACAACGGGGAACAACGGGAACGGGCAGGGCCGGGCCGGGCCCGCCTCCCCCCGGGGCTGCCGCAGGCTCCCACGGGAGGGGACGGCCCGGGGACACGGGGGGGACATGAAGGGGACATAGGAGGGGACATAGGAGGGGACATGCCGGGGGACACAACAGGGCACACGCTAGGGGACACAGCCCGGTCCCCAAATTCACCTGGCCCCACACCCAGGGGCTTCCACGGATCAGATCTGGGGTCCTCAGGGATGATCCTCATGGATAATGGGGGATGTGCTGGCCGCTGGCCAGATTTGGGTCATTGCTGGCCAGCTTGGGGTCACCACTAAATTTGGACACCGCTGGCCGGATTTAGGTCACCACTGGCCAGGTTTGGGTCAGTACTGGCCAGGTTTGGGTCACCACCAGGTTTGGGTCACTACTGGCTGGATTTGGACACCACTGGCCAGGTTTGGGTCACCACTGGCTGGATTTGGGTCATCACTGGCCAAGTTTGGGTCACCACCAGATTTAGGTCATTACTGGCTGGATTTGGGTTGCCACTCAAAGTTTTGGATCACCACTGGCCGGATTTGGGTCATCACTGGCCGGATTTGGGTCACCACCAGATTTGGACACCTCTGACCAGATTTGGGTCATTACTGGCTGGATTTGGGTCAGCAGATTTTGGGATGACCAAGGGTGGGGTCAGCAGGATGAGGCCTCCGTGGGTTTCCGGATGACCAAGGCTGGGATCAGCAGATTTTGGGTTGACCAAAGGTGGGATCAGCAGATTTTGGGGTGACCAAGGCTGGGGTCAGCAGATTTTGGGGTCACCAAGGGTGGGGTCAGCAGATTTTGGGGTGACCAAGGGTGGGGTCAGCAGGATGAGGCCTCCATGGGTTTCAGGATGACCAAGGGTGGGATCAGCAGGGTGGTGGCCCTGCAGATTTGGGGATGACCAAGGCTGGGATCAGCAGCAGCTGAGGATGACACAGGATGTGCTGGCAGGGGTTTGGCAACCCGGGAGTCACGGGTTGGGGGGGACAGGGAGGGACACGGGGGGGGACAGGGAGGGACACGGGGGGCCCTGGTCCCAGGGAGATCTCGGGGCTCCGGGGGGTTCAGTGCGGGTGATCCCGAGGGGGGGAACCCGCGGGGTGTCGGGGATGGGACCCGCAGGGTGTCCAGGGAGGGGTCCCAAGGGTGGGTCCCGCAAGGTGCCGGGGGTGGGTCCCGCAGGGTCCGAGGGGGGGTCCCCGGGGTGGGTCCGGAGGGGTCCCGGGGTGGGTCCCGGTGGTCTCGGGGGTGTGTCCCATACAGGGTCGGGGGGTCCCAGGGATGGGTCCCGCAGGGTGTCCGGGACGGTCCCACACGGTGTCAGGGGGTCCTGAGGGTGTGTCCCGGTGGTCCCGGGTGGTCCCGAGGGTGGGTCCCGGTGGTCTCGGGGGTGTGTCCCATACGGTGTCGGGGGGTCCCGGGAGCGGGTCCCGCAGGGTGTCCGAGAAGGGGTCCGGGTGGTCCCGGGAATGGGTTCCAGTAGTCCCGGGTGGGTCCAGGGGGGTCCCGATGGGTCCCGGGGATGGGTCCCGCACGGTGTCGGGTGGTCCCGGGGGTGGATCCCGGTGGTCCCGGGGGTGTGTCCCGGTGGTCCCGGCGGTCCCGGGGGTGTGTCCCGGTGGTCCCGGGGGTGTGTCCCGCACAGTCCCAGGGATGGGTCCGGCAGGGTCCCGGTGGTCCCGGGGGTGGATCCCAGCGGTACCGGGGGTGTGTCCCGCACAGTCCCGGGGGTGTGTCCCGGTGGTCCCGGTGGTCCCGGGGGTGTGTCCCGCACAGTCCTGGGGGTGGGATCCACAGGGTCCCGGTGGTCCCGGGGCTGTGTCCCGGTGGTCCCGGGGGTGTGTCCCGCACAGTCCCGGGGATGGGTCCGGCAGGGTCCCGGTGGTCCCAGGGGTGTGTCCCGCACAGTCCCGGGGGTGTGTCCCGGTGGTCCCGGGGGTGTGTCCCGCACAGTCCCGGGGGTGGGTCCGGCAGGGTCCCGGGGGTCCCGGGGGTGGATCCCGGCGCTCCCGGGGGTGTGTCCCGCCCGGTGCCCGGGGCGGTCCGGCCGTGCCGCTGCCCGCGCTGTCCCCGCCCCGGCCCGGCCGGTGCCGCCCATTTCCGCCGGGCGGAGCCGCCCCTCGGCCCCGCAGCGGCCCCGCCGCCAGCGCCCGCCCGGCCCGGCCCGGCCCCGGCCCCGCTCGCTCCGGTGCAGCCCCGCCATGGCGGGCGGCCCGGCCGCGCTCGCCCTCGGTACGTGCGGGGCTCAGCCCAGCCCAGCCCGGCCCGGCCCGGCTCGGTTCGGTTCGGTTCCGTTCGGCCCGGGGGGCTCCGCGCCCCCAGCCCGGCCGGACCCCGGAGAGGGGCGGGCTCGGGGGGCTCCGCGGGTGGGTTCTGGGGGTCGCGGGAACGCGGTGAAAATCCTATAAAAAATCCTATAAAATTCCTATAAAAACCCCATAAAACCCCATGAAATTCCCCCGCGCGGGCGCTCCCGAAGTTCGTTCCCTGTGGGAAAGGCGCCTCCGCCGCGACGCGTGAGTACGGCCGCGGTCAGACGCTTAATTAGAGCGGCTAATTAGGGCTGGGGGCTAATTAGAGTTGGCGAGGGGGGGTGTGCGAGGGAAGGGGGGTGGGAAGCGGGGGCGCTCCGGGCTGGAGCCGAGCCGGGACGGGACGGGAGCGGGAGCGGGGATGCTCCCGCGGGAAGGACGGACGGACAGACGGACGGATCCCGGTGCGGGCGGCTGGAGCTCGGCTGGCTTTGTCCCGCTGTGTCCGGCGGTGGCACCGAGCCGCAGCTCCGGTGTCCCGGTGGGAACGCGGCTGCGCTTGGCCCCGCTCCAGCGCCCGGTGCCGCCGCCGCTCCGAGCGTCCCCCGGTGGCTCCGGCGCCGTGTCCCGGTCCCGAGGCTCCTCCGGTGGCTCCGAGCGTCCCCCGGTGGTTCCAGTTCCGTGTCCCGGTCCTGCTCCTCCTCCGGTGGCTCCGGCGCCGTGTCCCGGTCCCGTTCCTCATCCAAGGCTCCCTCGGTGGCTTCAGCGCCGTGTCCCGGTCCCGTTCCTCATCCAAGGCTCCCCCGGTGGCTCCGAGCGTCCCCCGGTGGTTCCAGCCCCGTGTCCCTCCTGCCGGGGCTCATCCCGAGCTCCTGTGTCCCGTTCTCCTCTCCCGTTCTCTCCCGTTCTCTCCCGCTCTCTCCCGTGGCTCCGGGTCTCTCTCCGGTGCCGCTGCTCGCCCTCGAGGGGCTCCGAGCGCTCTCCGGCCGTTCCCGGTGGGATCCGGGTGGGATCGGAGCCCTCGGGGAAGGGGAACGGGAGCGCTCCGCGTCCTTGCAGCGGGGATTGGCACCGGGACGGGAATCTCGGGAGAAGCGCGCCGGGAATTACCGGGGATTACCGGGATGGAGCTGCTGGAGTCGCGGTGGGGAAGTTTGGGAGCTTTTCCGAGGGAGAGATCCCAAAGAACGGGGTGGGATGGGCTGGAACGGGGGTGGGGATGGGGCAGCTCCAGCGGGGACCGGGGGCGTCCGGGGGTCTCCGGGTGTCCCGGGTGTCCCGGGGGTGTCCGGGGGTGTCCGGGGGTGTCCGGGTGTCCCGGGGGTCTCCGGGGCTCCGGTGTCCCCGGGCTGGGCCTGGCCATGGAGAACTTGCCAAGATTTTGGGGAACTTTCTGTGGGATCGGGGCTGAGGGCTGGGCCAGCCCCCTGCCCACGGAGGGGAACGGAGGAGCTGGAATGCCAAGGGATGGATGCCCACCTGGAATGCCAATGCCAAGGGATGGATGCCCACCTGGAATTCCAGTGCCAAGGGATGGATGCCCACCTGAGATTCCAGTGCCAAGGGATGGATGCCCACCTGGAATTCCAGTGCCAAGGTCTGGATGCCCACCTGGAATTCCAGTGCCAAGGGATGGATGCCCACCTGGAATTCCAATGCCAAGGGATGGATGCCCACCTGGAATTCCAGTGCCAAGGGATGGATGCCCACCTGGAATTCCAGTGCCAAGGGATGGATGCCCTTCGAATGCCCAGGGGATGGACATCCACAGGGATGGATGCCCACTCAGAACCCCAGTGCCAAGGGATGGATGCACCCAGAAGTGGAATGCCAAGGGGATAGATGCCCCCCAAATGCCCAGGGCATGGACGCCCTTGGGGATGGATGCCCACTGACCCCACTGGAATGCCAAGGGGATGGATGCCCACCCAGAACCAGAATGCCCAGGAGATGAATACCCACTCAGAAATGGAGTGCCCAGGGGATGGATGCCCACTGATCCCTTCAGGATGCCCACAGGGATGGATGCCCACTCAGAACCAGAATGCCAAGGGATGGATGCCCCCCAAATGCCCAGGGCATGGACGCCCTTGGGGATGGATGCCCACTGATCCCACTGGAATGCCAAGGGGATGGATGCCCATTTGGAACCAGAATGCCAAAGCATAGATGCCCACCCAGAACTGGAATGCCAAGGGATGGACACCCACAGGGATGGATGCCCACTGATCCTACTGGAATGCCCAGGGCATGGATGCCCACAGGGATGGATGCCCACTTAGGACCAGAATGCCCAGAAGATGAACACCCACTCAGAACTGGGGTGCCCAGGGGACGGATGCCCCCTCATCCCACCCTGATGGCAGGGGGATGGATGCCCACCCAGAACCGGAATGCCAAGGGATAGATATCCGTGGGGATGGATGCCCACTGATCCCATTGGAATGCCAAGGGGGATGGATGCCCACCCAGAACCGGAATGCCAGGGGGACGAACACCCACTCAGAACCTGGATGCCCACTCAGAAATGGAGTGCCCAGGGGATGGATGCCCACTGATCCCATCAGGATGCCCACAGGGATGGATGCCCACTCAGAACCAGAATGCCAAGGGATGGATGCCCACTCAGGACCTGGATGCCCACTGGGATGGATGCCCACTCAGGACCAGAATGCCCAGGAGGTGAACACCCACTCAGAACCTGGATGCCCACCCGGAACGGGAATGCCAAGGGATGGATGCCCACTCATTCCACTGGAATGCCAAGGAATGGATGCCCAGCCAGAACTGGAATGCCCAGGGAGTGGATGCCCACAGGGATGGACGCCCACTGATCCCACTGGAGTGCCAAGGGATGGATGCCCGCTGATCCCACTGGAATGCCAAGGGATGGATGCCCACTGATCCCACTGGAGTGCCAAGGGATGGATGCCCACCCAGAACTGGAATGCCAAGGGATGGATGCCCACTGATCCCACTGGAGTGCGAAGGGATGGATGCCCACCCAGAACTGGAATGCCAGGGAATGGATGCCCACGGGGATGGATGCCCGCTGATCCCACTGGAATGCCAGGGAATGGATGCCCACGGGGATGGATGCCCACTGATCCCACTGGAGTGCCAAGGGATGGATGCCCACTGATCCCACTGGGATGCCAAGAGGAATGGATGCCCGCAGGGATGGATGCCCACTGATCCCACTGGAATGCCAGGGAATGGATGCCCACAGGGGTGGATGCCCGCTGATCCCACCGGGATGCCCACAGGGAATTCCTGCACTTCCCTTAAAAACCTTGGAGATTTTTCCCTTAAAAACTTCCTAAAAACTCCCGCGTTTCCCTTCAAAATCCCGGGGTGCTTTTGCTGACCCTAAATCCCTTTTGGGGTTTTTTTTTGTGGGGTTTTTTGGGGGTCAGGCCGTGGCTGACCCCATTGTCCCTCCCCAGGTGTCCTGCTGGCCGCGTGCCACGCGCTGGACAACAGCACGGCCGGCCGGAGCGGTGAGTGCCCCGCGGGGATTTGGGGGGTTTGGGGGAATTTTGGGGTTTTTTGGGGTCCCGCCCTTCCTCTCTATGGGGTTATGGGGCTCTGCGTGGGATACCGGGGCTGAGCTCTGAGGGGAAAGCCAGGAATGGTTTCCTGCTCCCAAAAAAAGGGCTTCTGGCCCCAAAAGCAGAGTTTCTGGTCCCAAAAACAAAGAGGTTGTGGCCCCCCCAAAAAAGAGGGTTTCTGGCCCCAAACTCAAAGGGTTTCTGGCCCCAAAAGGAAAGGGTTTGGCCCCAAAAAGAAAGGGTTTCCCTGCAAGGAAAGGGGGAGCTTTCAGCACCCCCAAAAAAGGATTTCCAGCCCCACAGAAAAGGGTTCCTGTTCCCCAAAAGGGAAAGGTTTCCAGCCCCCCAAAAGAAGGATGTCTGGCCCCAAAAGGAAAGGGTTTGGCCCCGAAAGAAAGGTTTTCCCTACAAGGAAAGGGTTTCCAGAAGAATCCCTAAAAACCCCCTCAGACCTGGGGACATGGGGACACCCCAGGGTGGCTCTTCCAGCTCTGGGGACACAGGGACACCCCAAGGTGGCTCTTCCCAGTATTGGGGACACCCCAAGGTGGCCCTTCCCAGCTTTGGGGACATCCCAAGGTGGCTTTTCCAGCTCTGGGGACACAGGAACGCCCCAGGGTGGCACTTCCCAATGTTGGGGACACAGGGACACCCCAAAGTGGCTCTTCCAACTCTGGGGACACAGAGACATCCCAGGGTGGCTCTTCCAGCTCTGGGGACACAGGGACACCCCAGGGTGGCTCCTCCCAATGTTTGGGACATGGAGACACCCCAAGGTGGCTTTTCCCAGTATTGGGGACACCCCAATCCCAGCCACCCCAATCCTCCTCAGCACTGGGGACACGGGGACACCCCAAGGTGGCCCTTCCCAGCTTTGGGGACATCCCATGGTGGCTTTTCCAGCATTGGGGACACGGGGACACCCCAAGTTGGCTTTTCCCAGCTTTGGGGACACAGGGACACCCCAAGTTGGCTTTTCCCAGCTTTGGGGACACGGGGACACCCCAAGGTGGCTCTTCCAGAACTGGGGACACTGGGTGGGAACATCCCAAGGTGGCTTTTACCAATGTTTGGGACATGGTGACACCCCAAGGTGGCCCTTCCCAGCTTTGGGGACACCCCAAGGTGGCCGTTCCCAGCTTTGGGGACACGGGGACACCCCAATCCCATCCCACATCCCAGGCTTTGATCTAGCCCCCACCTTGGGGCTGCCATAAATCCCAAACGATCCCAGCAGGAAATTCCCTGCGGGATAATTCACACCAGGGCGGTTTGATGGGGTTTAATGGGAACCAGGAGCGGGGCCGGGCTTCCTCCTCCTCCTCCTCCTCCTCCTCCTCCTCCTCCTCCTCCTCCTCCTGAGCTCTTTAGGAAATTCCTCAGGGATTATTGAGGCTGCACCCGGCTGGGATCTTTGGGGTGGATGCACAGAGATCCCAAAGCAAACCCTAAAGCAGCTCTGCTCAACTTTGGGGTGGAGGAAATCTCCTTTTGGGGTGGGAAATCTCCTTTTGGGGCTGGGAAATATTTTGGGGTGGGAAATCTCCCTTTTGGGATGGAAAATCTCCTTTTGGGATGGAAAATCTCCTTTTGGGATAGGGAAAATTTCCTTTTGGGATGGGGAAAATTTCCTTTTGGGATGGGGAAAATCTCCTTTTGAGATGGAAAATCTTTTGGGGTGGGAAATGTCCTTTTGGAGTGGAAAAAACTTCTTTTGGGGTGGGAAATCTTTTGGGATGGGAAATCTTTTGGAGTGGAAAAATCTCCTTTTGGTGGGGGAAATCTCCTTTTGGGATGGGGAAAATTTCCTTTTGGGATGGAAGATCTTTTGGGGTGGGAAATCTCATTTTAGAATGGGAAAATCTCCTTTTGGGGTGGGAAAATCTCCTTTTGGGGTGGGAAATCTCATGTGGAGTGGGAAATCTTTTGGGTGAAAAAAACCCATTTTGGGGTGGGAACTCTCCTTTTAGGACGGGACACCTCCTTTTGGGATGGGGAGTCTTTTGGAACGGGAAATGTCCTTTCGGGGTGGCAGGGAGCCCAGCCCGGTGTCCCTCTCGTCACCCCAAGGCTGCTGCCACCCCTTTCCTCTAACCCCAACCCTTCCCAGGGGCCGCTCCCCCATTTTTTTTGGGATTCTCCCCAAAATCCCCGTCTTTCTCCCCGTTTTATCCCCCAGCCCCGGTGGCGGCGGCGGTGAGGTCGCACTTCAACGAGTGCCCGGACTCGCACCGGCAGTTCTGCTTCCACGGCACGTGCCGCTTCCTGGTGCAGGAGGAGAAACCGGCGTGTGTGTGAGTGCCTAAATCCCTAAACCCGAAATTGTGGGGTCAGGAGAAACTGGCGTGTGTGTGAGTGCCTGAATCCCTAAACCCGAAATTATGGGGGCAGGAGAGACCCGAGTGTGTGTGAGTGCCTGAATCCCCTAAACCTGAAATTGTGGGGGCAGGAGAGGCTGTGTGTGTGTGAGTGCCTAAATCCCTAAACCCGAAATTATGGGGGCAGGAGAAACCTGCATGTGTGTGAGTGCCTAAATCCCCTAAACCCGAAATTGTGGGGTCACATCCCTCAAAACCGTGGGATCAGGAGGAGAAACCCGCCTGCGTGTGAGTGCCTAAATCCCCTGACCCTGAAACTCTGGGTTTGGGGTCTCAGTGATCCCAAAATTCCAGGGTCAGTGTCCTAGCCGTCCCAAAACTATGGACTAGACCTGCTGTGTGTCCCTGTGTGTCCCCAGGTGTCACTCGGGGTCTGTGGGGACACCCTGACCTGCCCTGTGTCCCCAGGTGTCACTGGGGGTACGTGGGGACGCCCTGACCTGCCCTGTGTCCCCAGGTGTCACTCGGGGTCTGTGGGGACACCCTGACCTGCCCTGTGTCCCTGTGTGTCCCCAGGTGTCACTCGGGGTACGTGGGGACACCCTGACCTGCCCTGTGTCCCCAGGTGTCACTCGGGGTACGTGGGGACACCCTGACCTGCCCTGTGTCCCCAGGTGTCACTCGGGGTACGTGGGGACGCGCTGTGAGCACGCTGACCTGCTGGCCGTGGTGGCAGCCACCCAGAAGAAGCAGACCATCACCGCCCTGCTCGTGGTGGCCGTGGTGGCCTCGGCCCTGCTCGTCACCGTCTGCGTCCTGGTCCAGTGAGTGCCACCGGGGCTTCCTGGGGACAGCCCGGGACAGGGGACCTGTCCCCATGCCCATGCCCTGTGTCCTTGTCCCATCCCTGTGTCCCCATCACCGTCCCCATTCCTGTCCCCATTCCCTATCCCTGACCCTGTCCCTGTCCCCAACCCCATCTCCAACCCAGTCCCTGTCCCCATCTCCGTCCCCCATCCCCATTCCCTGTCCCACCTCTGTCCCCATTCCCCATCCCTGTCCCCATTCTCTGTGTCCCCATGTCCCCTGTCCCCATTCCCCACATCCCTGTGTCCCCATCCGTGTCCCCATTCCCCATGTCCCTGTGTCCCCATCCCTGTGTCCCCATTCCCAGTGTCCCTATTCCCTGTCCCCATTCCCATTCCCTGTGTCCTGTCCTTGTCCCCATTCCCATTTCCTGTGTCCCCATGTCCCTGTCCCCATTCCCCATGTCCCTGTGTCCCCATCCCTGTCTCCATTCTGTATGTCTCCATTCCCTGTCCCCATCCCCATCTCTGTGTCCCCGTGTCCCTGTCCCCATTCCCCACGTCCCTGTGTCCCCATTCCCTGTGTCCCCATGTCCCTGTCGCTGTCCCCATGTCTCCATGTCTGTGTCATTGTCCCCATTCCCCATGTCCCTGTCCCTGACCCCCTGTCACTGTCCCATTGCTGTCTCCGTTGCTGTCCCCAGCTGCTGCCACCTGCAGAAGTGCTGGCCCTGTCCCCATGTCCCTGTCCCCATGTCCCTGTCCCTGTCCCCATGTCCCATTCCCTGTCCCCATGTCCCTGTCCCTGTCCCCATGTCCCATCGCTGTCCCGTTGCTGTCCCCAGCTGCTGTCGCCTGCGGAAGCGCTGGCCCTGTCCCTGTCCCTGTCCCGGTTGGTGCCGCGAGCCCGGAGCCGGCCCCGAGAAACCGGGGGGGCTGCTCAAGGGGGGAGCGTCCTGCTGCCACAGCGAGACAGGTGAGGGACACCTGGGGACATCCACGGGACACCACAGGACACCTGGGACACATGGGGACACATGGGGACACATGGGGGTGACAGGAGAAACCGGGGGGGCTGCTCAAGGGGGGAGCGTCCTGCTGCCACAGCGAGACAGGTGAGGGACACCTGGGGACACCTGGGGACACCTGGGACAGGGAAAGGGACACCTGAGACACGGGGGACACTTGGGACAGGTGAGGGGACATCTGGGGACATCTATGGGACACAAGGGAAACCTGGGAACATCCATGGGACACATGGGACAGGTGAGGGACACCTGGGGACACCTGGGGCAGGTGAGGGGAGACCTGGGGACACAGGGGATGGGTGAGGGAACACCTGGGACAGGTGAGGGACATGTGGGGACACAGGGGACACTTGGGACAGGTGAGGGGACACCTGGGGACATCCATGGGACACCTAAGGACACCTGGGACAGGGGAGGGGACACCTGGGACACCTGGGGACATCCGTGGGACACCTAGGGACACCTGGGACAGGGGAGGGGACACCTGGGACAGGTGGAGGACACCAGGGACACTTAGGGTCACTTGGGACAGGGGAGGGGACACCTGGGACACCTGGGGACATCCGTGGGACACCTAGGGACATCCGTGGGACAGGTGGGGGACACCTGGGGACACAGGTGACACCCTGGTGTGTAACCGCTGCCATTCCACCCCCACAGGTGTGTGACAGACCCGGGACCACCTGGGGACACCTGGGGACACCCCAGGACCGTCCCCTCCCCCCCTCGGATCCTTTTTGGGGCGTTTTCCCCTTTTCCCGCCGTTTCCCCGGGGTCTCCCTCGACTCTCGGGTCGCTTTCCCGGGACTTTTCAAACCCAAATATTTGGGATTTTAACCCAAACCCCCGCCAGGATGGGGATTTATTTTTCTACAGAAAAGAAAAAAAAACACCCAAGCCCGGCTCATTTTTGGGGACAAATCCCAGCTTTTTATTAATAATAAATGAATTTAAATCCCAGGAAACCTCCTCGGGCTGGAGGCACAGCCTTAACTCCCCTTAGTAACCAACCCAGAGCTTTTCCCTCTGTTTTGGGGTTGTTTTTGGGGTTTTTTGGGTTTTTTTTAAGTCATGGTTACTCTCATGTCTTCTGTATATGTTGCACTGAAAGTTAATATTTAATGTTTTAATTTATTTCGCCTGGTTTAAATTAATTTTGATTCCTATAAAGATGTTCTTGTCATCGCCTGGTCTTTGGGTTTGTTTTTTTTTTTTTTCATTCTAAAAACCTGACTTAGAGTTATTTAAGATTTAGATGTAAATTATTTAGTTATTTAGATGTAAAAACAATTTTTTTTACAGAAAATTCTTGGTTTGGGGTTTTTTTTGGGGGGGTATATTTGGGAAGGAGATGCTGAATCCCACAGCTGGGAGTTGGGGGATATTCCCAGGGGTGGCTGAGCCCCAAATTCCAAAATTTTCATCCCAAATTTTGAAGCCCAATGCCCCAATATCGAACTCAGACCCATTTTCCCATAATTTTATCCCAAATTTTGAAGAACAGTTTTAGGATCAGCCCCAAATTCCCAAATTTTCATCCCAGATTTTCAAGCCCTGATGCCCCAGTTTTGGCCCCATCCTGGGGCAGATTTGGGGCAATTCCCATCAGTTTGGGGCTGGTCCTGGAGGTTTTGGGACAATTCCTGGCAGTTTTAGGGGGATTCTCTGCAGTTTTGGGTCACTTTTTGGGGTGAATCTCAGCAATTTTGGGACAATTCCCTGCAGTTTTGGGGAGGGATTCTCCGCGGGCGGTTTTGGGGCGGGTTTGGGACGATTCTCAGCAGGTTTGGGGCGATCCCCGCTAGTTTTGGGGCTGTTTGGGACAATTTCCCTCAGGTTTGGGGCGATTCGGGGCTTTTCGGTTTCCCAGCGGGTTTTGGGGTGATTCAGGGCGCTTTCGGGGCGGGTTTTGGGGCGGTTCCCGTTGATTTTGGGGGCGGTTCCGGAGGGATTTGGGGCGATCCCCCTCACGTTTGGGGCGGGTTTTGGGGCGGTTCCCCTCAGATTTGGGGCGGTTCCCGTTGATTTTGGGGCTGTTCCCCTCAGGTTTGGGGCGGGTTTTGGGGCGATTCCCGTTGGTTTTGGGGCGGTTGCCCTCAGGTTTAGGGCGGACCGGGGCGGGCTTGGGGCGGGTCTAGCGCAGGGCCGGGTGCAGGCCGCGGTTCGGGGCGAGTTCTAAAGCGGATTTAGAGCGGGTTTAGGGCTGGTTTAGGGCGGATCGGGGCGGGTTTGAGGGCAGGCTTAGGGCGGGCCCATGGTGGAGGCGGTGCAGGGCCGGGTTTAGGGCGGATCGGGGCGGGCTTAGGGCGGGTTTAAGGTTTAGAGCGGGCCCATGGCGGAGGCGGCGCAGGGCCGGGTGCAGGCCGCGGTGGAGAGCGCGGTGCAGGGGCTGGAGCGGGAGCAGATCCGCGGCATGCAGGTACCGGGCACACTCGGGGACACTCGGGGACACGGGGGGGACAGGCAGGGAGGGGTCCAGGGCACCCACACACACACACGTGGGTGCCCGAGCAGCGCCGGGACCGGCCCCCATACACACGCTGAGACTCCCCCCCAATTCACTGTGACCCCCGCACACACCCTCTGTGCCCCCCAAGTGCATCTCCTGTGTCCCCCAACACACCCTGTGGCCCCTAAACACACCCTGTGCCCCCCACACACCCTGTGCCTTCCACACCCTGTACCCCCCCCAGTACATGTCCTGTACCCCTCACACATTCCCTGTGCCCCCCAACACACCCTGTGTCCTGCAAGTGCATCCCCGGTGCCCCCAAACACACCCTGTGCCCCCTAAACACACCCTGTGCACCCCCAGTTCATCCCCTTGTGCCCTGTAAGTGCACCCTGTGCCCCCCATAGTTCATCTCCTATACCCCTCACACACCCCCTGTGCCCCCCAACACACCCCCTGCCCCCTAAACACATTCTGTGGCCCCCACTACGTCTCCTGTACCCCTCATACATTCCCTGTGTCCCCAAGACACGCTGTGCCCTCCACGCCCTGTGCCCCCTAAATGAACCCTGTGCCCCCCAACAGACCCTGTTAACCCCTTGTCCCCCGTGTCCCCAGGGTGCCCCGTGTCCCCAGAGTACCCCGTGTCCCCTGTTGCTCCCCATTACCCCGTGTCCCCAGGGTACCCCCCGTTAACCCCTTGTCTCCCTGTGTCCCCAGGGCGCCATGTTCCGCTGCAGCGCGCGGTGCTGCGAGGACGCCGCAGCGTCCATGCAGGAGGTGCAGCGCTGCATCGAGCGCTGCCACGCGCCCCTGGCCCGCGCCCAGGCCATCGTCACCGCCGAGCTCGAGCACTTCCAGGTGAGGAGGGGGCACCAGGACCCCCCTGAGACCCCTGGGGACAGCACCGGGACCCCTGGGACAGCACCGGGATAGCACTGAGATAGCACTGGGACCCCTGGGGACAGCACCAGGACCCCTGGGACAGCACTGGGACCCCTGGGGACAGCACTGGGAGCCCTGGGATAGCACTGGGACCCTGGGCAGGATGTGGGCCCCCAATCCCTGCACCCCCAATGCACTCCCTGTGCCCCCTACACCCAGTCCATCCCCTGACCTCCCTGTCCTGTGCTGACCCCCCAGTCCCCCCAGTGACCATGCCATCCCCAGGACTGGCTGAGCTGCTGCCCCCCCAGTCCCCTCAGTGTCCCCAGTGTCCCCAGTAACCGTGCCATCCCCAGGACCGGCTGAGCCGCTGCTCGCTGCAGTGCTCGGACCAGGCCAAGGACGCCCTGGACTCGGGGGGCTCGGAGCCGCGCGTGCGGGGCCAGCTGGACGCCTGCCTGGCCACCTGCGGGGAGCAGCACCTGCGCCTCGTGCCCGCCATGGCCAAGAAGATGCGGGACGGTCTGGCCAGCATCCAGCAGTGACAGCGGGGACACCCCCGGGACACCCCGGGGACGCCCCCGCAGCAGCACACACTCATTAAAGGCCAAGGTGGCACCTCCCAACAACCGCGGGTGCTGCTGGGGGTGATGGGGGAAACTGGGGGGGCACTGGGGGTGATGGGGGAGAACAATGGGGACTGGGGGTGATGGGGGCGACTGGGGTGATGGGGGAGAATAGGGGGAACTGGGGGGCACTGGAGTGGGTGATAGAGGGTGATGGGGGGCACTGGGGGAACTGGGGCTGATTGGGTGGGTGCTGAGGGGACACTGCAGGTAAGGGGAGGTATTGGGGGGTGATGCTTGGGAACAGTGGCACGCACACACACACACACACGTGTGACCCTGTGCACACACACTCTCACCCAGGTGTGCACACCTGCACACGCGCACACCGCGTGCCCGTTGGCGCCGCACGCCGTGGGGGCCATGCCGCCGTACCTCCCCGTGTAGCCGCGCACTCCCCTCACCGCCCCCTGCTTCGCTCCCTTCCCGCCCCGCTGCCTTCCCCCGGCTGCGCCGCTACTCGGGTGAGTGCGGTAGCGCCCCGAGCCCCGCCATTGGCTGGCGCGGCAGGGACGGGCCGGGGGCTGCGGGCGCCATGAGCAAAGCGCACCCGCCCGAACTGAAAAAGTGCGTCCGGAGGGGCCGGGGCTGCACCGGAGGGCGAGGGGAGCCGGGCACGGTGTGGAGGGAAGCGGGCACCGGGCACCGGAACGGCGCGGTCCGCCGCTGGCCGGTGCTCCGCTGCAATGGCGGCGGGAGGGGGCGGTTCGTGAGGGGATAATGGCGGGGGGCTCCTGCCCCGTCCCCACCAGCCGGTGCTCACCCGCTGCCTTCTCGTTGCAGGTTCATGGACAAGAAGCTGTCGTGTGAGTTCTGGAACTGATCCCACCCCGATCCTCTGCCCCGGGACCCCAGCCCGCTCTGATCCCTGTCACGGTGCCCGGGGACCCTCACGGTCATCGAGGAGTCCGTGGAGATGGCGGCGGGCAACAGAACAACATCGGCAGGGTGCTGAGGGCACTGGGAACGGGGTGGTGAGGGCACTGGGAGCACTGGTGGAGCCGTGTGTGCGGTCAATGAGGGGGAATTTTGGTAAAGCACAGGAATGGGAATTCAGAGCTTTGGGTGCTTCTCAGCTCCCCCCTTCCAGGTGATCCGAGGGAACAGCATCATCACGCTGGCAGCTTTGGAACGAGTATAAAACCCCTGGAAAAACCTCAAATTCCCCAGCACCAGTTCCATTCCGTTGTCCATGACTCTGCTCCCGAGTGTACAATTATTTTGTTTTTGTTATTAAATCAGTTTTGTAATGGTTGAACTAACTCAAGCCTTTCTTGCACCAGTTTTTGGTAGCTGGGTGTTAATTCCACTCCCAACCCTGGGAAAACTCAAGGAAAACTTTAATTTATTGATGTGAATGTTAAATTTATGCTATTTTAGGTGGTTTTCTCCTTCAAAACATGGACATTGTTAAATTCTTTATTAGCTTCATACCTGAACACAGTGATGGATATTGGTGGTTTTTCCTCTTTCCCACCCATTTTGGCAGCTCCCACCACCCCATTCCCCCCAGTTTCCACCCTGAGGAAAAATTCATTGGCAGGAAAAGTTGGGGCAGAGGGATGGACAGCCAGGGAGTTGATATTCCCAGCTGGAGGGCACTTTTGGGGTCAAGATGGCATTTTTCATGAATTCCCCAATCTCAGACAAGGATAAATCAAGGTCTTTGAGGAGTTTGTGTGAGGCAAATGTCCCGGCTTACTTGGGAACGCCTCACTGGCCCTGTTCCCTCCTGAGCTGGCCAAAGAGCTTCCAGGTAGCACCAGGGGAGGTCAAGATGAGATATTGGGAGGAATTTTGTCATGGAAGGAAGGCTTGTCCAGCCTAGGCTGTGGCAGAGTCATCAACCCTTGGAAGTGTCCAAACAACGCATGGACGCGGCACTTGAGGAGATCGTTAATGGTGAACGTGGTTGGGTTGATGGTTGGACTTGAAGGTCCTAACAACTTTGAGACTCTTGATGGTTGTGAAGGTTTTGATGTTTCTGAGGGTCTTGAAGATCCTAATGGCCTTGAAAGTTTTGATCATTCTTGGAGATCTTGAAGATCTTGGTGATCCTGAAGGTCTTGAAGGTTTTGATGTTCTTGATGGTTTTGAAGGTCTTGAAACTCGTCCGACCTTAAGGATCCCATGATCCTATGAAACACCTCCTAGGAGGGGTGAAGCACTGAGTTCATTAGTGTTAATTATGGCATCTTGATGGTCTTGAAGGTCTTGATGTTCTTGGAGGTCATGATGATCTTGAAGATCTTCCAATCTTAAGGATCCCATGATCCTATGAAACACCTCCTTGGAGGGGCAAACTATAGAGTTGATTAGTGTTAATTACAGCATCTTGAAGGTCTTGATGTTTGTGAAGATCTTGAAGGTCGTGATGTTCTTGAAGACCTTCCAATCCCAAGGATCCCATGATCCTACAGAACACCTCCTAGGAGGGGCGCAGCACAGAGTTCGTTAGCGTTAATTAAGCCCCGGGGGCGTGTCAGAGCTCCGTTTTGAGCCTCTCGTGCAGGTCCTCCTGGTCGATGCTGGCGCCGTGGCCGTGCCAGCGGTGGAAGGCGAGCAGGGCGGCGTTGCGGGCGGCGATGGCGCTCATCTCCATGGCGCTGGCGGCGCGCTCCAGCCCGTTCAGGTAGTAGAGCTGCTCGTGCAGCACGATGGGGGGAAACCTCTCGGGAGCGCTGTACTGGGGATACGCCAGCCACGGCTTCACCTTCACCGAGTCGTAGGAGGAGAAGAGCAAACTGAGCTGCTCCTTGCTGAGCTCCTCGTTGGAAAACACCTTCCAGACGGCCGAGGGCAGCGGCAGCGTCTCGCCCGTGCCCGCGTCACCCACGGGGGGCTCCAGGTTCACGCTGTTGAAGAACAGTTTGGGATTGTCCGTGGTGAAAACAGCTCCAAGATGAAAATCCTGGGGGTCCTGGTAGCCAAAGAAGGAGGTGTTCAAGCGCCCGTGCACCAGGGTGGTGAAGATCTGCTGGTAGGGACTGGGGAATTCCGGGATGGGAGGGTCGAAGTTGCGGAAGGTGATGTTGGCCATCTTGCGGCCGAGCGGCGCCGCGATGACCACGATGTCGTAGGTGTCCCCTGTGAGCCCCGAGGACGTGTTGTAGGTGACCTCGTAGAGCTTCACCGTGTCCCCTGTGGAGAGCAGCTCGGTTATCCTGACCCTGCTGGGAGGGAATCCCAACTGTCCCTGGCATCCCAAAATGCCACCAACATTTGGGTTCATCAATTTAGGCAGCTGGGTTTTGAGCCCTGTTTTCATGGAAGGTTTTGGATTGGAAGGGATCCTGAAGCCCATCCAGTTCCATGGCAGAGACACATTCCTCTATCCCAGCTTGCTCTGAGCCCACCCAGTCTGACCTTGGACACTTCTAGGGATGCAGGGACAGCCACAGCTCCTCTGGGAATCCCATGCCAGCACCCCAGGGAGGAATGTTCATTTTGAAACCCTCCATGGGGCCAAGATTGCTCTCCAGTGTCACCATCCCCTCCCCACTGAAGGGAACTCCAGCCCCACTCACCACCACGCTGGTGTCTGGTTTTTGGCTCTATGGACACGACTGTTCCCGGGATAACCTCGGCCTTGGAGGAGTAGATGAGGCCGGAGCACACGAGTTTGTTCCCCCCTTTCACAGACCAAACGCCCGACTCCAGCCACCCTGAAAGGAGAGCACCTGCAAGGAAACCACCTCTGTCAGAGCAGGGAAACACTAGAAAAACAAACTGCAAAACTGGGGAGATTAACGTCCCTTTGGGACACAGAGCTGGGAGCCAGAGAGCAGGAACCCAACATCCAGGATGGGAGGCTCCTCCACACACTCACCAACAAAGCCATTGACGGTGACCCCTTGGCCATAAGCAAACCTCATGACAGGACACACCACGTGGTTGATGAATTTCTGGGAGAAGCCTGCTTTCTGCATGGCCTCGTCGATGCTCTGGTTCAGCAGCCGCGCGAAGTCGTCGCCGCCCAGGGCGTGCAGCAGGCGCTCGTTGCTGCTGAAGGCGTAGTCGTGCATCTGGTACCGGTAGATCCTGTCAGTGCCCACAGGGATTGTCCTGTCAGGGAGCGCTGGCCCTGGCACCCGCGGGGAGCTCACGGGGTGCCTCTGGGGGACCGCAGGACAAGGAGGCTCAAGAGGGCAGGTTCAGGTTCCAGACTGGGGATTTTTATGAGGATGAAGCGGCTGCACCACCCCTGCAAGTGCCCAAGGACGGAGCTTGGAGCCACCAGGGACAGAGCAAGGTGTCCCATGGCATGAGGTGTCCTTAATGTCCCTTTCCCACTTTTTACCCCTCAGGACCCCAGCCCACCTCATGAACTTGTCCAGGATGTCCTCCACCCACATGGACATGCGCAGGGGGTTGAGCCCATAGTGCCACAGCAGCTTGGGGCGGTTGATGAAGGACCAGCTGCTCTCCTCAAACACAAATTCCTCCCCGTTGTAAACACCTGAGGGGCTGCCCGGGAGTGTGTTGGCTGAAAGGCCTTTGGGAAAATGACAGAAAAAGGTAATTTAGGCAAAGGCAGAGCTATTCCACCTGAGTTATAACTTCCTCAGATAATCTGGCTTCGTGCTGATAAGAATGAGTGATTGAAAATTGGAGTGCCAAAGTGTGGAAAGGGGAATTAGCCAGGGAGTGATTGGAGGTGGTTTTTGGACCTTTATGATGCCATAAGTGGGTCACTTGTGGACAGAGGTGAAACCATTCCCACTGGGATGTGGGTTTCCTTTTCCTGGAGTGGGGCATGGGGGAGGTGATGGGCTATTTGGGAAGGAAAGTAGCCTGTGAGTGGGGGATATTGGACAAAGGTGAATACTAGGGAAGTATATGGGGGGAATGTTGGCAAAAGAACAGGAACTATTGGGGAAGGATATGGGGGGCTGCTGGGGATGGATAAGGGGCTTCCAAGGGGATGTCCCCCAGCAGAGTGGGACCCACAGTACCCAGCGGGATCATTTTTGAAACAAGGCACAATTTTGGGACTGGGAAACACCAAGGTGGGGTGTCCATGCTCACCCAGCTCCTGGACAAAATGCTTCATGTGCAGGTTGAGGGGGTGGATCACGGACCCCCCTGCCTCGTAGCTGGCCCCCTCCACGTCCAGCGTGTCCAGCCGGCCGCCCAGCGCTGCCTTCTCCAGCACGTGCAGCTGCACGCTGCGGCCGAACTTCTGCCGCAGGAAATACGCGGCGGCCGAGCCGCCGATCCCGCCGCCCACCACGGCTGCGAGAAGGGGGCACGGTCACCTTCACAGCCCCATGAACCCCCCCCTCACACACCCCCCTCACAGACCCCTCATGGGCTCCCCACCCCAGTCCCCTCACAGGAACCCCTCACAGACCCCTCAAGCACCCACCACCCTTATTCCCTCAAGGGAGCCCCCTTACAGATCCCTCACGGACCCCTGCATGACAGATCCCCTCTGGGGAATTCTCTCACACACCCCTCATGGCCTCGCCACCCCAATCCCCTCGAAGGAGCCCCCTCCATATCCCCTGGCCCTAAAGGTCCCCTCACAGGCTCCCCTTGACCTTCAAGGACCTTGAGGCGTCCCCCATTGCACCTTCCTCACAGATCCCCTCAAAGGATCCTCTGCTCACCTTCCCCTGACCCCCACAGATCCCTCACTGTTCCCCCCACTTTAGATCCCTCATGGGACACCCCCCATACTCCCTGACCCACATAGGTCCCCTCAGGGGCCTCCCATGACAGATCCATTCAATGTCCCTCAAGGAATTCTCCCTTATCCTCACGGATCCCCTCAAAGGATCCCAGGGGCACCCCCTGCTCCTCCCAGATCCCCTCATCCCTTCAAGGGACATCCCCTCACCGCGCCTGTGACAGATCTGACAGATCTCCTTAAGAGATCTCCCCTGAGCTTTCCCCTCACAGATCCCTCCCCGAGTTCCCCGTCCCTGGCAGCCGCCCTCCGTCACACAACCGCCTCCCCTGATCCCGCGGCCATGGCCCGCTCTATCCCCGTTCGCACCGATCTTGGAGGGCCCATGGCGGAGGCTGAGGGCGGGTGGGCAGAGCGCGGCGAGCAGCAGCAGCGGCAAGAAACGGCCGAGGCCCGGCATGGCGGCGGGGAAGGGCAGAGGGCGATGGGCGGACCGGGAGCGGGAGCGGGTTCGATTCCAGGGGGCGCACGGGCCTTTTGTGTCCCTCTGAATTGTTATCCAGAATTACGAAATGCGTCCTTTTATCCTGAATTCCAAAGTCCTTTCTTTTACGTCATTTACTTTTAATTAATTCAGTTTAAGTCCATTGCTTTAATTTTCCCGGTCCCCCGGCCCCTCTGGCCGCCCGCCCGCCGCCATCTTGCGAGGAGCCGGCGTCCCTCGGGCTGCCCAGGGCTCACGCGGCAGCACCGGCGCACGGCAACAGCCGGAGAGGGCGGCGCCGCCGCCATGGAGGATGAAATGCCCAAGACCCTGCGCACATGTGAACATTTCACACACACACGTGTGCATATGTGGACACACATGTACAAAGGCAGACTCACACACAACATGCGCGCACACGCGCCGCACGCCGTGGGGGCCATGCCGCCGTACCTCCCCGTGTAGCCGCGCACTCCCCTCACCGCCCCCTCTTCCCCCCCTTTGCGCCCCGCTGCCTTCCCGCGGCTGCGCCGCTACTCGGGTGAGTGCGGTAGCGCCCCGAGCCCCGCCATTGGCTGGCGCGGAGAGACGCACGGCGCGGCGACGTCAGAGCGCGGCAGCGCGGCAGAGACGGGCCGGGGGCTGCGGGCGCCATGAGCAAAGCGCACCCGCCCGAGCTGAAAAAGTGCGTCCGGAGGGGCCGGGGCTGCACCGGGGGGCGAGGGGAGCCGGGCACGGTGTGGGGGAAGCGGGCACCGGAACGGCGCGGTCCGCCGCTGGCCGGTGCTCCGCTGCAATGGCGGCGGGAGGGGGCGGTTCGTGAGGGGATAATGGCGGGGGGCTCCTGCCCCGTCCCCACCAGCCGGTGCTCACCCGCTGCCTTCTCATTGCAGGTTCATGGACAAGAAGCTGTCGTGTGAGTTCTGGAACTGATCCCAACCCGATCCTCTACCCCGGGACCCCCGTCCCGCTCCCCTCACGGTGCCCGGGGATCCCCGCCCGCCCCCCAGCAGGGCCCGGTTTTGGGGACCCCCGCCCACCCCTCACAGAGCCCAGGGAGGGGGTCCCGGCTGCTGGGACTGGCGCTCGGGTCTGCCCCCTGCAACATCCCTGATGGATTTCAAACCTTGCTGCTCATTAATTAAAATTCTAATTCACTCATTAAGCCGTAATTCATTAACTTAACTATAAGATGAGTTGAAAACTCATTCTTTTCCCCTTATCTCATTATGGGTTGTGCTCAGTCCTTCCTTCCCATTCACCCCCTGCGGGTCCCGCTCATTCCAAGCTGCAGATTTGGGGGCAAACAGTCCCGTTTTGGGAACCGTCCCGTTTTGGGAACCGTCCCCCTTTAACCCCTGCGTTCCCGCAGTGAAGCTGAACGGCGGCCGGCACGTGCAGGGCATCCTGCGGGGCTTCGACCCCTTCATGAACCTGGTGATCGACGAGTGCGTGGAGATGGCGGCGGGCGGGCAGCAGAACAACATCGGCATGGTGGTGAGGGCACTGGGAGCACTGGGATCGGGGTGCTGAGGGCACTGGGAGCACTGGGAGTACTGGGATTAGGGTGCTGAGGGCACTGGGAGCACTGGGAGTACTGGGATCGGGGTGCTGAGGGCACTGGGAGTACTGGGAGCGGGGTGCTGAGGGCACTGGGAGCGGGGTGCTGAGGGCACTGGGAGCGGGGTGCTGAGGGCACTGGGAGCACTGGGATTGGGGTGCTAAAGGCTCTGGGAGCACTGGGATTGGGGTGCTGAGGACACTGGGAGCGGGGTGCTGAGGGCACTGAGAGTACTGGGATTGAGATGCTGAGGACACTGGGAGCACTGGGAGTGGGGTGGTGAGGGCACTGGGAGTACTGGGATCGGGGTGCTGAGGGCACTGGGAGTACTGGGATCGGGGTGCTGAGGGCACTGGGAGCACTGGGATTGGGGTGCTAAAGGCACTGGGAGCACTGGGAGTACTGGGATCGGGGTGCTGAGGGCACTGGGAGTACTGGGATTGGGGTGCTGAGGACACTGGGAGCACTGGGAGCACTGGGATTGGGGTGCTAAAGGCACTGGGAGCACTGGGAGTACTGGGATCGGGGTGCTGAGGGCACTGGGAGTACTGGGATCGGGGTGCTGAGGGCACTGGGAGCACTGGGATTGGGGTGCTAAAGGCACTGGGAGTACTGGGATCGGGGTGCTGAGGGCACTGGGTGTACTGGGATTGGGGTGCTGAGGACACTGGGAGTACTGGGAGCGGGGTGCTGAGGGCACTGGGAGCACTGGGATTGGGGTGCTGAGGACACTGGGAGCACTGGGTGTACTGGGATTGGGGTGCTAAAGGCACTGGGAGCACTGGGATTGGGGTGCTAAAGGCACTGGGAGCACTGGGATCGGGGTGCTGAGGACACTGGGAGCACAGGGATTGGGGTGCTAAAGGCACTGGGAGCACTGGTGGAGCTGTGTGTGGAATGAGCAGGAGGTTTGGTGAGGAACAGCAATGGGAAATCCATCTGGTTTCATCCTTGTGGGGGAATTGCAGCCAAATTTTCAGGGATTTTTGGGGAAACAAACTGGAACAAGCCGTTACCTTCAATCAGAGGAAACAGCTCTCACCTTCCCCGTTGCAGGTGATCCGAGGGAACAGCATCATCATGCTGGAAGCTTTGGAACGAGTATGAACCCCTGGAAAACCCCAAATCCCCACCCACCCCTTCCATTCCCTCGTCCACGATGCCGCCCAGGAGTGAACAATTATTTTGGTTTTGTTATTAAATCAGTTTTGTAATGGTTGACCTAACTCAAGCCTTTCTCATACCAATTTTTGGCAGCTGGGTGTTAATTCCGCTCCCAACCCTGGGAAAACTCATGGAAAACCTTTTCATTTATGGGAGTGGGTGTTAAATTTGTGCTATTTTTGGTGGTTCTCTCTTTCAAAACATGGACACTTAACAATTCTTTATTAACTCCTTCATACCTGAACACAGTGATGGATATTGGTGGTTTTTCCTCTTTCCCACCCACTTTGGCAGCTCCCAGCAGCTCATCTTCTCCCTGAGGAATTTTTCTTTGGCAGGAAAAGTTGTCCCAGCTTACCTGGGAACGCTTCACTGCTCCTGTTCCCTCCTGAGCTGGCCACACAGGTGGCACTGGGGGACATCAAGATGAGATATGGGGAGGAATTTTGTCATGGAAGGAAAGAGTTGTCCAGCCTAGGCTGTGGCAGAGTCAGAATCCCTGAAAGTTTCCAAAAAACACATGGACGCGGCACTTGAGGAAATCGTTAACGGTGAACGCAGTTGGGTTGATGGTTGGACTTGAGGGTCTTGAGGATCTAGAAGGTCTTGAAGGTTTTGATGATCCTGAAGGTCTTGATCTTCTTGAAACTCGTCCAGCCTTAAGGAACCCCTGATCCTATGAAACTCCTCCTTGGAGGAGCAAAGTATGGAGTTCATTAGAGTTTATTACAGCATCTTGAAGGTCTTGACGTTTTTGAAGATCTTGAGGGTCTTGAAGATCTTCCAGTCTTAAGGATCCCTTGATCCTATGAAACACCTCCTTGGAGGGGCAAAGTTCATTAGAGTTAATTATGGCATCTTGAAGGTCATTATGATCTAAGACCTTCCAATCCTAAGGATCCCATGATCCTACGGAACACCTCCTAGGAGGGGCGCAGCACAGAGTTCGTTAGCGTTAATTAAGCCCCGGGGGCGTGTCAGAGCTCCGTTTTGAGCCTCTCGTGCAGGTCCTCCTGGTCGACGCTGGCGCCGTGGCCGTGCCAGCGGTGGAAGGCGAGCAGGGCGGCGTTGCGGGCGGCGATGGCGCTCATCTCCATGGCGCTGGCGGCGCGCTCCAGCCCGTTCAGGTAGTAGAGCTGCTCGTGCAGCACGATGGGGGGAAACCTCTCGGGAGCGCTGTACTGGGGATACGCCAGCCACGGCTTCACCTTCACCGAGTCGTAGGAGGAGAAGAGCAAACTGAGCTGCTCCTTGCTGAGCTCCTCGTTGGAAAACACCTTCCAGACGGCCGAGGGCAGCGGCAGCGTCTCGCCCGTGCCCGCGTCACCCACGGGGGACACCACACCCAGGCTGTTGATGAACAGTTTGGGGTTGTCCGTGGTGAAAATGGCCCCAAAGGGAAAGGCCTGGGGGTCCTGGTAGCCAAAGAAGGAGGTGTTCAAGCGCCCGTGCACCAGGGTGGTGACGGTCTGGTGGTAGGGGTTGGGGAATTCTGGGATGGGAGGGTCGAAGTTGCGGAAGGTGATGTTGGCCATCTTGCGGCCGAGCGGCGCCGCGATGACCACGATGTCGTAGGTGTCCCCTGTGAGCCCCGAGGACGTGTTGTAGGTGACCTCGTAGAGCTTCACCGTGTCCCCTGTGGAGAGCAGCTCGGTTATCCTGACCCTGCTGGGAGGGAATCCCAACTCTCCCTGGCATCCCAAAATGCCACCAACATTTGGGTTCATCAATTTGTGCAGCTGGGTTTGGATCCCTGTTTTCATGGAAGGTTTTGGATTGGAAGGGATCCTGAAGCCCATCCAGTTCCATGGCAGGGACACATTCCACTGTCCCAGGCTGCTCCAAGCTCCATCCAATCTGGCCTTGGACACTTCCAGGCAACAGCTCTGGGAATCCCATGCCAGCCCCTCCCCAGCCTCCCAGGCAGGAATTTTCACTCAGACACTCGGAAGGCGCCGAGTTCTCCAGTGTCACCATCCCCTCCCCACTGAAGGGAACTCCAGCCCCACTCACCACCACGCTGGTGTCTGGTTTTTGGCTCTATGGACACGACTGTTCCCGGGATAACCTCGGCCTTGGAGGAGTAGATGAGGCCGGAGCACACGAGTTTGTTCCCCCCTTTCACAGACCAAAGGCCCGACTGCACCCCGGCCAGGGACACAGCACCTGCAAGGAAACCACCTCTGTCAGCAGGGAAACACTGGAAAAACTGCAAACTGCAAAACTGGGGGCATTAATGTCCCTTTGGGACACAGAGCTGGGAGCCAGAGAGCAGGAACCCAACATCCAGGATGGGTGTTGTAGCTTTTGTCACTCCTCACATGGGGCACCAATTGTTGGTGGACCCAGATGACTTTCCCCATTGCTGCTGGACTTGAACAACTGACAGCCAGGAGAGTGGCTAGCATCAGCCTTTTATTATACTTCAATCAAACTTCCAAACCTTTCCCCATTGACAGTGGGCTGAAATGACTGATGCTGAAGACGTGGCCAGCACCAGCCCTTTATTATCCTTTACAGTAAACTTCCATTTTTTTTCTGTAAATGGGCAGCACCACGCAACACTGACTCCTCTCTTCCCCTTCTCTCTTCCTCCTTCCTCTTCCTCACCGCTGCCCAACCCACTCTTTTATACCACACATCCTCACTGGGCAGGCTGGTGACCTGTCCAGGGCAAGGCTGCTTCCATTCTTTGGTAATTAGTACAGCTGCCAGCTCATCGAGGACAAGGCTGCCCACAGAACCATCTCTGTTCTCTTCCAATCCATTCTCCACACCCAGGATGGGAGGCTCCTCCACACACTCACCTACAAAGCCAGGGATGGTGACCCCTTGGCCGTAATTCACCCTCATGGCAGGACACACCACCTGGTTGATGAATTTCTGGGAGAAGCCTGCTTTCTGCATGGCCTCGTCGATGCTCTGGTTCAGCAGCCGCGCGAAGTCGTCGCCGCCCAGGGCGTGCAGCAGGCGCTCGTTGCTGCTGAAGGCGTAGTCGTGCATCTGGTACCGGTAGATCCTGTCAGTGCCCACAGGGATTGTCCTGTCAGGGAGCGCTGGCCCTGGCACCCGCGGGGAGCTCACGGGGTGCCTCTGGGGGACCGCAGGACAAGGAGGCTCAAGAGGGCAGGTTCAGGTTCCAGATTGGGGATTTTTATGAGGATGAAGCGGCTGCACCACCCCTGGAAGTGCCCAAGGCCAGGCTGGACGGAGCTTGGAGCCACCAGGGACAGAGCAAAGTGTCCCATGGCATGAGGTGTCCTTAATGTCCCTTTCCCAATTTTTCCCCTTCAGAACAGCAGCCCACCTCATGAACTTGTCCAGGATGTCCTCCACCCACATAGACATGCGCAGGGGGTTGAGCCCATAGTGCCACAGCAGCTTGAGGAGGTTGATGAAGGACCAGCTGCTCTCCTCAAACACAAATTCCTCCCCGTTGTAAATGCCTGCAAGGCTGCCCTGGGGTGAGGCGACCGAGAGGCCTTTGGGAAAAGGACAGAAAAAGGTAATTCTGGGAAAGGCAGAGCTATTCTACCTCAGTTATAACTTCCTAGAAATAAGCTGGCTACATGCTGATATGGGTGAGTGACTGGAGTGCCAAAGTGTGGAAAGGGGAATTAGCCCTTGATCACAGGCCAAGGAGTGATTGGAGGTGATTTTGGGGCCTTTATGATGCCATAAGTGGGTCACCTGTAGACAGGGGTGAAACCATTCCCACTGGGATGTGGGTTTCCTTTGCCTGGAGTGGGGCTGGGGTACCACAAGGGGCATGGGGAGGTGATGGGCTATTTGGGAAGGAAAGTGTCCTGTGAGTGAGAGATGTTGGACAAAGGTGATTAATAGGGAAGTATATGGGGGAATATTGGCAAAAGAACAGGAACTATTGGGGAAGGATATGGGGGACTACTGGGGGTGGATAAGGGGCTACCAAGCCTTGTTCTTTTGAGGGATGTCCCCCAGCAGAGTGGGATCCACAGCACCCAGGGGGATCATTTTCGGATCAAGGCACAATTTTGGGACTGGGAAACACCAAGGTGGGGTGTCCATGCTCACCCAGCTCCTGGACAAAATGCTTCATGTGCAGGTTGAGCGGGTGGATCACGGACCCCCCTGCCTCGTAGCTGGCCCCCTCCACGTCCAGCGTGTCCAGCCGGCCGCCCAGCGCTGCCTTCTCCAGCACGTGCAGCTGCACGCTGCGGCCGAACTTCTGCCGCAGGAAATACGCGGCGGCCGAGCCGCCGATCCCGCCGCCCACCACGGCTGCGAGAAGGGGGCACGGTCACCTTCACAGCCCCATGAACCCCCCCCTCACACACCCCCCTCACAGGCCCCTGCATGAGAGATCCCCTCAAGGGAGCCCCTTCACAGATCCCTCATGGCCTCCTCACCCCAATCCCCTCAAAGGAACCCATCTCATATCCCCTTGCCCCTCAAAGATCCCCTCACAGGCCCCCACTGACCTTCAGGGGGTCCCCCCTTGCAGCTTCCTCGCAGCCCCCCTCCCAACCTCCCTGACCCGACACAGATCCCTCACGGATTCCCCCACTTCAGATCCCTCACGGAACATGTCCCCCATACTCCCTGACCCACATAGGTCCCCTCATGTCCTCTCATTACAGATCCTCTCAAAGTCCCATAAAGTCTCACTCCTTCCTCACAGATCCCCTCAAAGGGTCCCACTGGTACCCTGCGCCCTCACAGATCCCCTCACAGTTTTCCCCTCCAAATGCCTTCAAGGGATCCCCCTCACAGCACCTCTGACAGATCCCCTTAAGAGCTCCCCCTGAGCTTTCCCCTCACAGATCCCTCCCAGATTTCCTGTCCCTCACACAACCGCCTCCCCTCAGCCCGCTGAGTCCCCCTTCGCACCGATCTTGGAGGGGCCATGGCGGAGGCTGAGGGCGAGCGGGCAGAGCGCGGCGAGCAGGAGCGTCAGGAGGCGGCGGAGGCCCGGCATGGCGGCGGGGAAGGGCAGAGGGCGATGGGCGGGCCGGGAGTGCAGCTCAGGCCGGCTGCGGACAGCGGGACCATCCAGGACACGGAGAGGCATCGCTTCCCAACCGCGCCGCTGGTGTAGTGGTATCATGCAAGATTCCCATTCTTGCGACCCGGGTTCGATTCCCGGGCGGCGCACGTATCTTTTACGTTTCTTTTAATTATTTTAATCTGAATTTCAAAGTACAGTCTTTTACTGCCTTTACTTTTAATTATGTTCATTTAACTCCTTTATTTTCATTTTCCCGCACTTGCAGAAGGTGCCCCTTTCTCGGTGCCCACATGTACCTTTTCGCTCTGCTTTTAATCCCTTTTTTAAATCTCTTTACTTTTAATTATTTTAATGCCTTGGTTTTAAATTATTTTCGTTTAAACCCTTTTCTTTTAAACTCCTTTATTTCAGCTACTTTATTCTAACTCGCTTATTTTTATTCTCTCCTGCCCCTGGCCTCTGTTGCTGGTCCCTACATGAACTTTTTCACGCTCTGCTTTTAATCCCTTTTCCTTTGATTTTTTAATTTTTAAGTCCTCATGTTTAGTTTCTCTAATTATTAAATGTTTATAATTTATTTTAATTACTTTATTTTAGTAATCTTTCTTTTAGTCCCTGTATTTTATAAACTTTATTTCCCCACCTCATTGCCTCATTCCCGATGCCCACCTGTCCCTTTTCACCACGACTTTACTTTCAATTCTTTCATATTTAATCCTGTAATTTTAAACTCCTCCTTTTTAGACACTTCTATTTTAACTCCTTTATCTCCTTTACTTTTAATACCTTTATTTCCCAGCCCTGCTGGCCTTATTCTTGGTGCCCGCATGTCCCTTACGCGCATACCCCTTTCCAACGCGGTTTTAACTCCTTTTAATTATTTTCTTTTTACTTTTTAAATTTTAAATTTCTTTCTTTCAACACCTTTATTTTCCCACCTTTATTGCCACTTCTCTGGTCTGATGCCCCCGTTCCCTGCGTCCGCTAGCACCTTATCACCCCGCTTTTAAGCGCTTTCAACGCTTCTATTTTTAAGCCCTTTATTTTAAATCCCTTCATTTCTCACCCTTTTTATTTTTAACGCCTTTTAAATCCCTTCATTTCTCACCCCTTTTACTTTTAACGCCTTTATCTTAAATCACTTTTCACCACTTTTCTCGCCATTCCCTCACGGCCGCGCATGCGCGGAGCTGCCGCGCGTCCCCGCGCCGTTCCCGCGCTCTCCCCGCGCACGCGCGTTCCCGCCCCCGGCCCCCCCCGGCCCCTCAGCCCGCCCGCCCGCCGCCATCTTGCGAGGAGCCGCCGCGGGACCGTCCGCCGGCAGGGCCGGCGCCGCTCGGGCTGCCCGGGCTGCCCAGGGCTCACGGGGCCGCCCCGGCGGGCGGGAAGAGCCGGGGCGGGCGGCGGCGGCGCCATGGAGGATGAAATGCCCAAGACCCTGTGAGTGGGGAGGGGGCGAGACCGCCTATTGTTCCCGGCTCCGCGGGGAGGGGCGGCCCGGGGTCTCCTCACGGACGGGGCCCCTCAGGGCTCCGCCGCGGAGCCTCGGCCGCCCGCAGTGCTGAGGGGCAGCCGGCCCCCTCCGGCAGCGACGGAGCCCGGCTCCCGCGGTATTGCTGCCCTTTCCCCGGTGCCAGTGCTGGGCACCGCCGGCCTGCCCTCCGCTCCGGGCGTTCCCCTGGGCCTCCAGCTCACACCTGGAGGGCCAGGGCTGTGTGGAAGCTGTGTGTCCCTTCCCCTGTACGTCCCAACTCACATGTGGAGAGAAAAGGGGTCTGCAAGGTGTGTGCCCCTTGCCAGTCCATGCCAGGTCACACCCGGAGGGAAAAGCAGCCAGGAAGGTGTGTCCCTCCTTCTCCTGGATAGAAAGGGGGTCTGGAAAGTGTGTGCCACTCTCCGCAGTCCATGCCAGGTCACATCTGGAGGGAAGGCAGTGTGGAAGGTGTCCCCTCCCTGGTACATCTGCACACATCTGAAGGGAAGGGGCTCTAAGGTGTGTGTGCCCCCCTCCCTTGTCTATCCCAGCCCCTGGCAGGGCATTGAACTGGGATGATCTGAGTCCCTTCCATCCTAAACCATTCCTGGTGAGGATCCTGTCACTCTGTATGATCCATGAGGGGTTTTGTGAGTGACTGGCTGGATTTTGGCCTTGGCACACAGCTGGAGCCCCCTGGCCTGCTCAGCAGCTCCCTAGGAATAACCAGGCAGTGCCCATGAATCCAAGGCTTGTCCCAGTGTTCAAAGCACTCTCTGAACCTGTTGCTTCCCACAGAGTGAATTAGGAGTTAAGAAGCCACGCCAGGGGAGGTTTAGGTTGGATTTGAGCAAAAGGTGCTGCAGAACCTGACTGCTGTGCACACCTGGGCTGTTCCCCTCCTTCTCCCAGGCAGGTGTTACTGGAGCAGCTTTCCCTTGTTTGGCTCAGGGGAATCAGGCCCCACTGTTGCCATCGCACCCCCAGAAGCCTTGTTCAGCAGTGTGGCAGGGAGGGAAGGAGGGAATCATTCCAAGCTGAGGGATTGTTGTGCCCTGGGACTGCCGAGTGCCCACAGGACAGCAGGACCCCGACGTGCCTCACCCCAGCTGTCCTGAGCACTCCCTGCTTTCCAGTCCCGCTGTTTCCCCACATTTTGGGAGCTATTCCTGCCTCTGCACACACAGTGCTGGTGTGTTTGTTTGGGAAGGTGTTTTCCCCATCCCAAGGCTCGGATGTGTGCCAAGGAATGCAGATCCCTGTCCTGGAGCATGTGCAGCTGCTGGCACACACAGAACATCCCAAAAGAGCTGCAGGATCACTGAGTGCTGCCTTGAAGCAGCCCAGGGCTCAGCAAATCCAGGCTGGGATTTCTGTCACTCCCTCCCCGAGGCTCTCTGGGGTCATACAGGGAATTGTCCCCAGCTGGTGCCATAGGTCGGGTTGGAAGGAGCAGAAAGAGCAGCTCAGGGTGGGTGTTCAGCCTCCCTGAGCCCCCTCTCAGCTGGACTTGCTGGGGGGAGAGTGCCCTGCTGTTAATTTAATTGCCTTAATGAGGTGCTCTGATCCCTCCTTGTTTTACCATTCTGAGGAAACAAAGCCTATGAAGGGCTTTTAAAACCCAATCCTGCCTCCTGCCTCAAAGTTGCTTTAATAATTAGCACAGAGCTGCTGGATGAGCCATTCCTGACAGAACTGTGTCTCCTTCCCCCGTAACCAAAGCCTGGAGCACAGACGGATCCTGGACGTGCTGCTGGCTGTTTCCTGCCCCTCTGGGGGCACTGCAGGTGCACCAGGCTGGTTCCAGGGCTGCCATTTGGCCACGATTCCTGGGCTGAGGTTTTTCCCACAGAACATTCCTGTGCAGGAACTGTGGCTGCACCTCGAGGGCTGAGGTTTCTCACTGGGCTTTTTATAAAAACCCCACGGTTTGGGCACAACAACACCAACAAAACAACAAAACAGCCACCCCTGGGCCTTGGTGGGAGTGGGGGTTTGAGCTGTGGTTGTGCTGCAGAGGCTGAGCCCTGCACTCCAGCACGTTCCAGGCACATCTGGGGCTTCCAAAACCTCAGGGCTTTGGGGACAACCATCCAAATGTTGTGGGAAATGTGGAAAAACAGCGGCCTGAGCTGCTGGGGCAGGGATGGGGGGGTAGGGATAGGGGAGCTGGAATTTGTACTGGGAAATCATCATAGGAATATGGGAACTGGAGTTCCTGTGCTGGGAGATCAATAGGTGTAAGAGTATGAGAGCTGGAATTTCTGTTCTGGGAAATTGTAGTAGTAATATGGGAATTGGAATTCTATACTGGGAATTCAGTGTAGGGATATGGGAACTGGAGTTCCTGTACTGGGAATTCAGTGTAGGGATATGGGAACTGGAGTTTCTGTACTGGGAATTCAGTGTAGGGATATGGGAATTGGAATTCTGTACTGGGAATTCAGTGTAGGGATATGGGAACTGGAGTTTGTGTACTGGGAATTCAGTGTAGGGATATGGGAACTGGAGTTTCTGTACTGGGAATTCAGTGTAGGGATATGGGAACTGGAGTTTCTGTACTGGGAATTCAGTGTAGGGATATGGGAATTGGAATTCTGTACTGGGAATTCAGTGTAGGGATATGGGAATTGGAGTTTCTGTACTGGGAAATGAATCAGTGTAGGGATATGGGAACTGGAGTTTCTGTACTGGGAATTCGGTGTAGGGATGTGGGAACTGGAGTTTCTGTACTGGGAATTCAGTGTAGGGATGTGGGAACTGGAGTTTCTGTACTGGGAAATGAATTAGTGTAGGGATATGGGAACTGGAGTTTCTGTACTGGGAATTCAGTGTAAGGATATGGGAACTGGAGTTTCTGTACTGGGAAATGAATCAGTGTAGGGATATGGGAATTGGAATTCTGTACTGGGAATTCAGTGTAGGGATATGGGAACTGGAGTTTCTGTACTGGGAAATGAATCAGTGTAGGGATATGGGAACTGGAGTAGGGATATGGGAACTGGACTCTGAGCTGGGAAATCAGTTGGGAAGGTCAACTTCAAGGAGCCATGGAATCCTGGATTGGTTTGGGTGGGAAGGGACATGAACCTGCCCAGTGCCACCCCTGCCATGGGCAGGGTCACCTCCCACTGTCCCAGGGTGCTCCGAGCCCTGTCCAGCCTGGCCTTGGACATTCCCAGGGATTCTCCTCTGGGAGTTCCATCCCCCCAGGGATTCTCCTCTGGGAGTTCCATCCCAGTGTCCCACCAAGCCCCTCTCCAGGCTCCAACGTGTCTCCATCCCTGTCCCTCTCTGTGTTTGTCCCTCAGCTACGTGGGGAACCTCTCCAGGGACGTGACCGAGGCTCTGATCCTGCAGCTCTTCAGCCAGATCGGGCCCTGCAAGAACTGCAAGATGATCATGGATGTAAGAGCCCCAATGCTCTGATCCCCCTGCTCCCCTCAGGGTGCTGCCTCCAGGCTGTGCCTGTGCTCAGGGAACTCCCCTGGAAACGGGAACAGCACCTGGAATAAACCTGGGCATGGTTTGGCATCGTTTCTGGATGTGCCTGGTGGGGAGTTTAGGGATGGGCGGGCATGGAGAGGGACAGTGAATCCCCTCATTAAATCAGGAGGGGATTGCAAATGAGGTTTGAAAAGGTCTTTGCCATAATTTTCCCTTTCTAAAGCAGAATTGAAAGCTCTGAGAGCATTGTTAGTCCCTGTAGGGTCAGAAAACGTGTCCAGGTGGAGCTGTTGAGGTCTCAGCAGTCAGAGGCTGAGCAGAGCAACCAGAGCCTGGCTTTGTGTCCCTAATCCTGGGGTTTTGTCCCTAATCCTGGGGTTTTGTCCCTAATCCTGGGTTTGAGTCCCTAATCCTGGGTTTATGTCCTAATCCCGATTTTGAGTCCCTGATGCCTGGTTTGTCTCTCCAGTCCTGGGTCAGTGTCCCTAATCTCAGGTTAATGTCCCCAATCCCAGCTCAGTGCCCCCAATCCCAGCTCAGTGACCCCAGTCCCAGCTCAGTGTCCCCAATCCCAGCTCAGTGTCCCCAGTCCCAGCTCAGTGCCCCCAATCTCATCTCAGTGTCCCCAGTCCCAGCTCAGTGCCCCCAGTCCCAGCTCAGTGCCCCCAATCCCAGCCCAGGTCCCCAATCCCAGCCCAGGTCCCCAATCCCATCTCAGTGTCCCCAATCCCATCTCAGTGCCCCCAGTCCCATCTCAGTGACCCCAATCCCAGCTCAGGTTCCCAATCCCAGCTCAGTGCCCCCAGTCCCAACCCAGTGCCCCCAGTCCCAGCTCAGTGCCCCCAATCCCATCTCAGTGCCCCCAATCCCAGCTCAGTGCCCCCAATCCCATCTCAGTGCCCCAATCCCAGCTCAGTGCCCCCAATCCCAGCTCAGTGCCCCCAATCCCAGCCCAAGTCCCCAATCCCAGCCCAGGTTCCCAGTCCCAGCTCAGTGACCCCAATCCCATCTCAGTGCCCCCAATCCCAGCTCAGTGACCCCAATCCCATCTCAGTGCCCCCAATCCCAGCTCAGTGCCCCCAATCCCAGCTCAGTGTCCCCAATCCCAGCTCAGTGCCCCCAATCCCAGCTCAGTGCCCCCAATCCCAGCCCAGGTCCCCAATGCCAGCCCAGGTCCCCAATGCCAGCCCCTGTCCTGTCTCAGACAGCTGGCAATGATCCCTACTGCTTCGTGGAGTTCTACGAGCACCGGCACGCGGCCGCAGCGCTGGCTGCCATGAACGGCAGGAAGATAATGGGTAAGGTAAGCTGCCCTGCTCCTGGTGAGTGTGTGCCAGGGGCAATCCTGCTGGGAGAGGCTGTGCCAGGGGCTGGGGGCACCCAGGGGCAGATCCTGCTGGGAGAGGAGGGCTCCTGCTGCAAATGGGGGATTCTGCCTTTGGGGCAGAGATCTCAGTGGGACAGGGCTCAGAACAGGAGTTCAGGGTGTTGGGAGCAGTTCAGAGGGTTGGAAGAAATTCAGGATTTTGGGAGGAGTTCAGAGCCTTGGGAGGAGAAATTCTGGGTATTGGGGGAGTTCAGAGCATTGGGAGGAGTTCAGGGTGTTGGAGGAGTTCAGAGCATTGGGAGAAGGAGTTCAGGGTGTTGGAGGAGTTCAGGATTTTGGGAGAAGGAATTCAGGGTGTTGGAGGAGTTCAGAGCATTGGGAGAAGGAGTTCAGGGTGTTGGAGGAGTTCAGAGCATTGGGAGAAGAAGTTCAGGGTGTTGGAGGAGTTCAGGATTTTGGGAGAAGGAATTCAGGGTGTTGGAGGAGTTCAGAGCATTGGGAGAAGGAGTTCAGGGTGTTGGAGGAGTTCAGGATTTTGGGAGAAGGAATTCAGGGTGTTGGAGGAGTTCAGAGCATTGGGAGAAGGAGTTCAGGGTGTTGGAGGAGTTCAGAGCATTGGGAGAAGAAGTTCAGGGTGTTGGAGGAGTTCAGGATTTTGGGAGAAGGAATTCAGGGTGTTGGAGGAGTTCAGAGCATTGGGAGAAGGAGTTCAGGGTGTTGGAGGAGTTCGGGATTTTGGAAGGAGTTTAGGGTGTTGGAGGAGTTCAGGATTTTGGGAGAAGGAATTCAGGGTGTTGAGAAGTTCAGGATTTTGGAAGGAGTTCAGGTGTTGGGAGGGGAAGTTCAGGGTTGTTGGGAGGAGGAGCTCAGAGCATTGGGAGGAAGGTGCAGCTGGGGATGTGCAGCTGGGAGCACAATCACACAATGCCATGGCTGGGCTGCAAGGCCCCTCTGGAGATGATCTCCTGCCTGAGCTCGTTCAGAGCAGTGCAAGGGCAGAGCCCAGCAGGGTTTTGATGTGTGCTGAGAAGGAGCTCCCACAGCCTTGCTCCAGCCCTCCAAGGAAAGTTTTCCTTCATCTTTTCCCTCATATTTTCCTTCTTTTCCTCATACTCAGGTGGAGCTTCCCATCTTTCAGTCCCTGCCCTGTCACTGGGCACACTGATCAGAGTCTGTCCCCATCCTGTTCACAATCACCCTTGGGACATTTGAAGCCATTCCCTGTGTCCTGTCCCTCCATCCCCTGTCCCCAGTCCCCCTCCAGCTCTCCTGGATCCCCTTCAGGCCCTGGAATGTTCTGGAAGCTCTCCCTGGAGCTTTCCTTTCTCCAGGTGAACCCTCCCAGTTGTCTAGCCTTGTTAATTTAAGAACAAACTTAATTAGAAAATGAATTTTTCTCTCCCTAGAAAAATATCTTAAACCTGACTTTGCCCCCCAGCCTTGCCCTGTAGGGTCAGATTTGAGTGCTGGAGGTTTCTGAGCTTTTTGGGATTTGCCAAAGCTGATGTGTGGTTGCCATTTGCAGGAGGTCAAAGTGAACTGGGCCACCACCCCCAGCAGCCAGAAGAAAGACACCAGCAGTAAGTGTCACCTGAGCCAGGTGTGAGACAGAAACAGCACACAGAGCTCTGTGGGGATGGTTTGCATTGGAATGCTAATTGTTGATTGTGTTTGTGTTAATTAAACTTCAGGGCAAAACTGATCTTTGCCATCACACAGCGTTCACAAGGTAATTGTAATTTCTTAAACATCAAATTGTGGATCTCCAGGGTGTTCCTGAAGCTGAGTTTGGGGTTTTTTGTTTGTTTTCCATTGAACTTTTGTGGAAAAATTCCTTTAAATTCTCTTCCATTTCCCTGTAGCGTCAGGAAGGGATTTGGTGCTAATCTGTGGGCAGTTGGGAATTAAAACCCAAAATGTCTCATTCTGGAGTTCTGAGGCACATTGAGCATCTCCCTCAAGGAGCATCCAGAAGGTTCCATCACTCCCAGCAGTTTCTGTGGGGAAATTATTGGAATTTCAGGCTGGTGTGGCTAAACCCCACCAGTGCCTGATTTTTAATAATGAATTTTTAATGACAGCTGAGTTTTAATAAAGAGTTTTTTTAAGAAGAGTTTTTTTCCCTCTGCTCTGCTCAGAGGGCATCCTCAACCACTGAACCTCCTTTCTGTTTTCCCCCAAAGACCATTTCCACGTCTTTGTGGGGGACCTGAGCCCTGAGATCACCACTGAGGACATCAAAGCAGCCTTTGCTCCCTTCGGAAGAATCTCGTGAGTGTTTTTGTGGGGCAGCTCAGGGTGGGGACAGCTTTGTGTCAGTGTGTGGCACTGCAGGGACAGCTCTGCTCACACCTGGTTTGCTCTCCCATCAAAATTTACAGCTGCCCAAAAATGGGGTAACCAATTGACCTGAGAATTAAAGAATTCACTTAACAGGCAACACATGCCTTTCAATTCCTGCATTTTTATGTTTATTTTCTATCATTTCTATGGAGCATTTGCAATGAGCAGGTGGAATATGATGGCAAATAAATCAGATTTTAAAGGTTCCCTTTGTGCTTTAGGGACGCACGGGTGGTCAAGGACATGGCCACGGGCAAGTCCAAGGGCTACGGCTTCGTCTCCTTCTTCAACAAATGGGTGAGAGATCTTTGTTCCTTTCCTCAGAAATGGTGAAAACCCTTATTTCCCTCTTCAGTAAATGGGTAAAATCCCTTCATTTCCCTGTTCAACACATGGGTGAGAGATCTTTGGCTCCTTCCTCAAAAATGGGTAAAAACTCAGCAGGGCACTGGGGTCACTCCCCTGGCCCTGTCCCATGGGAAGGGGTTTGGGACACTCCAGGGTCACTCAGGAGGGCACTGGGGTCACTCCCCTGGCCCTGTCCCACAGGAGGGGTTTGGGACACTCCATGGTCACTCAGGAGGGCACTGGGGTCACCCCATGGCCCTGTCCCACAGGAAGGGTTGGGGACACTGCAGGGTCACTCAGGAGGACACTGGGGTCACCCCCATGGCCCTGTCCCATGGGAAGGGGTTTGGGACACTGCAGGGTCACTCAGGAGGGCACTGGGGTCACCCCCATGGCCCTGTCCCACAGCAGGGGTGCCAGCAATGGGGTCAGTGGGGTTTGTCTGTCCCTCTGTCCCCCGCAGGACGCTGAGAACGCCATCCAGCAGATGGGGGGCCAGTGGCTCGGGGGCCGGCAGATCAGGACCAACTGGGCCACCAGGAAACCTCCAGCTCCCAAGAGCACCTATGAGGGTGGGTGCCCACCCTGTGCCCTGGCAGCTCCTGGCATGGGGGATCCCTGAGGTTCTGGGGTGGGAAGGACCTCAGAGCCCATCCCACCCCATGGCAGGGACACCTTCCACTGTCCCAGGGTGCTCCAAGCCCTGCCCAGCCTGGCCTTGGACACCAGCAGGGATCCAGGGCAGCCACTGCTGCTCTGGGAATTCCATCCCAAAATCCCATTTAAATCTCCCTTTTCCCAGTTTGAACCATTCCCTGTGTCCTGTCCCTCCACCCCTTGTCCCCAAGCTCTCCTGGGGCCCCTTCAGGCCCCGGAATGGCTCCGAGCTGTCCCTGTAGAGATTTGCAGGTCATTCCCAACAATCCTGTTCAGTCAGGACTGGAATTGCCCCCCAGTTCCCATCCCTGCCCTTTGCAAACCCCAACCCCAATGTCTCTGAAGACCCCAAGCCCATCTTTTGCAGCGAACACCAAGCAGTTGTGCTATGACGAGGTGGTCACTCAGTCCAGCCCCAGCAACTGCACCGTGTACTGCGGGGGCGTCACCTCGGGCCTCTCAGGTACGTGTGGCCCCGCCCACCGCGCCGGCCCCGCCCACTGTGCCAGCTGTGCCTCACCTGCTGCCTGTCTGTCTGTCTGTCTGTCTGTCCCTCCGTCCGTCCTTCCTGCTCCAGAGCAGCTGATGCGCCAGACCTTCTCCCCCTTCGGGCAGATCATGGAGATCCGCGTGTTCCCCGACAAAGGCTACTCCTTCGTCAGGTGGGGGAAATGGGGGGGCCCAGGGGGGAGTGGGATTGGAGTCCCAATAAATATCTCAGTAAATATCCCTATAAATATTCCCTATAAATATTCCCAATAAATATCCCAGTAAATATTCCCAATAAATATCCCTATAAATATTCCTAATAAATATCCCTATAAATATTCCCAATAAATATCACCAGTAAATATTCCCAATAAATATCCTAATAAATTTTCCTAATAAATTTTCCCAGTAAATATCCCAGTAAATATTTCCAATAAATATTTCTAATAAATATCCCAATAAATATTTCCAGTGAATATACCAATAAATATTTAAAATAAATATCTCAAGAAAATATTTGCAGTAAATATTCCCGATAAATATTTCCCATAAATATCCCAATAAATATCTCAGTAAATATTCCCAATAAATATCCCAAGAAAATATTTCCAATAAATATTTCCAATAAATATCCCAGTAAATATTCCCAATAAATATCCCAATTAATATTGCCAATAAATATTACCAGTGAATATTTCCAATAAATATTCCCAATAAATATTCCAAATAAATATCCCAATATTCCCAGTAAATATTTCCAATAAATATCCCTATAAATATTCCTAATCTATATCCCAATCAATACCCCAATCAATATTCCCAATCAGTATCCCAGTAAATATCCCTTCAATATCCCAATCAGTATCCCAATAAATATCCCTTCAATATCCCAATCAGTATCCCAATCAATACCCCAATCAGTCAATACCCCAATCAATCAATTGATCGATCAGTCAACCAATCAATCAATCAATCAATCAACCAACCAATCAATCCCCCATCCCCAGGTTCAGTTCCCATGAGAGCGCCGCCCACGCCATCGTCTCCGTCAACGGCACCACCATCGAGGGCCACGTGGTCAAATGCTACTGGGGCAAGGAGAGCCCCGACATGGCCAGCCCTGTGCAGCAGGTGCTAATTAACCTCTGCTAATTGGCTGGGAAGGGAGGGAGGGGCTAATTAACCTCTGCTGATTGGCTGGGAATGGAGGGAGGTGCTAATTAACCTCTGCTGATTGGCTGGGAAGGGAGGGAGGTGCTAATTAACCTCCGCTGATTGGCTGGGAATGGAGGGAGGGAGGTGCTAATTAACCTCTGCTGATTGGCTGGGAAGGGATGGATGGATGATGGATGGATGGATGGATGGATGGATGGATGGATGGATGGATGATGGATGGATGGATGATGGATGATGGATGGATGGATGGATGGATGGATGGATGGATGGATGGATGGATGGATGATGGATGGATGGATGGATGGATGGATGGATGGATGGATGGATGGATGGATGATGGATGGATGGATGATGGATGGATGATGGATGGATGATGGATGGATGGATGATGGATGATGGATGGATGGATGATGGATGATGGATGGATGGATGGATGGATGGATGGATGGATGATGGATGGATGGATGGATGGATGGATGGATGGATGGATGGATGGATGATGGATGGATGGATGGATGGATGGATGATGGATGGATGGATGATGGATGATGGATGGATGGATGATGGATGGATGGATGGATGGATGGATGGATGGATGGATGGATGATGGATGGATGGATGATGGATGGATGGATGGATGGATGGATGGATGGATGGATGGATGGATGATGGATGGATGATGGATGATGGATGGATGGATGGATGATGGATGGATGGGATGGATGTATCCATGGATCCATGGCTGGCTGCTGGCTGCCCGGTGTGTGCCCGTCGCTGACGGTGCCCGTGTGTCGCAGGGCCAGCTGAGCTACCCGCCGGCCTACGGGCAGTGGGGGCAGTGGTACGGCGGTGCCCAGCTGGGCCAGTACGTGCCCAACGGATGGCAGGTGCCCACCTACGGCGTGTACGGCCAGGCCTGGAGCCAGCAGGGCTTTGGGTGAGTCCTGGCACCTCTGATCCCAAACTGATCCCACAGCAGGGGGGGACATCCCAGTGAGGGGGGGAATCCCTAAAGGATTTTTTTCACCCCCAAACCCATTTCCCCGCAGTCTTCAAGCTCTTTTTAGTAATCCCTAAAGGGTTTTTATTTAATTTAACAATCCCTAAATGATTTTTATTTAATTTAACAATCTCTAAACTATTTTTATTTAATGTAACAATCCCTAAAGGACGTTTTTCCCCCCTCTTCAGGCAGAGCCAGTCATCACCCCCCTGGATGCCCCCCGGGTTCAGCGTGCACCTTTCTAGCAATCCCTAAAGGGTCTTTATTGAATTTAACAATCCCTAAATGATTTTTATTTAATTTAGCAATCCCTCAATGATATCTTAGCAATCCCTAAATGGTTTTTATTTAATTTAGCAATCCCTCAATGATATCTTAGCAATCCCTAAATGGTTTTTATTTAATTTAGCAATCCCTCAATGATATCTTAGCAATCCCTAAAGGGTTTTTATTTAATTTAACAATCCCTAAGTGATATTTATTTAATTTAGCAATCCCTAAAGGATATTTTAGCAATCCCTAAAGAATATTTTACCAGTCTCTAATGGTTTATTCCCCTCCCCAGGCAGAGCCAGTTGTCCATCCCCTGGATGCCCCCCGGGTTCAGCGTGAAGTTGTTTTAGCAATCCCTAAATGATTTTTATTTAGTTTAACAATCTCTAAAGGATGTTTATTTAATTTAACAATCCCTAAATGATATTTTACCATTCCCAAAGGATATTTTAGCAGTCTCTAATGGTTTATTCCCCTCCCCAGGCAGAGCCAGTCATCACACCCCTGGATGCCCCCCGGGTTCAGCGTGCAGCTGTTTTAGCAGTCCTTAAATGATATCTTAGCAATCCCTAAAGGGTTTTTATTTAATTTAGCAATCCCTAAAGGATATTTTAGCAATCCCTAAAGGATATTTTAGCAGTCCCTAAAGGATATTTTAGCAATCCCTAAAGGATATTTTAGCAATCCCTAAATGATATTTTAGCAATCCCTAAAGGGTTTTTATTGAATTTAACAATCCCTAAATGATTTTTATTTAATTTAACAATCCCTAAAGGATATTTTACCATTCCCAAAGGATATTTTAGCAGTCTCTAATGTTTTATTTCCCCTCCCCAGGCAGAGCCAGTCGTCGCCCCCCTGGATGCCCCCTGGCTTCGGCGTGCAGGGCCAGAACGGCGCCGTGGTGCCCCCCCAGCCCGGGTTCCGCGTGGGCTTCGAGACCCCCTGACCCCCCCTGAGCCCCCCCAGCGCTGAGATTGACCCAAACCCCCCCCTTTTCACCCCAGAGCCACCCCGGATGCTGGATCGCCCTCACCGCCGCCGCCTTCGCTCTTTTTTTGGGTTTGTTTTTATTTTGAAATGTGTTTTTTTACAAACACAAACTGCAGGGACTCGGCTGCCTCAGCTGAGAATCGGGGCAGGAATTGCACAAAGTCATTCTTGGGGGGTTTGTTTTTGGTTTTTTTTTTTATTTTGGGATTTTTTTTCCCTCAGAAAGAGCTGGGAAAAAACCACCCCAAAAGAAGCCAAAAGTGTGGGGATCTGGAGGTGCCTTCAGCCCCACAGCTCTGTTTGAAAGGAGCCTCTTGGAGGAGGCTTTTTTACCAGAGAAATCTTCGTTTACATCCTTTTCTTGTGGATCTCAGTGTGTTTTTCAGGGTTGGGTTTTTGCCTTATGCTGGGGAAAAAAAACAAAATACAAAAATAAAAATAAAAAAGGGACTCAAAAGTGCCCAAATATCCCCACATGAGCCAAGATTCCCACCCTGGGACAGCAAAATTCCTGTTGCTAAAACAGATCCCTCCGGGGCTTGGTTGTTTTTTTTTTTAATTTTTTACTGATTTCTACATTTTCCTGTACTGATTCTGTAAAATATTCCGAGCAAATTGAAGAATTTTTGCACAACCTTCGGCCACTTTTGTACGTTTTCCTTATTTAAAGGTAGGACACAAAGGAGCCTTTTGATGTGATTTATGCCTCAAATCTTCCTCTTTTTTTTGGTCCTTCTTTTTGTTGTGGATATGAGATATCTCTTGGAATATAAAGTTTTTAATCCATTGTGTAAAATTCCCTCCGTAGCCCAGGTGTGTTTCACAAGGGAGTGAAGGTGAGAAGAGCTCCCAAACCTCATCTATCAGAGGCCAAAAAACGCCCTTTTTTATCCTACCTCTCGCCCAGCCTTTAAAAAAAAAACACAAAAAACTCACAAAAAAGGGAAAAAAATATGAAAAACTCTTTTTTTTAGAAAAAAAAAAAAAGAAAAATGAAAAAAGTGAGCTGGTGTGTGCTGTGTTTTGTCAGGTGGTGGTGCGGTGGGGTTGAGAGGGGGCGGGTGGAGCTGCTGGGATTTGAGGGGGGAAATGGGCGGAATTTGGGGGAGAAAAGGCGAAATTTTTTGGGGGGAAAAGGGAAATTGAGGAATTGGGGAGGGAAAAAGAGAATTCTCGCCGCGGGGTCTGCTGGGAGTTGTAGTCCAAGCATCGTGAGGGGTTTAGCTCCCCTCGGACTACAACTCCCAGCAGCCCCCGCGGTGCACCACGTGACGCCAGCGGGCCAATAGGAGCGCGCCGATGGCGGAAGTGGAGCCGCTCTGACGGTGCTGCCGGCGGCGGTAACGGGGCCCAGGTACCGGGGCGGGCCCGGCGGCGGGGCTGACGTCACGGGCCGCCAGGGATGCTGGGAAACGCCGGAAAACGCCGGTGAGGGGGGACGGGACCCCCGGGGCTGGCTGTGATAGGAACCGGGGGCTGGGGGTGAGGGGAGAGACCCCCGGGCCTGGCCGTGAGGGGAGAGACCCCCGGGTGCGAGGGGAGGTGGCGCGGGGAGTGCCAGGGTGACCATTGGGGTGGCACAGGCACTAGATAGAGTGGCACAGACACTGTCAGGGTGGCACAGGGACTCTCAGAGTGTTCAATGGTTGGCACAGGGACTCTCAGGGTGGCGATTGGGGTGGCACAGGGTCTGCTGGGGTGGCACAGGGATTCTCAGGGTGGTCACTGGGGTGGCACAGGGTCTGCTGGGGTGGCACAGGGATTCTCAGGGTGGTCACTGGGGTGGCACAGGGTCTGCTGGGGTGGCACAGGGACTCTCAGGGTGGTCACTGGGGTGGCACAGGGGCTCTCAGGGTGACCATTGGGGTGGTACAGGGGCTCTCAGGGTGGTCACTGGGGTGGCACAGGGTCTGCTGGGGTGGCACAGGGACTCTCAGGGTGGTCACTGGGGTGGCACAGGGTCTGCTGGGGTGGCACAGGGACTCTCAGGGTGGTCACTGGGGTGGTACAGGGGCTCTCAGAGTGACCATTGGCATGGCACAGGGTCTGCTGGGGTGGCACAGGGACTATCAGGGTGTTCACTGGGGTGGCACAGGCACTGTCAGGGTGGCACAGGGACTCTCAGGGTGGCATAGGGCCTGTCAGGGTGACCATTGGGGTGGCACAGGGACTCTCAGGATGGCCATTGGCGTAGCACAGGGGATCTCAGGGTGGTCACTGGGGTGCCACAGGGCCTGTCAGGGTGGCACAGGGACTCAGGGTGGTCACTGGAGTGGCACAGGGACTCTCAGGATGGCCATTGGCATGGCACAGGGGATCTCAGGGTGCCACAGGGCCTGTCAGGGTGGCACAGGGACTCTCAAGGTGGTCACTGGGGTGGCACAGGGGATCTCAGGGTGCTCACTGGGGTGGCACAGGGCCTGTCAGGGTGGCCATTGGCACGGCACAGGGACTCTCAGGGTGCCACAGGGCCTGTCAGGGTGGCACAGGGACTCAGGGTGCTCACTGGGGTGGCACAGGGACTCTCAGGGTGGCCATTGGCACGGCACAGGGACTCTCAGGGTGCCACAGGGCCCGTCAGGGTGGTCGCTGTGCCCAGGCTCCCCCTGTGACCCCTCTCCCACGTCTCCTCAGCGCCATGGACCCGTGCCCGGGCAGGCCCAAGGCCCCGTCCTTCCTGTCCGACCTGGGCAAGGCCACGCTGCGCGGCATCCGCAAGTGCCCTCGCTGCGGCACCTACAACGGCACGCGGGGGCTCAGCTGCAAGAACAAGACGTGCGGGGCCGTGTTCCGGGCGGGTGCCCGCCGCGCCCCGGGCACCGCCGACGCCGTGCGCCTGCTGGGCGGCACCCAGGGCCAGCTGTACTCGGTGCGCCAGCGCCAGCGCCGCTGCTTCGTGGAGCTGGGGGTGTCCGAGACGGCCATCCAGACCCCCGAGGGCACCCTGATCACCCAGCTGAGCTCGGGGCGCTGCCACGCGCCCGCCTGCGCCGGCCGGGCCGAGGGGCAGTGCCAGCACCTGAAGCTGGCGCTGGGCTGCCGGGCCGAGGCCACGGCGCTGCCGCTCAAGAGCTCGGTGCTGGGCGCGGTGCAGGCGCCCGCCGAGGCCAAGCGCAGCCTGTGGGAGCTGGCCGCCGAGCCCTCGGGGCCGCTGGTGCAGAGGGTGACCAAGAGCGTGCTGGTGGTCAAGTGCCAGCCCAGCCCCAGGCACAGCCTGGGCTACCTGCACGCCAGCTTCGGGCAGCGCCGCTTCTCCTGCGCCTGCCGCGTGCCCGGCCACGGCCGTGCCAAGGGGGAGCGGCGGGAGGGCGAGGAGGAGGAGGGGGAGGAAGAGGAGGAGGAGGAGGAGGAGGAGGAGGAGGAGTCGCCCCCTGCGCGCTGCATCCATTTCCTGGCCTGCATCTGCGCCTTCGCCAGCGACGAGAGCCTGGCCCAGGAGTTCTCCGAGTTCCTCACGGCCGACGGCAGCGGTGGGAGCGGGCTGGGAATGCCACGGTCCCGAATGCCCTGGGCAGGGGTGGGGGACACCCTAAAAAACCTCCTGGGTCATTCCATGGTCCCAAATCCCCTGGGCAGGGGCTGGGGGACACCCTAAAAAACCTCCTGGTCCCAAATGCCCTGGGCAGGGGCTGGGGGAACCCTAAAAACCTCCTGGGTCATTCCATGGTCCCAAATGCCCTGGGCAGGGGGTGGGGGACACCCTAAAAACCTCCTGGGTCATTCCATGGTCCCAAATGCCCTGGGCAGGGGCTGGGGGACACCCTAAAAAACCTCCTGGGCCAGTCCGTGGTCCCAAATGCCCTGGGCAGGGGGTGGGGGACACCCTAAAAACCCCCTGGGTCATTCCATGGTCCCAAATGCCCTGGGCAGGGGTGGGGGACACCCTAAAAAACCTCCTGGTCCCAAATCTCCTGGGCAGGGGCTGGGGGACACCCTAAAAACCTCCTGGGTCATTCCATGGTCCCAAATGCCCTGGGCAGGGGCTGGGGGACACCCTAAAAAACCTCCTGGTCCCAAATGCCCTGGGCAGAGGGTGGGGGACACCCTAAAAAACCTCCTGGTCCCAAATCCCCTGGGCAGAGGGTGGGGGACACCCTAAAAACCCCCTGGGTCATTCCATGGTCCCAATTTCCCTGGGCAGGGGGTGGGGGCACCCTAAAAACCCCCATGGACCATTCCATGGTCCCAAATCTCCTGGGCAGGGGCTGGGGGAACCCTAAAAAACCTCCTGGGCCATTCCGTGGTCCCGAATCCCCTGGGCAGGGGGTGGGGGACACCCTAAAAAACCTCCTGGTCCCAAATCCCTTGGGCAGGGGGTGAGGGACACCCTAAAAACCTCCTGGGTCATTCCATGGTCCCAAATGCCCTGGGCAGGGGGTGGGGGACACCCTAAAAAACCTCCTGGTCCCAAATGCCCTGGGCAGGGGGTGGGGGACACCCTAAAAAACCTCCTGGTCCCAAATGCCCTGGGCAGGGGGTGGGGGACACCCTAAAAAACCTCCTGGGTCATTCCACGGTCCCAATTTCCCTGGGCAGGGGGTGGGGGACACCCTAAAAACCTCCTGGGTCATTCCATGGTCCCAAATGCCCTGGGCAGGGGGTGGGGGAACCCTAAAAAACCTCCTGGTCCCAAATGCCCTGGGCAGGGGCTGGGGGAACCCTAAAAAACCTCCTGGGTCATTCCATGGTCCCAAATGCCCTGGGCAGGGGCTGGGGGACACCCTAAAAAACCTCCTGGTCCCAAATCCCCTGGGCAGGGGCTGGGGGACACCCTAAAAAGCTCCTGGGTCATTCCATGGTCCCAAATGCCCTGGGCAGGGGGTGGGGGAACCCTAAAAACCTCCTGGTCCCAAATCCCTTGGGCAGGGGGTGAGGGACACCCTAAAAAACCTCCTGGGCCATTCCATGGTCCCAAATCCCCTGGGGAGTGGGCAAGGCTTGGGGGGCACCCTAAAAACCCCCATGGACCATTCTATGGTCCCAAATCCCCTGGGCAAGGGTTGGGGGGCACCCTAAAACCCCCACTGGTGCCAAATCCCCTGGGCAGCAAGTAGGGGTGGGGGGCTCACTAAAATCCCCCCTGGGCTCTGCCAGCAGCCATTCCATGGTGCCAAATCCCCTGGGCAGAAATGGGAGCGGGCAGGGCTTGGTGGGCACCCTAAAAACTCCCACCCTGGGCCATTCCATGGTCCCAAATCCCCTGGGCAGCGGTGGGAGCGGGCAGGGCTTGGGGGGCACCCTAAAAACCCTCGTGGGCTCTGCCAGTGCCCATTCCGTGGTCCCCCTGGGCGTTGGGTTTGTGCTGCCCCGTCCTGCTGTGAGCACAGGGATCCATGGGGCTGGGGGGCAGATCCCAGTGGGTTTGGGGTCTTTTTGCAGGGCTGAGAGCCCTGAACCCCCTCCCAGGGCAGGAACATTTGGGGTTCCTTTGGGACGTTTTAGGGACAGTCCCCGTGTCCCCAGGTCTCAAGGGGACGCTGATCCCGCAGCTGCTCCGGGGCCCCGGCCCCACAGCGCGGGCACGAGGGGCAGCCGCTGCCAGGGCCAGGAGGAGGAGGAAGGACCTGGGCACAGGTGAGTGTCCTGGGGAGGGCTGGGGGCTGCTCTGTGGGGTCACATCCAGCTGGGGAACCTCTGGATGAGCTCCGTGGGGTCACATCCAGCTGTGGGACCTCTGGAGCTGCTCCGTGGGGTCACATCCAGCTGTGGGACCTCTGCAGCTGCTCCGGGCATTAGGAACTCGTGGGGGTCCCTGGTTGTGGTGTGGGGGTGGAAGCCCAGAGGAGGGAGGTGACAGTGGGTGACAGTGGGTGACATTGGGTGGCACTTGGTGACAATCCCTCCCTCAGGCCCGCAGGTGTCCGGGCCCCTCCTGGCTCCAGAGCCAGCTCATCCCAACCCCAGGAGGAGCAGCCTGAGGAAGCTGCCCGTGGTCTCCTCCTCACCTTCCCCATCCTCATCATCCTCCTCATTGAAGAGACACGGTGAGCCCTGGGGCACTGCCAGCTCGGGGTGGGCACTGCCAGCTCAGGGTGGGCACTGCCAGCTCAGGGTGGGCAAGGGTTGATGGGGATTTGGGGAAGGAATTCCTGGATTGAGGATGAGGAGGGGCTGGGATGGAATTCCCAGAGCAGCTGTGGCTGCCCCTGGATCCCTGGCAGTGCCCAAGGCCAGGCTGGAGCCACCAGGGACAGTGCAAAGTGTGGGACCATGGTGGCACCAGAGGAGCTTTGGGGTCCAGGAGTGGCTGGGCAGTGTCACAGAGCCCTGGGGTGATGTTTGGGGACACAGTGATGTCCCAGTGGGCAGTGTCACAGAGCCCTGGGGTGGTGTTGGGGACACAGTGATGTCCCAGTGTCCCCTCGGTGTCCCCTCAGGCTGTCCCCAGGCGCTGGATGAGTCCCAGGTGTCCCTGTCCTTCCAGGAGTGGCTGGGCAGTGTCACAGAGCGCATCCACCAGACCATGCACTACCAGTTTGAGGGTGAGCGAGCTCCTGAGGGACTGGGATTGTCCCCTGGAGGTTCTGTGGGGTCCCTGGAGCCCGGCTGGGACAGCTGGGAATGCTCCCCTGGAGATGGGAGATTGCAGGGAGAGCTGGGAATGTTCACCCAGGGAAGGGAAAAGATCCTGAGAGAGCTTCCAGCACATTCCAGGGCCTGAAGGGAACATTCCAGAAGAGCTGGGGAGGGGCTGGGGATGGGATGAAACCCAAGCCATTCCACAATTCCACAATTCTCAAGCCCCTCTGCTCTTTGGGGGACATTTTGGGAACACTTTTGGTCCCTTTTCGGGAATACTTTTGGTCCCTTTCTGGGAATACTTTTGGTCCCTTTCTGGGAATACATTTTGGGAACTCTGTGTCCATTTTTGGGGATCATTTGGGAACACTTTTGGTCCCATTTTGTACCCTCACCATCCATGCCATTGTCACCATGCCCTCCTCCCGGTGACCCCAAAACAGCGACAGGGCGGGTGCGGCCTCCAAATCCCAAACATTTCCCTGGGAATTCCAGCACTGCTGACCCCATCAGCCACAGGGACATTTTGGGGTGACACTTTGGGCCCCCCAGCCCCTCCCTGATCCCGCTGTGCCCTCCCAGGCCACCCAGAGCCGCTGGTTTTCCACATCCCCCAGTCCTTCTTCGAGGCTCTGCAGCAGCGAATCTCCAGCGGCAGCGGCAAGAAGAGGCTGCCCAACTCCACCACGGGTGAGGAAAAAGGGGAAAAACACCCAAAAAAAGGGGGAGAAAACACAATAAATCCTGCTGGGAGCTGAGTGTGGGGCAAGGAGCAGGGGCACAGAGAGGATTCCGGGGTTTTTCTTGGGTGCTGGGGAGGGGGGAGATGGAAAAGGGGAGGGAAGGGGGGAAATAAAGGGGAAAATAAAGGGGGAAAAATAAAGGGAAAAAAAAGGGGGAAATAAAGGGGAAATAAAGGGGAAAAAAGGGGGAAAATAAAGGGGGAAAATAAAGGGGAAAAAAGGGGGAAATAAAGGGGGGAAAAAAGGAGGGAAAATAAAGGGGAGGGGAGAAAAATAAAGGGGGGGGAAATAAAGTGGGGGAAAGAGGAGTGGAAAAATAAAGGGGAAAAGGGGGGGGAAATAAAGGGGAAAAAAGGGGGGAAATGTGTGGGGAAATAAAGGGGGGAAATGGGAATGGAAAAATAAAGGGGAAAAATAAAAGGGGGAAAAATTAAGGGGGGGAAAGTAATGGGGGAAAAAGGGAGATGGAAAAATAAAGGAGGAAAAATAAAGGGGGAAAATAAAGGGGAAAAAAGGAGGGAAAATAAAGAGGAGGGGGGGAAAAGGAGGTGGAAAAATAAAAGGGAAAAAAGGGGGGAAAAGTGGGGGAAATAAAGGGGGGAAATGGGCGTGGAAAAATAAAGGGGAAAAATAAAAGGGGGAAAAATTAAGGGGGGGAAAAGTAATGGGGGAAAAGGGGGGATGGAAAAAAAGGGAAAAATAAAGGAGGAAAAATAAAGGGGGAAAATAAAGGGGAAAAAATGTAGGGAAAATAAAGAGGAGGGGGGAAAAGGGGGTGGAAAAATAAAAGGGAAAAAGAGGGGAAAAGTGGGGGGAAATAAAGGGGGGAAATGGGAATGGAAAAATAAAGGGGAAAAATTAAGGGGGGAAAAGTAATGGGGGGAAAAGGGGGATGGAAAAAAAAGGGAAAAATAAAGGAGGAAAAATAAAGGGGAAAAAAAGGAGGGAAAATAAAGAGGAGGGGGGAAAGGAGGTGGAAAAATAAAAGGGAAAAAAAGGGGGGAAAAGTGGGGGGAAATAAAGGGGGGAAATGGGCGTGGAAAAATAAAGGGGAAAAATAAAAGGGGGAAAAATTAAGGGGGGGAAGTAATGGGGGAAAAGGGAAAAAAAGGGAAAAATAAAGGAGGAAAAATAAAGAGGGTAAAAAAGGAGGGAAAATAAAGAGGGGGGGGAAAGGAGGTGGAAAAATAAAAGGGACAAAAAAGGGGGGGAAATGTGGGGGGAAATAAAGGGGGGAAATGGGGATGGAAAAATAAAGGGGAAAAATAAAGGGGGGTGAAAGTAAAGGGGAAAAATAAAGGGGGGAAAATAAAGGGGGAAAGGGGCATGGAAAAATAAAGGAGAGAAAAAATAAAGGGGGGGAAAATGGAGAAAAATGGGGAGAGGGAGGGATGAAAAAATAAATGGGGGAAAAGAGGAATAAAAAAGAGGGGGGAGGAGGGAGAAAGGGAATTAAAAAGTGGGAGGAAGGGGAGAAAATAAAGGGAGGAATGAGGGCAAAAATAAAGGGAGAAAAGAGGCAAAAATGGGGGAAAAGAAGCAAAAAAGGGAGGGAAAAGAAGGAAAAAAGGGGGGAAGGAGAGGAAAACCAAAGAGGGCTGATAAAAGCAAGAGGAGGGAGGCTCAGAGGGGCCGCAGCCCCCGAGCCCGCCCCGACCCCTCCCCGCAGCCTTCGTGCGCAGGGACGCGCTGCCCCTGGGCACCTTCTCCAAGTACACCTGGCACATCACCAACGTCCTGCAGGTCAAGCAGATCTTCGACACGCCCGAGGTAAGGCCGGGACACCCCCCCGGGCTCCCCCCAGCCCCTCGGGGCCGGCCCTGAGCGCTGCCCGGCCCGCAGGTGCCGCTGGAGATCACCCGGAGCTTCGTGCAGAACCGCGACGGCTCCTACGAGCCCTTCCGCAGCCCCCGCGTGGAGGTGGAGAGCGTGCCCGAGGGGCTGGGCCCGCACGACAGGCAGCCCCCGCTGCGGCCCCTGGAGCTGCAGACCTTCCTCAAAGTCGGTGAGGCTCGGGGGGGCACGGGGGGACCCCAAAATAGCGCCGGGAAGGGGCAGGGTGGGACCCCAAAACAGCCCCAGGAAGGGCGGAGTGTGATCCCAAAACAGCCCCAGGAAGGGGCAGAGTGGGACCCCAAAACAGCCCCAGGAAGGGGCAGGGTGGGATCCCAAAACAGCCCCAGGAAGGGTAGGGTGGGACCCCAAAATAGCCCCGGGAAGGGGCAGGGTGGGACCCCAAAATAGGTCTGGGGAGGGTAGGGTGGGACCCCAAAACAGCTCTGGGAAAGCCAGAGTGGGACCCCAAAACAGCGCCGGGAAGGGGCAGGGTGGGACCCCAAAACAGCCCCAGGAAGGGCGGAGTGTGATCCCAAAACAGCGCCCAGAAAGTGCAGGATGAGACCCCAAAACCCGCCTGGGAGGTGTAGAATGGGACCCCAAAACAGGCCCGGGGAGGGCAGGAATGGACCCCAAAATAGCCCCCGGGTAGGGCAGAGCATGATGCCAAAACAGCGCCCAGGAAGGGCAGGGTGGGACCCCAAAATAGGTCTGGGGAGGGCAGGAATGGACCCCAAAAGCCAGCTGGGAAAGCCAGAGTGGGACCCCAAAACAGCCCCAGGAAGGGCAGGGTGGGACCCCAAAACCCAGCTGGGAGAGGCACAGCATGACCCCAAAACAGCCCCAGGAAGGGGCAGGGTGGGACCCCAAAACAGCCCCAGGAAGGGCAGGGTGGGATCCCAAAACAGCCCCAGGAAGGGCGGAGTATGATCCCAAAACAGCGCCCAGAAAGTGCAGGATGAGACCCCAAAACCCGCCTGGGAGATGTAGAATGGGACCCCAAAACAGGCCCGGGGAGGGCAGGAATGGACCCCAAAATAGCCCCCGGGTAGGGCAGAGCATGATGCCAAAACAGCACCCAGGAAGGGCAGGGTGGCACCCCAAAATAGGTCTGGGGAGGGCAGGAATAGACCCCAAAAGCCAGCTGGGAAAGCCAGAGTGGGACCCCAAAAAAGCTTTGGGAAGGGCAGAGTGGGACCCCAAAACAACCCCCAGGAAGGGCAGAGCATGATCCCAAATCAGTGCTCAGAAAGGGCAGGGTGGGACCCCAAAACAGCGCCCAGGAAGGGCAGGGTGGCACCCCAAAATAGGTCTGGGGAGGGCAGGAATGGACCCCAAAACCCAGCTGGGAAAGCCAGAGTGGGACCCCAAAACAGCCCCAGGAAGGGGCAGGGTGGGACCCCAAAACCCAGCTGAGAGAGGCACAGCATGACCCCAAAACTCGGCCAGGAAGGGCAGAGTGGGACCCCAGAACCGCCCCAGGAAGGGCAGGGTGGGACCCCAAAACAGCCCTGGGAAAGCCAGAGTAGGACCCCAAAATAGCCTTGGGAAGGGCAGAGTGGGACCCCAAAACAGCCCCAGGAAGGGCAGGATGGGACCCCAAAATAGCCCCAGGAAGGGCGGGATGGGGCCCCAAAATCCACCTGGGGAGGGCAGGGTGGGACCCCAAAACAGCCCCCAGGAAGGGCAGAGCATGATCCCAAAACAGCACCCAGAAAGGGCAGGGTGGGACCCCAAAATCCACCTGGGGAGGGCAGGGTGGGACCCCTAAACAGCCCCAGGAGGTCCCAACTCTCCATAGGGTTGGGGGGCTTCAAGGCAAGGGAAAAGGGGGGTTCCGTGGGGTTGGGGGGCTTCAAGGCAAGGGAAAAGGGGGTTCCATGGAGTTGGGGGGATTCAAGGAAGGGCAGAGGGGGGGTTCCGTGGGTTTGGGGGTTCAGGGAAGGGGAGAAGGGGAGTTAATTAATGAGGTTGGGGTTTTCAGGGAAGCAGGGAAGGGAAGAAAGGGGCGTTCCATGGGTTTGGGGGGGTCCATGGAGGGGCAGAAGGGGGGTCTCCATGGAATTGGGGGGTCTCCATGGGTTTGGGGGTCCATGGAGGGGCAGTAGGGAGGGTTCTGTGGGGTTGGGGGGTCTCCATGAGTTTGGGGGTCCATGGAGGGGCAGAAGGGGGGTCTCCATATGGTTGGGGGGGTTATATGGGGTTTGGGGGTCCATGGAGGGGGAGCAGGGAGGGTTCTGTGGGTCCATGGAGGGGCAGAAGGGGGTCTCCATGGGGTTAGGGGATCTCCATGGGTTTGGGGGTCCATGGAGGGGCAGCAGGGAGGGTTCTATGGGGTTTGGGGGTCCATGGAGGGGCAGCAGGGGGGTCTCCATGGGGTTAGAGGGTCTCCATGAGTTTGGGGGTCCATGGAGGTGCAGTAGGGAGGGTTCTGTGAGGTTGGGGGGGTCCATGGAGGGGCAGAAGGGGGGTCTCCATGGGGTTGGGGGGGTTCCATGGGTTTGGGGGTCCATGGAGGGGCAGAAGGGAGGGTTCTGTGGGTCCATAGAGGGCCAGCAGGGGGCTCTCCATGGAGTTGGGGGGTCTCCATGAGTTTGGGGGTCCATGGAGGGGCAGTAGGGAGGGTTCTATGGGGTTTGGGGGTCCATGGAGGGGCAGAAGGGGGGTCTCCATGGGTTTGGGGGGTCTCCATGGGTTTGGGGGTCCATGGAGGGCCAGCAGGGAGGGTTCTGTGAGGTTGGGGGGGTTCCATGGAGGGGCAGCAGGGAGGGTTCTATGGGGTTTGGGGGTCCATGGAGGGCCAGCAGGGCCCCCCGAGGCAGCCCCCCACGCCGTGCCCCCCCAGGCCACACGTCCCCCACGCAGAAGGAGCCCACGCCCTTCACCATCGAGTGGATCCCCGACATCCTGCCCCGCTCCCGCCTGGGCGAGCTGCGCCTCAAGTTCCAGTACGGGCACCACGGGGGGCCCCGGCAGCCCCCCGGCCGCGGGACCCCCCCCGAGCCCCCCCTGGGCTCCGTCGCCTTCCCCTGAGCCCCCCGAAACGGGACGGGGGGCTCCGAGTGCGGGGGGCACCCGGGGGCACCCCCAGAATAAAGCCGTGCCACCCGCAGCGGGCTGAGCGTGTGTGTGCGTGGGCACCGGGATGGGGGGCACCCCAAAATGGGAGGGGGGGACACCTGTGAGACCCCGAAAGTGGATGGGGGACCCCTGAGAGACTCCCAGAATGGGAGGGGGGACACCTGGGAGACCCCAGGAGTGGAGGGTAAGGGGCAAGGGAGCTGGGAGACCCCCCAAAAGGCTCCCAGTTGCTCCCAGTAAGCGCCCATGAGGAGCCCAGTTCAGGAGTTCCCAGGACCCCCGGTACTCCCAGTATCCCCAGTGCTTGTAGTATTCCCAGTATTCCCAGTCCATCCCAGTATCCCCAGTGCTCCCAGTCCATCCCAGTATCCCCAGTGCTTGTAGTATTCCCAGTATTCCCAGTCCATCCAAGTGCTCCCAGTGTTCCCAGTCCATCCCAGTATCCCCAGTGCTTGTAGTATTCCCAGTATTCCCAGTCCATCCCAGTATCCCCAGTGCTCCCAGTCCATCCCAGTCCATCCCAGTATCCCCAGTGCTTGTAGTATTCCCAGTCCATCCCAGTATCCCCAGTGCTCCCAGTGTTCCCAGTTCATCCCAGTATCCCCAGTATTCCCAGTTCATCCCAGTATCCCCAGTGCTTGTAGTATTCCCAGTATTCCCAGTCCATCCAAGTGCTCCCAGTGTTCCCAGTCCATCCCAGTATCCCCAGTGCTCCCAGTCCATCCCAGTCCATCCCAGTATCCCCAGTCCATCCCAGTCCATCCCAGTGCTCCCAGTCCATCCCAGTCCATCCCAGTCCATCCCAGTATCCCCAGTGCTCCCAGTGTTCCCGGTCCATCCCAGTCCATCCCAGTCCCCCCCGTGCCGCCCTCCCGCCGCCAGGGGGCGCTGCTGCCGCTCCCTCAGCCAAGATGGCGGCGGCCGCGCGGGGCCTGCGGGTGAGGGGAGAGCGGGAATGGGGGGAAAACATCGGGAATGGGGAAATACCGGGAATGGGAAATACCGGGAATGGGAAATACCGGGAATGGGAAATACCGGGAATGGGGGAAAAACATCGGGAATGGGAAATACCGGGAATGGGGGACAAACACCGGAAATAGGGGACACTGGGAATAGGGACACTGGGGATGCGGCACACTTAGCCTGGGGCGCACTGGGGATGGGAGACACTGGGAATGGGGGTGACAAGGGACACCGGGAATGGGACACACCGAGGGTGGGGGCGCTGGATGAGAGGGCCGAGGGCTGCGGTGACACTGGGGACAGCGTGGGGACAGCTGTGGGGACAGCTGTGGGGTCACACAGCGCTGTCCCCACTGCGGGGACACCGGGGCTGCTCCGCTGCCGTCGCCCAGCGGCTCCTGGGGACACGCTGGCGGTGCTGGGGACAGGAGACTGCGATGTCCCCAGCCCTGGGGACCGGGATGTCCCCTGCCAGCCGTCCCCAGCCCTGTCCCCTGTGCAGGTCCTTCCCCGTGCCCTCCATGTCCCCAGCGCCACCCGGCAGCTCCACACCAGCCCCGTGTGCCTCAAGGTGAGTGCTCGGGGACCCTGCGGCCGTGTCCCCTTGTCCCTGCTGTTCCCTGACCCCGCTGTCCCCGTGTCCCTGACGCTGCTGTCCCCATGTCCCGCTGTTCCCAATGTCCCCTGACCCTGCTGTCCCCGCTGTCCCTTGTCCCCTGTTCCCCGACCCCATGTCTCCCTGTCCCCCTATCCTCGTGTCCCCGCTGTCCCCTGTCCCTTTGTCCCCGCTGTCCCCTGTCCTCGTGTCCCCTCTCTCCTGACCCTGCTATCCCCCTGTCCCCATGTCCCCCTGACCCCACTTTCCCCATGTCCCTGACCCCGCTGTCCCATCCCTGCTGACCCTGCTGTCCCTGATGTCCCCCGTCCATGTGTCCCTTGTCCCTGTCCCCAATGTCCCTGTGTCCCCAATGTCCCTTGTCCCTGTCCCCAGTGTCCCCTGTGCCTGACCCCGCTGTCCCTGTGTCCCCAATGTCCCCTTGTCCCTGTCCCCAGTGTCCCCTGTCGCTGACGCCGCTGTCCCTGTGTCCCCAATGTCCCCTTGTCCCTGTCCCCAGTGTCCCCTTGTCCCCTGTCCCTGTCGCTGACGCCGCTGTCCCTGTGTCCCCAATGTCCCCCTGTCCCTGTCCCCTGTGTCCCCAATGTCCCTTGTCCCTGTCCCCAATGTCCCTGTGTCCCCAATGTCCCTTGTCCCTGTCCCCAATGTCCCCTGTCCCTGACCCCGCTGTCCCTGTGTCCCCAATGTCCCTTGTCCCTGTCCCCAGTGTCCCCTGTCCCTGTCCCCAATGTCCCTGTGTCCCCAATGTCCCCTGTCCCCTGTCCCTGTCGCTGACGCCACTGTCCCCGCAGGCGCGGGCGGCGCGGGTGCGCGCGGGCAAGGGTGACAAGCTGGTGACGTACGAGCAGGCGCACGCCCCGCACCACATCGGGCACCGCAAGGGCTGGCTGTCCCTGCACACCGGTGCGTGACACGGGGACAGGGGACACGGGGGGACAGGGAGGTGGCCTGTGGGGACACGGGAGCATGGTGGGGACGGGGCAGCGTGGGGTACGTGGGCACCGTGGGAGCCTGGTGGGGACAGTGACGCGTGGTACCCATGGGCATCCTGGGGACAGGTCACACAACCCCTGTGGTGCCAGGACCACGGCTGGGCTGGTGCCACCAGTGCCACCGGTGCCAGTGTCCTCAATGTCCCCAGTGTCCCCAGTCTCCCCAATGTCCCCTGTGTGTCCCCCCAGGTAACCTGTGTGGCGAGGCAGGTGCAGCCCAGCAGGGAGGTCACCCAATGCCACACGTGTGTCCCCAATGTCCCCAGTGTCCCCAATGTCCCCAGTGTCCCCTCTGTCCCAGGTAACCTGTGTGGCGAGGCGGGCGGGCAGTGACCCAGTGTCCCCTCTGTCCCCAGTGTCCCCAATGTCCCCAGTGTCCCCAATGTCCCAGGTAACCTGTGTGGCGAGGCAGGTGGGCAGTGACCCAGTGTCCCCAATGTCCCCACTGTCCCCAGTGTCCCCAATGTCCCCTCTGTCCCCAGTGTCCCCAGTGTCCCCTGTCCCACCAGGTAACCTGTGTGGCGAGGCAGGCGGGCAGTGACCCAGTGTCCCCAATGTCCCCAGTGTCCCCAGTGTCCCCAGTGTCCCCTCTGTCCCAGGTAACCTGTGTGGCGAGGCAGGCGGGCAGTGACCCAGTGTCCCCTCTGTCCCCAGTGTCCCCAGTGTCCCCAAAGTCCCCAATGTCCCCAGTGTCCCCAGTGTCCCCTGTGTGTCCCCCCAGGTAACCTGTGTGGCGAGGCAGGCGGGCAGTGACCCAGTGTCCCCAGTGTCCCCAATGTCCCCTCTGTCCCCAATGTCCCCTCTGTCCCCAGTGTCCCCAATGTCCCCAATGTCCCCTCTGTCCCAGGTAACCTGTGTGGCGAGGCAGGCGTGCAGTGACCCAATGTCCCCTCTGTCCCCAGTGTCCCCAATGTCCCCAGTGTCCCCAGTGTCCCCAATGTCCCCAGTGTCCCCAGTGTCCCCTCTGTCCCAGGTAACCTGTGTGGCGAGGCGGGCGGGCAGTGACCCAGTGTCCCCAATGTCCCCTCTGTCCCCAGTGTCCCCAATGTCCCCTCTGTCCCCAGTGTCCCCAATGTCCCCAATGTCCCCTCTGTCCCAGGTAACCTGTGTGGCGAGGCAGGCGTGCAGTGACCCAATGTCCCCTCTGTCCCCAGTGTCCCCAATGTCCCCTCTGTCCCCAATGTCCCCAGTGTCCCCAATGTCCCCTCTGTCCCCTCTGTCCCCAGTGTCCCCAATGTCCCCAGTGTCCCCAATGTCCCCAGTGTCCCCAGTGTCCCCAATGTCCCCAATGTCCCCTGTGCCCCCAGGTAACCTGTGCGGCGAGGCGGGCGCGGCCCCGCGGGCCCTGGAGGACGCGTTCCTGCGGCGCTTCCTGGCCGGGACGTTCCCGGGGCTGCTGCTGGACGAGGCGGTGCTGAAGCGCCGCGGGAACCTGCTGGTGCTCTGCTGCCTCCTGGCGCGGGCGCTGCCGCCCCACAAGCTCTACTTCCTGCAGGGCTACGCCGAGACCCTGCTCGGCCACTTCTACAAGTGCCCCGTGCGCCTGGAGCTGCAGACCCTGCCCGCCCGCCTGCCATACAAGTTCATCTAGGGTGAACCTGGAAACGGCCCTAAAAATCCTGTAAATGGTCCTGGGAAACCTGTAAATGTTCCTGGAAAACCTGCAAATGGTCCTAAAGGAGGGATCTGGGGTGTACCTTACACGTACCTCCAGGAATAAACCTGTAAATGTTTCCAAAAAACCTGTAAATGTTCCTAAAGGAGTGCTCTGGGATGTGCCCTACAAGTTCATCTGGGGCTAACCTGGAAGCAGCCCTAAAAATCCTGTAAATGTTTCCAAAAAACCTGTAAATGTTCCTAAAGGAGTGCTCTGGGATGTCCTCAGTGTGCCCTACAAGTTCTTCTAGGGATAAACCTGTAAATGGTCCTGAAAAACCTTTAAATCTTCCTAAAGGAATGATCTGGGATGTGCCCTACAAGTTCCTCTAGGAATAAACCTGTAAATGTTTCCAAAAAACCTGTAAATGTTCCTAAAGGAGTGCTCTGGGATGTGCCCTACAAGTTCATCTGGGGCTAACCTGGAAACGGCCCTAAAAACCTGAAAATGGTCCTGGAAAACCTGTAAATGTTCCTAAAGGAGTGCTCTGGGGTGTGCCCTACAAGTTCCTCTAGAGATAAACCTGTAAATGTTTCCAAAAAACCTGTAAATGTTCCTAAAGGAGTGCTCTGGGATGTCCTCAGTGTGCCCTACAAGTTCCTCTAGGGATAAACCTGTAAATGGCCCTAAAACACCTATAAATGTTCCTAAAGGAATGGTCTGGAAGGTCCTGAGTGTGCCCTACAAGTTCCTCTAGGGAATAAACCTGTAAATGTTCCTAAAGGAATGATCTGGGACGTTCCCTACAAGTTCCTCTAGGGAATGAACCTATAAACCTATATATAAATGTTCCTAAAAACCCTATAAATGTTCCTAAAGGAGTGCTCTGGGATGTCCTCAGTGTGCCCTACAAGTTCCTCGAGGGAATAAACCTGTAAACGTTCCTGAAAAACCTATAAATGTTCCTAAAAACCCCATAAATGTTCCTAAAAAACCCAGAAATGTTCCTAAAAACCCCATAAATGTTCCTACAGGAGTGATCTGGGATGTCCCCGCTGTGCCCTACGTGTTCCTATAGGGCCGGGAATAAACCCAGAAATGCTCCCAAAGTCCCTGTGCCCCACATGGCCTCGTGTCCTCAACAGTCCTGTGTCCCACATGGTGTCCCCATGTCCCCACAGTGTCCCTGTGTCCCACTGTGTCCGTGTGTCCCACATGGTGTCCCCACTGTCCTTGTGTCCCACATGGTGTCCCCATGTCCCCACAGTGTCCGTGTGTCCCACATGGTGTCCCCACAGTGTCCCCGTGTCCCACACGCCGTCCCCATGTCCCCACAGTGTCCCCACAGTGTCCCACACGCCGTCCCCGTGTCCCCAGCCCTGTGACACTGTGCGGCGCCTCCCCCCCGATCCATCCCAGTCCAACCAGTGCAGGATGTGACAAAACCAGTTTAAATAGAAAGGGGGGAGGGGCACGGGGGGGCGTGGGGGGCTCAGCCCTTCCTGGAGCCCTTGTCCTTGTCCTTGTCCTTGTCCTTCCCCTTGTCCTTGCCCTTGCTCTTGCTCTTGTCCTTGTCCTTGTCCTTGTCCCTGTCCTTGTCCTTGTCCTTGTCCTTGTCCTTCCCCTTGTCCTTGTCCTTGTCCTTGTCTTTGCTCTTGCCCTTGTCCCTGTCCTTGTCCTTGTCCCTGTCCGTGTCCGTGTCCTTGAAGCCGGGGTTGGCCAGGCCCAGCCCTGTCCCCTGCACGTTGTCCCCCGGCGTGTCCTCCCCTGGTGGCACCTGCAGCGGGGGCCCTGCGGGGACAATGGGGCATTGTGTCACTGTCACTGTCCCCCAGGCCCTGGGGACAGCGGTGTCACTGTCACTGACCCCAGGCTGAGGGGACAGCAGTGTCACTGTCCCCAGGCTGAGGGGACAATGGGCACAGTGTCACTGTCACTGTCCCCAGGCTGAGGGGACAGCAGTGTCACTGTCACTGTCCCCAGGCTCCGGGGACAATGGGCACAGTGTCACTGTCACTGTCCCCAGGCCCTGGGGACAGCGGTGTCACTGTCACTGTCCCCAGGCTGAGGGGACAGCGGTGTCACTGTCCCCAGGCTGAGGTGACAATGGGCACAGTGTCACTGTCACTGTCCCTAGGCTGAGGGGACAATGGGCACCATGTCACTGTCACTGTTCCCATGAGTGACACAGTGTCCTCATGCCTGAGGTGACACTGTCCTGGTGTAACCCCGTCCCTGTCCCCATGTCCCTGTCCTGCTGTCCCTGTCCCTCTCCCCAGGGGTGTCCCTGTCCCGGTGTCCCTGTCCTCTCTGGGTGTTCCCGTCCCGGTTCCTAGGGAGGTGACACTGTCCTTGTCCCGGTGACCTTGTCCCCGGGGGTGTCCCTGTATCCCTGTCCCTGTCCCCTGGGGTGTCCCCCTGTCCCAGTGTCTCTGTCCCCAGGGGTGTCCCCATCCCCGTCCCTCTCCCCAGGGGTGTCCCTGTGCCCATGTCCCTGTGCCCATGTCCCTGTGCCCAGGGCTGTCCCCTGTCCGTACCCACGTAGCTGAGCAGCACGGGCAGGAACACGAGCCCGTGTGCCAGCCCCAGCAGGGTGACGATCAGGTTGAGGCGGAAGAAGAAAATCTGCACGAGCCGCGCCTTGGCGAAGGCCAGCACCACCACGCCGGGCAGGTTGGTCATGGCCACCCCTGCCACCACCTGCGGGGACAGCGGCGACAGCGCCGCGCTCGGTGTCACCGCCCCGAGGGGGACAGGGACCCCCAGAGGGACAGGGATCCCCGGTGACACCGCCCCGGGAGGGACAGGGACCCACGGTGACACCCCCAGACCAGGAGGTCCCCCAGTGTCACCTCCCGGTGCCAGGAGAGTTTGGGGTCCCACGGTGCCACCTCCCACTCCCAAAAGATGCCACGGTGCCACCCCGCACCCACAGGAGGCTTTGGGGTCCCCCAGTGTCACCTCCCAGCCCAGAAGGTCCCATGGTGCCACCCCCCAGTCCCAAAAGGTCCTGCGGTGTCACCCCCAGCCCCAGGACAGTTTGGGGTCCCCTGGTGCCACCCCCAGGACAGTTTGGGGTCCCCTGGTGCCACCCCCTGCCCAGGAGGGAATCCCACAGTGCCACCCGCCAGCCCAGGAGGGTTTGGGGTCCCCCAGTGTCACCCCCACCCCAAAAGGTGCCCCAGTGTCACCCCCAGCGCCAGGACAGTTTGGGGACCCTCGGTGCCACCCCCAGGACAGTTTGGGGTCCCTCGGTGCCACCCCCACCCCGGCAGGGTTTGGTGCCCCTCGGTGTCCCCGTGCCCACCTTGCTGCCCATGGTGACCGTGGCCTCCTTGGCTCGTGCCACCCGCGTGGGCTGGCGGCTGCGGGCGAAGGCGCAGGTGATGTGGGACACGAACTCCACCGAGATGCCCACGGCCTGCGGGCACAGCGGGCTGGGCTGGCACCCCGGGCACTGCCTGTGCCACCAGAGCCACCCCCGTGCCACCAGAGCCATCCCTGTGCCATCAGAGGCATCCCTGTGCCACCAGAGCCACCCCTGTGCCACCAGAGCCATCCTTGTGCCCACAGAGCCACCCCAGTGCCACCCCCTGTGCCCCCAGAGCCACCCCCGTGCCACCAGAGCCACCCCAGTGCCATCAGAGCCACCCCCTGTGCCACCAGAGCCACCCCAGTGCCACCCCATATGTCCCAGCTCCTGCTGCCACCCCCTGTGCCCACAAAGCCACCCCATGTGCCACCTCACATGCTCAGTGCCACTCCATGTCCCCCGTGTCCCTGTGCCACCCCAAATCCCCATGCCACCCAACGTGCCGTGTGTCCCCGTGCCACCCAAGGTGCCCCACATCCCTGTGCCACCCCCCGTGCCCTGTGCCCCGTGTCCCTGTGCCACCCCAGGTCTCTATGCCACCCCCCCTCCCCATGCCACTCAATGTGCCCTGTGTCTCCGTGCCACCCCATGTTCCTGTGCCACCCCCCATGCCCCCACTGTCCCCCGTGCCCCACATCCCCGTGCCACCCCCCGTGCCATGCCCCGTGCCCCGCCGTCCCCGTGCCCGCACCGCCACCAGGTTGATGAGTGCCACGGCGTTGTAGGGCACTGCCCAGAGCGCCATGCAGCCCACGGTGCCCAGCAGTGCCATGGCGATGGTCAGCAGCGTGGCCAGGCTGGAGCGCCCGTCCATGCCCAGCAGCAGGAAGGACACGGCGAAGGTGGGCACCAGGCACAGTGCCAGCGTCAGCAGCCCCTCGGGCACCACCGTCAGGTACTGCTCGTAGTACACGTACGTCACCCTGCGGGGTGGCACCGCGCTGGCACCGGCCGGGGCACCGGGCACCCGGGGAGGGGAACCGGGCACCCCAAAACGGGCACCGGGCACCCGGGGAGGGGCACCGGGCACCCCAAAACGGGCACCGGGTATCCCAAAATGGGCACTGGGATCCCAAAACGGGCACTGGGCACCCCAAAATGGGCACTGGGATCCCAAAACGGGCACCGGGCACCTGGGGAGGGGAACCGGGCACCCCAAAACGGGCACTGGACACCCCAAAATGGGCATTGGGCACCCGGGGATGGGCACTGGTATCCCAAAATGAGCACTGGACACCCCAAAATGGGCCCCGGGCACCCTGATATGGGCACTGGTATCCCAAAATGAGCACTGGGCACCCCAAAATGGGCACTGGGATCCCGGGGAGGGGCACTGGGCACCCCAAAATGGGCACCGGGTATCCCAAAATGGGCACTGGGATCCCAAAATGGGCACTGGGCACCCCAAAATGGGCATTGGGCACCCGGGGATGGGCACACAGTATCCCAAAATGAGCACTGGGCACCCAAAAATGGGCACTGGGATCCCAGAATGGGCACTGGGCACCCCAAAATGGGCACTGGGTATCCTGGTATGGGCACCCAACAAGGGCACTGGGGCACCCCCAACATTCTGGAATGGGCACCCTTCACTGGGGCGCCAACTCACGACCCCCAACAGGGGCACTGGGCACCCCCAGCACCCCAGAACGGGCACCCTGACCTGGGCACCGCTCCCCGCCCTCCCCCCCGGGCTGGCAGTGCCACTCACGTGTAGGGGAAGACGCGGAAGGCGGGGTCGGTGCCGGGCACGGCGCGCAGGGTGGTGGTGATGTACTCTGCCAGGGCGCGGGCGGCGCGCAGGGCACCCGTGTACTCCTGCGACGTGCGCAGCGGGCGCTGGTACGCCATGAACCGGGTGGCTGCGGGCACGGCAGCGTCAGCACCGGGCACCGGGCACCGCGGGGCGGCGGGCACCACGGGGGCAATGTCAGCGCCGGGCGGTGGGCACCACGGGGGCAATGTCAGCGCCGGGTGGCGGGCACCACGGGGGCAATGTCAGCACAGGGTGGTGGGCACCGCGGGGGCGGTGGGGACCGTGGGGCAGCGGGCACTTGAGGACAATGAATGGGCACCACAGGGACAGCGGGCACCGTGGGGGCAGTGGGCACTCTGAGGGCAGCGGGCACTCTGGGGGCAGTGGGCACTCTGAGGGCAGTGGGCACCATGACGGCAGTGGGCACCACAGGGACAGCAGGCACTCTGGGGGCAGTGGGCACTCTGGGCGCAGTGGGCACCACAGGGACAGCAGGCACCACGGGGACAGTGGGCACTATGGGGAAGTGGGCACTTGGGGACAATGAATGGGCACCACAGGGACAGCGGGCACCATGGGGGCAGTGGTGACTCCAGGGACAGCAGGCACTGTGGGGGCAGTGGGCACTTGGGGACAGTGGGCACCGTGGGGAAGTGGGCACCACAGGGGCAGCGGGCACTTGGGGACAGCGGGTACCACAGGGCAATGGGTATCATGGGGGCAGTGGGCACTCTGGGGGTAGTGGGCACCACGGGGGCACCGTCACCACAGGGCAGTGGGCACCATGGGGGCAGCAGGCACCACAGGGGAAGTGAGCACCAGGGGGGCAGTGGGCACCCTTGTGGGCAGTGGTGACTACAGGACAGTGGGCACCATGGGGATAGTGGTCACTCTGGCACTAAGGGGCACCACAGGGTGGTCTGCAGGGGTCAGTGGGCACCCCATTGGTCAGTGGTCACTCCAGGGGTCAGTGGGCACCCTGTTGGTCAGTGGGCACCCTTGTGGGCAGTGGGCACCCCAGCCCCCGTGCCCGTGCCACCCTCACTCACCCAGGATGGTGCCATTGTCGTCCATGCTCACCGAGGTGTCGTAGGCGCCCAGGCCACTGCGGGGACAGGGGGGTCAGGGGACACGGGGGACAGCCAGGACAGCCAGAGGGGCCACAGGGTCAGGGGATGCCCCGGGCGGTGCCAGGGCGGTGCCACCGTGGTGCCACTCACCCCTTGGGGCACTGCAGGGAGGGCCGGTCCTGCAGGAACCAGGGCAGGAACCGCTGGAACTCCTCGTCCGTGGGGCGGCGCAGCCGCTTCAGGCACTGCCCCAGGATGCAGCTGGGGTCGGCTGTGGGCACGACGGGGCAGTGTGGGCACCGGGCACCACCGTGGGCACACACGGGGTCAGCGTGGGCACACGGGGTCAGTGCGGGCACCGGACACCGCTCACCCCGCTGGGCACCACCACAGGCACACAAAAGGCACGAGGTGGCCGTCACAGCAGGCACCAAAGTGGCACCCAGTGGGCATCACAGTAGATGCCAAATGACCACTGTGGTGGGCACCCAATGGACACCCAATGGACAGCCAGTGGGCATTCAACGGGCACCCAATGGTGATCATTGGTACCCAATGGCCCCCATTGTGGGCACCCAATGGCCACCCTATGACCACCCAATGGCCGCCATGATGAGCACCCAATGGGCACCCCCGAGCCCCCATGGTGGCACCCAGTGGCCACACAACAGCCACCAGGGTGGGCACTCAATGGATACCCAAGAACCCCTCCATGGTGGGCACTCAATGGCCACTCCATGACCACCCAATGGGCACCCAATGGCCGCCATGGTGGGCACTCAATGGGCACCATGATGAGCACCCAATGGTCACCTCTGAGCCCCCATGGTGGCACCCAATGGGCACCCAACAGCCACCATGGTGGGCACTCAATGGGCACCATGATGAGCACCCAATGGGCACCCCCTGGCCCCCATGGTGGGCACTCAATGACCACCATGATGAGCACCCAATGGGCACCCCCGAGCCCCCATGGTGGGCACTCAATGACCACCATGATGAGCACCCAGTGGCCACCCAATGACCCCCATGGTGGGCACTCAATGACCACCATGATGAGCACCCAATGACCCCCATGGTGGCACCCAGTGGCCACCCAACAGCCACCAGGGTGGGCACTCAATGGCCGCCATGATGAGCACCCAATGGCCACCCAATGGCCCCCATGGTGGGCACCCAATGACCACCCCATGAGCACGCAGTGGGCACCCCCTGGCCCCCATGGTGGGCACTCAATGACCAGCCCATGAGCACCCAATGGGCACCCCCTGGCCCCCATGGTGGGCACTCAATGACCAGCCCATGAGCACCCAATGGGCACCCCCTGGCCCCCATGGTGGGCACTCAATGACCACCCCATGAGCACCCAGTGGCTGCCATGATGAGCACCCAATGGCCACCCAATGACCCTCATGGTGGGCACTCAATGACCACCCCATGAGCACCCAATGGCCCCCCTGGTGGGCACTCAATGGCCACCCCATGAGCACCCAGTGAGCACCCAATGGCCCCCATGGTGGGCACCCAATGGCCACCCCATGAGCACCCAATGACCCCCATGGTGGGCACTCAATGGGCACCCCCGAGCCCCCATGGTGGGCACTCAATGGCCACCATGATGAGCACCCCCTGGCCCCCATGGTGGGCACCCAATGACCACCCCATGACCACCCAATGGCCACCCAATGGCCGCCATGATGAGCACTCAATGGCCACCCCATGAGCACCCCCTGGCCCCCATGGTGGGCACTCAATGACCACCCCATGAGCACGCAGTGGGCACCCCCTGGCCCCCGGTGCCCGCGGTGCCCCCTGGCACACTCACAGCTGGTGGAGGGGCAGAACTCGCCCTTGTGCTGCCCGCTGACGTGGACGCGGCAGCAGCGCACCGTGGGGTTCAGCCAGTCCAGGAAATCGTCCAGCCACGAGGTGGCCGGGATGGCCAGGTACGACCTGCGGAGGGCACACGGCAGGGAGGGGCTGGCAGGGCCGGGCGCTGCCCGCCGCGCTCGGGGGTGCCCGCGGCTCGGGTGGGCACTCACACGTTGGGGTAGCGCGTGGCCAGCTGGATGCTCTGCGTCAGCGAGTTGGCATCGCAGCCCGAGCTGGAGCAGATGGCGTTGGTGCCGTTCTCCGAGGAGAAGTTGTACCCGCCCGTGGTGACGAAGTAGGTGGGCACGCCCACGGCCAGGTACCGGTTCATGGCCGAGTAGTACTCGAGCAGGTACGAGTCCTGGGCACGGCTGGCATCAGAGGGGGCACCCCAGGGGCGCCCCAGAGGGCACAGAGGGGGCTCAAAGGGGCACAGGGGCCCCAAAGGGACACTGAGGGGCAGAGAGGGGTCCCGGTCTCCCCCATGCCACCCCTGTGCCCACCTCGGGCAGTGCCAGCTCCTGGTCCAGCCCCACGGACACGTGGAAGAGCAGGAAGAGCCCGGAGCAGGCCAGGAACAGGAACAGCAGCACCTGGGGGGGGGCTCTGCTCAGGGACCCGGGCACCAACACCCCAGAGACCCCCGGGCACCCCAAAACCCCCCAGAGACCCCCGGGCACCAGCACCCCCAGAGACCCCCCTGGCACCCCAAACCCCCCAGAGACCCCCCTGGCACCAACACCCCCAGAGACCCCCTGGCACCCCAAACCCCCCCAGAGACCCCCCGGGCACCAACACCCCCAGAGACCCCCCGGGCACCAAAACCCCCCACGGCCCCCCCCTGTGCCACCCCAAAACCTCAGAGAGCCCCCAGACCCCCCAAACCCCTGACAGAACTCTGGTGCCACCCCAAAACACCAAATCCCTCAGGTCTCCCCAATGCCCCCCGTGCCCCCCGTGCCCCCCAATGCCCCTCTTGTTCCCATGCCCCTCATGCCCCCCATGTCCCCCAATGTCTCTCAATGCCCCCCGTGCCCCCAATGCCTCCCCCTGCTCCCATGCCCCCCGTGCCCCCCGTGTTCCCAATTCCCCCCATGCCCCCAGTGCCCCCCATGCCCCCCGTGCCCTCAATTCCCTCAATGCCCCCCGTGCCCCCCATGCCCCCAATTCCCCCCAATTCCCCCCATGCCCTCAATTCCCCCCGTGCCCCCCATGCCCCCCGTGCCCCCCGTGCCCCCGTGCCCCCGTGCCCTCACCACGGCGGGTCTCACGAGGGGGTGCAGCAGCACGGGGGTGTAGCAGCGCTCCAGGAAGGGGCGCAGCAGCCCCCGGCCCGCCCCGGCCGTGCCCCCCTTGCCCGTCCCGCAGCAGCAGCAGAGATCGAAGCGCCCGGCCTGGGTTGGCACGGGGAGGTTGGCACGGCAGGGTTGGCACGGCAGGGTTGGCACGGCTCCTCCACAGCCCCCCCCCCGTGCCCTGTGGGTGTGCCCTGCCCAGCCTGGGCACTGCATGGGGACCCTCACCCACCCTGGGCATCCTTACACCCACCCTGGGCATCCTTACACCCACCCCGGGGGCTTCGTGGGCACCCTGTGCCCACCCTAGGGACATTCTCACCCACCCTGGGGATCCTCACACCCGCCTCGGGATCCCCCTGCCCACCCCGTGCCCACCCCGGGGTCTCCACGCCCACCCTGGGCACTTCTCACCCGCTGTAGGGACCCTCTCACCCACCCTGGGGTCCCCGTGCCCACCCTGTGCCCACCCCTCGCACCCGGCCCGTGCCCCTTTGCCCCGGTGCCACCTCCTGTCGCCGCCTGTCGAGTGCCACCAGTGCCACGAATCCGGACATCTGCAGCACGAAGTCCAGCGCGATGGCGAGCGCGGCCGTCAGGGCGAACGTGCGCACGGCGGGCATGGACGAGAGGGCACCTGCGTGCCCGGGCACCCCCCGGGTCACCGGCACGTCCCTGGCACCTCCCGGGTCCCCCTTGGCGTCACCAGGACCCCGTGCCAGCCGCCCAGACCGCACCACACCCCCCGGCCTGTGCCCCTTGTCCCCCGTGTCCCTGTGCCCACCCTGTGCTCCCTGTGCCCACCCCCGTGCCCCCCATGTCACCCCCGTGCCCCCCACCTCCCCGTGCCACCTCCATCCCCAGTGCCCCCCGTTCCCTCAGTGTCCCTGTATCCCCGGTGCCCTCTGTGCCCCCCATGTCCCTGTGCCCACCCTGTGCCCCCCATTCCCTGTGCCCCCCATTCCCTGTACCCCCTGCATGCCCCGTATCCCTGTGCCCACCCTGTGCCCCCCATTCCCTGTGCCCCCCATTCCCTGTGCCCCCCCATTCCCTGTACCCCCTGCATGCCCCGTATCCCCGTGCCCACCCTGTGCCCCCCATGTCCCCGTGCCCCCCATTCCCTGTGCCCCCCATATCCCTGTGCCCACCCTGTGCCCCCCATTCCCTGTGCCCCCCATGTCCCTGTACCCCCCATTCCCTGTGCCCCCCATGTCCCTGTGCCCACCCTGTGCCCCCCATGTCCCCGTGCCCCCTTTGCCCCCGCGGTGCCCGCGGTGCCCCCCTGCTCACCGAACAGGAAGCAGATGGTCTCGGAGAGGCTGCAGAGCAGCATGCTCGGTGCCACCTGTGCCAGCACCCGCCCCAGGTGCTGCTCCCGCGTCTCGCCCGGCTCCCGATGCGACTGCTGCTGCCACGGGGGGGTCAGGGGCACCCGGGGGCACCCGGGGCACCCCCAGACCCAGGGAATGCCCAGGGGGCACCCCCAGACCCAGGGAACGCCCGGGGGCACCTCCAGATGCCAAATTCCCCCATGCCCACAAATGCCAGCCTTGCCCCATGGGGATGCCTGTCCTGAAATGTGCCCCCACCCCTGATGCCACCCGGTGCCCTCCAGCCCCCCGGTGCCCCCATCCCCAATGACACCCCCATTGCCCGGTTCCCCCCGTGCCCCCCAATGCCCCCGATGCCCCCCGGTGCCCCCGTGCCCACCTGCAGCTCCTGCACGAAGATGAAGATGTTGTCGGCGCCCACGGCCAGCACGAGGAAGGGCACGACCTCGATGATGATGAGGGACGAGGGCAGCCCCAGCAGTGCCAGCAGCCCCATGGCGGCCAGCACGGCGCCCAGCACCACCACGATGCCCCCGAGCGCCAGCGTCACCTTGGACTCCACCTGCGGGCACCCCCGGGTGGGCACCACCGTCAGAAACCCGGGATTGGCACCGCCGGGTGGGCACCGCCGTCAGAAACCCCGGATCGGCACCCCCGGAACCCCTGGATTGGCACCCCCGGATCGGCATCCCTGGCTCAGCACCCCCGGGTGGGCACCGCCGTCAGAAACCCGGGATTGGCACCGCCGGGTGGGCACCACGGGTCGGCACCCCCAAACCTCCCGGACTGGCACCCCTGGATTGGCACCCCCGAACCCCTCGAATGCCCCCGAACCGACACCCCCGGGGCTCCCCGGTGCCACCTCCGCACCCCCAGGGCTCAGCGGGTCCTGGTGCCACCCCAGAGCCCCCAAACCGGCCCTTTCCAGGTCCCCGTGCCACCCCCGGTGCCCCCAAACCGGCCCTTTCCAGGTCCCTGTGCCACCCCCGGTGCCCCTCATCTCACCAGGTCCCCGTGCCACCCCAGAGCCCCCAAACCGGCCCTTTCCAGGTCCCTGTGCCAGCCCAGAGCCCCCCAAACCGACCCTTTCCAGGTCCCTGTGCCACTCCCTGTGCCCCTCGTCTCACCAGGTCCCTGTGCCCCTCCCGGTGCCCTCCCGGTGCCCTGGCGGTGCCCGCCGCTCACCAGGAGCCTCCTCCAGGCCGTGTACTCGCCCAGGGCCAGCGCGATGTAGGCGAACACCAGCAGGTAACTGACGGCGAACACCGGGATGTCCTCCCCGCTCGTGCGGTTGATCTCGTCCTCCAGAGAGCGCTGGGGGCGCGGCGACGGTGAGGGGACACCGGGGACAGTGAGGGGACACCGGGGACAGTGAGGGGACACCGGGGACACCGGGGACAGTGAGGGGACACCGGGGACAGTGAGGGGACACCGGGGACACCGGGCACGGCGACAGTGAGGGGACACCGGGACACCGGGGACACCGGGGACAGTGAGGGGACACCGGGGACACCGGGACACCGGGGACAGTGAGGGGACACCGGGGACAGTGAGGGGACACCGGGACACCGGGGACGGCGACAGTGAGGGGACACCGGGACACCGGGGACAGTGAGGGGACACCGGGACACCGGGGACAGTGAGGGGACACCGGGGACAGTGAGGGGACACCGGGACACCGGGGACAGTGAGGGGACACCGGGGACAGTGAGGGGACACCGGGACACCGGGGACACCGGGACACCGGGGACAGTGAGGGGACACCGGGGACACCGGGGACACCGGGACACCGGGGCACCGGGGACGGCGACAGTGAGGGGACACCGGGACACCGGGACACCGGGGACAGTGAGGGGACACCGGGACACCGGGACACCGGGGACGGCGACGGTGAGGGGACACCGGGGCACCGGAGACACCGGGGACAGTGAGGGGACACCGGGGACACCGGGGACACCGACAGTGAGGGGACACCGGGGACACCGAGGGCACCGGGGACACCGGGACACCGGGGACACCGACAGTGAGGGGACACCGGGGACACCGGGGACGGCGACAGTGAGGGGACACCGGGGACACCGGGGCACCGGGCACGGCGACAGTGAGGGGACACCGGGGCACCGACAGTGAGGGGACACCGGGGACGGCGACAGTGAGGGGACACCGGGGACACCGGGACACCGCGGGGCACAGCGGGGCACGGGGGCACAGAGGCGGGACAGGGGCAGGGAGGGCACCGCGGGCACCAGGGGGACACGAGGAGCACAAAGGGCACTGGCGACACAGAGGAGGGACAGAGACATAGGGGGCACGGGGGGCACGGGGGACACCGAGGGCATCGAGGGCACCGGGGACACCAAGGGGGGACAGGGACACTGCGGGAACCTGGGGCGTGGGGACACTGAGGACACTGGGGACACAGAAGGGGCACAGGGACACTGAGGACACGGAGGGGACATAGAGCGGGACAGGGACGTGGGGGGCACTGCGGGCACCAGGGGCATGGAGGGGACACGGAGTTCACTGAGGCCAATACGGACAGGGTGACACGGGTGACACCAGGGACACCGGGGACACGGAAGGGACATGGGGACACGGAGGTGGCGTAAGGGACACAGTGACACGGGTGACACCAGGGACACGGAGGGCACAGGGACATGGAGGGGACACAACAGCCACACAGGGACACAGAGGGGACACGGAGGGGACATGGAGGGGACACAGCGGTCACACGGGGACACAGAGGGACATGGGGGGGACGTGGAGGCGACACGGCGGTCACACAGGGGACGCAGAGGGATACGGAGAGGACATGGAGGGGACACAGAGGGGACAAACAGGGACACAGAGGGGACACGCAGGGGACAAGGAGGGGACTTGGGGCTCACACAGGGACACGGAGGGGACACGGCGGTCACACAGGGACACAGAGGGGACACGCAGGGGACACGGAGGGGACACTCAGGGGACACGGCGGTCACACAGGGACACGCAGGGGACACGGAGGGGACACAGGGACAGGCAGGGGACATGGCGGTCACACAGGGACACAGAGGGGACACGCAGGGGACACGGAGGGGACACGGAGGGGACACGGCGGTCACACACAAGCACAGGCAGGGGACACGGAGGTCACACACAGGGACACGCAGGGGACACAGAGGGGACACGGAGGGGACACGCAGGGACACGGCGGTCACACAGGGACACAGAGGGGACACGCAGGGACACGGCGGTCACACAGGGACACGGAGGGGACACAGAGGGGACACGCAGGGGACACGGCGCCCACCTCGGCCATGAAGGTGACCGAGAGGTTGTGGCGGTGGCGCCGCTGGAAGTCGCGCACCACGCTCAGGAACTGCCGCTCCCAGCTCAGCGCCCACTCCAGGCGCGGGTCCCCCGCGGGGAAATTGTTCAGCGAGTAGGTGACAATGAGCGCCTCGGCCTCCGTGTACTCGGACTCTGCGGGGACACGGCGGTGACAGGGCGGTGACAGGGCGGTGACACCGCGGGGACACCCCCGGGACACCCCGGAGCCCCGTGCCGTACCGCGGTATCCGCCCAGCGCGATGTACGGGAACACCGGCCCGCCGTACTCGGCCATGCAGCTCAGCTCCAGCGCCGTGATGTCCTTGAAGGAGAGCGGGGAGCTGGCGGCGACAGGGCCGGGCCGTCAGCGGGGGCTGTGCCCGCCCGGCCCCGGCCCCGCTGCCACCGCGGGCACCCGGCTGGCATGGGGGATGCGTGGGTGGCACCCTGAACCCACGGCCTGGCACCCCGGATGGCATGGGGGATGCGTGTGTGGCACCCTGAACCCACGGCCTGGCACCCCAACAGTGATGCGGGACCCTGAACCCACGGCCTGGTGCCCCAACAGTGATGTGGGACACAGAGGTGGCACCCTGAACCCACGGCCTGGCACCCCGGCTGGTGTGGGACATGTGGGTGGCACCCTGAACCCACAGCCTGGCACCCTGGATGGCATGGGGGATGCGTGGGTGGCACCCTGAACCCACGGCCTGGCACCCCGGCTGGTGTGGGACATACGGGTGGCACCCTGAACCCACGGCCTGGCACCCTGGCTGGTGTGGGACATGCGGGTGGCACCCTGAACCCACGGCCTGGCACCCCAACAGTGATGCAGGACACAGAGGTGGCACCCTGAACCCACAGCCTGGCACCCCAACAGTGATGTGGGACATGTGGGTGGCACCCTGAACCCACAGCCTGGCACCCCGGCTGGTGTGGGACATGCGGGTGGCACCCTGAACCCACAGCCTGGCACCCCGGCTGGCATGGGGGATGCAGGTGACATTCTGAACCCATGGGCAGAGTGATGGGGACATGTGGGTGACAGCCCAACAGCGATGGGGCACAGCCAGGTGCCAGCCCAGAGACACAGTCTGGCACCCCAGAGTGATGGGGACGTGCAGGTGGCACCCCAAACCCACATGGGCATCACCCCAGCCCCATAGCTGGGCACCCCACGGTCACCGTGCCACACGGGGCACTCCACAGATGTCACCCCAGCCCCACACCTGGGCACCCCGCGGGCACCAAATCATGGACAGAGCCCCCTGGGCATCACCCATCACCCCACACGACCGGGCACCCCATAGTCCCCACGCCATGTCCAGCACCCACAGATGCCACCCCAGCCCCACAGCTGGGTACCATGCCACGTGCAGCACCCTTGGGGCACCCGAACCCCACACCTGGGCACCCCGCAGCGACCGTGCCCCGCCGTGCCCCCCGCCCGCGGCACCCACTTGACGCAGTAGATGAGGTGGTCGTGCCAGTCGACGGCGCCCTGCACTTTGCCATCCTGCTGCCAGCCGCGGAGCGCCAGGCGGCTGCGGTTGTTCTGGAAGTACTGCGTGACGCTGGACACGGCGCAGTCGCCCACGCCGGGCGCCGCGGGGTTCAGGGGGGCATAGCACACGTCCCGCAGGGTGACGTTCCTGCCCCGCGCCCACGCCGCGGTGCCCGCCAGCTCCTCCTGCAGCTCCAGCAGCGCCAGCAGCACGTCCTGGGCCAGCACCCCGCTGAAGTTCTTGGTGCCCAGCACCACCGAGTCGTAGGCCGTGGTGCCCGGGCGCCCGGGCGCCGTCACGATCACCTGGTTGGTGCGCAGGAAGGGCCCGAAGTGGCGGTCGTGGAACTCCTTCTCCTGCCTGGCACGGCTGCCCGGCGCCGACCAGAGCTGCACGGGGTCCGTGGTCAGCTGCAAGGTCGCCAGCCCGGCCGAGAGCCCCGCGGCCACGGCCACGGCCACGGCCAGCACGGCCAGCGGCCAGGTGGCCACCAGGGCGCCCCAGCGGCGGAACGCCCGCTCCAGGCCGCGCTGCCAGGCCTCGCCGAGCCGCCGCGAGCACCCGCGGGCACGCGGCTTCGGTGCCACCTCGGCCTGGCCCCGGCGGCACAGCACGGCCAGCAGGAAGGCCAGGGCCAGGCTGGCGAAGAGCAGCGCGCAGATGACCAGCACGCCGTCGGCGCGGCCGATGCGGAACGGCGGCGGAGGGTCGGCGGGGGGCACCGCGGGCGGGCACGCCCGGGGGCAGTCCTGGCACGAGCAGGGCTCCTGCTCGGCGTCGGGCGCTTGGTCGCAGCCCCAGACGGGCGCGTCCAGCGGGGCGATGCCCTGGCCGGGCTCGGAGCCGTTGGGCAGCAGCTGGAAGTCGATCTGCAGCGGTGCCAGCCCGTTGTTCTTGTCGCCCTGGAAGTCCAGCCAGCGCTGGGCCGTGCACAGCTGGGCACCGTAGCGCCCGCACATGGTGGCGATGGCATAACCGCCCGTGGCGGGCATCCGCACGTCGCGGCACGAGGCGAAGGCGGCCTCGGCGTAGCGGCTGCGGTAGAAGAGCTGGTACTCCAGCACTGCCAGGGTGCCAGGCTGTGCCACGCGGTCGGCCACGCGGGTGACGTTGGTGAACAGGCTCTGGTCGGGGCTGCAGATGTTGTGGCAGTAGAGGTTGGCGAAGTTGCGGGCGCAGGACGGGCACCGTGCCAGGACGGCGCCCGACAGCTCCACGCTGCGGCGCAGCGCGACCAGCTGGGCGTAGCTGCAGCAAACCCGCGCGGTGCCATTGTCGCCCGCTGCCAGCTCGGGGCACACCGCCCGCAGCAGGGCCAGCAGGGCACCCTGCGCCTCCCGCGCCGGCGTGTTGGACAGGCAGGGCACCTCGGAGGGCACCAGGGACGAGTTCACCTCGGGGTTGCGGCCGCACTCGCCGTAGAAGGCACAGATGCCAGCCTGGTGCACGGGGGTCAGCGACGGCGACGCCTGCGGGCACAGGGACGGGCACTGGCACCTCGAGGGGTTCCTGATGGGCACCGAGGAGGTGTCGCCACAGCTCCGGCGCCTTCGGTTCCGCCAAACCGTGCCCAGATGGCACCAGTGGGCACCACAGCATTGTATCCACGTTCTGCCACCTCCGGTTCCTCCAAATGTCACCCAGTGCCCACCACAGCATTGTACCCACATTCTGCCAGCCCAGTTCCTCCAAATGTCACCCGATGCCACCCAAAGGGCACCACAGCGGTGTCCCCATGGCTCTGCCACCTTTGGTTCCGCCAAACCGCACCCGGATGGCACCAGCGGGCATCGTGGCATTGTACCCACGTTCTGCCACCTCCAGGTCCTCCAAACGTCACCCAGTGCCCACCACAGCGGTGCCCCCTCCGTTCTGCCACCCCAGTCCCTCCAAATGTCACCCAATGCCACCCAAAGGGCACCACGGCGGTGTCCCCACGGCTCTGCCACCTTTGGTTCCTCCAACCACACCCAGATGGCACCTAAATGTCACCCGATGCCACCCAAAGGGCACCACAGCGGTGTCCCCTCCATTCTGTCACCCCACCCCTCCAAATGCCACCCAAGTGGCACCTGATGGGCACCGCAACATTGTCCCCACTCTGCCACTCTCAGCCCGTCCAAACGCCACCCAAATGCCACCCAAGGGGCACCTGATGGGCACCATGGAGGTGTCCCCCTGCTCTGCCACTCTCGGTCTCCCCAGTGCCACCCAGCTGTCACCGGGTGCCACCCGAGGGCACCACAAGGAGCGGCTGTGCCACTCCCAGCTCCTGCACATCAGTTCTGACTGGCATCCAAAGGGCACCACGGGGTGTCCCCACCCTGCCACCTCTGAACGCCACCCAGGTGTCACCCAGTGGGTGCCACAGCGGCGTCCCCAGCTCTGCCACCTCTCAATGTCACGCTATGGGCACCCAACGGGCACCCAATGGGCACCACAGCAGTGTCCCCTCCCAAATGCCACCAGGTGGGCACCACACCCGTGTGCCCCGAGCTCTGCCACCCCCAAACCTTCCAAACGCCACCCAAATGCCACCAGCGGGCACCGCACCCGCGTCCCCCCAGCTCTGCCACCCTCGGCCACCCAAATGCCACCAGGTGGGCACCACACCCGTGTGCCCTCAGCTCTGCCACCCCCAAACCTTCCAAATGCCACCAGGTGGGCACCGCACCCGCGTCCCCCCGGCTGTGCCACCCTCAGCCCCCCGAACGTCCCCGCTCCGGTGCCACCCCCGGTGCCCGCCCCGTGCCCTCCCGGTGCCACCCGCGGCGCCGCCGTCCCTACCAGCGCCAGGAGCGCGGCCAGGAGGGCGCCGGGCAGTGCCAGGCAGGCGGCCATGACGGGCTGGCAGCGCTGCCCCCCGGTGCCAGGCGCGCCTTTAAGGGCGGGCAGGGCAGCGCTGGCCTGATGGCAGCGGGGCCAATCAGCCCCGGGCGGATCGATCATTAACCCGATCGATCGATCGGTCCGGGCGGGCACGGCGGGCACGGGGCGGGCACGGGGCGGGCACGGGGCGGGCACCGCCACGGGGGAAACCGGGAGCTCGGGGTGGCACCGATGGGCATCAAAATGAGGAGAAAACGGGCATTTGGGAGCTCGGGGTGGCACCGATGGGCACCGGAACGGGGATCTGGGAGCTCGGGGTGGCATCAAAATGGGGAGAAAACGGGCATTTGGGAGCTCGGGGTGGCACCGAAACGGGGCTTTAGAGCTCGGGGTGGCACCGATGGGCACCGAAACGGGGCTTTGGGAACTCGGGGTGGCATCAAAATGAGGAGAAACCGGGCATTTGGGAGCTCGGGGTGGCACCGATGGGCATCAAAATGAGGAGGAAACGGGGCTTTAGAGCTCGGGGTGGCATCAATGGGCACCGAAATGGGGAGAAAACGGGGCTTTGGGAGCTCGGGGTGGCACCGATGGGCACCGGAACGGGGATCTGGGAGCTCGGGGTGGCATCAAAATGAGGAGAGAACGGGGGAGTTCGGGGTGGCACCAATGGGCACCGGAATGGGGATAAAAACGGGCATTTGGGAGTACAGGGGGGCAGTGCCAGCAGGGCACTGAAATGGGGACGAACCAGGAATGGATGAGTTCAGGCTGGCACCAGGGCTGGCACCAGGGGCCACCCACGGGCACCAAACGGGGAATTGGGCAGTTCAGGGTGGCATCGGGGGCACCCACGGGCACCAAATGGGGAATTGGGCAGTTCAGGGTGGCATCGGGGGCACCCACGGGCACCAAATGGGGAATTGGGCAGTTCAGGGTGGCATCGGGGGCACCCACGGGCGCAGATTTGGGGACAAACGCAGGAATTGGGGAGCACGGCTGGCACAGGGTGGCAGCAGGACGTCACCCGCGGGCACCTGTGACAGTGGCAGTGCCACATCCTGGGGGTGACGCCCCGCTGTGCTGTGCCAGGGCCATCCTGGTGCCATCCCAGCGGTGCCAAAGCCATCCTGGCGCCATCCTGGGGGTGCCAGGGCCGCCACGGTGCCCTCTGTCCCAGTGACATCCCGGCAGTGCCAGTGCCACGCCTTGTATGACAGTGCCAACCTGATAGGGACAGTGCCATCCTGATAGGGACAGTGCCATCCCGGCGCCATGCCCATGTGACAGCACCGTGCCATCCCCGTGCGCCAGTGCCATCCTGATAAGGACAGTGCTGTGCCATCCCCGTGTGACAGTGCCATGCCAGTGTGACAGTGCCATCCCAGGGTGACAGTGCCATCCTGATAGTGACAGTGCTGTGCCATGCCAGTGTGACAGTGCCACCCCAGTGTGACAGTGCCATCCCCGTGTGACAGTGCCATGCCAGTGTGACAGTGCCATCCCCGTGTGCCAGTGCCATCCCAGTGTGGCAGTGCCATGCCAGTGTGGCAGTGCCATGCCAGGGTGACAGTGCTGTGCCATCCCCGTGTGACAGTGCCATCCCCGTGTGCCAGTGCCATCCCAGTGTGGCAGTGCCATCCCAGTGTGACAGTGCTGTGCCACCCCAGTGTGCCAGTGCCACCCGGTGCCCTCTGTACCCCCCGGGTTCAGGCCCTTGGACCCCGCTCGGTGCCACCCCTGTCCCCGATGTCACCAGGGCGGGGCAGTGCCACACCCACCCCGGTGCCACCCCCGAGCCCGTGCCAGGTCCCTGCAGTGTCCCCAGAGGTGCCAGCCCCCCAGTGCCATCGGTGCCATCCCCCCAGTGCCATCGGTGCCACCCCTGGGTGCCCCTGTGCCGCTGTTCACGGCCCCGGTGGCCTTGGGGACGATAAGGGGGCACAGAGATAAGGGGGCACAGAGATAACGGGGGCACAGAGATAAGGGGGGCACAGATAACGGGGACACTGCCCTGGCACCTTTGCCCACAGCAGCGTCCCTGTCACCCGCCTGGCACCGCGCCCAGGGACACCGGGGGACACCGGAGCGGCTCCTTGGCACCTTTATTTGTCACCACCCCCCGTGGTGCCCTCAGGGTGGCACAGGGGGCGACAGGTGGGTCCGCAGGCTGGCACACAGGAGGGGTGCCCGTGGTGACCCCGGGGTGTGCCCAGAGCGTGACACAGGGGGTGTCCCCAGGTAGCCACAGGTGTGCCAGGTTCGGGAGGTGCCCAGAGGCTGCCCCTGGGGGTGCCAGGCTCTCAGGGGGTGCCCAGGGTGTGCCCAGGGGGTGCCAGGCTCTCAGGGTGTGCCAGGCTCAGGGTGTGCCAGGCTCAGGCGGTGCCCGGGGGGTGCCCAGGGGGTGCCAGGCTCTCAGGGTGTGCCAGGCTCAGGGTGTGCCAGGCTCAGGCGGTGCCCGTTGCCCCCCGTCCGTTCCCTCGCCGGGTGAATCTGAAGCTCTGCAGGGGATTCGCGGAGCCGCGGGGCTGGGGAGAGACGGGGGGTGAGGGGGGATTTAGGAGGGATTTGGGGGGATTGAGGGAGGATTTGGGGGGATTTGGGGGATTTAGGGGGGATTTAGGGGGGATTTGAGGGAGTTTGGGGGATTTAGGGGGGATTTGGGGGGGATTTAGGAAATTTAGGGGGGATTTGGGGGATTTGGGGGGCATTGAGGGGGGGTTTGGGGATAGAGGGGGGATTTGGGGGGGATTTGGGGGGATTTAGGAAATTTAGGGGGGATTTGGGGGGGATTTAGGGGGGATCTAAGGGGGATTTGGGGGATTTAAGGGGGATTTGGGGGGTTTGGGGGATTTAGGGGAGATTTGGGGGGGATTTGGGGGATTTGGGGAGGATTTGGGGGGGATTTGGGGGATTTAGGGGGGGATGGGGGGGTTTGAGGGGGAATTTGGGGGGATTTAGGGAGGAATTGGGGGGGATTTAGGGGGGATTTAGGGGTTCATGGAAGGATTTGGGGGAGATTTGGGGGAGTTTGGGGGATTTAGGGGAGATTTGGGAATTTGGGGGGGATTTGGGGGATTTGGGGGGGATTTAGGGGGGTTTGGGAGGGATTTTGGGGTGATTTGGGGGATTTGGGGGGTTTGGGGGGCATTGAGGGGGGGTTTGGGGATAGAGGGGGGAATTGGGGGGGATTTGGGGGGGATTTAGGAAATTTAGGGGGGGTTTTGGGGGTGATTTGGGGTCCAGGGGGGTTTTGGGAAGGATTTGGGAGAGTTTGAGGAGGATTTGGGGGAGGTTTTAGGGGGGATTTGGGGGGAAATTGCAAGGGGGGGGGGAATTTGGGGCTTCTGGGGGGATTTTGGGGTTCAGGGGCTTTGGGGGATTTGGGGAGAATTTGGGGGATTTTGGGGGGGAATTTGGGAAGGAATTTTGGGGATTTTGGAGGAATTTTGGGGGTGGAATTTGGGGGGATTTTGGGAGGGATTTTGGGGATTTTAGTGGGGGGAATTTGGGGGATTTTTGGGAGGGAATTTGGGGGGGAGTTTGGGGAAATTTCAGGGATTTTGGGGATTCTGGTCGGGGGGAATTTGGGGATTTTGGGGAGGGATTTGGGAGATTTTGGGGGATTTTGGTCGGGGGGAATTTTGGGAGGGCATTTGGGGCATTTGGGGGGGGAATTTAGGGGGAAATTAGGGGAAATTTCAGGGATTTTGGGGAGGGGATTTGGGGGATTTTGGGGGGGAATTTGGGGAGGGAATCTGCGGGATTTTGGAGGAATTTTGGGGGCGGAATTTGGGGGGATTTTGGGAGGGAATTTGGGGGATTTTGGGGGGGGGGAATTTAGGGGGGAATTTGGGGAAATTTCAGGGATTTTGGGGGGGGATTTTGGGGATTTTGGTCGAGGGGAATTTGGGGGATTTTGGAGGAATTTTGGGGGCAGATTTTGGGAGGGAATTTGGGGGATTTCGGGGATTTTAGTGGGGGGAATTTGGGGGACTTTTGGGAGGGAATTTGGGGAAATTTCAGGGATTTTGGGGTGGGGATTTTGGGGGATTTTGGTCGGGGGGAATTTGGGAGGGAATTTGGGGATTTTGGGGGTGGGGATTTGGGAGATTTGGGGGGGAATTTGGGGAGGGAATCTGGAGGACTTTGGGAGGGAATTTGGGGGATTTTGTAGGAATTTTGGGGGTGGAATTTGGGAAGGAATTTGGGGGATTTTGGAGGAATTTTGGGGGTGGAATTTGGGGGGATTTTGGGAGGGATTTTGGGGGATTTTGGGGATTTTAGTGGGGGGAATTTGGGGAAATTTCAGGGATTTTGGGGGGGATTTTGGGGGATTTCGGTCGGGGGGAATTTGGGGAGGGGATTTGGGGGATTTTGAGGATGGAATTTGGGAGATTTTGGGGGTGGGGATTTGGGAGATTTTGGGGAGGGATTTGGGAGATTTTGGGGGATTTTGTAGGAATTTTGGGGAGGGAATTTGGGGGATTTTGTAGGAATTTTGGGGAGGGAATTTGGGGTCCCTCACCTTCTTCCCCCCTCGCCGGGCCCCGGCCCCTCGGGGACATTTCCTCTTTTTGGGGTTGGGGTCGGCGATGCCGCGGAGACTGGGGGGCACTGGGGGGCACCAAGGGGGTCAGTGCACCCCAAAACCACCCCTCAATCCCAGCCACCCCAATTCCTACCCCAAAACCACCCCCAAACCCCAATTTCCCCAATTTTTCCCTTTTTCTTCCACAAATTTTCACATTTCCCCCCCATTTTTCCCAATTTCCCTCTTTTTTGCCCCATTTTTGAGCACCCAGGTGGGGCTGAAGCTGCTCCCAGTTCCCCATTTTTACCCCAAAATTTCAATTTTTAACCCATTTTTCCCCCAAATTTCCATATTTTCCCAATTTCCCCCTTTTTTTTGCCCCATTTTGGTACCCAGTGGGCACGTGGGGCTGACCCCATTCCCAGTACCCACTTCTCCATTTCCCATTTTTTCCCCCAAAATTTCAATTTTTTTCCCCATTTTTCGCCAAATTTCATTTTTTTCCCCATTTCCACCCCGTTTTTTCCCCAAATTTCAATTTTTTTTCCCAATTTCCCCCTTTTTTGCCCCATTTTTGGGTACCCAGGTACTCGGGCACACATCCCATGTGGGGCTGACCCCATTCCCAGTCCCCCATTTCCCATTTTTTCCCCCAAAATTTCAATCTTTTAACCCATTTTTTCCCAAAATTTCAAATTTTCCCCCATTTTTTCCCAATTCCCCCTTTTTTGCCCCATTTTGGTACCCAGGTATTCGGGCACACATCCCATGTGGGGCTGACCCCATTCCCAGTCCCCCATTTCCCATTTTTTCCCCCAAAATTTCAATCTTTTAACCCATTTTTTCCCCAAATTTCAAATTTTCCCCCGTTTTTTCCCAACATTTCAAAATTTCCCCCATTTTTTCCCAATTTCCCCCTTTTTTGCCCCATTTTGGTACCCAGGTACTCAGGCACGTGGCCCACGTGGGGCTGATCCCATTCCCAGTTCCCCATTTTTCTCCCAAAATTTCACATTTTTCCCCATTTTTGCCCCGTTTTTCCCTCAAATTTCAATTTTTTTCCCATTTTTCCCCATTTTTTCCCAATTTCCCCCTTTTCTGCCCCATTTTTGGGTACCCAGGTACTCAGGCACGTGGCCCACGTGGGGCTGACCCCATTCCCAGTTCCCCATTTCCCATTCTTTCCCCCAAAATTTCAATTTTTTAACCCATTTTATCCGAAAATTTCGCAATTTTCCCCCATTTTTTCCCAACATTTCAAAATTTCCCCCATTTTTTCCCAATTTCCCCCTTTTCTGCCCCATTTTTGGGTACCCAGGTACTCAGGCACATGGCCCACGTGGGGCTGATCCCATTCCCAGTTCCCCATTTCTCTCCCAAAATTCCACATTTTTTCCCCATTTTTGCCCCGTTTTTCCCTCAAATTTCAATTTTTTTTCCCATTTTTTCCCAATTTCCCCCTTTTCTGCCCCATTTTTGGGTACCCAGGTACTCAGGCACGTGGCCCACATGGGGCTGATCCCATTCCCAGTTCCCCATTTCTCTCCCAAAATTTCACATTTTTTCCCCATTTTTGCCTCGTTTTTTCCCCAAATTTCAATATTTTTCCCCATTTTTTCCCCATTTTTCCCTCAAATTTCAATATTTTTCCCCATTTTCCCCCCTTTTTTCCCAATTTCCCCCTTTTTTGCCCCATTTTGGTACCCAGGTAGTCGGGCACGTGGCCCATGTGTGGCTGCACGTTGGCCGGGTGCAGGGGCCGGTCGTGCCTCAGCGCCTGCAGGTCCCGGGGATTGTCCTCAAAATACACCTGGAATTCATTAATTAACCATTAATTAACCCTTAATTAGCCCTTCATTCATCCTTAATCAAGAATTAATCAATAATTTGTCCATTGCAGCAGGGAAATTCCTCCCCCAGAGGAGTTAAAATGGCAAAAATCAGGTTAAAATGGAGGGGTTGGGGAGGAAATTCCAAAAAGATTTGGGGTTTTTAGCCCCATTTTGGGGTTTTTAATCCAAATTTTAGGGCTTTTAATCCCAATTTTGGGGGTTTTACACCAATTTTGGGGTTTTTATCCAAATTTTGGTGTTTTTTAATCCAAATGCTGGGGGTTTTATTCACATTTTGTGTATTTTTTTATCCCAATTTTAGGGAGTTTTTTCACCTCAATTTTGGGGTTTTTTTAATCCCAATTTTGGGGAGTTTTTTATCCCAATTTTGGGTATTTTTAATCCCATTTTTTAAAGCATCCATCTTGATTTTTGTGGGGTTTTTTATCCCCATTGCAGAGGTTTTAACCCCATTTGGGGGCTTTTATCCCCATTTTAGGGATGTTTATCCAATTTTGGCTATTTTTACATCCCCATTTCGGGTGCTTTTAATCCTATTTTTTTTCAAGCTTCCATTTTCATTTTTGTGGGTTTTTAATCCCCATTTAGGAGGTTTTTATCCCCATTTTAGGGTTTGTTTTTTTTTTTTTTTGAGTCTCAATTTTATCTCAATTTTGGGGGTTTTTTTAATCCAATTTTTGCTTTTTTTGGTTTTTTTTTTACCCAAATTTTGGGGGTTTTATCTCAATTTTGGGTTTTTTTTATTTTTGGGGGGTTTTTTACCCAATTTTTGGGGTTTTCACCCCAGTTTTGGGGTCTTACCTTGAGCTTCTCGGAGTTGAGCAGCTCCTGGCGCAGCTCCCGCAGCCGCGCCTCGCGTATGGCCTGCTTGGTGACAGCGCGCATGGCGTCCTGGGGACATCAATGGGACATTGGGGACATTAATGACATCACTGGGGACAGGCCTGCTTGGTGACAGCGCGCATGGCGTGCTGGGGACATCAATGGGACATTGGGGACATTAATGACATCACTGGGGACAGGCCTGCTTGGTGACAGCGCGCATGGCGTCCTGGGGACATTGGGGACATTAATGGGACATTGGGGACATCAATGACATCATTGGGGACAGGAGGGACAGGCCTGCTTGGTGACAGCGCGCATGGCATCCTGGGGACATCAATGGGACATTGGGGACATTGGGGACATTAATGACATCATTGGGACATTGGGGACATCAATGGGACATTGGGGACATTGGGGACATTAATGACATCATTGGGACATTGGGGACATCAATGGGACATTGGGGACATTAATGACATCACTGGGGACAGGCCTGCTTGGTGACAGCGCGCATGGCGTCCTGGGGACATTGGGGACATCAATAGGACATTGGGGACATCAATGACATCACTGGGGACATTAATGACATCATTGGGGACATTGGGGACATTAATGACATCATTGGGGACATTAACGGGACACTGGGGACAGGCCTGTCCCCTCAGTGTCCCCCTGGTGTCCCCTCAGTGTCCCCAGTGTCCCCTCGGTGTCCCCTCACCCTGCAGCGGTAGCGCAGCGTCTCGATCTCCTCCATGCGGAACTCGTAGGGCTGCAGCATGGACTGCCCGTTCTCTGCGGGGACACGGGGCCACCTCAGTGTCACCTCAGCGTCACCTCAGCGTCACCTCAGCGTCGCCTCAGTGTCACCTCAGTGTCACCTCAGCGTCACCTCAGCGTCACCTCAGCGTCGCCTCAGTGTCCCCAGACCCCCTCAGTGTCACCTCAGTGTCCCCAGACCCCCTCAGTGTCCCCAGTGTCACCTGCTGCCAGCGTGTCCTCGATGCGCCGCAGCCCCTCCAGCTCGTCGGGCAGTGCCAGCGTCAGCGCCGTGCCAGGGCTGTCCCCACGCGCCGTCCTGGGGACAGGGACACCGTGGGGACACCGTGGGGACAGGGACAGGACACAGGGACCATGGGGACAGGGACACCGGGGACACCCTGGGGGCACCCATGGGGACAGGGACACTGGGAGCTGTGGAGACAGGGACACGGTGGGGACACCATGGGGACAGGGACAGGACACAGGGACCACGGGGACAGGGACACCGTGGGGACACCGTGGGGACACCGTGGGGACAGGGACAGGACACAGGGACCATGGGGACAGGGACACCGTGGGGACACCGTGGGGACACCGTGGGGACAGGGACAGGACTCAGGGACCATGGGGACAGGGACACTGGGAGCTGTGGAGACAGGGACATGGTGGGGACAGGACACAGGGACGACAGGGACACCGTGGGGACACGGTGGGGACAGGGACAGGACACAGGGACCATGGGGACAGGGACACCGGGGACACCCTGGGGGCACCCATGGGGACAGGGACACGGTGAGGACAGGGACAGCGTGGGGACAGGGACAGCAGGGACCACGGGGACACCCTGGGGACACCACGGTGACTCTGGTGGCCCCGTGGTGGTGGCCCTGTGCCACACCTGCCCACGCGGTGGATGTAGGTCTCCACAGAGCTGGGGACGTCGAAGTTGATGACGGCGGCGACGTTGTGGAAATCGATGCCACGAGAGACCCCGAACTCGGGGTCCTGGGGACACTGCGCCTGCTTGTCACCCTGCTTGTCACCCTGCTTGTCACCCTGCTTGCCACCTTTCCTGGGGGGACACGGGGACAGTCAGGGACAGGGGGACACCGCGGGGACTGTCCCTTCCTGTCACCCTTCCTCCCCACACAATGGGGTCAGGGACACGGGTCCCAGTCTCCAGTCCCACCCACTGTCCCTGCTGTCCCCAGTGCCATCCCCAGTGTCCCCAAGATGTCCCCAGTCTGACCTGGCTGTCCCCAGAGTCCCCAGCGTCCCTGCTGTCCCCAGGCTGACCTGGCCATGTCCTGGCTGTCCCCAATCTGACCTGGCTGTCCCCAGTGCCACCCCACTGTCCCCAATGTCCCCACAGCCACCCCAATGTCCCCAATCTGACCTGGCTGTCCCCAGTGCCACCCTGCTGTCCCCAATGTCCCCACAGCCACCCCACTGTCCCCAATCTGACCTGGCTGTCCCCAGTGCCACCCTGCTGTCCCCAATGTCCCCAGTGCCACCCTACTGTCCCCAATGTCCCCAGTGTGACCTGGCCGTGCCCGCCCTGCACAGGCAGTGCCGGGGGGGCTCTGGCTGTCCCCAGTGCCACCCCAGTGTCCCCAATGTCCCCAGTCTGACCTGGCCATGCCCGCCCTGCGCGGGCAGTGCCAGGGGGGCTCTGGCTGTCCCCATTGCCACCCCAATGTCCCCAATGTCCCCAGTCTGACCTGGCCGTGCCCGCCCTGCGCGGGCAGTGCCAGGGGGGGTCTGGCTGTCCCCAGTGCCACCCCAATGTCCCCAATGTCCCCAGTCTGACCTGGCCGTGCCCACCCTGCACAGGCAGTGCCGGGGGGGCTCTGGCTGTCCCCAGTGCCACCCCAATGTCCCCAGTCTGACCTGGCCGTGCCCGCCCTGCGCAGGCGGTGCCGGGGGGCTCTGGCTGTCCCCAGTGCCACCCCAGTGTCCCCAGTGTCCCCAGTCTGACCTGGCCGTGCCCGCCCTGCGCGGGCGGTGCCGGGGTGGCTCTGGCTGTCCCCAGTGCCACCCCAGTGTCCCCAGTCTGACCTGGCCATGCCCACCCTGCGCGGGCGGTGCCGGGGCGGCTCCGCCGGCCCCTCCTCGTCGGTGGCCACGATGTAATCGTAGAGACCCCGGTTGAACTGGGCAATGACGTGGCACCTGTGGGACAGGGACAGGGACATCATCCCGGTGACACCCGGGACATCCCAGCGTCACCGGGCACCCCGGGACACGAACGGGAATTAAAGGCACAAATGGAAATTCCAAAGAACACCGCCCCATAAACCCCAGAAACCCCAGAAATCCCACCCCATTGTCTCCCCTCAGAAATCACCGGGATCAGGTGAAAATTCAGGAATTTAGGACTCAAATGGCAATTCCCACAAACCCCACCCCATAAATCCCACCAGGACTCACCGGGATCCCACAGGCAGCCACAGGTTGAGGGCACAAATGGGAATTCCCAGAAACCCCACGCCACAAACCCCCCATACCCACCATGACCGGGTGGGCAGCAATGGGTTGAGGGCACAAATGGCAATTCCCATCCCGTCCCACAAACCCCACCCCACAAACCCCACCAGGACTCACCGTGAGCGCGCGGGCAGCTGCGAGTTGAGGACTCAATGAGGACTCAATAGGGAAATCCCACAAACCCCACCCCACAAACCCCACCAGGACTCACCAGGATCCCACAGGCAGCTGCGGGTTGAGGGCACAAACAGCAATTCCCACAAACCCCACAAACCCCACAAACCCCCCATACCCACCGTGAGCGCGCCGGCAGCTGCGGGTTGAGGGCACAAATGGCAATTCCCACAAACCCCACAAACCCCCCCAGGACTCACCAGGATCCCACAGGCAGCTGTGGGTTGAGGGCACAAATGGCAATTCCCACAAACCCCACCCCATAAATCCCACCCCATTGTCTCCCCTCAGAAATCACCGGGATCAGGTGAAAATTCAGGAATTTAGGACTCAAATGGCAATTCCCACAAACCCCACCCCATAAATCCCTCAGGACTCATCGGGATCCCACAGGCAGCCGCGGGTTGAGGACTCAATGAGGACACAAATGGCAATTCCCACAAACCCCACCCCATAAATCCCACCCCATTCTTTCCTCTCAGAAATCACTGGGATCACGTGAAAACCCAGGAATTTAGGACACAAATGGCAATTCCCACAAACCCCTTAGGACTCACCGTGAGTGGGCAGGCAGCAGCAGGTTGAGGGCACAAATGGCAATTCCCACAAACCCCACCCCACAAATCCCACCCCATTCTTTCCTCTCAGAAATCGCCGGGATCAGGTAAAAAACCCAGGAATTTAGGACACAAATAGCAATTCCCACAAACCCCATCCCACAAATCCCTCAGGACTCACCAGGATCCCACAGGCAGGAGCAGGTTGAGGACTCAATGAGGACTCAAATGGCAATTCCCAGAAACCCCAGAAACCCCAGAAATCCCTCAGGACTCACCGGGATCCCACAGGCAGCCGCGGGTTGAGGACACCAACGAGAATTCTCACCCCACAAATCCCACCCCATTCTTTCCTCTCAGAAATCACTGGGATCACGTGAAAACCCAGGAATTTAGGACACAAATGGCAATTCCCACAAACCCCACCCCATAAATCCCACCCCATTCTTTCCTCTCAGAAATCACCGGGGTCAGGTGAAAACCCAGGAATTTAGGACACAAATGGCAATTCCCACAAACCCCACAAACCCACCAGGACTCACCAGGATCCCACAGGCAGCAGCGGGTTGAGGACTCAATGAGGGCACAAATGGCAATTCCCACAAACCCCACCCCATAAATCCCTCAGGACTCACCGGGATCCCACAGGCAGCCGCGGGTTGAGGTTGGGAATTCCCATAAACCCCACCCCATTATCTCCCCTTAGAAACCACTAGGATCAGGTGAAAATTCAGGAATTTAGGACTCAATGGCAATTCCCACAAATCCCACCCCACAAACCCCCCATACTCACCATGACCGGGTGGGCAGCAATGGGTTGAGGGCACAAACGGCAATTCCTATAAACCCCACCCCATAAATCCCACCCCATTCTTTCCTCTCAGATATCGCCGCGGTCAGGTGAAAACCCAGGAATTTAGGACACAAATGGCAATTCCCACAAACCCCACAAACCCACCAGGACTCACCAGGATCCCACAGGCAGCAGCGGGTTGAGGACTCAATGAGGACTCAAATGGCAATTCCCAGAAGCCCCAGAAACCCCAGAAATCCCTCAGGACTCACCGGGATCCCACAGGCAGCCGCGGGTTGAGGGCACAAATGGGAATTCCCATAAACCCCATCCCGAAAACCCCACCCCATTATCTCCCCTTAGAAACCACCAGGATGAGGTGAAAATTCAGGAATTTAGGACTCAAATGGCAATTCCCACAAATCCCACCCCACAAACCCCCCATACCCACCATGACCGGGTGGGCAGTAATGGGTTGAGGGCACAAATGGCAATTCCCACAAACCCCATCCCACAAATCCCTCAGGACTCACCAGGATCCCACAGACAGCAGCAGGTTGAGGACTCAATGAGGACTCAAATGGCAATTCCCAGAAGCCCCAGAAACCCCAGAAATCCCTCAGGACTCACCGGGATCCCACAGGCAGCCGCGGGTTGAGGGCACAAATGGGAATTCCCATAAACCCCATCCCAAAAACTCCACCCCATAATCTCCCCTTAGAAACCACTAGGATCAGGTGAAAATTCAGGAATTTAGGACTCAAATGGCAATTCCCACAAATCCCACCCCACAAACCCCACCAGGACTCACCAGGATGCCACAGGCAGCCGTGGGTTGAGGACACCAACGAGAATTCTCACCCCACAAATCCCACCCCATTCTTTCCTCTCAGAAATCACTGGGATCACGTGAAAACCCAGGAATTTAGGACACAAATGGCAATTCCCACAAACCCCACCCCACAAACCCCACCAGGACTCACCAGGATCCCACAGACAGCAGCAGGCTGAGGACTCAATGAGGACACAAATGGCAATTCCCAGAAACCCCAGAAACCCCAGAAATCCCTCAGGACTCACCGGGATCCCACAGGCAGCCGCGGGTTGAGGGCACAAATGGCGATTCCCATAAACCCCATCCCGAAAACTCCACCCCATTATCTCCCCTTAGAAACCACTAGGATCAGGTGAAAATTCAGGAATTTAGGACTCAAATGGCAATTCCCACAAACCTCACCCCACAAACCCCACAAACCCACCAGGACTCACCGGGATCACACAGGCAGCTGCAGGTTGAGGACAAAACCAGGAATTCCCACAAACCCCACCCCACAAACCCCCCATACCCACCACGACTGGGCGGGCAGCTGCGGGTTGAGGGCACAAATGGCAATTCCCACAAACCCCATCCCGAAAACTCCACCCCATTATCTCCCCTTAGAAACCACTAGGATGAGGTGAAAATTCAGGAATTTAGGACTCAAATGGCAATTCCCACAAACCCCACCCCACAAACCCCCCATACCCACCATGACCGGGTGGGCAGCTGCGGGTTGAGGGCACAAACAGCAATTCCCACCCCACCCCACAAACCCCACCCCACAAATCCCACCAGGACTCACCATGACTGGGTGGGCAGCAGTGGGTTGAGGGCACAAATGGCAATTCCCACAAACCCCACCCCACAAACCCCACCAGGACTCACCAGGATCCCACAGGCAGCTGCGGGTTGAGGGCACAAATGGCAATTCCCACAGACCCCACAAACCCCACCCCATAAATCCCACCAGGACTCACCGAGACCGGGCGGGCAGCTGCAGGTTGAGGGCACAAATGGCAATTCCCACAAACCCAACCCCACAAACCCCACCAGGACTCACCGTGAGCGCGCGGGCAGCTGCGGGTTGAGGGCGCAGGCGGCGATCCCGAACTGCTCCAGGAACAGTTTGACCCTGAAGGCCCGGGCCAGGCTGCCCACGAAGAGCAGCGCCCGGCCCCGCAGCAGCCGCAGCTTCAGCAGCGCCGCCAGCAGCAGGAACTTGTCCTCCTCCGTGGCACAGCGCAGCTGGAACTGCTGCAGCTGGGAGCTGCCCGGGAGACGGGGCTCGGGGGGCAGGACATGGACCTGGAACAGGATTTGGGGTTAAAATCCTGAAATTGGGCACTGGGGAACTGCTGCAGCTGGGAGCTGCCCGGGGAGACGGGGCTCTGGGGGCAGGACATGGACCTGGAATTGGGGGATTTGGGGTTAAAATCCTGAAATTGGGCACTGGGGAACTGCCAAATCCCAAATTGGGCACTGGGGAACTGCTGCAGCTGGGAACTGCCGGGGAGACAGGACTCGGGGGGCAGGACATGGACCTGGAACAGGGTTTGGGGTTAAAAACCTGAAATTGGGGATTGGGAACTGCCAAATCCCAAATTGGGAACTGGGGAACTGCTGCAGCTGGGAACTGCCCAGGAGACAGGGCTCTGGGGGCGGGACATGGACCTGGAACAGGATTTGGGGTTAAAAACCTGAAATTGGGGATTGATAACTGCCAGGGAGACGGGGCTCGGGGGGCAGGACATGGACCTGGAACAGGAATTTGGGGTTAAAATCCTGAAATTGGGGATTGGGAACTGCCAAATCCCAAATTGGGCATTGGGAACTGCTGTAGCTGGGAGCTGCCCGGGGAGACGGGGCTCGGGGGGGGGGAACCTGAACCTAAAATTGGGATTTGGGGTTAAAATCCCAAAATTGGGGATTGGGAACTGCCAGGGAGATGGGGCTCGGGGGGCGGGACATGGACCTGGAACAGGATTTGGGGTTAAAAACCTGAAATTGGGCACTAGGGAACTGCTGCAGCTGGGAGCTGCCCGGGAGACGGGGCTCGGGGGGAGAACCTGAACCTAAAATTGGGATTTGGGGTTAAAAACCTGAAATTGGGCACTGGGGAACTGCCAAATCCCAAATTGGGAACTGGGGAACTGCTGCAGCTGGGAGCTGCCCGGGAGACGGGGCTCTGGGGGCAGGACATGGACCTGGAATTGGGATTTGGGGTTAAAAACCTGAAATTGGGGACTGGGGAACTGCCAAATCCCAAATTGGGAACTGGGGAACTGCTGCAGCTGGGAGCTGCCCGGGAGACGGGGCTCGGGGGGCAGGACGTGGACCTGGAACAGGGTTTGGGGTTAAAAACCTGAAATTGGGCACTGGGGAACTGCCAAATCCCAAACTGGGCACTGGGAACTGCCCGGGAGATGGGGCTCGGGGGGCAGCACGTGGACCTGGAATTGGGATTTGGGGTTAAAATCCTGGAATTGGGCACTGGGGAACTGCCAAATCCCAAACTGGGAACTGGGGAACTGTTACAGCTGGGAGCTGCCCGGGAGACGGGGCTCGGGGGGAAGGACATGGACCTGGAACAGGATTTGGGGTTAAAATCCCAAAATTGGGGATTGGGAACTGCCAGGGAGATGGGGCTTGGGGGACAGGACATGGACCTGGAATTAGGATTTGGGGTTAAAAACCTGAAATTGGGGATTGATAACTGCCCGGGAGACGGGGCTCGGGGGGCAGGACATGGACCTGGAACAGGATTTGGGGTTAAAATCCTGAAATTGGGGATTGGGAACTGCCAAATCCCAAATTGGGCATTGGGAACTGCTGCAGCTGGGAGCTGCCCGGGAGACGGGGCTCGGGGGGCAGGACGTGGACAAAAAATTGGGATTTGGGGTTAAAAACCTGAAATTGGGGATTGATAACTGCCAGGGAGACGGGGCTTGGGGGGCAGGACATGGACCTGGAACAGGATTTGGGGTAAAAAACCTGAAATTGGGGATTGATAACTGCCAGGGAGATGGGGCTTGGGGGGCAGCACGTGGACCTGGAACAGGGTTTGGGGTTAAAATCCCAAAATTGGGGATTGGGGAACTGCTGCAGCTGGGAGGTGCCCGGGAGACGGGGCTTGGGGGGCAGGACATGGACCTGGAACAGGATTTGGGGTTAAAATCCCAAAATTGGGGATTGATAACTGCCAGGGAGATGGGGCTTGGGGGGCAGGACATGGACCTAAAATTGGGGGATTTGGGGTTAAAAACCTGAAATTGGGGATTGATAACTGCCAGGGAGACGGGGCTCGGGGGGCAGGACATGGACATGGAATTGGGGGATTTGGGGTTCAAACCCCAACACTGGGCACTGGGGAACCGGAATGCCCAGGGAATCTGGCATCAGGATCCCAAAACGGGCACTGGGAGCAACGCTGGGGACAGAACCTGCACCTGGAACAGGATTTGGGGTCAGGAACGGGAAATGAGGGCTTTGTGTTTCAGTGTGGAACCCCCAGAGCTCACTCCAGACCCCCCCAGAATGACCCAAACCCCCCAAATTCCTCACGGGGTTGTGCAGCACCAGCTCCTGCAGCGCCTCCAGCTCGGGGTTCAGGGTGGCCGACACCAGCAGGGCCTGGTAGATCTTGGGCATGTGGCTGGGGGGGCACAGGGGGGTCAGGGGCACCTCAAACCCCCCCCGGGCACCCCAAAACCACCCAGAACACCCCAAAACCACCCAGAACACCCCAAAACTGCTCAGAACCCCCCTAACCCTTCAGTGCCCCCAAAAAACCTTCAAGACCCCAAGATCCCAGTGCCCCCCAAATTCTCAGCACACCCTGAAATCCCAAAACTTCCAGCGCCCCCCAAAATCTCTCAGGGAACCCCAAAACTTCAAAAACCCCAAAGCCTTCAATGTCCCCTCCCTGTCCCCCCTGGTGTGCCCCCATTGTCCTCTCAGTGTCCCCTCCCATTGTCCCCACGTCGCCCCCTGTGCTCCCACACTGTCCCCCCTTCCTGTCCCCCCAGTGTCACCCCTGGGTGTCTCTTCCCCGTCTCCCTGTGTCCCCTCCCATTGTCACATTGTCACCCCCAATGTCCCCCCCTGGTTGTCCCCTTGGTGTCCCCTCCTTTTTCCCTGTGTCCCTCTCTGTATCCCCTCCCTGTCCCTTCCATGTTCCCCTGGGTGTCCCCTCCCTGTCCCCAGTGTGTCCCCCGATGTCCCCTCGGTGTCCCCTCCCTGTCCCCTGTGTCCTTCTCTGTGTCCCCCCACATCCCCTCCCTGTCCCCAGTGTGTCCCCCGATGTCCCCTCAGTTTCCCCTCCCTGTCCCCCCATGTCCTTCTCTGTGTCCCCTCCCTGTCCCCGGTGTCCTCTGGGTGTCCCCTCAGTGTCCCATCCTTGTCTCCCTGAGTCCTTCTCCGTGTCCCCTGGTGTGCCCCCATGTCCCCTCAGTGTCCCCTGGGTGTCCCCTCAGTATCCCCTCCCTGTCCCCGGTGTCCTTCTCTATGTCCCCTCCCTGTCCCCGGTGTCCTCTGGGTGTCCCCTCCCTGTCCCCCAGGTGTCCCCTCAGTGTCCCATCCTTGTCTCCCTGAGTCCTTCTCTGTGTCCCCTCAGTGTCCCCCCCATGTCCCCTCAGTGTCCCCTCAGTGTCCCATCCTTGTCTCCCTGAGTCCTTCTCAGTGTCCCCTGGTGTCCCCCCCATGTCCCCTCAGTGTCCCCTGGGTGTCCCCCCCTGTCTCCCCGATGTCCCCTCGGTGTCCCCTCAATGTCCCCCCACATCCTTCTCTATGTCCCCTCCCTGTCCCCGGTGTCCTCTGGGTGTCCCCTGGGTGTCCCTGGGTGTCCCCTCAGTATCCCCTCAATGTCCCCCCATGTCCTTCTCTGTGTCCCCCCACATCCCCTCCCTGTCCCCAGTGTGTCCCCCGATGTCCCCTCGGTTTCTCCTCCCTGTCCCCCCATGTCCTTCGCTATGTCCCCTCCCTGTGCCCTGTGTCCCCTGGTGTCCCCCCCATGTCCCCTCAGTGTCCCATCCTTGTCTCCCTGAGTCCTTCTCCGTGTCCCCTGGTGTGCCCCCCATGTCCCCTCAGTGTCCCCTCGGTGTCCCCTCAGTGTCCCCTCAATGTCCCCTCAATGTCCCCCCATGTCCTTCTCTGTGTCCCCCCACATCCCCCCCCTGTCCCCAGTGTGTCCCCCGATGTCCCCTCGGTTTCTCCTCCCTGTCCCCACCATGTCCTTCTCTATGTCCCCTCCCTGTCCCCGGTGTCCCCCCCATGTCCCCTCAGTGTCCCATCCTTGTCTCCCTGAGTCCTTCTCTGTGTCCCCTGGTGTGCCCCCATGTCCCCTCAGTGTCCCCTGGGTGTCCCCTCAGTGTCCCCTCCCTGTCCCCTGTGTCCTTCTCTGTGTCCCCTCCCTGTCCCCCCAGGTGTCCCCTCAGGTGTCCCCTCAGTATCCCCTCCCTGTCCCCTGTGTCCTTCCCTATGTCCTGCCCTGTCCCCTGGGTGTCCCCTCCCTGTCCCCCCAGTATCCCATCCTTCTCTCCCTGAGTCCTTCTCTGTGTCCCCTCAGTGTCCCCCCCATGTCCCCTGGGTGTCCCCTCAGTGTCCCCTGGGTGTCCCCCCCTGTCTCCCCGGTGTCCCCTCGGTTTCTCCTCTCTGTCCCCCCCATGTCCTTCTCTATGTCCCCTCCCTGTCCCCCTAGGTGTCCCCTCAGTGTCCCATCCTTCTCTCCCTGAGTCCTTCTCTGTGTCCCCTGGTGTCCCCCCCATGTCCCCTCAGTGTCCCCTCAGTGTCCCCCCGGTTTCCCCTCCCTGTCCCCCCATGTCCTTCTCTATGTCCCCCCGTGTCCCCTGGCTGTCCCCAGCGTGTCCCCCGGTGTCCCCACCAGAGCAGGGCGCGGATGTCGTCCCCGAAGCCGAAGGACAGCAGCAGATCGGCCTCGTCCAGCACCAGCAGCTCCAGCCAGGGCCGCAGTGCCAGGCTGTGCCCGGCCACGTGTGCCAGGACGCGGCCCGGCGTGCCCACCACGACGTCGGGCTGCTCCATCAGCACCGGCCTGGGGACACACGGGGCTCAGTGACACCCAGGGGACACCCAGGGGACAGCCAGGACATTGAGGGGACACCCAGGGGACACCCAGGACATTGAGGGGACACCCAGGGGACACCCAGGACATTGAGGGGACACCCAGGGGACAGCCAGGGGACACCCAGGGGACGCTCAGGGAGGGGTCAGGTCATTGAAGGGACATGGAAGGGACATGGAAGGGACACCTGGAGAGGAGTCAGGGACATGGAGGGGACAGCCAGAGGGGTCACGGGGGTCAGGGACATTGAAGGGACACCCAGGGGACACCCAGGGAGGGGTCAGGGCCAGGCTGTGCCCATCCAGCTGTGCCAGGACACGTCCAGGTGTGCCCACCACAGTGCACCAGCCTGGGGACACGGTGGGCAGGTCAGGGACACCAGGGTGTGGTTGGGGACACCGGGTGGCTCAGGGGACACCGGGGGGGCTCAGGGGGTGGCTCTGGGGACACCGGGTGGGTCAGGGGACACCGGGGTGGCTCTGGGGACACCGGGTGGCTCAGGGGACACCGGGTGACTCTGGGGACACCGGGGGGGCTCAGGGGGTGGCTCTGGGGACACCGGGGGGCTCTGGGGACACCAGGTGGGTCAGGGGACACCATGGGGACCAGGGGGTGGCTGACCGCTGCTCGGCGAGGTCCGAGTGGCCGCAGAGCTCGGCCACGCGCAGCTGGCGGGCGCAGAAGGCGGCCAGGCGGCGCAGGGTGTGCCCAACCTGCCGTGCCAGCTCCGCAGAGGGCACCAGCACCAGCGCCCGCACGGCCTGCGGCACGGCCGGGGACGCCTGGGGACACGGGGGGGACACTGGGGTCACTGGAGGGGACAATGGGGTCAGCCCCAGGGGCCCCCAGGACACCCCAGTGTTCACATCCCCTCAGTGCCCCCAGTACAACCCAGTGCTCCCAGTACCCCCAGTACCTCCTTGATCCCCAGCAGCTTGTGCAGCACAGGCAGTCCCAGTTCCCCCCAGTATCCCCAGTTCCCCCAGTACCTCTTTGATCCCCAGCAGTTTATGCAGCCCCAGTTCCCCCCAGCATCCCCAGTTCCCCCCAGTATTCCCAGTTCCCCCCAGTACCCCCAGTTCCCCCCAGTTCCCCCAGTTCCCCCCAGCATCCCCAGTTTCCCCAGTACCTCTTTGATCCCCAGCAGTTTGTGCAGCACAGGCAGTCCCAGTGTCCCCAGTATCCCCAGTACCCCCAGTTCCCCCCAGTATCCCCAGTTCCCCCCAGTCCCCCCCAGTATCCCCAGTCCCCCCAGTCCCCCCAGTTTCCCCAGTACCTCTTTGATCCCCAGCAGTTTGTGCAGCACGGGCAGTCCCACACTCCCAGTTCCCCCCAGTATCCCCAGTACCGCCATTACCCCCAGTACCCCCAGTTTCCCCAGTATCTCTTTGATCCCCAGCAGTTTGCGCAGCCCCAGTACCCCCAGTACCCCCAGTAACCCCAGTTCCCCCCAGTTTCCCCAGTTCCCCCAGTACCTCTTTGATCCCCTGCAGCTTGTGCAGCACGGGCAATCCCAGTGCTCCCAGTATTCCCAGTGCTCCCAGTTCCCCCAGTACCCCCCAGTTCCCCCAGTACCTCTTTGATCCCCAGCAGCTTGTGCAGCACAGGCAATCCCAGTGCTCCCAGTATCCCCAGCTCCCCCCAGTCCCCCCCAGTACCCCCAGTTTCCCCAGTACCTCCTTGATCCCCAGCAGCTTGTGCAGCACGGGCAGTCCGTACGCTCCCGTTTTCCCTGACCCGGTCCTGGCCCGGGCCAGCAGGTCGCGGCCCTCCATGGCCAGCGGGATGGCGCGGGCCTGGATGGCCGTGGGCACTGCCCAGCCCAGCTCCGCCACCGCCTGCGGGCACAGAGCTCGGTGCCACCCCGGGGACACCGCAATGGGGACAGTCCCGGTGCCACCCCCTCCCCATGGGGACAATCTCCGGTGCCCTCCCACCCCAGGAGACTCCGGTGTCCTCTCAGCCCCCCCCGCCCCTGAAGGGATTCCAATGTACCCTCCCCTCAGAGGGACACCAATGTCGCCGTCCCCTCCCCTCAGAGGGATCCCAGTGTCCCCGCGCCCTCAGAGGGTCCCCAGAGCCACCCCGGCGTCCCCATCCCTTCTTCCCCCGATCCCTCACCCCTCCCGGCACCCCGGCGATCGCTGCCGCCCCAATTCCCCGCTCTCCCCCGCCGAACTCGCCCCCGGCCCCGTTGCGCTCACCCTCAGCAGCCGCCCGTCCAGCCCCATGTGCTCGAACCCCTTCGCCTCCATCTCCGCCGCCATCTTGGCCCCGCCGCGCACGCACTTCCGGTCTGGCGGCCCCGCCCACCGGCACTTCCGGCCATGGCGGCTGAGGGCGCCCCCCGGCGGCGGAGGACCGAGAGCGCCCCGACACCCCAAAACCCGCCCCGGCACCGATTTTTGGGGTGAAAACGGCCGGGTTTGGGCAGCAGCTGAATGCCTGCAGCGCCACGACCCCCTTCCCACCCCAAAACGCACCCACAACTCTTGGTGGAACAAAAAAACCTTTATTTCCCCCCCCCAAAAAAAACCACCTTGGGGGGTGGCGCCTTTCTCTGCTCCCTCCATGGCAAGCAGGGCACCCCAAAATCCGCAGGGAGCGCCCCGGGGTGGGTGGGATGGGTTTGGGGTCCCTCCCCAGCAACCTGGGATGGGTTTGGGGTGCCAGAAGGGAGTGAGGGACCCTCCCCAGCACCCCAAAGTGCGTGGGATGGGTTTGGGGGTCCCTCCCTAGCACCCCAAGGTGGGTGGGATCCCCCATTACAGGGTTAGGAGTGGATTTTGGGGATCCCTCTGGGATCAGGGTTGGTTTTGGGGTGCTCCCCAAGGTGAGGGTGAGGTTTGGGGCACACCCTGGGATGGGGGTGGATTTTGGGGTGTCTTTTGGGGTTGAGGTCGGTTTCGGGCTGCCCCCCGGGTTGGAATGGATTTTGGGGTACCCCTCGAGGGGGTTTTGGGGGGCTAGACGAGTTTCTTGGCCTCGAAGAAGCTCTTGAGGTGCCGCATCTGCCAGAGGCCGGTGAGGATGAGGATGACGGTCTGGGCGATGGACCACCAGAGCACGCGCTGGTTGGTGCTCTCGCTCGTCATGCGGAACCGCTCCTCCCGGTACTGAGGGCAAAACCCCAAAGATTCACCCCAAAACCCCACAAATCCACACCAAAACCCCGTAAATCCACACCAAAACCCCATAAATCCACACCAAAATCCTATAAATCCACATCAAAACCCCATAAATCCACAACAAAGCTGCAGGTTCACCCCAAAACCCCAAAAATCTACCCCAAAACCCCACAGATTGGCTGGTTGGTGCTCTCGTCATGGGGAACCGCTCTTCTCGGTACTGAGGGGAAAACCCCAAAGATTCACCCCAAAACCCCACAAATCCACACCAAAACCCCACAAATCCACACCAAAATCCCATAAATCCACACCAAAATCCTATAAATCCACACCAAAATCCCATAAATCCACCCCAAAACCCCACAGATTGGCTGGTTGGTGCTCTCGTCATGGGGAACCGCTCTTCCCAGTACTGAGGGGAAAACCCCAAAGATTCACCCCAAAACCCCACAAATCCACACCAAAATCCCAGAAATCCACCCCAAAACCCCAGAAATCCACACCAAAATCCCATAAATCCACACCAAAACCCCATAAATCCACACCAAAATCCCGTAAATCCACACCAAAATCCCATAAATCCACCCCAAAACCCCACAAATCCACACCTAAATCCCCTAAATCCACACCAAAATCCCATAAATCCACACCAAAACCCCACAAATCCACACCAAAACCCCACAAATCCACACCAAAATCCCATAAATCCACACCAAAATCCCATAAATCCACACCAAAACCCCATAAATCCACCCCAAAGCTGCAGGTTCACCCCAAAATCCCATAAATCCACCCCAAAACCCTGTGAATTCCACCCCAAACCCTCAGATTGACCCCAAAACCCATGAATTCAACCCCAAAAATTCACCCCCAAAACCCCACATGAATTCACCCCAAACCCTCAGATTGACCCCAAAACCCCATGAATTCAACCCCACAAATTTACCCCAAAACCCTAAAGACTGACCCCAAAACCCCACAAATCCACCCCAAAACCCCACAAATCCACCCCAAAACCCTAAAGACTGACCCCAAAACCCCACAAATCCACCCCAAAACCCCAAAGACTGACCCCAAAACCCCACAAATCCACCCCAAAACCCCAAAGACTGACCCCAAAACCCCACAAATCCACCCCAAAACCCCTGAGAAACCCACCTACAACCCAAAAAGTTCACACTGAAACCTCACAGATCGACCCCAAAACCCTACATGAATCCAAAACCCCAAAACCTTTCGGACCGACCCCAAACATCCATGAACTCACCTCCAAACGCCCCCGGTGCCCCCGGTGCCCGCGGTTTGACCCCGAGAGGTGCCCACCTACCCTCTGGTAGTTCTGCTCCTTCTGGATCTGCTCCACCTGGTCGAGCAGCTGGCGCGCGCGGAGCTGCAGCTCCGTCAGCTTGTCCTTGGCGGCGATCTCGGGGTAGTTGTTGGTGTGCTCGCCCACCTGGATGTCCAGGTGCACCCGCTGCGGGACAGGGCACGGGCTGGCACCACGGCTGGCACCAACCATGGCACCAATAATGCCAACAATATGGTACCAACCATGGTTCCAACCATAGCAACGATCGTGACTCCAGTAATGGCACCAACCATGGCTCAAACCAACCACGGCACCAACCGTGGCACCAGTAATGGTGCCAACCATGGCTCAAACCAACCATGGCACCAGTAATGGCACCAACCATGGCTCAAACCAACCACGGCACCAACCGTGGCACCAGTAATGGTGCCAGCCATGGCTCAAACCAACCATGGCACCAGTAATGGCACCAATCATGGCTCAAACCAACCACGGCACCAACCGTGGCACCAGTAATGGTGCCAACCATGGCTCCCAACCATGGCACAACTACGGTCCAAGCGTGGCACCAGTAATGGCACCAACCACGGCTCCCAAACATGGCATTGGTAATGGCGCCAACCTTGGCACCAACCTTGGCTCCAACCATGGATCCAGCCATGTAATAGCACCAACCATGGCTCCAATCATGGCACCAACCTTGGCTCCCAAACATGCCAAACATGGCATTGGTAATGGCGCCAACCATGGCACCAACCATGGCATCAATCATAGCAACAACCTCGGCACTAACCCTGGCACCAGTTATGGCATCAACCATGGTCCAACCATGGCACCAATCACGGCTCCAACCATGGCACCAGCAATGGAACCATCAATGGCACAGCCATGGGTAGGGCACAGGGCTGTCACCAGCGCTGGCACAGCCATGAGAAGGGCATGGCGCTCCCCCAGGGCTGTGCCAGGGCCATCCCCGAGGGTGTCTCAGGGCTGTGCCAGGCTGGCACAGGGCATGGTTACCAGCTTGCCCCCAGCGAACAGCGCCATGCGGGTGGAGTTGGAGTGCAGGCAGATCTGGTGCTCGCCCGGCGTGTGCGACGTGAAGGTGAAGCGCCCCTCGGAGCCGTACTGCCGCGACATCACCACCTGTGCCAACGTGGGGACAGCGTCAGGGCCATGGGCATGGCTATGGGCACCACCTGTGCCAACGTGGGGACAGCGTCAGGGCCATGGGCACGGCCACTGGCATCCCGTGAGGACACTGTCAGGCCATGGCACTGGCATCCCATGGGGACACTGTCACTCCCCTGGGCACTGGGGCACAGCCCGGGGATTGCCCAAACGCCCCCCGCCAAAGACCTCTCCCCATGCCCAGGGGATGCCCAGGGGCCCCTCCCCGTGCCCACGAGGTGCCCAAGCCCCCCTCACCTTTCCGTCGGGGTCCTTGACCTCCACGTGCATGCCCAGCCCGGGGGTGGAGGGCAGGAAGGACTCGGACTGTTTGTCCCACAGCTGCGTCCGGTAATTGCCTGGCACGGAGCGGGCACAGGGCTCGGAGCCGACCCCCGTGCCCGGTGGTTCCTCCCGCTCCCCCCCCGCCAATCCCCCGGTGGTCTCTCCCATTCCCCCCCCCGCCATTCCCGGTGGTCTCTCCCCCCTCACGCCCCCCGCCATTCCCGGTACTCCCCGCCGCCGCCCGCACCGATGACCATGGTCTCGTCGGGGATCTCCTCGATGAAGCAGCGCTTCTCGGTCTCTCCGATGTGGAAGTAGAGCCCGTGCGCGCCCCAGCCCAGCAGCAGCACCGCGGCCATCGCCGCCCTCATCGCATCCCACAGCGCCGCCATGATTCCTCCCGCCCGCCCGCCGGGGGCGCTCTGCGCATGCGCCAGCGCCTCACCCTGTTCAACTCGCATGCGCCGCACTCTCAGTGCAGGCTCTGCACACGCGCAGTGTGGCCCTCACCGCCGTGTCTCGCTCTGCGCATGCGCAACACCCACGGCCACTCAGGGCTCCCCACGCCACCCGTGTGCTTCCCGCAGCTCCCGCAGCGCGCATGCGCGTCCTCCGCCGCGGTGGCGCAGCGGGGAGGGCGCCGCTCTCTCACTGCTAAGATCACAAGTTCGATCCCCGCCACAGCCATCGCGGGGGTCGCGGTGTCCCCACGCGTGTCACGCTGTCACCTTCCCCCCCCCCGCCATGTGTCCCCTCTTTTGTCACCCCGCGGGGGTGCTGAGCAATGGCGGGGGCGGGGCGCGCCCTTCTCAGCAGTGTGGCAACACCGGCAACTTTCTTCCTTCCTTCCTCCCTTCCTCTCCGCCGCTCGCAGCGCCCGGAGCCGGGGGTCCCACTGGAACCGGGGGTAGCACCGGAGCCGGGGGTGTCACAGCGGAGGCAGGGGCGTCACAGGAGCCGGGGGTCCCAGAGCAGCCGGGGTCCCAGCGGAACAGGGGGTCCTACAGGAACCGGGGGTCGCACCGGAGCCGCAGTCGCACCGGAGCCGGGGTCCCAGCAGAACCGGGGGTCCCATGGGTGAGCGCTGCCCGGGGACCCCGCGCACGGCCCGGAGGGGACGCGGAGCGCCCGGCACGGCCGGTGCCGCCGGGAGGGGTCCCCGAGGCTCGGGGGGCGCGGGCAGGGGGCGCGGGGGGCTCCGCGTGGCCGCCCTCAGCCTCGCCCTCCTCTTCCTCCGCGCAGAGGCCGAAGGCTTCGCCCTCTGCCACGCGCCCGCGCTGCAGACCAAGGTGTTCCAGTACCGGTAAGGGACGGCCCGGGGGTGGCACGGGACGGGGGTGGCACGGGACGGGGGTGGCACGGGACGGGGGTGGTGGCACCGAGCGGTGGCACCGCCGTCCCCGCTTTGCCCGCCAGGCTGTGGGACGTGAACCAGCGCTCGCTGTACCTGCGCGATGACCAGCTGGTGGCCGGGCACCTGCAGGGCGCCAACGCCGCGCTGGAAGGTGACACGGGGGGACGCGCTTGGGGACGCGCGCGGGGACAGCCGCGGGGACACGCGCTGAGGGTCCCCGTGTCACCCACCCACCCGCAGAGAAAGTGTTCTGGGTGCCCAACCGAGCCCTGGAGCCCGCGCGGCTGCCGGTGATCCTGGGGATCCGGAGCGGCTCCCGCTGCCTCCGCACCGAGCGCGGCCCCGCCGGAGAGCCCCGGCTGCGGCTGCAGGTGCGGACAGCGGGGACGGCGGGGGGACAGTGTGGGGACAGCGGGGACAGCGAGGGGACAGCGAGGGGACAGCGGGGGGACAGCGGGGACAGCGGGGACAGCGGGGGGACAGCGGGGACAGCGGGGGGACAACGCGGGGACAGCGGGGAGACAGCGGGGACAGTGTAGGGAGAGCGGGGATACCGTGGGGACAGCGAGAGGACAGCGAGGGGACAGCAAGGGGATGGGGACACCAGGGATGGTGACACTGAGAAGATGGAGATGCCAAGGGGGTGGGGACACTGCAGGGACATGGGAGGGAAGGGGCTGGGGACACCAAGGGGATGGGGACATCATAGGGACACCTAAAGAGATGGGGACACCGTGTGGGTGGTGATGAGGACGGGGACACGAAAGTTTTGGGGAGGGGACACGGGGACCTCAGGGATGGGACATTGTGGGATGGGGACATTACGGGCAGTGCCCACACGGTGCCCGCGGTGCCCGGGCGCTGTCCCCGCGGGTGACACGGCGCTGTCGCCGCAGGACGTGGACATCCGGGAGCTGCCCCGCGCCGGTGACAGCGCGGCCGCCTTCACCTTCTTCCGCTCCTACCGGGACGGGCTGTGGCGCTTCGAGTCGGCCGCGCACCCCGGCTGGTTCCTGTGCACGTCCCCGCGCGGCCACCAGCCCCTGGCGCTCTGCCGCCACCGCGATGTCACCTCCAACCTGCTCGACTTCTACTTCCAGCTCTGCTGAGCGCCCCCGGGCCCGCGCGGGGACAGCGGGGACCCGGGGCGGTGGCATCTTCCTGGGGAGGGTGGCATCACCCCTAGAACGGTGACATCTTCATCTCAGGGTGGTGGCATCTCCCTGGGGAGGGTGGCATCACCCCCAGGACGGTGACATCCCCCTGGAGAGGGTGGCATCACCCCTAGAGTGGTGACATCCCGCTGGGGAGGGTGGCATCACCCCCAGGACGGTGACATCCCCCTGGAGAGGGTGGCATCACCCCCAGGACGGTGACATCCCCCTGGAGAGGGTGGCATCACCCCCAGGACGGTGACATCCCCCTGGGGAGGGTGGCATCTCCAGGCATCTGTCCCCCATTCCCTGTCCCCCCGGGTGGTGACACCTTCATCCCAAGGTGGTGACATCTTCCTGGAGAGGCTGGCGTGCCCCCCAGCGTGGCGACATCCTCACCCAGCGAGGGTGACATCCTCGCTCCTCGGCGACATCTTCCCCAGGACGGTGACATCCATCCCGGACCGTGCCACCCCCCCTTGCTCCGGGGCGGTGCCATCCCCCTGGGGACAGCGACATCCGTCCCCCGGTGTGGTGCCACTCCCTCGGGGCGGTGCCATCCCCCTGGGGACAGCGACATCGCCCTGGGGACAGCGACATCGCCCTGGGGACAGCGCCATCCTCCCCGGGCTCCGGTGCGCGAATAAAGAGATGCCGATGGCAGCGGTGCCCGAGTGTGGGTGGTGGCACACGGGTGGTGGCACACGGGTGGTGGCACACGGGTGGCAGGGCGGGGCTGGTGGCCCCGCTGGATGTGTCACCGCCGCGGAGTGGCCGCTCTTGCGCCACCCGGGCGATGGGGACACGGCGGGACGTCCCCAACGGGCGGGGGTGGCGCGGCCCCTTCCCGGATCCCGCGGGGCGGAACGGGGACAACGCGACACGGGCGACACGGCGGGGACAACGCGGGGACAGCGCGACACAGGGGACAGGGGGCACACGGGGCGTGGGGACAGGGAATAGGGGACAACAGGGACAGGGAATGGGGGACAACAGGGACAGGGATGGTGGCATTTGGAGGACAGGTCACCATGGGGACAGGGCACACGGGAAGGTGGGGACAGGGAGTGGGGGACAATAGGGACAAGGGGACATGGGACTTTGGGGACAGGTCACCATGGGGACAAGGCACGCAGGACCTTGGGGACTGGGGATGTGGCACCTCGGGGACAGAGCTCACAGGGCTTTGGGGACAAGGGACACGGGGATGGGACACTGGGGACAGGGCACATGGGAGTTTGGGGACAAGGGACACGGGGATGGGACACTGGGGACACTGGGGACAGAGCTCACAGGGCTTTGGGGACAAGGGACACGGGGATGGGACACAGGGGACAGGGCTAACAGCACCCTGGGGACAACACTCATGGTGACGATGGTGACAAGGCGATGGCACCACAGGGACAGGGCACAGGGGCCACCCACAGGGCACCATGGCACAGGGGACAGGCCTGGCACGGGGGATTTCCCGCCGTGGTGGCCGTGAGCAGCACCGGGGACGCTGGCAGCAGGTGGCATTTCACCATCGCTCGGTGTCACTGTCACTGTCACCTCCCCTGCCAATTAGCAGGGCGGGCTCTGTCCCCGCCCCGCCCGGCTCGATAAAGGCGCTGTCACCCGCGGGGACACGGCCCAGAGGACACGGGACAGGACCCCGGGAGGTGACACTTCCACAGGTGCTGCTCCGGGGACAGGGACACGCTCGGGGACAATCCTGCTGGCACGCAGCGCCACCTGTGCCACCTGTGCCACCTGTGCCACCATCTCCGCAGGCCCAGCCATGTCACGCGCATCCAGAGCTGCCCTCAGGTGAGCGGGGACAGCGTGGGGACAGCGTGGGGGTGGCATAGGGACATCATGGGGACAAGGTAGGGACAGCGCTGTCCCCTGCCTCGCGCCCCGGCAGTGCCACCTCCCCGGTGCCACCTGCCCTGACCCGTCTGTCCCCACAGAAGGACACCCCGGGGACACCCTCAGGGGGTCATGGCGGACAGCGGGGACACGGCCGAGGGCGTCACCGACCCCGACATGGTGGCCTTGTTCGACGACTTCCTGGGGAAAGGTGGGTGCGGGTGTCCCCGTGTCCCTGTCCCCGCGTCCCTGTCCCCGTGTCCATCCCTGTGTCCATCCCTGTCCCCGTGTCCGTCCCTGTCCCCATGTCTCCACGTCCCCTGTCCCTGTGTCCCTGTGATGTCCTCATGTGCCACATCCTCTGGGTGTCCCCTCCGTGTCCCCATGTCCTTGTGGTGCTCCCGTGTCCCCACGTCCCCCTGTCCATCCCTGTGTCCCCATGTCCCCGTGTCCCCATGACCCCCCGTCCACCCCTGTGTCCCCAAGCTCCCATGTCCCCACCTGTCAGTCCCTCTGTCCTTGCGTCCACCTGTCCGTCCCTGTGATGTCCCCATGTCCCATATGCCCGTGTCCCACATCCCCACCTGTCCGTCCCCATGTCCCATGTCCCACCTGTCCGTCCCCGTGCCCCACCTGTCCTGGTGTCCCTGTGTCCCCATGTCCCCGTGTCCTTACCTGTCTGTCCTCGTGTCCCTGTGTCCCATGTCCTTACCTGTCCGTCCCTGTGTCCCATCTGTCTGTCCCCATGTCCCACCTGTCCGTCCCCATGTCCCATGTCCTTACCTGTCCGTCCCCGTGTCCCCATGTCCCACCTGTCCGTCCCCGTGTCCCACCTGTCCTGGTGTCCCTGTGTCCCCATGTCCCCGTGTCCTTACCTGTCTGTCCTCGTGTCCCTGTGTCCCATGTCCTTACCTGTCTGTCCCTGTGTCCCACCTGTCCATCCCGCTGTCCCCGTGTCCCCCCTGTCTGTCCCCATGTCCCATGTCCTTACCTGTCCATCCCGCTGTCCCACCTGTCCGTCCCTGTGTCCCCGTGTCCCACCTGTCCGTCCCCGTGTCCCCGTGTCCCCGTGTCCCATGTCCTTACCTGTCCATCCCGCTGTCCCCGTGTCCCACCTGTCCGTCCCCGTGTCTCCGTGTCCCCGTGTCCCATGTCCCTACCTGTCCATCCCGCTGTCCCCGTGTCCCCGTGTCCCCGTGTCCCATGTCCTTACCCGTCCATCCCGCTGTCCCCGTGTCCCCAGAGGTGACGGTGCCCTTCGGGGAGGTGACACCGGCGTCACAGCCCAAGCCCCAGCCGTACCACTACGTGCTGCGGGACACGGAGCAGCAGGGGCTGTGCCTGCGCCACGGACACCTGGTGGCCACCAGCCTGCAGGGGGCCAACGCCGCCCTGGAAGGTGGGTGACACCGGGGGGTGACAATCCATGGGTGACACCGCAGGGGTGACAATCCATGGGTGACACCTGGGGACAGCGGTGACGCCGCAGGGGTGACACCCGGGGGGCGGGCAGGGGTGACAATCCATGGGTGACACTGCCAATGGGTGACAATCCATGGGTGTCCCTCTGGTGGCCACCAGCCTGCAGGGGGCCAACGCCGCCCTGGAAGGTGGGTGACACCTGGGGGGTGACAATTCATGGGTGACACCCGGGGGGTGACAATCTGTGGGTGACAATCCGTGGGTGACACCCTGGGGACAGCGGTGACACTGCAGGGGTGACACCTGGGGGGGTGACAATCCACGGGTGACACCTGGGGGGTCAGGGTGACGCTGCATGGGTGACACTACCAATGGGTGACAATCCGTGGGTGGCACCTGGGGACAGCGGTGACACTGCATGGGTGACACTACCAATGGGTGACAATCCATGGGTGACACCCTGGGGACAGCGGTGACACTGCAGGGGTGACAATCCATGGGTGACACCTGGGGGGACAGGGGTGACGCTGCATGGGTGACACCTGGGAGGTGACAATCCATGGGTGACACCTGGGGGGACAGGGTGACACTGCATGGGTGACACTACCAATGGGTGACAATCCATGGGTGACACCCTGGGGACAGCGGTGACACTGCAGGGGTGACACCTGGGGAAAAACAGGGGTGACAATCCATGGGTGACACCCTGGGGGGGGGACAGGGGTGACACTGCATGGGCGACACTGCCAATGGGTGACAATTCATGGGTGTCCCTCTGGAAGGACAGCGGTGACAATCTGTGGTGTCCCTCTGTAGGGACAGGGGTGACAATCCATGGGTGACGCTCCACGGGTGTCCCTCTGGGGTGACAAGGGTGACAATCTGTGGGTGACACCCTGGGGGGGACAAGGGTGACACTCCATGGGTGACACCCTGGGGGCACAGCGGTGACACGCCACGTCCCACAGAGCCCATCAGCGTTGTCCCCAACCGGCACCTGGAGCGCCGGCGCACTCCCCTCATCGTGGGCATCCGCGGTGGCACCCGCGCCCTGTCCTGTGGCACCGGCCCCGAGCCCCGGCTGAGCCTGGAGGTGACACGGGGGTGGCACGGGTGGCACAGGGGACACGGGGGTGGCACAGGGGCTGGGAGTGACACAGGGTGACTCAATGTGGGGCAGTGGGGACACAAAGGTGGCGCAGGCCAAGGTGGGACAGCTCAAGATGGGTCAAGGCAAGTTGGGCAACCAAAGGTGGGCAACCCAAGTTGGGTCAATCCAAGATGGGTCAATCCAAGATGGGTCAATCCAAGATGGGCCAACTCGAGGTGGGTCAATCAAGGTGGGGACATCCAGAGATGGTTGGGACACAAAAATGGGTCAATCCGAGGTGGACAGACCAAGGTTGGTCAACTCAAGGCAGGGCAACCAAGGTGGATCAACCCAAGGTGGGTCAACTCAAGGTGGGTCAACTCAAATTGGGTCAGTCCAGGTGGGGCAACGCAAGGTGGGCAACCCAAGGTGGGTCAGCTCAAGTTGAATCAACTCAAGGTAGGTCAGCTTGAGATAGGTCAAGCTAATTTGGGTCAATCCAAGTTGGGTCAACTCAAATTGGGTCAACGCAGGTGGGCAACCCAAGGTGGGTCACTCAAGGTGGGTCAACTCACATTGGGTCAATCCAGGTGGGTCAACTCAAGGTGGGGACATCCAGAGGTGGTTGAGGCCCAAAGTTGGGTCAGTCCAGGTGGGTCAGTCAAGGCGGACAACTCAAGGTTGGTCAACTCAAGCTGGGTCAATGCAAGGTGGCCAATCCAAGGTGGATCAATGCAAGGTGGTCAATCCAAGGTGGAGCAATCAAGGTGGGGACATCCAGAGGTGGTTGGGACCCAAAGATGGGTCAATCCGAGGTGGACAACCCAAACCCAAGGTGGGTCAGCTCAATTTGGGTCAATCCAAGGTGGGTCACTCAAGGTAGGTCAACCCAAGTTGAGTCAATCAAGGTGGGGACATCCAGGGGTGGTTGGGACAATGTGCTGCTTTGACCAGGAAGTGGGAATTCTGGGATGCCGTGGTCAAACCAATGGCTGCTCAGATTTTGATGGCTCAGCCCAAGGTGGGTCTGCCCAAGGTGGAGAACCCAAGATGGACATCCTGGGAAGGGCCATCCCGAGGTGTGGTGGGCACCCAGGGCTAGGTCAGCCCGAGGTGGGGCACCCGGGAGTGGCGTCACCCCAAAGCGATGCCAACCTGGAGGCGGGGTCACCAGGAAGTGGGGATTCCCCAGGGCGGGGTGATGATGGCATCACCTGGGGGTGTGGTCACCTGGGGGTGTGGTCCTGATGTTGTTGTCATCTGGAGATGGGGGTTCCTTGAGGTGGGGCCACCTGGAGATGACATCAGTGTGGGTTCCTCGAGGTGGAGTCACCTGGGGGTGGGGATACCTGGACATGAGGTCCCCTGGAGATGGTGCCACCTGCAGATGGGTCTTCCCTGAGGTGATGTCACCTGGATTTGGGGTCACCTGGGGATGGGACCACCTGGAGATGATACCACCTGCAGATGGATGTTCCTTGAGATGGGATCACCTGGGGATGGGAACACCTGGAGATGGGGTCACCTGGACATAGGGTTACCTGGAGATTGGGTCTATGTGGGTTCCTCGAGGTGGTGCCACCTGTAGATGGTTGTTCCATCAGGTGATGTCACCTGGGGATGGGGACACCTGGACATGGGGTCACCTGGAGATGGTGCCACCTGCAGATGGATGTTCCTCGAGGTGGTGTCACCTGGACATGGGGTTACCTGGAGACTGGGTCTGTGTGGGTTCCTCGTGGTGGTGCCACCTGCACATGGTCGTTCCCCGAGGCGGTGCCACCACGCCGCTGCTGCCACCATTTGGTGCCACCCTTTTGTGTCCCCTGCCCGGCAGGACGTGGGGCTGCTGGACCTGTTCTCGGGGGACAAGGACAGGGCCCTGCCCTTCACCTTCTACAAGACCTTCGGGGGCTCCACGCACACCTTCGAGGCCGCCGCCTTCCCCGGGCTCTTCCTCAGCACGGCCCCGGAGGAGCCGCTGGGCCTGGCCCCGGGTGCCACCGCCTTCTACCTGCGCCGCAAGTGACACCTGGGGACATCCACGGGACTGGGGACATCCATGGTGCCACCACCGCCTTCTACCTGTGCCGCAAGTGACACCTGGGGACATCCCTGGGGCTGGGGACATCCATGGTGCCACCACCGCCTTCTGCATCTGGGGACATCCATCATGGGGACATCCCTGGTGCCACCACCGCCTTCTACATCTGGGGACATCCATCATGGGGACATCCATGGTGCCACCACCGCCTTCTACATCTGGGGACATCCATCACGGGGACATCCCTGGTGCCACCACCACCTTCTACCTGCGCCGCAAGTGACACCTGGGGACATCCACGGGACTGGGGACATCCGGGACTGGGGACATCCATCACTGCCACCGCCTTCTACCTGCGCCGCGAGCGACAGTGCCACCGACCAGGGACATCCATGGTGGGAGGACATCCAGAGCTTGGGGACGTCCGTGGCTCGGGGACATCTGTGGGCGAGGGGACACCGAGGGCTGTTGTCACTGCCCTGTCAATAAAGCGCCATCTGCTGCTGTCACCTCGTGGGTGTGACCTGTGGGGACAGGACAGGACCCTCCTTTTGGGGTCAGAATGCTCCTTTTTGGGGTCCAGAACCCCCTTTTGGGGTCAAAACCCTTTTATGGGGTCAGAATCTTCCTTTTTGGGGTCCGGAACCTCCTTTTTTGGTCAAAATCCTTTTTTGGGGCGCTCAGGACCCTCCCCCCGTCAGCCCCGCCCTCAAACCCCTCCCCTTATGGGCGTGACCACGACAGACCACGCCCCCAAGCCTGGCCCACCGCACGCCCCGCCCCTTTCCTCATGCCGGGGGGCGTGGCCTCACTCAGAGGGGCGTGGCCGACCACAGAGGCGTGTCGTGCATACTAATGACTGATTGCCCCGCCCATTGTGGGCGTGGTCACACCAGACCACGCCCCCGCGCGGCGCTGCTGGTAAGGGAAGGGGGAGGGGAGGGCAGGGGGCGGCCCCGGGGGGGTCCCCAAAGCCCGGGGAGGGTCCGGGGGTCCCCAAAACGTCCCCGAACCCCCCCAGGACCCCCCAAATCAGGGAAACCCCCCCAAAATCCGAGGGAACCCCAAAAACTCCCGGCCCCGCCCCCATAACCTTTGCCTCCCCCCCCCCGCCCCCCTAAAATTTGGGGTCGCCCGGAAGTTTTGGGGTCCCCCCGACCCTTTTGGGGATCCCAGTTAACTTTGGGGTCCCCCTCCTGGTTTTCAGGGTCTCTTTTGGGGTCCCCTCAACTCCTGGGGTCTCCCCGGAACCCTCAAAGTTCCCTGCCCCCCCCTCTCTGGGGTCACCCGGAAAATTTGGGGTCCCCCTGGCCCCCCATTTTGTGGTCCCCCATAAAATTTGGGGTCCCGGGCCGGATTTTGGGGTCACGCGGGATTTTTGGGGTCCTGAATGGGATTTTTTGGGGTCCCGGGCGGGATTTTTGGGGTCCCGGATTTTGTGGGGTTCGGGAGTTTTTTGGGGGGTCCCGAAGCTTTTTAAGGATCCCGGATTTTTTGGGGGGTCCTGAGTTTTCTTGGACCATCCCGGATTTTTTTTTTTTTTGATCCCGGCAGTTTTTTTGAGGTTCTGAATGAGCTTTTTAGGGTCCCAGATTTTGTGGGGTCCGGGGTTTTTTTTTGGGGTCCGGCTTTTTTTGGTATCCCGTTTTTTTGGGGGGGGGGGAACCTGGAATTTTTTTTTTTGGGGGGGGGGTGTGGTCCCGGGTGGGATTTTTTGGGGAATCCCGGGAGTTTTTTTGGGGGGGATTTCGGGGTTTTTTTTTTTCCGGTTGGAATTTTTGGGGTTCCGCGGGTGGTTTTTGGGGTCCCCCTCCCCCCGTTTCCTGTCGCGGCGGGGCGGAAGCGGCCGCGGGTGACGCGGGTGACACGGGGACGGTGACGCGGGGACAGCGGCGGCGGCACCGGGAGGTGACAGCGGCCGGGGACACCGGGGCACGGCGGGACAGCGGGTGGCGGCACACCGGGAGGTGACACCGGGTGGTGACACGGGGGACACCGACACGAGGTGCCCGCTGTGACACCGGGAGGGTGACACCGGGAGGGTGACACGGGGTGGCCGCGGTGGCACCGGGTGGTGACAGGGGGGAGGTGGCACTTGCAGGTGACACCGGGGGAGGGTCGGGGAGACCCCCGGAGCCCTCGCTGTGCCCTCCTCCTCCTCCTCCTCGCTGTCCTTCCTCCTTCCTCCTCCGCGCCCTCCGTCCCTCCGCCGAGCACTTCCTTCCTCCTCCTCTCTCCTTCCTCCTCCTCTCTCCTTCCTCCTCCTCTGCACCTTCCCTCCCTCCTCCCGCACTTCCTCCCTCCCTCCTTTGAATCCTTTTTCCTCCTTCCTTCCTCCATCCCTCCCTCCTTCCCTCCCTCTCCCCACTCTTTTTCCTCCTTCCTTCCTTACTCCCACTCTCCCTCTTCCTCCTCCATCCCTCTCCCTCCTCACCTCTTTCCCTCCCTCCCTCTCTCCTTCCCTCTCTCCTCCTGCACTTCCTCCCTCCCTCTCTCGAATCCTTTTTTCTCTTTCCTTCCTTCCTTCCTTCCTTCCTTCCTTCCTTCCTTCCTTCCTTCCTTCCTTCCTTCCTTCCTTCCTTCCTTCCTTCCTTCCTTCCTTCCTTCCTTCCTTCCTTCCTTCCTTCCTTCCTTCCTTCCTTCCTTCCTTCCTTCCCTTCCCTTCCCTTCCCTTCCCTTCCCTTCCCTTCCCTTCCCTTCCCTTCCCTTCCCTTCCCTTCCCTTCCCTTCCCTTCCCTTCCCTTCCCTTCCCTTCCCTTCCCTTCCCTTCCCTTCCCTTCCCTTCCCTTCCCTTCCCTTCCCTTCCCTTCCCTTCCCTTCCCTTCCCTTCCCTTCCCTTCCCTTCCCTTCCCTTCCCTTCCCTCTCTCCTTCCCTTCCCTCTCTCCTTCTCCCTCCTCCCTCTTTCCCTCCCTCCTTCATCCCTTTCTCCCTCTTCCTCCTCTCCCCAGGCTCTCCCCACACCATGGTCACTCCTCTGGACACTCCGGCCACTGCAGAGCCACTGCCTGAAGTCCGGCACTGACCCACGGTCACTCCTCCGGCCGCTGTGGAGCCACCCTAGGGAGGGTCCAGCACTGACCCACGGTCACTGCAGGGCCACTGTCCACTCTCCGGCCGTAGGGAGGGTCCGGCACTGCTCCATGGTCACTGCACACCCACTGTCCACTCTCCGGCCATAGGGAGGGTCCAGCAGTGCCCATGGACCCCCCCAGGGCCCCCCCTGCCCCCCCCGTGGCGCTGCCGGCGCTGGACGCCATCGCCTTCTCGGGGGGAGGGGCCGAGAGCCCCGCACGGACACTGACCCTCACAGTGACCACTGCGCTGACCCCTGCAGTGACCCCCACAGTGACCCCTGCAGTGACCCCCACAGTGACCACTGCAGTGACCCCTGCAGTGACCCCTGCGCTGACCCCCACAGTGACCCCTGAGCTGACCCCCACACGGACACTGCTGCCCCCTGAGCTGACCCCTGCAGTGACCCCTGCAGTGACCACTGCCCAGACCCCCTCCTTGACCATGACCCCCACCCAAGCCACCGCACTGACCACTGCCTTGACCCCCACCCTGACCACTCCCCTGACCCCCGCACTGACCCCCACCCTGACCCCCACCCTGACCCCTGCACTGACCCCTGCTCCGGCCGCAGTCCCGGACGTGTTCTGGGCCAGCCTGCTCCGTGCCCAGCTCTGTGTCCAGGAGCTCCAGGGCGCCATCGAGGGACAGACGGACACTGGGGAACAACAGCACCAGGACCTGGCCCAGGACCATCCTCAGGACCACCACCAGGATGGGGCTGGGAGCATCTCCCAGGAGCTCCAAGGCCAAGAATCCAGGTTTGAGGAGATCTTCCAGGTATTCGTGGATGAGAACATCTCACCCAAAGCCGTGGTCACACATGACAACATCTCACCCAAGTCCATGGATGAGGACATCCCACCCAAACCCATGGATGGCAACATCTCACCCAAACCAATGGTCACACACGAGGACATCTCACCCAAATCCATGACCATAGATGGGAACGTCTCCCAGGAGCTCCAAAGCCCTGAATCCACGTTTGAGGAGATCTTCCAGGTGTGCATGGGTGAGGACATCCCATCCAAACCCACGGCTGTAGATGAGGACATCCCACCCAAATCCATGGCCGAGGATGAGGACACCCCACGCAAATCCATGTTGATGGATGAGAACATCTTCCAGATGTCCACAGATGGTTCCATCCCACCCAAATCCATGGCCATGGAGCTCTCCCAGGAGCTCCGCGACCATGAATCCATGCGTGAGGAGATCTTCCAGGCGTGCACGGATGTGGACATCCCACCCAAATCCATGCCCATGGATGAGAACATTTCCCAGGTGTTTACAGATGGCTCCATCCCACCCAAGCCCATGCCCATGGATGGGAGCATCTCCCAGGAGCTCCAAGGCCATGGATCCATGTTTGAGGAGATCCTGCAGGTGTCCATGGATGAGGACATCCCATCCCAGGCCATTCCCAGGAACCAAAGCTTTGAGTTCTTCTTTGGGGGCATCATGTCCATGGGTGGTGAGACCTCATCGTGGACCGTGACCATGGATGTGATCGCCTCACCCCAATTCATGACCACAGATGGGACCTTCTCTCCAGAGCACCTGGCTGTGGATTCAAGGATGTCACCTGAGCCTGTGACCATGGATGGTCCCACCTTGGCCAAGACCGTGACCATGGATGGTCCTGCCTCACCCAGGTCCATGACCATGGATGGTCCCACCTCACCCAGGCCTGTGACCATGGATGGTCCCACCTCACCCAGGTCTGTGACCATGGATGGTCCCACCTCACCCAGGCCCGTGACCCCTGATGAAGCGATTTCTCCAGAGAACGTTCCCGTGGATTCCAGGATCTCCCCCAGTCCCATGACCATGGATGGGACCACCATGGATGGTCCCATCTCCTCCAGGCCCCAAGCCCCCAGACTCAGCCAGGAGGGAGAGGAAGGTGACCATGATGGTGACAACCACCATGACCATGATGACCACGATGACCACCATGACTGTGATAACCGCGATGGCCACAATGACCTTGATGACCACAAAGACCACGATAACCGCCATGATAACCACCATGATCACCATGACCTAGATCACCATGATAACCACCATGACCTGGATGATCACAATGACCATGATGACCACCATGACCTCAATGACCACAATGACTTCAGTGACCTCAATGACCATAATGACTGTGATGACCCCCATGACCACCATGACCACAAGGACCATGATGATTACAATGACCTAGATGACAACCATGACCATGATGACCACAAAGACCACGATGACCACCATGACCACCGTGACGACCACCATGAGCTCAATGACCTTGATGACGACAAAGACCTCAATGACCACAAAGACCATGAAGACCACCATGACCTTGATGACCACTATGACCACAATGTCCACCATGACCACGATGAGCACAAAGACCATGATGACCGCAATGACTGTGATGACCGCAATGACTGTGATGACCACCATGAGCTCAATGACCACAATGACCTAGATGACCATCATGACCACCATGACCGTGATGACCACCATGACCACGGTGACTCCTCCCATGAAGATGAACACAAGGAGAACCTGGATGAGGAGGACCTAGATGAGGAGAAGAACATGAAGGAGAAGAACCTGGATGAGGAGGATCTGGATGAGGACGTGGATGAGGACCTGGATGATGAGGAGAACCTGGATGAGGAGAACCTGGAGGATGACCTGGATGATGAGGAGGACCTGGACGAGGAGCCCCATTTCCACACCAACCCCCTGTTCCAGCGCCCGCTGCCCCCGGGGGTGCCCCCCTGGCGTCCCCACGGTGCCACCCTCGATGCCACCCTCGGGTGCCACCGCACAGGAGCCGCCACCACCACCACCACGGGCTGGGGTGAGTGGGGCACCCCAAATTTGGGGGGGATTGGGTTAATTTGGGGAGGGGTCCCACCAATCCTGATGGAGACCCCCCCCCCCTTGGTGTCTTCTCCATCCCCAGGACCACCCAGAACCCCGGAATTTGGGGACACCCCGGATCCGCCTCCAGAATTTGGGGACCCACCAGAATTCGGGGATCCCCTGGAATTTGGGGACCCCCCGGAATTTGGGGACCCCCTGGAATTTGGGGACCCCCCCTTGGTGTCTTCTCCTCCTCCCCCAGGACCACCCAGAACTCCAGAATTTGGGGACCCCCCGGATCCGCCTCTGGAATTTGGGGACCCCTTGGATCCACCCCTGGAATTTGGGGACCCTCCCAAACGGGTGGACCCAAAATGGGGGGGGCCGGACCCCCCCACCCCCCTGGAGGAGCCCCCCAGTTCCTGGGACCCCCCAGATTTACCCCAAAATGAGGGACCCCAAATCCCCCCAGATTTACCCCAAAAACCCCAAAGCCCCCCAGATTTACCCCACAAAGAGGGACCCCAAATCCCCCCAGAACCCCCAAATGTGCCCCTAAAAGAGGGACCCCAAAAACCCCAAATCCCCCCAGATTTACCCCAGAAAGGGAGACCCCAAAACCTCACAGATTTACCCCAAAAAGAGGGACCCCAAAACCCCCAAATCCCCCCAGATTTGCCCCAAATCCCTCCAGTTTTACCCCAAAAACAGGGACCCCAAAACCTTCCAGAATTACCCCAAAAAGAGGGACCCCAAAACCTCCCAGAACCCCCAAATGTGCCCCTAAAAGAGGGACCCCAAAGACCCCAAAACCTCCCAAATTTATCCCAAAAAGGGAGACCCCAAAACCTCTCAGAACCCCTAAATTGGCCCCAAAAAGAGGGACCTCATAGCCCCCGAATCCCCCCAGATTTACCCCCAAAAGGGAGACCCCAAAACCTCCCAGATTTACCCCAAAAAGAGAGACCCCAAAGCCCCCAAATGCCCCCAAATTTACCCCAAAAAGAGGGACCCCAAAACCTCGCAGCACCCCCAGATTTATCCCAAAAAGGGAGACCCCAAAACCTCCCAGAACCCCTAAACTGGCCCCAAAAAGAGGGACCCCAAAGTCCCCAAATCACCCCATTTTTACCCCAAAAAGAGGGACCCCAAATCCCCCCAGATTTACCCCAAAAATGGAGACCCCAAAGCCCCCAAATGCCCCCAAATTTGCCCCAAAAAGAGGGACCCCAAAACCTCCCAGAACCCCCAGATTTACCCCAAAAATTGGGACCCCAAATTCCCCCAAATTTGTCCCCAAAAGAGGGACCCCAAATCCCCTCAGAACCCCCAAACTGGCCCCAAAAAGAGCGACCCCAAATCCCCCCAGTCTTGCCCCAAAAAGAGGGACCCCAAAGACCCCAAATTCCCCCAGATTCACCCCATAAATGGGAACCCCAAATCCCCCAAAAATGGGGACCCCAAACCCCAAATTTCCCCCCAAAATGGGGGGTCCAGAGCCCCCTCCACCCCCTGACCGCCCTCAAACCCCCCCAAAGCCCCCGGGGCGCCCCCAGAATCCCCCAAAATCTCCCCAAATCCCTTCAGCACCCCCCCAAAATGCCCCAAAATCTCCCCAGATCCCCCCTGAGCCCCCCCAGATCCCCCTTGAGCCCCCCAAAATTCCCCCAAAATCTCCCGAGGTTGCCCCAGGACCCCCCAAAATCCTCTCAGGACCCCCCCAAAATGCCCCAAATCCACCCCAAACCCTCTCTGAGCCCCCCCAAATCCCCCCTTATTTCCCCCAAATACCCCCACGACCCCCCCCAAATCTCCCCTAAGCCCCCCAGAAATGCCCCAAATCCACCCCAAATCCCCTCAGGACCCCCCCAAAATGCCCCAAATCCACCCCAAATCTCCCCTAAGCCCCCAAAAAATCCCCCCAAATCTCCCCAGATCCCCCCAAATCCACCTCAAACCCCACCAGGACCCCCCAAAATCCCCTCAGGACCCCCCAAAATCCCCTCAGGACCCCCCCGGCCCCCCCCCAAGCCCCGGGATTTTTGGGGGGTCCCCCCCCCGACCCTGAGGAGCCGCCCCCCAAAACCAGCCTGGAGCCCCCCAGGTGAGGAACCCCCCGAGACCCCAGACCCCATTAGGACCCTTCCCCCTTTTTCCCCAAAATCCCCATTTCCCACCCCAAAATTCCCATCTTCCCCCATATTTTTCTTCTAAATTCCCATCTTCCCCCCCCAAATCCCAATTTTCCTTCCAAATTCCCATTTTTCCCCCCCCAAAATTCCCATTCTTCCGCATCTTTCCCCCAAAAATTCCCAATTTTCCCCCATTATTCCCCTCAAAATTTCTGTTCCCCCCCCACCATTTTCTCCCCCCAAAATTGCCAATTTTTCCCCCTAAATCCCCATTTTTCTTCCCAAAATTCCAAATTTTTCCCCCTCCAAATTCCCATTCTTCCCCAAAATTCCCATTTCCCCTCAATTTCCCCCTCATTTTCCCCCAAAATTCCCATTTTCCCCTCACACAAAATTCCCGATTTTCCCCCCTCAAATCTCCATTTTTCTTCCCAAAATCCCAATTTTCCCCCATATTTTTCCTCATAATTCCCATTTTTCACCCCAAAATTCCCATTTTCCCCTCAAAAATCCCCATTTTCCCCTATTTTTACCTCAAAAATCTCTTTTTTCCTCCATTTTCCCCTCAGGGAGGACCCCCAGGCCCTGGCCCGGCGCCTTTTCCGCCTGGACGGGGTCAGGAAGTCCCAGGTGGCCTCGTACCTGCGCAAGGAGTGAGAGATTGGGGGGAAAAACCGGGAATTTGGGAAAATTGGGGAAAAATGGGGTTTGGGGAAAAAAAAAAAAGGGAATTTTGGGAGGAAAAATGAGGGGTTTGGGAAGGAAAATGGGGATTTTGAGGGTAAAAGTTGGGGGGAAAATGGGAATTTTGGAGAAAAAAACGGGAAATTGGAGGAGAAAAATGGGGATTTTGAGGGAGAAAAAAGTGAATTTTGGGGAAAAAATGAGGATTTTTTGGTGGGAATTATGGAATTTTTTTTTGGGGAATAGAGGATTTTTGTGGGAATTGTGGATTTTTGGGGTGGGAATTGAGGATTTTTGTCCCAAATTTTCCTTCCCAGCACGGAGTTCAGCGCTCGGGTGGCGCGGGAGTACCTGGAGCTCTTCCAGTTCCAGGGGCTGAGCCTGGAGCAGGCCCTGAGGTAAGAACTGGGGGGAAAATTGGGAATTTTGGAGAATTTGGGATTTTTAGAATAATTTGGGGATTATTTGGGGGGAATTCAGGGTTTCAGGGAGGGATTTGGAGGGATTTTTGGGGGAACTTTTGGGATTTTTTTGAAAGATTTGGGGCTATTTTTGGGATCATTTGAATTATTTGAGGATTTTAGGGGGGATTTTGGGTTGGATTTGGGACTGTTTCAGGCAATTTTGGGGCAATTTTGAGGCAAATCTAGAGGGTTTTTTGTGGGGAAATTGGAGGGAGTTTGGAGGGATTTTGGGGGATTTTTTTGAGGGGATTTTGGGGCAACTTTGGGAGGGATTTGGGGATTGTTTGGGGAAATTTGAGGGGATTTTTTTGGGGCAATTTTGTGGGGCAATTTGGAGATTTTTTGTGGAGAAATTCGGGGGACTTTGGAAGGATTTTGGAGGGGGGATTTTTTGTGTCATTCCGGGGGAAATTTGGGGGATTTTTGGGAGGGGTTTAGGGGGGAATTTCTGGGGATTTTTTGGGGCGGTTTTGGGGTCACTTTTGGGGTTTTTGGGGGTGCCCCAGGCAGTTCCTGCGGGCCCTGGTGCTCTCGGGGGAGACTCAGGAGCGCGAGCGAGTCCTGGGGCACTTCTCGAGCCGCTTCCACCGCTGCAACCCCGGGCTGTTCCCTTCGGCTGGTGAGACCTGAAACTGACCCTAAATACCCCAAAACCGACCCTAAATATCCTAAAACTGACCCTTAATCCCTGCTGCAAGCCTGGCACCTTTCCCTCGGCTGGTGAGACCCCAAAACTGACCCTAAATACCCCAAAACTGACCCTAAATATCCTAAAACTGACCCTAAATCCCTGCTGCAAGCCTGGCACCTTTCCCTCAGTTGGTGAGACCCCCAAAACTGACCCTAAATACCCCAAATCCACCCCAAATCCCTGCTGCAACCCGAGGGCTTTTCCTTCTGAGGGTGAGACCCCAAATCCACCCTAAACCCGACCCTAAATACCCCAAATCCACCCCAAATACTCACTGCAACCCCAGTGCCTTTCCTTCTGCTGGTGAGACCCCAAATCCACCCAAAAACTGACCCTAAATATCCTAAAACTGACCCTAAATCCCCACTGCAACCCCGTCGCCTTTCCCTCGGCTGGTGAGACCCCAAATCCACCCTAAAACTGACCCTAAATACCCCAAAAATGACCCTAAATATCCTAAAACTGACCCTAAATCCCTGCTGCAAGCCTGGCACCTTTCCCTCAGTTGGTGAGACCCCCAAAACTGACCCTAAATACCCCAAACCCACCCCAAATCCCTGCTGCAACCCCGGCATGTTTCCTTCTGAGGGTGAGACCCCCAAACCCACCCTAAAACCCACCCTAAAAAACCCAAAACTGACCGTAAATCCCCGCTGCAACCCTGGCGCTTTTCTGTCAGCTGGTGAGACCCCAAATCCACCCTAAAACTGACCCTAAATACCCTAAATCCACCCCAAATCCCTGCTGCAACGCCGGGGCTTTTCCTTCTGCTGGTAAGACCCCAAATCCACCCCAAAACCGACCCTAAAAACCCCAAATCCAACCCTTCAGGGGATTTTTGGGGTCCCTTTAGGGGTTTTGGGGTCCCTTTGGGGGGATTTGGGATCCCCTAAAACCCCAAAATCCCCCCCAGACTCCGTTCACACCCTCACCTGCGCCCTGATGCTGCTCAACACCGACCTGCACGGCCAGGTGAGACACCCCCCAAAAAAACCCCCAAAAAACTCCCAAAAAAACACCCCAAAAAACCCCAAATAGCCCAAAATAACCCTAAATCCCCAAATGTCCCAGAAAAAAACCCCAAAATAACCCTAAAAATTACCCCAAATCTGCTCAAAATACCCCAAAATCCAACGGAGCTCGCATCCAGGTAAGGCGACCCCAAAAATGACCCTAAATACCCAAAAAAAACCCCCAAAAATCCCCAGAAAATCCCCTAAAATCCCCACGTGGAATTTGGGGAGGGGGATTGGGGTGGATTTGGGATTTTGGGGTGGATTTGGGGGCAGATTTGGGATTTTGGGGCAGATTTGGGTTGGGTTTGGGGTGAATCATCCCTGGGGTTCCTTTTGGGTTTTTCTCCTTTTTTGGGTTGATTTTGGGGCAGTTTTGGGGCAAATTCAGGGGTTTTTTTAACATTTCTGAGGTGATTTTGGGGCATTTTGGAGCATTTAGGGGCGGTTTGGGGGCAGATTTTGGGGTTTTTTCCCGTTTTTGGGGTGACTTTGTCCCCACCCCGCAGCGCCTGGGCCGGGCCATGAGCAGCTCCGAGTTTGTGACCAACCTGAGCGGGATGATGGACGGGCAGGACTTCCCCCGGGAGCAGCTCAAGGTGCCCAAAAACACCCCAAAAAAACCCCCAAAAAATCCTAAAAATTCCTAAAAATATCCTTTAAAAATCCCCCCGAAAATACCCCAAAAAATCCGAAAAATTCCTTTAAAAATCTTAAAAAAATGCCCCCAAAAATCCTAAAAAAATCCCCAAAAAATCCTAAAAAGATCCCCCCAAAAAGCTGAAAAATATCTGGAAAAAAAAATCCCAGAAAAGTCCTAAAGAAGAATCCTAAAAGACACCCAAAAAATAAAGATTGAAAATCCTAAAAATGTCCCCCGCCAAAATGAAAAAAAAAAAAACAAACCAACTTTAAAAAATCCTTTAAAAAATCCCCAAAAAATCCTAAAAAAAAGCCCCACAAAAGCCCCAAAAATGGGGGGAAAAATCCTAAAAAAGTCCTAAGAAAATCTCCCAAAAAATCTGAAAACAAATCCCAGAAAAAAACCCAAAATATCTTTAAAAAATCCCCCCAAATTTTTGTTTTAAATCCCCAAAAAAATCCTTTAAAAAATCCCCCAAAAAATCCTTTAAAAATTAGAAAAAAATATCCCAAAAAAACCCCTAAAAACCCTAAAAAAACCCCTAAAAAATCCCAATTTTCCCCTCAGGCTCTGTACGGTTCCATCCGCAGCCGGAAACTGGAATGGGCAACGTGAGCGGGAATTTATGGGATTTTGGGGGGAATTTATGGGATTTTGGGGGGTTTGGGTTGGTTTTTGTGGGATTTTTGTGGGATTTTGGTTGAATTTTATGGGATTTGGGTCGGATTTTATGGGATTTTGGTGCCAAATTAATGGGATTTGGGTTGGACTTGGTGGGATTTTCTGCTACTTCGCCACCAATTTAATGGGATTTTTGTGGGATTTTTTGTGGGATTTGGGTTGGATTTTGTGGGATTTTCTGCTATTTACCATCTATTTAATGGGGTTTTTGTGGGATTTGGGTCAGATTTTATGGGATTTTGATGCCGAATTTATGGGATTTTCTGGGATTTTGTGAGGTTTGTGTCAGGTTGTTTTGGGTCAGATTTTCTGGGATTTTCTGCAATTTTCCCCACCAGTTTAACGGGATTTTTATTGGGATTTTCACAGGGACGACGAGGACGAGCCCGAGTCCCAAAAGGCCAAAAAAGCCCCAAAATTCCCAAATCCCGAAATTCCCCCGGAACTCCTGGGGGGCCCCGGCCCCGCCCGCAGGGGGGTCCTGGCCAGGAAGGTCCTGGCAGAGAGCGACGGCAAAAAGGGTCGGTTTGGGGGATTTTGGGGATTTTGGGGGATTTTTGGGGATTTTTGGGGATTTCTGGGAGGATTTTGGGGGAATTTTATGGGATGTTTTTGGTAAGTTTATGGGATTTTTGGGGGGAAGGTCCTGGCAGAGAGCGATGGCAAAAAGGGTCGGTTTGGGGGATTTGGGGGATTTTTATTGGATTTTAGTGGAATTTAATGGGATTTGGGGTGGATTTGTGGGAATTTTGGGGGATTTGGGCTGGATTTATGAGATATTTTAGGATTTATTAATTTGGAGATTTTTCCCCCACAACTCCCTGGGGCCGGCGGGGCTGGTTTGGGGTGGATTCAGGATTAATTTAATGGGGATTTTGTTTGGGATATTTTAGGGCTGGTTTGGGGTGGATTTAGGGGAATTTAATGGGATTTGGGGTGGATTTATGGGAATTTAATGGGATTTGGGGTGGATTTAATGGGGTTTTATTTGGAATATTTTAGGATTTAATAATCTTTGGGATTTTTCCCCCACAGCTCACTGGGGCTGGCGGGGCTGGTTTGGGGTAGAATTTCACGGGATTTTGTGGCAATTTCATGGGATTTGGGCTGGAATTTTAACGGGATTTCATCAGGGATATTTTAGTATTTACTAATTTTGGGATTTTTTTTCCCCCCAGCCCCGTAGGGCCGGCGGGGCTGGTTTGGGGTGGATTTCGGATTAATTTAATGGGATTTTGTGGGAATTTCATGGGACTTGGGGGAATTTAATGGGATTTGTGGTGGATTTAATGGGGTTTTATCGGGGATATTTTATGATTTACTAATTTTGGGATTTTTTTGCCCCCAGCCCCGTGGGGCCGGCGGGGCTGGAAGCGTTTCAGGGCCGAGCTCCGGGGGCCCCTCCTGGCGCTGCAGAGGGACCCCCCCGAGGGCCCCGAGGAGGTTTTGGGGCTGCCCCACGCCCTGGCCCAGCCGCACCCCAAATACACCAAGCGCCCCAACGTGTTCCTGCTGCGCACCGGGGACCGGCGCGAGTTCCTCTGCCAGGCACAGTAAGGGGCCAAAAATACCCTAAAAAACCCCAAAAAAAGGAGGGAATCCTAAAAAAAAAAAAAATCCTAAAGCTGGGGAAAAATCCTAAAGCTGGGGAAAAAATCCTGGAAGGGTAAGTGGCTCGGAAAGGGTTAAAGAAGGCAAAATTCTGAAAAAATGAAAAAATCTTTAAAAAAATTGCAAAATCCTAAAAAATTGCAAAATCCTAAAAAAATGACGGTTCTGGAAAAAATCCCAAATCCTGAAAAACACCAAATATGGAAAAAAATTCCAAATATGGAAAAAATGCCAAATATGGAAAACAACCCCAAATATGGAAAAAGCCCCCAAATATGGAAAAAATCCCAGATATGGAAAAAAATCTCCAATATGGAAAAAAATCTCCAAATATGAGGAAAAATTCCAAATATGGAAAAAAATCTCCAAATATGGGAAAAAATTCCAAATACGGAAAAAATGCCAAGTATGGAAAACAACCCCAAATATGGAAAAAAAAAACCAAATAAAAAAAATATCCCAAATATGGAATAAAAACCAAATATGGAAAAAACCCCAAATAAAAAAAAAAGTCCCAAATATGGAAAAAAAAATCTCAAATCCTGAAAAGAGTCCTAAATCTAAAATCCTAAAAACATAATTTGGGATATTATTGGGGTATTTTGGGGGTATTTTTGGGAGTAATTTTTGGAATATTTTTGGGGTATTTTAGGGGGTATTTGGGGGGAATTTTTGGAGAAGAAATTTGGGGGTAATTAAGGGGTATTTTGGGGTAACTTTGTGGTATTTCGGGGGGAATTTTCAGGGGGACTTTTGGGGTATTTGGAGGGTATTTTTAGGCTACCTTAGGAGGAATTTTTGGGGGGAATTTATTTTGTATTTTGAGGAATATTTTTGGGGTATTTTGGGGTTATCTTAGGGGCCATTTTACAGATAATTTTGGGATATTTGTGGGGTAAATTTGGGGTATTTTCGGGGTAATTTGGGGGTGTTTGGGCTTCTTTGCAATACTTGCGGTTTTTGCGGCGCGCGGGACGCTTGGCGGGTGTGACGTCGTCGTGACGCCGCTGATGACGTCACCGTGACGTCACAGGAGCCCCCAGGAGCTGTCCCAGTGGGTGTTTGGCATCAACGTGGCCGCCGCCCTCTGCTCGTCGCCGCCGTTCCCCGCGGCCGTGGGGTCCCGGCGCCGCTTCGTGAGACCCATCCTGCCCTCGGCGCCCAGCCGCTGCCCCCCGGTGAGGAACACCCCAAAAACCCCCCAAAAACCCCCCAAAAATCCCACAGAAATATCCCATTCTGCCCTCAGCGCCCAGCCGCTGCCCCCCGGTGAGGAACACCCCAAAAACCCCCCAAAAATCCCACAGAAATATCCCACCCTGCCCTTGGCGCCCAGCCGCTGCCCCCCGGTGAGAAACACCCCAAAAAATATCCCAAACACCCCAAAAACATCTCCAAGACACCAAAAATCCCATTGAAATATCCTACGTCTCATGGAAACCCCAAAAACCCCCTAAAATATCCTAAAAATCCCATGGAAATATCCCGAATCCCACAGGAACCCCAAAAACCCCAAATGGCCCAAAACCCCCAACTTTGGTCTGTGCCACCCCAATGTCCCCAGTGTCCCTTTTGTCGTCCCCATGTCCCCAGTGTCCCCAATGTCCCTGTGCCACCCCAATGTCCCCAGTGATGTCCCCAGTGTCCCCAGGAGCAGCAGCAGGGCCAGCTCCATGTCCCCAGTGTCCCCAATGTCCCTGTGCCACCCCAATGTCCCCAGTGATGTCCCCAGTGTCCCCAGGAGCAGCAGCAGGGCCAACTCCATGTCCCCAATGATGTCCCCAGTGATGTCCCCAATGGTGTCCCCAGTGTCCCCAGGAGCAGCAGCAGTGCCAGCTGCGCCGCTGGTTGGGGGGACAGTGACCCCAATGTCCCCAATGTCCCCATTGGTGTCCCCAATGTCCCCAGGAGCAGCAGCAGTGCCAGCTGCGCCGCTGGTTGGGGACAGTGACGTGCCAGCTCCTGGAGCACCAGCGGCTCCTGCCCGAGGGACGGGGACGGGAGCAGGAGGAGCACCGGGCACACGGGGACTTCCTGCGGCACGAGGTGACAATGGGGACATTGGGGACAGTGGGGACATCGGGGACATTGGAGGCAATGGGGACACTGGGGACAATGGGACAATGGGGACACCGGGCACACGGGGACTTCCTACGCCACGAGGTGACAGTGGGGACATCGGGGACATGGGGAGCAATGGGGACATTGGGGGCAATGGGGACATTGGGGACACCAGGCACACGGGGACTTCCTACACCAGCAGGGGACAATGGGGACAATGGGGTGGCACAGGGACATTGGGGTGGCACAGGGACATTGAGGACATTGGGGACATTGAGGAGAATGGGGGCAATGGGGACATTGGGGACAATGGGGACACTGGGGTGGCACAGGGACATTGGGGACACTGAGAGGGCAATGAGGACAATGGGGACAAAGGGGACAGTGGGGACCCTGGATTGAGGACAGTGGGGACAGTGGGGGGACACTGGGGTGGCACAGGGACATCGGGGACACTGAGAGGGCAATGAGGACAATGGGGACATTCGGGGATTGGGGACAATGGGAACGCTGGGGACAATGGGGACATTGGGGACATCAGGGAGACCCTGAGGGATTGGGGACATCATTGGGGTGGCACAGGGACATCGGGGACACTGAATCGAGGACAGTGGGAACAGTGGGGACACCAGGGAGTGACACAGCGACCAGGAGGAGGGAGGGGGTGACCCGGTGCCACTGGGGTGACACGAGGGGTGACATCGGTGCCACCCCGGTTGGTGACGCGCGTGTCCCCGCAGCGCCAGCGCTGCCTGACCTACGTGCAGGCTCTGGGGGCGTGGCTGCGCGGGGACAGCGGGGACAGCGCCACCCTCGGGGACAGCGGCGGGGACCTCGGGGACCTTGGGGACCTTGGGGACAGCCCCGAGTGTCCCCCCGTCCCCGCGCCGCTCACCAAGTGCCACTCGAGCCCCTCGCTGGTGACAGAGCCGCCCCCGGGCCGCGTGCGGCGCCACATCTCGGAGCGCAGGGCCACGCGCGTCATCGTCCCCAAGCGCCACCGGGACAGGCTGTGACAGACCCGGATTGTCCCCAGGAGTGTCCCCGAGTGCCACCGGGACCAACTGTGACACCCCCGTGGGGACCCTGCCACAAAGTGCCACCCCCTGGCACAGGGGACATCCCCAAGTGCCACCTCTGTGACAGGGACAGTCCCCAAAGTGCCACTCCTGTGCTGTGACAGGGACACTCCCAAGTGCCACCCCAGGGACAAGGGACAGTCCCCAATGTCCCCTCCATGGGACAATTTAAGTGCCACCCCCTGTGACAGGGACACTCCAAATGTCCCCTCCCTGTGACAGGGACAGCCCCAAGTGCCACCCCTGTGAAGGGACAGTCCCCAGTGTCCCCTGTGTAGGACAAGGGACACGTTTTAAGTGCCACCCCCTGTGACAGGGACACTCCCAATGTCCCCAATGCTGTCCCCAGTGTCCCCTCTTCCCCCCGGTACGAGGCTTTTTTGGGGGGTCCCGCTCTGAGCTCCCCCCGGGATTGGGAACAACTCAGGGAAATCCCCAAAATCCCAAAAATTCCCAATTTCCCATTCCCAGAATTCCCCAAAATCCCAAGCCCAATTCCCCGTTCCCAAAAATCCCCAAATTCCCCGTTCCCAAAAATCCCCCATTCCCAAAAAACCCCAACCCCAAAAATCCCATTCCCAGAGGAATTTGGGGATAAATCTGGGATTTCTGGGGGGAATTTGGGATCCCCTCGCTGCGGTTGTGCAATAAAGGTTCAGAATTCCGGAATTTTGGAGAATTTTGGGAATTTTAGGGGGGGAGGAGGGAGGAATTTTGGGAAGAGAAAATCCCTGAGGGTGACGACCCCAAAATCCCAAAAAACCACCACAAAATTCCCTTTTTTGCCAGCCCCAAGTCCTGGGAAATCTGACCCCAATCCCAAAAATTCCAACCCCAATCCTGGGAATTCCAACCCCAATCCCAAAAATTCTGACCCAATTCCGGGAATTCCAGCCCCAAATTTGGGAATTCTGACCCCAAATCCCAAAAATTCCCAAAATCTTGGGAATTCCATTTTCTTTCCCATTTTACTCCCAGGATTTCTGGGCCAATTCCCATTTATTTCTCCCATTGCTTTTACAACAATTCCCAAATTTACTCCCAATATTTCCGGGACAATTTTTAGGATTTTTTTCCCAGTTTATTTCCAGTGCTTCTGGGACAACCCCCCCAGAGTTTTTTTTTGTTTTTTTCCCCCAGTTTATTGCTGGCATTTCCCCATCCATTCCCAAAGTTTTCCTGGGGATTTTCCAGGAATTTTTTTCCGCCATTTTGTGGCCGTTTTCCCGCCATTTTCCTTCTTCCTTTCCGCCATTTTGTGGCCGTTTCCCCGCCATTTTCTGATCGTTTTTCCGCCATTTTGTGGTCGTTTCCCCTTTGTTTTCCCACCGTTTTTCCAGATGTTTCCCTGCTGTTTTCCCACCATTTTCCAGATGTTTTCCAGCTGTTTTCCGGCCGTTCCCTCAGGCGTACTCCAGGTGCTGGGCGGCCCCGCGGGGCTCGGGGCTCTTGGCCGGGCTCAGGTAATCCCTCAGCTCCAGCTCCATCTTCTTGGCCTTCAGCGCCGCCGAGTGCAGCTTCTCCAGGAACTCCGGCATCCCTGGAGACCCCAGAGGGTGGGAAACCCATCTCCCAAAATTTCCCCCTTTTCCCCCAATTTTCTCCTTTTTTTTCCCCAACTTTTCCCAATTTTTTCTCCATTTCTTCCCCATTTTTCTCCCAATTTTTTCCCCTCTTCCCCGAATTTTTTTCACCATTTCCCCCCCCAATTTTTCCTCAATTTCTCCCACTTTTTCCTCCAATTTTTATCTTTTTTCCTCTTTCTTTCCCCTAATTTTTCCCTTTTTCCCACAATTTTTTCCTTTTGCCTCCCCATTTTCCCCTTTTCCCAAGTGCAGCTTCTCCAGGAACTCCAGCATCCCTGGAGACCCCAAAGGCTGGGAAACCCTTCTCCCAAATTTTCCCCCTTTTCCCCCAGTTTTCTCCTTTTTTTCCCCCCAGTTTTTCCCATTTTTTCCTCATTTTTCTCACAATTTTTTCTCCATTTTTCCTCGATTTTTTCCCCAATTTTTTACTATTTCCCCCCATTTTTTTCTCAATTTTCCCCTTCTTTCCCCAATTGTTTTCCCAATATTTCCCTATTTTCTCCCAGTTTTTTACCCTCTTCCCCCAATTTTTCCCATTTTTTCGCCATTCTCCCCCCAAATTTTCCTCCATTTCTCCCACTTTTTCTCCCAATTTTTCTATTTTCCCCCATCTTTCTCAGGTTTTTCCCTTTTTCCTCAGGGCAGCTTCTCCAGGAACTCCGGCATCCCTGGAGACCCCAAAGGGTGGGAAACCCTTCTCCCAAATTTTCTCCTTGTTTTCCCCAATTTTTTCTCCATTTTCCCCCATTTTTCTCCCAATTTTTCCCATTTTTTCGCCATTTCCCCCCCAATTTTTCCTCAATTTCTCCCACTTTTTCCTCTAATTTTTCTCCCTTTTTCACCATTTTTCCCCCCAATTTTCCCCCCTTTTCTCCCCCAGTTTTTCCTTCTCTTCCTCCCCTCTTTTCCTCAAGATTTCCCTGGAATTTTGGGGGTTTTTTTGGGAATTCTCACCGCTGGACACCATCCAGCTGAGGCAGTAGCGCGGGAACACGGTCTGGGGGTTGTCGCTGTACGTCAGCAGGTAATCGAAGCCGTTCTGGAAAACACCAAAATCACCCAAAATTCCCCAAAATCCCAACAATCCCTGGCGGGAATTGGCCCAGAAACCACCCCCAGATCCCAAATTCTCCAAATTATTTGGGGGCTTCCCCAATTTTTGGGCATTTTCCACCCCCTTTTCCGAATCCCACTCCCAAACCTGATCCCAACCCTCACAAAATCCTGGGATTTCCTCAGATTTCCCAGTTTTTCTGTGGTTTTTCCCAGTATTTCCCAGGATATTCCCAAGTTATTCCTGGTATTTTCCCAGGATTTTCCCCAGTTTTTCCAGGATGTTTTCCCAGAATTTTCACAGATTTTCCCCAGTTTTTCCAAGATTTCCCAGAATTTTCCTGGGATTTCCTCCCAATTTTCCTGGGATTTTTCTGTGATTTTTCCAGGATTTTCCCCAGATTTTTTTTCCAAATTTTCTGTGACTTTCCTGGATTTTCCCCCAATTTTCTCACTATTTCCCACCAGTTTTCCCAGGATTTTTCTTGTGATTTTCCCAGGGTTTTTCCCCAAATTTTTCCTGTGATTTTCCCCACTATTTCCCCCCAGTTTTTCCCATGATTTTCCCCAATTTCCCCCTGGATTTTTCCCAGTTTTTCCAGGATTTTGGGCATTCCCACCTCGTCGAAGCCGCGGTGGGGCCGGATCACCATGTGGGATTCGTAGCTCCGAACCCGGACGTGCTCGGGGTCCTCGGGAATCCCGGGATGCTCCACAGCCCTGTGGGGATTATTTGGGAATTTTTTCAGGAATTCGGGACCATCCCAAAAAGAATCTGGAGGTGGGGGAGAGGGAAAATCCAAAAAATTCCTGGGAAAACGATGAGAATTGGGATTTTTGGGGTGGGAATTCCATGGGGGATTTTTTGGGAATTCTATGGGGGATTTCCAGGAATTCAATGGGGTTTATTTTGGGAATTCCATGGGGGATTTTTAGGAACTCCATGAGGTTTTTTTCTGGGATTTCCCCGTGGGATTTTTGGGGAATTTTGTGGGGTTTTTTTTGGGGAATTGCAGGGGACTTTTTGGGGGGAATTCTGTGGGGTTTTTTTGGGAATTCCACAGGTTTATTTGGGAATTCTGTGGGGTTTTTTTGCGGGATGCCCCACCTGGAGACGAGCACCATGAGGTTGCGGTCGCTGTCGACGCTGTAGCGCCGGACGTAAACGTAATCCCGGGAGTACATCGGGTACTGCAACGGGGTCAGTGGGGTCAGGATCCCAAAATGGACCCCAGACCCCGTCCCAGATCCCAAGGAATGGAATCAGCCACTAGCCCAGTTCTAGATCCCAAATCCCAGATCCCAAAGGGATTCCAAGGCATGGAGTCAGTCCCAAATCCCAAGTGGCTCACTGGGAGCTGTGTGACCCAGTGGATTACCTTGGATCCCAAATCCCAATCCCAAACCCCAAATCTCAAATCCCAAATTCCCTTTGCTCACCAGGAACTGGGTGACCCCATGGATCACCTCAGACCCCATGGCTGGATCCCAATCCCAGATCCCAAATGCCCAATCCCAAATCTCTCACCAGGAACTGCATGACCCAATGGATCCCCTCTGAGCCCGTGGCTGGGGCCCAATCCCAAATCCTAAACCCCAAATCCCTCAATGCTCACTGGGAACTGTGTGACCCAGTGGATCCCCTCAGATCCAAAACCCCAAATTCCAGATCCCAAACTCCAACCCCGTTTCTCACCAGGAACTGTGGGGATTTGGGATCACCTCAGATCCCAAACCCCAATCCCAAATCCCAGATGCCAAAGGATCCCAAATCCCGTTTCTCACTGGGAACTGTGTGACCCAGTGGATCTCCTCAGATCCCAAATCCCCAATCCCAGATCCCAATCCCAAATCTCTCACCAGGAACTATGTGACCCAGTGGATCCCAAATCCCAGACCCCAAACCCCAATCCCAAATCTCTCACTGGGAACTGTGTGACCCAGTGGATCACCTCTGATCTCAGTCCTAAATCCCAAAGCCAGATCCCAAATTCCCAAACCCAGATCCCAAAGGATCCCAATCCCAAATCTCTCACCGGGAACTGTGTGACCCAGTGGATCCCCAATCCCAGATCACAGAGGATCCCAAATCCCAAATCTCTCACCGGGAACTGTGTCACCCAGTGGATCCCCTCAGATCCCAAACCCCAATCCCAAATCTCTCACTGGGAACTGCGTGACTCAGTGGATCCCAAATCCCAAACCCCAAATCCCCAATCCCAAATCTCTCACTGGGAACTGTGTGACCCAGTGGATCACCTCTGATCTCAGTCCCAAATCCCAATCCCAGATCCCAAATTCCCAATCCCAAATCTCTCACCGGGAACTGCGTGACCCAGTGGATCCCCTCAGATCCCAGTCCCAAATCCCAAACCCCAAATCCCCAATCCCAAATCTCTCACCGGGAACTGCGTGACCCAGTGGATCCCCTCAGATCCCAGTCCCAAATCCCAAATCCCAAACCCCAAATCTCTCACCGGGAACTGTGTGACCCAGTGGATCACCTCTGATCTCAGTCCCAAATCCCAATCCCCAATCCCAAAGGATCCCAAATCCCCAAATCTCTCACCGGGAACTGCGTGACCCAGTGGATCCCCTCTGATCTCAGTCCCAAATCCCAAACCCCAAATCCCCAATCCCAAATCTCTCACCGGGAACTGTGTGACCCAGTGGATCCCCTCAGATCCCAGTCCCAAATCCCAAACCCCAAATCTCTCACCGGGAACTGCGTGACCCAGTGGATCACCTCCGATCCCGTGGCCGGGTCCCGCTCCACCACGTCGAGCTTCAGCACCAGCGAATCCCACTGCTTGCGGTACTCGGTGTCCAGCTGGGAAATATCCCAAAAAACCCAGGAATTCCAGGGAAATCCCAGAAAAATGGGGACAGGGAAATCCCAAAGATTCCCAGCCCTGGAGTCAAATCCTGGCAATAATTCCAAGAATTTCCAAGGAATTTTTGGGAATTTTTGGGAATTCTGCTCACCTGGACGTTGAAGAATTGCCTGGGAGTGACGTCGGTGTAGGAGCCAAAAACTGCAGGAAAATCCCAAAAATCAGCAAATCCCAAAACCCCAAAAATCCACAAATCCTGGGAATTGAGGGACCACGGGAATCCCAAAATCCCAGGAATCCCAAAATTTGGGAATTTCAGGGATTTTGGGGAAGTTGGGAATTGGGTGAGTTGGGAATTGGGGAATTTGGGATCTTGGGAATTTGAGAATGGAGGAATTTGTGAATTTGGGATTTTGGGAATTGGGGAATTGAAGATTTAGGGGACTCGGGGATTTGGGATTTTGGGAATTTCAGGGATTTTAGGGAATCTGACATTTTGGGATTTTGGGAATTGAGGATTTAGGGGATTCAGGGATTTGGGATTTTGGGAATTTAAGGGATTTAGGAAATTTGGGAATTTCAGGGATTTTAGGGAATTTGACAGTTGGGGATCCAGGGATTTGGGATTTTGGGAATTTCAGGAATTCAGGGATTTGGGATTTTTAAATTTTGGGAATCTGAGAATTTTGGGAACTCAGGGTTTTGGGAATTTGGGGATTCGGGAATCTGGGATCTGGGGGAATTTGGGATTTCAAGATTTTGGGAATCCGGGAATTTTGGGAGTCCAGGATTTTGGGAATTCGGGAATCTGGGATTTGGGGAATTGGGGATTTTGGGAATTCCCCACCTCGGTACTGGAACAGGGCCGAGCCGGGGATGGGGCGGCGCCAGAGGCGGAACCGCTCCCGCTGCATCACCGGCTCCCAGCCCCGCTCCTGCTCCGGGAACGCCCCGGGGTCCTCGAGCTGCTGCAGCGCCTGCGCCGACCTGCGGGGGATTCCCGGTTTTTATGGGATACCGGGAGCCAAATCCCTGATTTTTACCCCCGGTGTCCCCTCTGTCCCATTCCCATTATCCCCCCGTTCCTGTTATTCCCGGCACTCCCCCATCCCCGTTATTCCGTCACCCCAATATTCCCGTTTTTCCCAGTGTTCGTCCCGTTTCTGTTACCCCCCATTCCCGATATAATCCCGGTGTTATTGCCGCCGTTATTCCCGGTGTTATTCTCATTATTCCCGGTACTATTTCCGGTATTTTTCTCGGTATTCTCCCACCATTCCTGCCGTGATTCCCGGTATTCCCGCCATTATCCCGGTGTTATTGCCGCCGTTATTCCTGTATTAGCCCAGTCACTCCCGGTGTTGTTCCCAGTGTTATTCCCGGTTTTATCCCCATTATCCCCAGTATTATTCCCGCCGTTATTCCCGTAATTCCCGGTATTATTCCCACTGTTATCCCCATTATCCCCGCCGTTATTCCCGGTGTTATCCCCGCCATTATTCCTACTGTTATTCCCGCCGTTATTCCCAGTGTTATTTCTATTATTCCCGGTATTACTCCCGCCGTTATTCCCGGTGTTATCCCCGTAATCCCCGCCGTTATTCCCGGTGTTATCCCCGTAATTCCCGCCGTGATTCCCGGTGTGTCCCGCTCACCGCCTCAGCTCCTCCTCCTCGATGCGCTGCCCGTCCCACACGAAGGCCCCGGCACCGATCGCGGCCATCAGGGCGCCCCGCGGCGCTCCCAGCCCGCACCGGCCCCGGGAACTTCCCCAGCGGCCGCGCCCGGAGCCGCCGCTCCCGGAGCCGCCGCTCCCGGTTCCTCTCCCGGTGCCGCGGGCCGCGTCTCCGGGCCCGCCGCGCTGCCGGGCCCGGCGCGCCGTCCCGCAGGCGCAGTGGCGGGCGAGCAGCGCCAGCAGCAGCGGCAGCGGCGCGGGGCCGGGGGCGGCTCCGGGGGAGGCCCCGCCGGTGCCTCCGGTGGCGCCGCGGGCGGCGAGCGCGGCCAGCGGCCGCCACATGCCGGCCCCGCCGCGCCGCGCGTCGCGCTCCAGCGCGTCATCGCCGCGCGCCGCGCCGCTATTGGCCGGCGCCGCACCGCCCCGCGAGCTGATTGGTTGGAGGGGATGAAGCCACGCCCAGCAGCGCGTGATACCGGAAGGGGGTGTGAGGGCCAGAGGGAATCGGGGGCGAAGCGGTGGGCGGGGCTTGTGCGTGACCACGCCCCATGATCTGCTATGGCGCCGGGGGTGTTTTAGGGGATATTTGGGCGTTTTGGGGGCTTTGGAGGCGTTCTTTGAGCTTGTTATGGGGCGCTGTGAGCTCTGGGCCGTCCCTGCGATCCCATTGATCCGAGCACTGCCGCCCCGCGCGGTGATTGGCTGGAGGCTATAAGGCCACGCCCACCCCGCGGGTGATACCGGAAGTGGGAGCCGCAAGGGCGAAAAGAAAGGGGCGGGGCTTGAATGGGCGGTGCAAAAGTGGGCGGAGCTTTCCCGTGGCCACGCCCCCTGCGGAGGGTCGGGTTATGGGGGATTATCGGCGGTTCTGGGGTCGGGGGATTCAGGGGATTTTGGGGGAATTATTGGGGGTTTTGGGGTCATATTTGGGGCTTTGGGGTCGGGGATCTATAGGGGATTATGGAGGGTTATGGGGGATTATTGTGGATTACAGAATCTGGGGGTTTATAGGGGATTATTTGAATTATGGGGGATTATTGTGAGTTATAGGTTTGGGGGGTTTAAGGCGATTATTGGGGGTTATGGGGTCGGACAATACTTGGGATTATTTGTGTTATTGACCGTTTTGGCTCAGGAGATTGTAGGGTCCACGGTTAATGGCTGTTTTTTGGGATCCAGCCCTGTTCTGTAGGATCCAGCCCCATTTTTTTGGGATCCATCCCCATTTTTTCGGGATCCATCCCCATTTTTCAGGCTCCACCCTCCCCATTCCCAACCACGCCCCCCCGGTCTCTTTTTTCCCCCCTTTATTCCCCCAAATTCCACGTCCAATCCCAAATCCCAAAATCCCCGAGCAACCCCTCCCATCCCCGTGGGATTTTTTTGGGAATTCTCTCAGAAAATCCCATTTTCCACAGATTTATTGGCGCCCTTTTTGCATATCCAGGGGGAATCCCGAAGCTTTTCCCGGCGGATCCCAAATCCCGGGATTTTCCCCCGAGGGTTTTTGGGTTAATTTGGCTCCTCCCGAGCCTCTCGGGATCCCTCTCGGGATTTTTAATTTTTTTTTGTGGAATTTTTTATTTTTCCAGGATTGTTCTGGGATTTCCATCCCGGGGGAGCTCTTGCATAGCCAGGGGGAAGAAAAAATGGGGAAAAAAAGGGGAAAAAAAGAGCAGGAAAATGGGGATAAAAGCAGGAAATTTGGGATAAAAGCAGGAAAATCGGGATAAAAGCATCAGGACCCTCCAAGGAGTCGGATCCTGGGGTTAAAATTCCCTAAAAATTCAGGAGATTCCCTAAAAAATCCCCTCTGAGCCGAAGCGTTACAGGAATGGGAATTTTGTTGGGAACTTCAATCCTGACGGGATTTTTTTTTCCTATTTTTTTGTTGTTTTGGCCCCAAAAATTTCTGGGAAAAATCAGAGCGGGGGAAAAAAATTGGGAATTTTATGGGGGAAAATGGGATGGGAGTGGAGGGGTTTGCATAAAAGCTCCGGGTTTTTCCAGCAGGGCTCATCCCGATTTCCCAGGGAGGCCGAAATTCCCAAATTTTGTGGGATGATCCCAAAAAAAAGCCAAAAAAAAAAAAAACCCAAAGGCGATCCCGGAATTCCCAGAGCCTGGAATAAAGTGCAGAATGTCCATGGGGGGGGGAAAAGGGGGGAGCGGGGATGGGAATTCCCAAATTTTTAAATAGGGGGAGAAATGTGGGAAAAGGGGGGAGAGCCGGGAGAGGGGATGGGGTGGGGAATGGGGGACCCCAAAGTCGGGGATCCGGTGGGAATTGGGGATCCCAGAGTTCTCATTCCACAGGGAATTCCAGATCCCAAAGTTCTGGAGCCGTTGGAAATCGGGGATCCCAAAGTTCTTGGTCCGTGGAGATCCCAAAGTTCTGGATCCACTGGAAATTGGGGATCCCAAAGTTCTGGATCCGTGGAGATCCCAAAGTTCTGGATCCACTGGAAATTGGGGATCCCAGAGTTCTCATTCCAGGGGGAACTGGGGATCCCAGAGTTCTCAATCCGTTGGGAATTGGGGATCTCAAAGTTTTTGATCCATTGGGAATTCCTGATCCCAAAGTCCTCGATCCATGGAGATCCCAGAGCTCTCATTCCAGGAGGATCCTAAAGTTCTCAACCTGCTGGGAATTGGGGATCCCAAAGTTCTCAGTTCATGGAGATCCCAAAGTTCTGGATCCATTGGGAATTGGGGATCCCAAGGCTCTCAGTGCATGGAGATCCCAAAGTTCTCACTCCATGGGGAACTGGGCATCCCGAAGTTCTCGATTCATTGGGAATTGGGGATCCCAAAGTTCTGGATCCATGGAGATCCCAAGGTTCTCACTCCATTGGGAATTGTGGATCCCACTCCCCTCATTCCAAGGAAAACCCACCTGGAGCAGGAGAGCCAGGGAACCAACTCCGGGATCAAGGCCCCTGGAAGAGCTCCTGGGATCCACCTGGAGAAATCCTCCCCTGGAGGAACTTCCAGGCTCTGCTCCAACAAGTCCTTCCCTGGGAGAACTCCCAGGATCCACCTGCAGAAATCCTTGGCTGGAAGAACTTCCAGGACCTGTCCAAAGCGTCCTTCGCTGGAAGAGTTCCTGGGATCCAACCTGGACAAATCCTCTCCTGGAAGAACTTCCTGTCTCCATCCAGACCAGTCCTTTGCTGGAACATCTCCTGGGATCCACCTGGACAGATCCTCCCCTGGAAGACCTCTTGACATCTCCCCAGCCAACTCTCCCACAGCACGTCCCCCACCCCAATGACGATCCGGCCTCTCTGTCCACTCGATCCAACACCATCATGGTGGCCACCAATGCGATGACCAGGATCAAGGTGACCACGATCATGGTGACCAGAATCATGGTGGCCACCACCACGATGACTGGGATCACGGTGATCAGGATCATGGTGGCCACCATCACAATGACCATGATCGTGGTGTCCGGAATCACAATGACCACAATCATAGTGACCATCGGGATAAAGGTGGCCACCATCATGATGACCACCCATCACGGTGACCAGGATCAAGGTGACCAAAATCAAGGTGACCACCCATCACGATGACCGCTATCATGGTGGCCACCATCGCACTGACCAGGATCATGGTGATCATGGTGACCAGGATCATGGTGGCCTCCATCACGCTGACCGCCATCTTGGTGGCCACCATCACGATGACCGCCATCGCAATGACTGTGATCATGTGGCCACCACCACAATGACTATGATGATGGTGACCAAAATCAAGGTGACCACCCATCACGATGACCGCCATCTTGGTGGCCACCATCACAACGACCACGATCATGGTGACTGGGATCAAGGTGACCACCCATCACGATGACCAGGATCATGGTGACTGGGATCATGGTGCCCACCCATCACAATGACCATGATCATGGTGACTGGGATCATGGTGGCCACCATCACAATGACCGGGATCAAGGTGACCACCCATCATGATGACCGCGATCATGGTGATCATGGTGACTGTGATCATGGTGGCCACCACCACAGTGACCATGATGATGGTGACCACAATCAAGGTGACCACCCATTACGATGACTGCCATCTTGGTGGCCACCATCACAATGACCATGATCATGGTGACCGGGATCAAGGTGACCACCCATCACGATGACCGCCATCTTGGTGGCCACCATCCCAATGACCAGGATCAGGATGACTGGGATCACGGGGGCCACCATCATGATGACCACCATCACAATGACTGTGATCACGGTGGCCACCATCCCTATGACCAGGATCATGGTGACTGGGATCATGGGGGCCACCACCACAGTGACCATGATCACGGTAACCAGGACCAAGGTGACCACCCATCACGATGACCGCCATCATGGTGCCCACCATCACGCTGACCAGCATCACGGTGGCCACCATCACGCCGACCACAATCATGGTGATCACGGTGACCGGAATCGTGGTGGTCACCATCTCTATGACCAGGCTCAGGGCGTGTACGCGGGCGGCGGCTGGAACTGGTTGACCACCTCGTAGTCGGGCCCGTAGGGCTCGGCCTCCTCCATCTCGGAGAGCAGCTCCAGGGCCTGCTCCTCCTCCTCGCTGGGGTAGTGCCGCAGCAGGTTGGCGGCCGTGGCCAGGATGGAGGCGCCGCCCGCGCCCGCCACCAGGTAGAAGCTGACGGCGAAGGTGACGAACACCTGCGAGCCGTGGTACTTCTTGTGCTGCTGCTGCTGCGCCAGGAGCAGCTCCGAGGCCCAGTAGCAGAAGCCGATCACTGTGGCGCACTGCAGGACTGGAAAAATGGGGAAAAACGGGTTAGATTTGGGAAAATTTGGGAAAATTGGGTTAGATTTGGGAAAAAAAAAGGGCAAAAAACCAAGAAAAACTGGGTAAAAATGGGTTAGATTGGGGGCAATTTGGTCTGGGGTCTCCAGGAGCAGCTCTGAGGCCCAGTAGCAGAAGCCGATCACCGTGGCGCACTGCAGGACTGGAAATGGGGAAAATTCAGATAGATTTGGGAAAAAATGGGGAAAACTGGGCTAGATTTGGGAAAAAATGGGAAAAAACCATCAAAAAATGGGTAAAACTGGGGTGGGTTTGGGATTTGGGGTCTCCAGGAGCAGCTCTGAGGCCCAGTAGCAGAAGCCAATCACTGTGGCGCACTGCAGGACTGCAAAATGGGGAAAATTGGGTTAGATTGGGGAAAAAAATTATAAAAATTTTTTTTAAAATGGGTTAGATTTGGGAAAAATTGGAAAAACTGGGAAACACATGCAAAAATGGGTAAAATTGGGGTGGGTTTGGGGTCTGGGATCTCCAGGAGGAGCTCTGAGGCCCAGCAGCAGAACCCGACTGCTGTGGCACACTGCAGGACTGGGGAAAAAACATGGAAAAAAATGGATTAGATTGAGAGAAAATGGAAAAAAAAAAAAGGGTGAGATTGAGGGAAAAATAGAAAAAATTTTGGGGGGATTTTTAGGGAGAATTTCAGCCCTTCCACTTAATTTTTGGTGTTTTTCTGGGTGAAATTTTGTCAATTTTTTTAAATTTTTGGGGGATATTTGGGGTGCATTTAATTGCTTTTTTAAAAAAAATCTTGGAGGGATTTTGGGGTGTTTTTGGGGTGCCCCCACCTGTGAGGATGTGGGCGAAGGCGTAGCGCCGGGTGATTTTCAGGGCCGGGTGTTTGGGCCCGAAGACGTCGAGCAGGAAAGCGCCGAGGCTGCACAGGATGCCCAGGAAGCAGAAAGCAGCAATGACCCGCAGCAGCAGCACTGTCTGTGGGTTCATGCAGAAATCTGGGGGGAAAAAGGGAAAAAATGGGAAAAAAACAGGATAAGAGCAAAGAAAATTTCGATTTTTTAACAAAAAAACCTGATTTTTCAGCAAAAAAATCCAAGTTTCTGCACAAAAAATCTGATTTTTTTTTGCCCTAAAAAATTTGAATTTTCTGCCCAAAATTTGGATTTTCTGTGAAAAAAACCCCCAGATATTCCACCTAAAAAATCAGTTTTTCCACCTAAAAAATTCTCCCCAAAAATCTGCTTTTCCAACCAAAATATTTGGATTTTATGCCCCAAAATAATTCACTGTTCTGGTAAAGGGACCCGGCCCAGGTAGAATTTGGGGAGGAAAAGTGGATTTTTTGGGGGATTTTTTTGGGATTTTTGGGGGTATTTTGAGCAGGTTTTTTGAGATTTTTTTGGGGAATTTTTGGGGATTTTCGAGGAACAAATCCAAACATTCCTTTAAATGCCGACACCCCTTTGAGCCGATCCCTGTAATTAGGGACGGCTCGTTAATCAGGGGTGAGTTGTTAATTAGGGACAGGTCATTAATTAGGGGTGACTCTTTAATTAGGGGTGAGTTCCTGTGCCCGAGGGGGAGGAGCAAGGCTGGAAAAATGGGAACGGGAAATTCCACGGGAATGGGGAGGGAGGAAGAGGATGGAGGGAGATGGGTTTGGACAAGGACACAGGAGAATGGACGAGGATGGAAGGGATGGAAGGTTCTGGAAGGGACAGAAGGCCACAGAAGGTTCCAGAAGGGGACAGAAGGTTCCAGAAAGGGACAGGAGGACACAGAAGGTTTGGAAGGGGCAGATGGACACAGAAGGGTCTGGAAGGCCACGGAAGGTTCCGGAAGGGTTTGGAAGGGGACAGAAGGACACAGAAGGTTCTGGAGGGGTCTAGAAGGGGACAGAATGCCACAGAAGGCCATGGAAGGTTCTGGAAGGGGACAGAAGGGGCAGAAGGTTTTGGAGGGGTCTGGGAGGGACAGAAGGCTCTGGAGTGGACAGAAGGCCACGGAAGGTTCCGGAAGGGGACAGAAGGGCCACAGAAGGTTCTGGAGCGGACAGAAGGACACAGAAGGCCACAGAAGGTTCCAGAAGGAACAGAACAGAAGGACATAGAAGGCCACAGAAGGTTCTGGAAGGGGACAGAAGGACACAGAATGCCACAGAAGACCACAGAAGGTTCCAGAAGGGGACAGAAGACAACGGAAGGTTTCAGAAGGGACAGGAGGACACAGAAGGTTCTGGAAGGGGACAGGAGGACACAGAAGGCCATGGAATGTTCCAGAAGGGACAGGAGGACACAGAAGGCCATGGAATGTTCCAGAAGGGACAGGAGGACACAGAAGGTTCCGGAAGGCGACAGAAGGACACAGAACGCCACAGAAGGGACGGAACGTTCCGGAATCCCGCCCCCCCCGCTCACCTCTGAGCAGCTCGGGCTGCACGAAGCCCAGCACGTCGGCCACGCCCAGCTCCTGGCGGGCGCAGGTGCCGCCGTGGATGCGCAGCCAGGCGGGCTCGGCCAGCGCGGTGCAGAGCGCGGTGATGGCCAGCGCCCCCGGCAGCGCCGACGCCAGGCTGCGCTCCGGCTGCTTGGGCAGCGCCGCGCCACGGCGCCGCGACGGAACCGGGCCCGCCGCGCCCGCTGAGTACATGGCGGGGAGGGGACGGGGACGGGAACGGGGCTACGGACACCGGTACTGGGTCACCCGCACCGGAACTGGCACCGGGAACGGAACCAGGAATGGAACCGGGACCGGGGTTATGGACGCTGGCCCTGGGTCACCAGAACCAGGACGGGAACCGGGAATGGGATCACAAATGGAACCGGTACCGGGGTTACGGGCACCGGTACTGGGTCACCAGAATAGGCACCGTAACTGGGACTGAAACTGAAACTGGAACCTAGAACGGCGCTGGGACTGGAACCGGTACCGGGGTTATTTACACCGGCCCTGGGTCACGGGAACTGGGACTGGCACCAGGAATGGGACCGGGAATGGAACCGGGACTGGTACCGGTGTTACGGACACCGGCCCTGGGTCACCAGGACTGGGACCGGGAATGGGACCAGGACCGGAACCAGGACTGGGGTAAGGGACACCTGCTCTGGGTTACCAGACACCTGCTCCGGGCCCCGGTACCGGTCACTGACACCCACTCCGGATCACCAGGACCGGTTCCGGGTTACCAGCCCCGGCTCCAGGTTCCGGGATACCCTGTACCGGCCCTGGGATCTCCGGTACCGGTTCCCGACTCGCGGCACCCTCCCCGCGTCACCGACACCCGCTCCGGGTCACCACTACCGGCTTCGGGACCCCCGACACCCGCCCTGGGATAACCGGTACCGGTTCCGGGACCCCTGGCACTGCCCCGGGATAACCGGTACCGGTTCCCGACTCCCGGCACCCTCCCTGCGTCACCGATACCCGCCCAGGGATAACCGGTACCGGCTCCTGGACCCTGACACCCCTCCGGGATAACCGGCACTGGCCCTGGGATCACCGGTACAGGCTCCGGGACCCCCGACACCCGCCCCGGGTTCACCGGCAGTGGTTTCCGACACCGGTCCCGGTCGCTCCGAAGGCGCTGAGCCCGGCCCCGGGACAGGCGGTGCCGGTGCCGATCCCGACCCCGCCGGGCCCCGGCAGCGGCTCCGGGCCCTCCTCACGGCCCCGCCCCGCCCGGCCGCGCTTCCGCTTCCGCTTTCTGTTCCGCTTCCTGTCCGCTCCGGTGTCGGTTCCGGTGCCGCCATGCCCGAGGCGCTGTCGCTGCTGTGCCGGGTGTCGGCGCACCCCGAGTCCCGCTGCTGGGCCCTGGCCTGGAGCCCCAGCGGGGCCCTGCTGGCGTCCTGCGGCGGGGACCGGACCGTGCGGGTGTGGGGCCGGGAGGGTGAGCGGGGAACGGGACCGGGAACGGGATTGGACAGTGCGGGTGTGGGGCCGGGAGGGTGAGCGGGGAACGGGAACGGGAATGGGACCGGACCGTGCGGGTGTGGGGCCGGGAGGGTGAGCGGGGAACGGGACCGGGAATGGGAACGGGTTTGGACAGTGCGGGTGTGGGAGGGTGAGCGGGGAAACCGGGAATAGGAACGGGACTGAACCGTAAGGATACGGGGCTGGGAGGGTGAGTGGGGACAACGGGACCGGGACCGCACTGGGAGGGTGTGGGGAAACCGGGAACGGGACCGTGCGGGGGGAGCGGGACGGACACGGGGCTGAGCGGGACCGGTCCCGTGTGCATCCCGGTGTGTCCCCTCACTGTCCCGGTGTCCCCATGGCAGGCTCGGGCTGGGCGTGCCGGGCGGTGCTGGCGGACGGGCACCAGCGCACCGTGCGCCGCGTGGCCTGGTCGCCGTGCGGGCAGTTCCTGGCCTCGGCCAGCTTCGATGGCACCACCTGCGTGTGGCGGCGGCACGAGCACGGCTTCGAGGTGCGGCGCTGCCGCCGGTGTCACCCCTGTGTCACCTCCCAGTGTCACCTGCGTCCCCGTCATTGTCTCCCGTGACCCCCAGGCCCTTTCCCAGCCTTCCAAATCTTCCCCAAATCTTCTCCCCAGACCTCCCCGATTCCCCCCAAATCTGCCCCAATCCCCCCCAATTACCCCCCCTGTGTCCCCCAGACCCATTCCCGCCCCCCCGTGTCCCCCCCGTGTCACCGTGCCCTGTCCCCACAGGTGGTGGCCACGCTGGAGGGACACGAGAACGAGGTGAAGTCGGTGGCCTGGGCACCCTCGGGGTCACTGCTGGCCACCTGCAGCCGTGACAAGAGCGTCTGGGTCTGGGAGGGTGAGCGCTGACCACTGACCACACTGTCCCCTGTGATCCCTCACTGTCCCCTGTGTCCCCTCACTGTCCCCACACTGTCCCCTGTGTCCCCACACTGTCCCCACACTGTCCCCTGTGTCCCCTCACTGTCCCCTGTGTCCCCTCACTGTCCCCTGTGACCCCTCACTGTCCCCTCTCCCCTCACTGTCCCCTGTGTCCCCTCACTGTCCCCTGTGTCCCCTCACTGTCCCCTGTGACCCCTCACTGTCCCCCGTGTCCCCTCACTGTTCCCTGTGACCCTTCACTGTCCCCCGTGACCCCACACTGTCCCCTGTGTCCCCTCACTGTCCCCTTGACCCCTCACTGTCCCCCGTGTCCCCTCACTGTCCCCTGTCCCCGCAGTGGACGAGGAGGAGCAGGAGTTTGAGTGTGTCAGCGTGCTGAGCGCCCACACGCAGGACGTCAAACACGTGGTGTGGCACCCCAGCCAGGAGGTACCTGGGGACACCTGGGGACACCTGGGGACACCCCAAACTCCCACAGGAACCCCAGAGACCCCCAAGCCCCCTAAAACCTGCCAGGGTCTCATTCCTGCCCCCAGTATCCCCAATGTCCCCAACAATGTCCCCGTTGCTGTCCCCAGCTGCTGGCCAGTGCCAGCTACGGTGACACGGTGTGATCGATCCCTGTCCCCAGTGTGTCCCCAGTGTCCCTGATGATGTCCCCCTCGTCCCCAGCTGCTGGCCAGCGCCAGCTACGATGACACGGTGCGCCTGTACCGCGAGGACGAGGACGACTGGGTGTGCTGTGCCACCCTGGAGGGTCACACGTCCACCGTGTGGGCAGTGGCCTGGGAGCGCTCGGGCCAGCGCCTCGTGTCCTGCAGCGACGACCGCACCCTGCGCGTGTGGCAGCGCAGCGAGGGACAGGGTGAGGGACATGGGGACATTGGGGACACAGGGACATTGGGGACAGGGACAGGGTGAGGGACATGGGGACACTGGGGACATTGGGGACAGGGACAGGGTGAGGGACATGGGGACATTGGGGACACAGGGACATTGGGGACAGGGACAGGGTGAGGGACATGGGGACACTGGGGACATTGGGGACAGGGACAGGGTGAGGGACTGGGGACACGGGGACATGGGGACATTGGGAACAGGGACAGGGTGAGGGACATGGGGACACTGGGGACATGGGGACATTGGGGACAGGGACAGGGTGAGGGACTGGGGACACTGGGGACATGGGGACATTGGGAACAGGGACAGGGTGAGGGACATGGAGACATTGGGGACACGGGGACATTGGGGACAGGGACACGGTGAGGGACACGGGGACACGGGGGACATTGGGGACAATGACTGGTGTTCTGCAGCGATGACCGCACCCTGCGCGTGTGGCAGCGCAGCGAGGGACAGGGTGAGGGACTGGGGACACTGGGGACACGGGGACATTGGGAACATTGGGGACAGGGACACGGTGAGGGACATGGGGACATTGGGGACAAGGACTGGTGTTCTGTAGTGATGACTGCACCCTGCGCGTGTGGCAGCGCAGCGAGGGACAGGGTGAGGGACATGGGGACACGGGGACATTGGGGACAGGGACAGGGTGAGGGACATGGGGACATTGGGGACATGGGGACATTGGGGACAGGGACAGGGTGAGGGACATGGGGACATTGGGGACATTGGGAACATTGGGGACAGGGACAGGGTGAGGGACATGGGGACACTGGGGACAAGGACTGGTGTTCTGCAGTGATGACTGCACCCTGCGCGTGTGGCAGCGCAGCGAGGGACACAGGGACACGGGGACATGGATGGGAACTGGGGACATGGGGACAGGGACATGGGGACATGGCTGGGGTCATTGGGGACATGGAGACAACAGGGATGGGGGGACAGCAGGGACAGGGATGGGGACAGGGATCAGGAGTTGGGGACGGGGGACAGGGATGGGGACAGGGGACTCATGTCCTGCAGCGATGACCGCACCATGCGGGGGTGGACACCCCAGTGTCCCCACTGTCTCTGCTGTCCCCAATGTCCCCGCTGTGTCCCCCTGTCCCCAGGCGGTGGCTCGGAGCACAGCTGGCAGTGTGTCTGCACCCTGTCCGGGTACCACGGGCGCAGCATCTACGACGTGGCCTGGTGAGCACCGGGGACATTGGGGACACCGAGGGGACACTGGGGACACCTCACTGGGTTCCCTTCCCATTACCCCCGTGCACCTCCAGATGCCACCACCCTTGTGATTCCTCCAGGTGCCACCTGTCCCCCGTCCCCTCCCTGAGCCCTGTCCGTGTCCCCAGGTGCCACCTGAGCCCTGTCCCTGTCCCCGCAGGTGCCACCTGACGGGCGCGGTGGCCACGGCATGCGGTGACGACGCCGTGCGGGTGTTCGAGGAGGTGTCCCCGGTGTCCCCGGCGTCCCCGGTGACGTTCAGCCTGGCCGCCCACGTGCCGCGGGCGCACGCCCAGGACGCCAACGGGGTGGCGTGGCACCCGCGCGAGCCGGGGCTGCTGGCGTCCTGCGGGGACGACGGGGACATCGCCTTCTGGCAGTACCAGCGCCCCGAGGGGCTCTGAGCCACCACGGGGACACCACGGGGACCTGCAGGACAGCCCAGGCGGCTCCAGAACCTTCTGTGGCCTCCAGAACCTTCCCATGGCCTCCGGAATCACTCAACGTTCTCCAGAACCTTCCTATGGTCTCCAGGAACCTCCTGTGGCCTCCAGAACATCCCCACAGCCTCCAGGACACCTTGAGAACCTCCAGGAACGTCCTGTGGCCTCCAGGATCACCCAATGTTCTCCAGAACCTCCCCCATGGCCTTCAGAAGCTTCCTGTGGCCTCCAGGACACCGTGGGAACCTGCAGGAACCTCCTGTGGCCTCCAGGAGCACCCAACATCCTCCAGGAGATCTCAGTGGCCTCCAGGATTCCCCAGTGTTCCCCAGAACCTCCCTTGTGGCCTTCAGGACCTTCCCAAGTCCTACAAGACCCCGTGTTCTACAGGACTCCATCCAGGACCTCCTGGTGTCCTCCAGGACATCTTCCAGGACTTTCCCAAGTTCTCTAGGACTTTCCCAGTGTCCTCCAAGATCCCCCAAGTTCTCCCAAGACCAGTGGCCTCCAGAACCTTCTCAAGTTCTCCAGAACCTTCCCAAGTCTCCCCAGCCCGTCCTCGTGTCCCTCCCCAGTTGCGTTTGGGGTCTCAACAGCCAATAAACCCCAGGATGGCCCAAAATCGCCCCGATCCCACAAGGACCTGATGGGAGTTTGGGGGTTCGGGATCGGGGAATTTGGGATCCAGGAGTTTGGGACTGGAGGATTTGGGATCTGGGAATTTGGGGTCCAGCACCGAGTCCGAGTCACATCCTGAAGTTTACTCCAACCTAAAAAAAAACAACTCTGTACAAAACATCCAAACCCTAAAAATCAACGGGAACGCAGGAGGGGGGCCTGGGGATTTCATGGGATTGTTGCTGGGATCCTGTGGGATTTTGATAGAATTTTCTGGTATTTTACAGTATCTGGGCGGGATTTCACTGGGATATTTTGGGATTTTGGGGATTCTGTGGGATTTTGCTGGGATGTTTTTTGTTTTTACTGGGATATTTTGGGATTCTGTGGGATTTCACTGGGATAATTTTGGGATCCTGAGCGCCATTTGGGATCCTGAGGAGTTTTTTTAGGATTCTCTGGGCCATTTTAGGATTCTGTGGGATATTTTGGAATTCTGAGGGTTTTCTCAGGGCCATTTGGGATCCCGATGGGTTTTTAGGATCCCGATGGATTTTGGGGATCCCCGGGGCCGCGTGGGGCTCAGTCGGAGTCGGAGTCGCTCTCGGCCTCCTTGACGTCCACGCTGAATTTGTACTCCTGGTCGCAGCCCATGTAGGCGTCGCTCATGAAGAACAGCGTGTAGTGCTGGGTGCCCGCGGCCGGGGCCACGAAGTCCAGCTTCACCTGGGGACAGGGACACCACCACGGCGTCACCTGGTGTCACCAAGTGTCACCTGGTGTGACCCAGCCCATGGCACCCACCCCGTGTCACCACCACGGTGTCACTCGTGTCAGCCCGCCATTGTCACCCCAGTGTCACCCCAGTGTCACCTTGGCCTTCTGCTGCAGCGTCAGGCGTTTGATGGAGATGAGGCTGTTGGACTTGGAGTCGCCGATCACCACCCACCAGCCCTCCTCACGCTTCTGTGGGGACAGCAAGGGGACATCGGGGACATCAGGGACACTGTCACACCATCCACCACCCCCATCACCACCCACCGGCCCTCCTCACGCTCCTGTGGGGACATCAGGGACATTGGGGACATTATTGGGATGGATGGGATGTGTGGGATGGGTGGGATGGATGGGATGGATGGATGGATGGGATGGATGGGATGGATGGATGGATGGGATGGATGGGATGGATGGATGGGGATGGATGGATGGGATGGGGATGGATGGGATGGGATGGATGGATGGGATGGATGGATGGATGGATGGATGGATGGATGGATGGATGGATGGATGGATGGATGGATGGATGGATGGGATCCCGACCCCATGGTACCTGTGGGAACAGGGGTGCAATGACCGGCCCGGTGACCTCCTCCTCACGCTCCAGCTGCACCAGCACCACCACGGGGCCACCACTGGGGACAGAGATGGGAACAGTGACCACAAACCCCAAACCCCATCCCAATCCCAAACCCCATCCCAATCCCATCCCACACACAACAGGATCAGCAACAGTAGGACCACACCATGATCCAGATCCCAAACCCGATGACCCCAATGATCCCAATCCCATACAGACCTTTGGATGCTGTCCCTGTCCCCCACCTCATGGGACAGCTCCATGTTGGGGGAGCGGTTGAAGAACCATCCCCAACCCAATGATCGCAATAAACTCAATGATCCCAACAATCCCAACGACTCCAATGGCCCCAATCCCATCCTAATGACCCCAATCCCAACCCCAATGATCCCAGTGACCCCAATCCCAACTCCAATGACCCCAGTGACCCCGCTCTCACCTGCGGATGCTGTCCCTGTCGCCCACCTCGTAGGACAGCTCGATGTTGGGGTAGCGGTTGCAGAAGCGCGCCACGTCGGCGATCTGCGCCTCGGGCAGCTGCAGCAGCGCCGTGCGCTCCTCGTCCTCCATCTCCATGATGTCAAACACGCTCTCCACGCCCTGAAACGCCCACAGTCGGCCCGAGGTGTCCCTTGGGTGCCCCTTGGATGTCCCCGAAGTGTCCCTCGGCTGCCTTTTGGGTGTCCCTAGGGTGCTCCTTGGATTTCCCTTGGGCATCCCCAAGATGTCCCCAAAGTGTCCCTTGGGTATCCCCAAAGTGTCCCCAAAGTCTCCCTTGGGTGTCCCCAGAGTGTCCCCTGGGTCCCAAGGTGTCCCCAAAGTGGCCCACAAGTGTCCCACAATTGTCCCCGAAGTGTCCCCAAAGTGTCCCTTGGGTATCCCCTTGATGTCCCCAAAGTGTCCTCTGGGTGTCCCTTGGATATCCTCAGAGTATCCCCAAGGTGTCCCTAAAGTGTCCCTTGGGTATCCCCAAGATGTCCCCAAAGTGTCCTCTGGGTGTCCCTTGGATGTCCCTTAGATATCCTCAGAGTGTCCCCAAGGTGTCCCCTGGGTGTCCCCAAAGTGTCCTCATGGTGTCCTCTGTGTCCAAGATGTCCCCAAGATGTTCCCAAGGTGTCTCCTGAATGTCCCTTGGATATCTTTAGAGAGTGTCCCCAAGGTGTCCCCAGGTGTCCCCAGGCCGTACCTTGTCCGTGCAGCGTTTGATGTGCTCGGAGGTGAAGTGGGGCAGCTGCTTCAGGTACGAGTCCTTGGACCACATGGCCTGGGTGACCATCTGGGCCAGCTCCATGGCGGCCAGCGCCGGGCTGAGCCACCCATTGCTGGACAGCACGTCCACGCAGGCCTGGATCAGCCGGATGGCCTGGACAGATGGACAGGGATGGTCAGGGATGGGCAGGGACATGGACACAGCCACCCATTGCTGGACAGCATGTCCACGCAGGCCTGGATCAGCCGGATGGCCTGGACAGATGGACAGGGACGGTCAGGGATGGGCAGGGATGGGCAGTGACACGGACAGGGACACGGACACGGCCACCCATTGCTGGACAGCACGTCCACGCAGGCCTGGATCAGCCGGATGGCCTGGACAGATGGACAGGGATGGTCAGGGATGGGCAGAGATGGGCAGTGGCAGCCAGGGATGGGGACCTCATGAGATGGACCCAGGCTGGAGCAGTTCCGGCAGAACTGACCCCATGGAAGAGTGATGGGGCAATCCCTGGGGAACTGACCCCATGGGATGAAGCCAGGCTGGAATTCCTGCAGAATTGACCCCATAGATGGATCCAGGATGGAATTCCTGGAGAACTGCCCCCATGGGATGGAGCAATCCTGGAGAACCTCATTATCCCACCCAACTTTCCTCAGCCATAAATCCCACCCCACCCCAAATCCAGCCCGTTTCCCATGACGGATGGGGGGGTCTCTCCAGCTCCTCACCCCAAGAACCCTTTGCTGCGCTACCCATGCCCCGAGCGGGGTTTTGGGGTCCCACCTTGCTGAGGATCTCCTCAGTGTCCGACTGCAGCTCGGCGCTCAGCTGCATGCGGGACAGGTGGGCCTGCAGCAGCAGGTTGGTCTTGACGTGGGGGTCGTTGAATTTGGGGTTGGTCAGCTTGTGGGGCACCTTCTGGGACAGCTGCAGGTGGAGGAGAAACCCTTTAGTGCCCAAACCCCAAACTGGGGCTTGACCCCAAAACCAGCTCCATCACCGGGGTGGAGGAGGGAGAGAGGTTTGGGATTGTGGAATTAATAGGGTTGGGACTGTTGAGTGGTCATCCTATTCCATCTCATCCCAATCCCATAGATACCATTCCATCCCATCATTCCCATTGATCCCATCCCATCCAATCGATCCTACTGATCCTATTCTCAACCCATCCCATTGATCCTGTTGATCCCATCCCATTGACCCCAATGATCCCATCCCGATCCCAGACCCGGCGCAGCAGGTTGTCCTTGTGGTGCCGGATGGGGATGTTCCCATTGATCCCATCCCATCCATCCCAATGATCCCATCCCATGGATCCCATTGATCCCATCCCATTGATTCCATGGATCCCAATAATCTCATTGACCCCATCCCATGGATCCCAATGATCCCATTGACTCCATGGATCCCATCCCATCCCATTGATCCCATTCCATTGATCCCATGGATCCCATTGATCTCATGGATCCCACCCCAATCCCAGACCTGGCGCAGCAGGTTGTCCTTGTGGTGCCAGATGGGGATGTTCCCATTGATCCCATCCCATGGATCCCATTGATCCCATCCCATTGATTCCATGGATCCCAATAATCTCATTGACCCCATCCCATGGATCCCAATGATCCCATTGACTCCATGGATCCCATCCCATCCCATTGATCCCATGGATCTCATGGATCCCATCCCAATCCCAGACCTGGTGCAGCAGGTTGTCCTCATGCTGCCACATGGGGATGTTCCCATCAATCCCATCCCATCCCATGGATCCCATCCCATCCCATGGATTCCATGGATCCCACTGATCCCATTCCATGGATCCCATTGACCCCACTGATCTCATCCCATTAATGCCACAGATGCCAGACCTGGCGCAGCAGGTTGTCCTCGTGGTGCCGGATGGGGATCTTCCCATCGATCCCATCCCATCCCATGGATCCCATTGATCCCATCCCATCCCATGGATTCCATGGATCCCATTGATCCCATTCTATGGATCCCATTGACCCCACTGATCTCATCCCATTAATGCCACAGATGCCAGACCTGGCGCAGCAGGTTGTCCTCGTGGTGCCGGATGGGGATGTTCTCGTACTCGGCGGCGTTGGAGATGATCTCCAGCAGCCCCCGCACCTTGGTCTTGGCGTTGAGGGACATGCTGAACAGTTCTGGGGGAAAACATACAAAAATCAGGGGTTCTGGGGAGAAAACACATGAAAACTGGGAATTTTGAGAAGAAAATACAAAAAAATTGAGAATGTGGGGGGGAAACCCAAAGCCAGGGATTTTTCTGGAAGGAAAATCAACAAAACCAGAGATTTTTTGGGACAACACCCCAAAATTGGGAGTTTTTAAGGGTAACACCCAAACCCATGGATTTTTTTGTGAAACCCCAAACCCCATATATATTTTTTGAGGGAAATTCCCAACCCCGTGGATTTTTCAGGTTCAAACCCCCAGCCCCACGGATTTTTTTGGGGAAAAGGGCGGAATCCCGGGGTTTTGGGCACCTATGGTGGTGTAGTTGATGTAGTAGTAGGCAGCGATCATGCCCAGGTTGAGGGGGGCCACGTCCATCTCGTCCTCGATGCTGATGCACTTGGACTGCTCCAGGTCGCTGAGGGTCTGCTCCACCAGCTCCGACAGGTGATCCGACAGGTGCCGGTGGGACACGCCTGCGGTGGGATTGGAGGGTCATGGGAGTGATGGGATTGGGATGGGAACAATGGGATTGCGATGGGAGTGATGGGATTGGGATAGATGGGATGGAATGGGAATGATGGGATGGGATGGATGGGGTTGGGATGGATGGGGTGGGGTGGGATGGGAATGATGGGATTGGGATGGGAGTGATGGGATTGGGATGGATGGGAATGATGGGACTGGCATGGATGGGAATGATGGGATGGGATTGGAATGGGATGGGAATGGGATGGGAATGATGGGATTGGGATGGATGGGGTGGGGTGAGATGCAATGGGATAATGGGATGGGAGGGATTATGGGATAATGGGGTAATGGGATGAAATAATGGGATGGGGTAATGCAATGGGGTAACAGGATAATGGGGTAATTGGAAAATGGGATGGGGTAATGGGATAACGAGAATATGGGATAATGGAATAATGGAGGGATGGGATAGGATGGGATCCAGGGGATGGGAACATGGATGGGATGGGAAATGATGGGATGGCCAGCACCATTTCCACCCCAGAACACTCCCAAGGACCATTCCCAGGCTGCACGAGCTCCCTGCTGGCACGCAGAGCCCATTCCCACCTTGCAGGTTGTAGTAGTTGGGGTTCTGGGTCATCCTGCGGTACAGGAAGGTCCAGGTCAGGTAGTCCACGGCGTCCTGCTTGTTCTCGATGGTCTTGGTGACGATCTCGGCGTTGAAGTGGTCGTGCATGCAGTGGTCCAGGTGGGACTCCACCGGCAGAGGCTCGTACAGGAACTTCTTGAAGAAATCCTGTCGCAGGATGGGGCAGGAAAAGGGAAAGAATTCAAGATTTCATCCCAAAAATAGTGTGGGAACACCCAGTGCTGGGAGGGTTTGGATTGTCCTCATGGTGATCCCAACCATGTGTTGAGGATGAGTGAGGGTTTGGATCCTGTCCCATTCCGTTCCACTCCATCCCATCAATCCCACCCCAACCCTGGTGAGGCTCATCCACCATCTGGAGGAGGCCAGCCCTGGCTGGAATCCCAGGAACGCCCCCAGATCCATGTCCCACCTTCTTGGAGCCCTGGCACATGATGACGCAGCGCCCCTCGTCGTCCTGCAGCGGGCGGTTGGCGTGGCCGACCATCTGCAGCACGTCGTAGATGGGGTAATCCACGTACCTGCAGGGCCAGGGCGTCAGCAGCGCCCCAAGGACCCCAATCCCAATCCCATCCATCCTCTCCTACCTGGGATCCTGATCCCATCTTGTTCCCAATCCCATTCATCCCATCTCACTGATCCCTGTGATCCCTTTGATTCCACCCCATCCCATCCATCCCTATCCCAATCCCACCCCATGGATCCCATCCCAATCCCAAACCCATCCCACGCCGCGGGGCCGGGGCGGTGCTCACGCGTGGATCTTGCCGTTGTAGTACTGCGTGTCCATGATGATCACCAGGTGTGCCGAGATGTTCATGCCCCAGCAGAGGCTGCGCGAGGCCACCATCACCTGCACGGCTCCTGGGGGCGGGAGGGCACCCGGGGTCAGGGGGACAGAGACCCCGGGATCAGGGTACGCGGAGAGAGGGGTGGGGAAGAGCCCGGAATTTCTGGGGTGGGAGGTGGAGATCCATCCAATCCCAGTCTCTGTCCCAGCCATCCCAATCCTGATCCCATTTTATCCCATCCATCCCATCAATCCCAACCCCAAAAATCAATCTCATCCCACCCCAATCCTGATCCCAATCCCAATCTCAATCCCTTCCCATCCTCTCTAATCCATCCCATGAATCTCAGCCCCAAAATCAATCTCATCCCATCCCAATCCCAATCCTGATTGCAATCCCAATCTCTATCCCATCCCATCCATCCCAACCCCAAGATCAATCTCACCCAATCCCAATCCCGATCCTGATTCCAAACACAATCTCTATCCCATCTCCAAAATGAGTCTCATCCCATCCCGATTCCAATCCCAATTTTTATCCTATCCCATCCTCTCCATCCCATTCCATCTCATCAATCCCAACCCCAAAATCAATCTCATGTCATCCCAATCTCTATCCCTTCCCATCCTATCCTTTCCATCCCATCCTATCCCATCCCATCCCCAAGATCAATCCCACCCCACGCCGCCGCCCCCGCTGTGCCCTGACCGGAGCTGAAGAGCTGCTCCACCACGCGCCGCTCCATGGCCGTGAGCCCCTCGTGCAGGTACCCGACCCCGTTCACCAGCGTCTCCTTCAGCGTGGGGTCGCTCAGCTTCTCCAGGTACGGCACCAGGTCCTTCTCGGCGCAGTGCAGGAACCTGGGGGGCATCCGGGAGTTGGGAAAGGCCTTTGGGATCACCCATCCCATCCCATCCTAGACTCAATCCTATCCCATCCCATCAACACGTTGCCCCCTTTGATCCCATCCCCTTAATCCCACTGATTCAAATCTCAGTCCCAATCCCATCCCATCCAATCCCACCCCATGATCCCCCTCTTCTCCAAGCCAAGTCCCCTCAGCTCCCTCAGGAATTCCCCATCTCCACCTCCAACCCCATATCCCACCCCTGGATGTTCTCCAACCCCATAATCCTACCCTGGATGTTCTCCAACCCTATAAACGTACCCTGGATATTCTCCAACCCCATATCCCACCCCTGGACATTCTCCAACCCCATAACTCATCCCAGATCCCTCAGGAATTCCCCATCTCCACCGCCAACCCCATATCCCACCCCTGGATGTTCTCCAACCCCATAACTCATCCCAGATCCCTCAGGAATTCCCCATCTCCACCTCCAACCCCATATCCCAACCCTGGACCTTCTCCAGCCCCACAACCCATCCCGTGGTGTCCCCAGGTGTCCCCCAGGTGCCACCTGTGGCGCTGGACGTCGGAGGCGCAGGTGGTCAGGATGTTGATGGCCGTGAGCCGGGTCTGTTTGCGGGACGGGACGAAGACCAGGACGGGTTTTTTGGGCGAGTGCTTCATCACGGCGTGGTACACGGGCTTAGCCATGGACAGCAGCCGCGTCTGCGTGTGGCTGATGTTGAAACCCTGCCAAAAACCCCAAAGCCAGATGGATCACAAAGGATTCCCTGCCAAACTGGTGGGAAAGCCTGGAAAATCTGCATAATTCCAGCATGGTAATGATTGATCCTTGGATTGGTGATCAATGGCCAATCCCAATCTCAGTCCCAAGGGATCATGGCCAAGAATGACCAACAATCCCAATGGAGCATGACCAAGAATAACCAACAATCCCAATGGATTATGGCCAAGAATAACCAATGATCCCAATGGATCATGACCAAGAATAACCAACAATCCCAATGGATTATGGCCAAGAATAACCAACTATCCCAAGGGATTTTCCCAAGAATCCCGTCCCTACCTGGATGTGCAGCTCCAGGGGCACGGGCCGCACGTTGGGGTGGAAGTTGAAGGTGGCCGTGGCGCTGCAGCCCAGCCAGTGCGCCACGTCCTTGGCGTTGGACAGCGACGAGCTCAGCGCCACGATGCGGATCGGCCGCTCGATCTGCGACGAGATGTAGCGCATGCGCGAGCAGATCACCTCCAGCACGGGCTGTGGGGGATAAACGGGATTGGAAATGGGATTGGGAATGGGATCCACGAGCAGATCATGTCTAGCATGGGCTGTGGGGAATAAATGGGATTGGGAATGGGATTGGGATGAGATCCAGCCAGGAGAACCCATAGAAACTCCTCCTGAGCTTCCTGAGAGACAAATGGAACAGGATCAGGATCAGAAAAGGGATCAGGATTGGGATCAGGACCTGGATCAGAAGCAAGATCAGGAATGAGATCAGGAGCAGGATCAGGATCAGAAATGGAATCGGGACCAGGATCAGAAGCAGGATCAGGAGTGGGATCAGGAGCAGGATCAGGACTGTTCCTGGCTGAGATCCATCCAGGACATGCCATAGGAACCCCTTCTGACCCTCCCATCCCATTCCCATCCCATCAGATCAATTCCCACCAGCAAAACCTTCTCCAAAACAACTCAAAACCCCACTGGGAACCTCCCATTCCAGTGGACCCATCCTCACCCCACTGCCAGGACTCTCACCCCATTCTCGCCCCCAATCAGGTGCACTTCATCCACGATGAACAGGTTGACGTTCTGGACGTTCTTGCGCTGCTTCCAGCGGCGGGAGAGGATGTCCCACTTCTCCGGGGTGCTGATGATGATGTTCCCTTTGCCCAGCAGCTTCAGGTCCGTGCTGGTCTCCCCCGTGAGCAGCACCACCTTCTTGTTGAGGCGCTCCTGGAACTTCTCATACCAATCCATGAAAACCTGGGGAAACGGGGATTGGCTTTGAATTCAGGAGGTTCCCAGAATTCATACAGGGGAGGTGGTGTTACCCCTGAAATTCCCAAATTCCTCTCAAATTGAGGAAATTCCCAGCAAATTCCCTTTGAAATGGGGCAATTCCCTCCAAATTCCTCTCAAAATGGGGCAATTCCCACCAAACTGTGGCAATTCCCTCCAAACTCCCCCCAAACTGAAGCAATTCCCACCAAATCCCCCCGGAAGCAGCAGGACAGTCAAACCCCGAGCGGATCCCAAAGAATTGTGGGGTGAAGGTGGGAAAATTCCCTTCTCCAGGGAATTCCTGGCGCCCACCTGCTCGGCCAGGGCCTCCATGGGGGTGATGTAGACACAGCGGCCCTCGGAGTTCTGCAGGAGCATGCGCAGGATGGCGAACTCGGCGCAAATGGTTTTGCCGCTGCCCGTGGGCGCGCCCACGAAGACGTTGTCGTCGCTGTTGTACACCGTGTTGAACACTGGGCAAACGGGAAATTCCCGGGGGTTTAGAGGGAAAAAAAAAATTTGGGAATGGGGTGAGGATCCAGCTGGAGGGAGAGATCTGGGGAATGTCTTCAGGGATAAATCACTGATCACAAAATTTTGGGAGAGCGGATAATCCATGGATCCAAACCTTTGGGACAGGATAAACCACACATCTGAAAACTCTGGGAATAGGGGATAATCCATAGATCCCAACCATGGATCCCAAAACTGTGGGAGAGGGGATAAACCATGGATCCCAAAAACTCTGGGAACAGAGACAAACCACGGATCCCAAAATTTTGGGAGAGGGAATAATTGCAGATCCCAGAACTCTGAGTGGATAAACCATGGATCCCAAAAGTCTGGGAATGGGGATAAACCACGGATCCAAAAATTCTGGGACAGGATAAACCACACATCCAAAATCTTTGGGAATAGGGGATAAACCATGGATCCCAAAACTCTGGGAACAGAGGATTAACCACAGATCCCAACATTTGGAATAGTGAATAATCCATGGATCCCAAAAGTCTGGGAAAGATGAAATTCATGTGGAACAAGCAGAAGGACCAATCACAACCTCCAGAACCCGCTGTCCCCATCAAAAACCCCAAACCGTCAAACCACCACACAATTCCCCACCCCCCCAAAAAATTCCTCCCAAAACCACCAAATCCTGGTAAATCCCATCAGGATGAGGGCCTGGAAGCCCCACCTTGAGTCTGGATGGGGTTGAAGAAGGGGAACTTGTCCTGGTAGAGGCTCTCGAAGGCGCTGTTGCGCAGCGCCGACACCGGCAGCGGCTGCAGGTCCAGCAGCTCTGTGGGCGGCGGGTATTTCTCCGGAAGGATCAGGTGCCGGAAGGAAACGGGGAGCTGGGTCTCACAGGCTGGAGGAGGGAAAGAATTCCTGGAATTTTCCATGTGGATGGATCCAGGGGGTCTGGATTTGCCATGGGGGTGAGGTTGGAAAGAGGGGAAGGGGATGGGAAATGGATGGCGGAGGTTTGGGGTGAGGGAAAAAACCCAGATTCCAAAGGTTTGGGAATAGGAATAAAAAACAGATCCCAAAGCTCTGGGAGAAGGGATAAAAAACCCCAGGAAAAACTCCAGAATAAACCCCAATAAAGAGGCACTCACAGAGCCATAAAACCTGGGATAAACCCCAGGAAAAACCAGGAATAAAACCAGTAAAATCCAGAAATAAAACCCAGGAAAAAACAGGAATAAATCCCAAGGAAAAAATGGGGGGAAAAGCAGGAAAAATCCAGGAATAAAAGCAGAAAAAAACAGGAATAAAAGCAGGAATAAACCCAGGAAAAGGGGCACTTACAAAGCCAGCGGTCGGACACCACCCGGATGAAATACTGAGGGGGCAGGGGCTCGAAGACGGGCACAAAAAATGTCACCAGGTGCTCGTCCTGGGCATATTTGGCCTTGAGCAGGAAATATTCGTGGTGCAGGATCACCTCGCTGTCCACGTCTTCCACCAGGATCCAGAAGGCCTCAGAGGAGCCGTGAACCTGGAAAAAAGAAGGGGAAATTCTCAATTCCCTGTCCCAGCCCTCACAATTCCAAGTGTTCCGTCTGCAAAATGGCTCCTTTTCTAACCAGAATTGTGTTTTTAAACCTGAATCCCAGATTTTCTGGTTTTGCACAATCAGGGCATTTTCCCTTGATGATTTTCACAATCCTGCCCCATAAATCCCATTATTCCCCCCAATCAGGGCATTTTCCCCTCATGATTTCCACATCCTAGCCCCAGAATCCCCCATTTTCCCTCACATTTTCCCTCAGGATTTCCACACCCCAACCTCCCAATTCCCCATCTCCCCTCACAATTTCTATACCCCAACCCAATAAATCCCATTATTCCCCCCAATCAGGACATTTCCCCCTCATGATTTCCACATCCTAGCTCCAGAATTCCCCTTTTTCCCTCATGATTTCCACATCACAGCCCCAGAATCCCCAATTTTCCCTCACATTTTCCCTCACAATTTCCACCTCCTGACCCCAAATTCCCCCTTGCCCACCCCATAACCCACTTTTCCCACCCCAAATCCCCCCTTTCCCACCTTTTCGTCCCACTGGAAGTCGGGCGCGATGGTGAGCTCCACCTTGAGTGTGGAGCGCGTGATGGGCTGCAGGTGCACAGACAGCTCCAGCTTCGGGAACAGGTGCACGTATTTATGGATGGTTTTCCCCATTTTCGGCATCCGGATCAGCTCTCCTGTGAGGGAGAAAAAAATAATAAGGGATGGGGTCAGGGAGGATCCCAAAAAGAGCGGGATTCGGAGGGTGAGGCCTTTGCGGCTGGTCCAGACAACCAGTGAAATTCCTGGAGAAATTTCCCAATTTCTGAGGGAAATTCCCCCATTTATGAGTAAAACTCTCCCATTTCTGAAGGAAATTTCCCAATTTCGAACAGAAAATTCCCCATTTCTGAGAGAAAAACATGGAGGAATTTCCCCATTTCTGAGGGGATATGCTGCAGAAATTCCCCATTTCTGAGGGAAATTGCCCCATTTCTGAAGGAAGTTCCCTCATTTCTCAGGGAAAATCCTGGAGAAAATCCCCTATTTCTGAGTCAAACTCCTTAATTTCTGAGGGGAAATTCTTGGAGAAATTCCTCTCCCTCATAACAAAGATTTTTTTTCTCAAAATCCCATCTAAACCAGGATTTGGGGGATTTTAACCCAGATTTGGGGGATTTTTGCCCGGATTTGGGGGATTTTCCCATGCCACAACCCCAAACCCCTCCCCAGCCTGGACTTGGGGGATTTTAGCCTGAATTTTGGAGATTTTAACCAGAATTCAGGGGATTTTAACCCAGATTCAGGAGATTTTTAGCCCAGATTCAGGGATTTCTCCCATGCCACAATCCTAAACTCCTCCCCATCCCCGATTTGTGTGATTTCCCCCCCATTTCAGCACCGATCTCATTGTGGTTGAGGTCGTAGAGGCGCTCGAAGGGGAAATTCTTCTTCTCTATCTTCTTCACCACCTCCTCGGGCAGCTTCTTGAACTGGCGCAGGGGACACATGGACTGCCACCTGTGGGGACAACTCAGGGACTCAGGGAACTGCAGGAATTTGGGGGAATTTTGGGGAATTCGGCGGGGTCAGGACTCACATGCGCTTGTCAATCATCTTGCAGAGGTTGAGGGTCTTGTCGGTGAGCTGGGCCCAGCCGCGGTTCAGGACGATCTCAAAGATGGCTCTCATCAGCCTCCCGGCCGACTGCGGGGCAGGGAAGGGTTTTGGGGTCACATCCTGGGCATTCCCAAATTCCCATCCCACCCTGTGTGCCAGCTCGGAGGGGTTTGGGTGGGAATGACCAAAAATCCCAATTGGTGCCACCACAACCGGTGCCATCGCACAGCGTCGGCCCTGGACACCTCCAGGGGTCCCAGGTGCTCTGGGAATTCCATCCCAACCCCTCACCAATCCCACTGGGAATTCTGAGGGAATTCCTGGCTCACCTGGGTGACGTAGACCATGTCGGCCATGAGGGCAAACCCCTCCAGCTTCAGCTGCGAGATGAAGGCCTGGAGCAGGACGTTGATCTGGGAACGGTGATGGAAAAACCCTCAGGGAATATCCCAAGAAAGCTGCTTTGCCTGGAGCTTCATTCCCAAGGAAACCTTTCCCTGTTCCCCAATTTCCCCAAAAAGCTCCTTTTCCTGGTTCCAAATTTCCAAGGAAACCTCCTTTTCCTGGTCCCAAATTTTCCAGGCAATCTGCTTTTCCTGCCACCCAATTCCCTTCTCCCACCTCCCTTTCCATCCTCCCTCAATCCCACAGATCTCCTGGATCTCTCTGAGCTTCCCAGCCCCATCCAGGACATCCCAGAGAGGGTAGGGAGCAGAATTCCTGCTGGGAATTCCCAGCAGGGCTCACCTTGGCACTGGGCTCCTCGATGCTCTCCTTCACCGGGATCGGGACTCGCTCCAGAAGCTTCTGCAGCTCCAGCTTCTCCTCCTGGGGAAAACAGGGATGGATGGTGGGTGATGGCTGTTGAGTGTTGTTGGGTGATGGTTTTTGGGTGCTGTTGGGTGATGTTCATTGGGTGTTGGGTGACAGTTGTTGGGTGCTGTTGGGTGTTGTTGGGTCATGGCTGTTGGCTGTTAATCAATGGCAGTTGGGTATTGTTAGGTGATGGTTGTTGGGTGGGGTTGGGTGGTGTTGGCTGTTGGCTGTTGTTGGGTGATGGCTGTTGGCTGTTGTTGGCTGTTGAGTGATGGCTGCTGGGAGTTGGACAATGGCTGTTGGCTGTTGTTGGGTGACAGCTGTTGGGTGTTTGATGTTGGACATTGGGTGTTGGGTGACGGCTGTTGGGTGTTTGATGTCGGCTGTTGGGTGCTGTCTGTTCCCGTACCTCGCGCACGGTGATGTTGCGGAACTCCGAGGACAGGGAGAAGACGCGGAACAGCTCGATCTCGCTCAGGGTGGGTTTCAGCAGCTGGTTGTACGTCTGCACCGTCTCGTTGGTGATGTAGTAATGGCTGGCAATGCGGCCCAGCTCCGTCACCTGCCGGGACAGTCAGGATAAACCATGGGAACAGTCAGGATAAACCATGGGAACAGTCAGGATAAACCATGGGAACAGTCAGGATAAACCACAGGAACAGCTGGGATAAACCATGGGAATGGCTGGGACAAACCATGGGAATGGCTGGGATAAACCACAGGGTCAGGATAAACCACAAGAATGGCCAGGATAAACCACGGGAATGGCCAGGAGTACAGCCAGAAAAACTGGAAGGAACCACAGGAATGGTGAGGAGAAAAATGGCCAGGAGAACAATGGGAATGGCCAGGAGAAACCCACAAGAACCTCCCACCTAAAAATCCCCATTTTTTTCCCCCTCCCACCCAGAAATCCCCATTTTTTTTGCCATCTCACCTGGAAATTCCCGGTTTTCTTGTCGTACTTGACCAGGTTGTTCTTGTCGAGCATCAGGGCCGCGGTGTGGACAAGGTCGAGGCGCCGCTGCTCCAGGAGCGGATCCGCCTTCAGGTCGTCGTGGGAGATGCCGTAAAGGGTCGGCGACCGCAGCATCCGGATGTACAGGTAGGTGTAGCCCAGCCAGTTCACAGCATCCTACAGAATTCCCAAATCCTCAGTGATCCCTGGGATTCCTGGCATGCCCAGGGAGCTCCAGAGCGGAGCTGAGCCCAGGAAAATCCCACAAAACAGAGCCGTGAAATCCAGGGAAATCTGCTTTTATTGGTGTTCAAGTTTCCCAGAAAAGTTGGTTTTCCTTGCCCCTAATTTCTCAGAAATTGGGAATTTCAGGAATTTTACAGGGAAAATCCCTGGTGCACCATTTCCCTGAAAAGCTGCTTTTCCTGGTTCCTAATTTCTCAGAAAATCTGCTTTTCCTGGTGTCCAATTTCCCTGCAAAGCTGCTTTTCCTTGCCATAAATTTCCAAGGAAATCTGCTTTTCCTGGTGCCCAATTCCCTTTACCCACATCTCCTGGAAAATATTCTGGCATTAACCCTAAAACACCCTCAGATTTTCCATTCCCACCCTAAAAACCTTTTCAAGAACACCCCAAACACCCCAATCCCAAAAATCCCCACCTGGGATTGGGCACGGAATTCTTGAGGAATTATCTCAGGTAGGTTTGGACAAGGAATTATCTCAGGGGGCAGAACCACGGCCACAAATCCCTGCAGGAAATCGGGAATTTCACCCAACCTTGGCATTCTGGACATTGCCGAGCACGGCCTCGGCGTTGAGCATGTCCGGGAGCTTGGCCACCATCTGGCTCTCGATGGGCAGCTGCTGGTTGAGCAGGGAGAGGTAATACTGGAGCTCTCCGTGGGAAGTGATGAGAATTCCTTCTCCTTTTGTGTCGTACTGGGGCCTCCCGGCACGGCCCAGCATCTGAAACCAGGAGAAACAGCTCAGGGAACTTGGAATTCTTGAGAGATCATCTCAGGTGGGTTTGGGCATGGAGTTATCTGAGGTGGATCTGGGCATAGAGTTCTTGAGGGATTATCTCAGGTGGGTTTGGGCATGGAGTTATCTCAGGTGGGTTTGGGCATGGAATTCTTGAGGAAATATCTCAGGTGGGTTTGGGTGTGGAATTCTTGAGGGATTATCTCAGGGGGATCTGGGCATGGAGTTCTTGAGGAAACATCTCAGGAGGATCTGGGCAAGGAATTCTTGAGGGATTATCTCAGGTGGGTTTGGGCATGGAGTTATCTCAGGTGGGTTTGGGCATGGAATTCTTGAGGAAATATCTCAGGTGGGTTTGGGTGTGGAATTCTTGAGGGATTATCTCAGGGGGATCTGGGCATGGAATTCTTGAGGAAACATCTCAGGAGGATCTGGGCAAGGAATTCTTGAGGGATTATCTCAGGTGGGTTTGGACATGGAATTATCTCAAGTGGATCTGGGCATGGAGTTCTTGAGGAATTATCTGGAATGATCTGGACATGGAATTCTTGAGGAACTTTTCCCCCTCCTCTCCAACCTCACACCACCATGAAGATCGAGGAGGACCTCCAAAACCAGGATGTTGGATGGGATATGAGGCCAGGAAGGTCCTCCTGGAGGTCCCACCTGGAGGATGTCCAGTGCTCCCAGCTCTGTCCAGCGCCCCTTCTCCGGGCTGTACACCTGTGTGCCTTTGATGATCACCGTGTGCGCTGGCAGGTTCACGCCCCAGGCCAGCGTGGCTGTGGACACCAGGACCTGCAGGGAAACTGGGGTCAGATCCAGGAGGAACCTCCAAATCCATCAAATAACTAGGGTCAGATCCAGGAGGAACCTTCAAATCCATCCCAAACCAGGGATCAGATCCAGCAGAAACCTCCAAATCCACTCAGGAACCTCCAAATCCACCCAAAATCTAGGATCAGATACAGCAGGAGCCTTCAAATCCACCCAGGAACTTCCAAATCCACACAAAAATCTCCAGATCCACCCAAAAACCAGGGACCAGATTCACCAGGAACCTTCAAATCCATCCAGGAACTTCCAAATCCATCCTGGAACCTCCAGATCCAACGAGGAACTTCCAAATCCATCCTGGAACCTTCAGATCCAACCAGGAACTTCCAAATTCACCCAAACCCTCCATTAAAAACTTCCTTTTCCACCCAAACAACTCCATTTTCATCTCCCATTTAATCCTTGAGGCAAATCCCTTTTTTTCCACATCAGAGCAGGATCCCAAATGAAATTTTTTTGGGATTTAAATCTGGAATTGGGGTCCCACCTGGATGTGTTTGTCGGCGAACAGATCCTCCACCAAGGTGCGGTCGACGCGCGTCATGCCGGCGTGGTGGATGGCGAAGCCGTAGGGGAGGAGATCCTTCAGCTCCAGGTTCTGGGGGAAAGCAAATCCCAATAAATTCCAGGGAAAAATTGGGAAAAATATTCCAAGGGAAAATTTTGGGATCACCACAGGATGGGGTTGGACAGGGTGGAGAAGTCATCACGGCGTGTCCGGCATAAAACCTCTTGGGAATGGGGGATCCACCAACTTTTCTTTGAGGGAATTTACCCAAATTTCTCCACTTCCTCCATGGATAGAAGGCCAGAAATCGCCTTTTCCCCACCAGATTTTCCCAATTTTTCCTGCTTTTTCCGTGCTTTTCCCCATTTTTTCCCTGCCACATTTTCCTGATTTTTCCTGTTTTACCCTGCCACATTTTCCTGATTTTACCCAATTTTTCCTGCTTTTTTTCCCTGCTGGATTTTCCTGCTTTTTGCCAACTTTCCCACATTTTCCCTGTCAGATTTTCATGATTTTTTCCCAATTTTTCCTGGGATTTTCCCTGCTGGATTTTCCCAATTTTTCCGTGCTGGATTTTCCTGTGTTTTCCCTGCCAGACTTTCCCAATTTTTCCCTGCTGGATTTTCCTGCTTTTTCCCATTTTTTCCCTGCCACATTTTCCTGATTTTTCCCAATTATCCGGCATTTTCCCTACCAGATTTTCCCAATTTTCCCCTGGATTTTCCTGCATTTCCCCTGCCAGATTTTCCCGCTTTTTCTGAATTTTCCTGCGTTTTCCCTGCCACATTTTCCTGACTTTCCCCATTTTTCCCCAGGCTCACCTTGCACTGCTCGGCCTCCGTCCGCAGCACCTCGGTGGAGGCCGAGCCCTCCCTGAGGAACAGCCCCAGCGTGTCCTTCTCCAGGCACATGTCCCGGATGGCCCGCGCCGTCTTGCCGGTCTCCTTCCGCGAGTGCACGAACACGAGCACCTGCAAAAACCGGGAGCAGCTGGAGAAAACCTGGGATCAGCCTGGGAAAAAAACAGGATCAGTCTGGAAAAGGAGCTGGGATCAGTCTGGGAAAAACTGGGATCACTCTGGGATCAGCCTGGAATCAGCCAGGGAAAAACCAGGATCAGCCTGGGAAAACCTGGGATCACAGCTGGAGAAAACCTGGGATCAGCCAGGGAAAAACTGGGATCAGCCTGGGATCAGGCTGGGAAAAGAGCTGGGATCAGGCTGGGAAAAGAGCTGGGATTAGCCAGGGAAAAACTGGGATCAGCCTGGGATCAGGCTGGGAAAAGAGCTGGGATCAGCCCAGGATCAGCCTAGGAAAAACCAGGATCAGTCTGGGATCAGCCCAGGAAAAACCAAGATCAGCCTGGGAAAAGAGCTGGAATCAGCCTGGGAAAAACCAGGATCAGTCTGGGAAAACCAGGATCAGTCTGAGATAAGCCTGAGAAAAACCAGGATCAGCTCCTGGGATTAGCCTTGGATTCCTGGGAAAAGAGGTGGAACCAGCCTGGGAAAATCCAGGATCAGCCTGGGAAAACCTGGAATCAGCCTGGGATCAGCCTAAAAAAACAGGATCAGCTCCTGGGATTAGCCTGGGATCAGCCCGGGAAAAGAGCTGGGATCAGGCAGGGAAAAACCAGGATCAGTCTGGGAAAAATTGGGATCAGCTCCTGCGATCAGTCTTGGATTCCTGGGAAAAGAGCTGGGATCAGCCTGGGATCAGCCTAGGAAGAACTGGGATCAGACTGGGAAAAGTGGGAAAAGGGTGGGAGACTGAGGAAAGAGCTGGGATTTATCCAGGTGGAAATCCCTCTATCCCAAAAGGAAAATTCCAAATGAATCACCCCAAAAATGGGAAATCCCAAAAGCTCCACTCCACCAAACTCCTCTGCAGGATCAGCATCACAAAATGGGGTAAAAAAGGGGGGAAAAAATGCCATTTTTTTCAATAGGATTAAGGTGGAATTTTTGGGAATAATGGGGAAAAATGGGAAAAAAGGTGGGATTTGTGGCAATGAGGTGGGACCTGGTTCTTGCCGGCGTGCTCCATGATCTTCTCATAGACGATCTCGTTCATGATCTGGAAGCGTTTGATGGCTTTCTTCTCCGTGATGCCCACGTAGGTCTGCTCCAGGGGCACGGGCCGGAAGCTGGGAGGGAAAAATCCATGGGATTTGTGGGAAAAAATCCATGGAATTTATGGAAAAAAAATCCATGGAAAAGGGGGGGAATGTCAGTGGGATTTGTGGGGAAATATCTGTGGAAAACGGCAGATTTATGGGGAAAAAATCAGTGGAATTTATGGGGAAAAAATCCATGGAAAAATGGAATTTATGGAAAAAAATATGTGGGATTTATGGGAAAATATCCATGGAAAAGGGGGATTTATGGAAAAAAAAAATCAATGGAGTTAGTGGGAAAATATCCATGGAAAAATGAGATTTATAGAGAAAATGTGGTAAAAGAAATCCATGGAGAAGGAAATTTATGGAGAAATTGTGATCAAAAATCCATGGAAAAAAGCAATTTATGGAAAGAGCACCATGGAAAAAAAATCCATGGAAAAGGGAATTTATGGAGAAAATGGGACCAAAAAAATCCATGGAAAAGGGAATTTATGGAGAAAATGGGACCAAAGAAATCCATGGAAAAAGGAATTTATGGAAAGAGCATCATGAAAAAATCCATGGAAAAGGGAATTTCTGGAGAAACCACCATCAAAAAAATCCATAGAAAAGGGAATTTATGGAGGAAACTGCAACCAAAAAAATCCATGGAAAATGGAATTTATGGAGAAACCACCACCAAAAAAATCCATGGAAATGGAATTTATGGAGAAAATATGACCAGGAATCCATTGAAAATGGAATTTCTGGAGAATCTGTGACCAAGAACCCACAGAAAATGGAATTTCTGGAGAATCTGTGACCAAGAACCCACAGAAAATGGAATTTCCCCGTTCCCCGTACCTGTTGTCGAAGTAGAAGAGGCCCTTGGCCGGGTCCACGCGCAGGAAGGTGGCCACGTCCTCGTAGTTGGGCAGCGTGGCGCTGAGCCCCACCAGCCGCACGTCCTCCTGCGTCATCTCGATGTTGCGGATGGCCCTGGCCACCAGCGACTCCAGCACGGGCCCGCGGTCGTCGTGCAGGAGGTGGATCTCGTCCTGGGACAAGGGAGAGCGCAGGGATTGTCCTCCCTCACTTGATCACAAAGTTTGTCTGGTTCCACTGTGGGTGTCAGGGTTGGGCGGGCCCAAGGTTCTTCACCCCCAAAGCCCGGATCCACCTTGAGGAACACCTGAGGTTCTTCATCTCCAGACCCCAGACCCACCTGGAGAAACCCTTTGAGGTTGTCCACCCCAAACCCCAGATCCACCTTGAGGAACATCCGAGCTTCTCCACCTCCTGACCCCAGATCCATCTGGAGAAACCCTTTGAGGTTCTCCACCCCAAACCCAAGATCAACCCTGGGGTTCTCCACCCCAAACCCATATCCACCTTGAGGAACCCTTTGAGCTTCTCCACCCCAAACCTCAGATCCATCCTGAGGTTCTCCAGCCCCAAACCCATATCCACCTTGAGGAACACCTCGAGGAGCCCCAAACCCAAGCTGCACCTTGAGGAGCCCCCTCCGTGCCCTCTCCAGACGCTCACCAGGATGACCAGGCGCACCAGCTGGGTGTAGGTGCGCTCGCCGCCCTTGCGGGTGATGATGTCCCACTTCTCGGGCGTGCACACGATGATCTGCGTGGCGCTGATCTCCTCCTTGCACAGCTGGTGGTCCCCGGTCAGCTCGGCCACCGTGATCCCGTAGGTGGCCAAACGCTGGGAAAGACACATGGGATGAGCATGGAGAGACCTTTCCATGGAGGAACAATCCCAAAATCCCACCCAAATTCCTCCTGGTGTGGTTTGAGGGTGTTCCCTGAGATGAGATCCCAAATCCCACCTGGATGTCCTCTCCTGCCAGGGAGGTGTGCAAAGCCCCATGATCCTCTTTTCTCCAAGCTCAGTTCCTTTCCCAGATCCCTCAGGAATTCTCCATCCCTGAAGTTCTTCAATCCCATAACCCATTCCAGATCCCCCAGGAATTCTCCATCCCTGGACCTTCTCCTACCCCATATCCCATCCCAGACCCTCTTCTTCTCCCACCTGAGCTCCTTTCCCAGATCCCTCAGAAATTCTCCATCCCTGAAGTTCTCCAACCCCATATCCCATCCCAGATCCCTCAGGAGTTCTCCATCCCTGGACCTTCTTCTACCCCATAACCCATTCCAGATCCCTCAGCAATTCTCCAGAGCCTTCTCCTTGTTCTCCAGCCCCTTCCCCACCTCTGTTCCCAACCTCTCCATGATCCCAAACCTCCTCTTAGATCTGATCCGACCCATCTCCAACCCCAAACCTCCTCTGGGACCTGATCCCAAGCCTCCTTTTGGACCTGATCCCAAACCTGGAGCTCCGACCCCGCTGGTCCCTCACCTTGCTGAAGCTGCCGACCATCTCCTGCACCAGGGACCTCATGGGTGCGATGTAGATGATCTTGAAGTCGTCCACGTTGATGGTGCCGTCCATGTTGATGTGTTTGCCGATCTCCCTCAGCATGCACATCAGCGCCACGTTGGTCTTCCCCGCGCCCTGCCACCGAGACATTCCGTCCCAAAAAATCCCTAAATGTCCTGGAGCTATCCTGGACAGGTCCAAGGTTCTCCACGCCAGACCCCAGATACACCTTGAGGAACCCTGAGGTTCTCCAACCCCAAAACCAAGATCCACCTTGAGGAACCCCCTGAGCTTCTCTAACCCCAAACCCCAGATACACCTTGGGGAACCCTGAGGTTCTCCAGCCCCAAACCCCAGATCCATCCTGAGGAACACCTCGAGGAACTCCCTGAGCTTCTCTAACCAAACCCCACCTTGAGGAACACCTTGAGGAACCCTGAGGTTCTCCACCCAAAACCTCAGATCCACCTTGAGGAACCCTGAGCTTCTTCAACCTTAAACCCCAGATCCACCTTGAGGAGCCCTGATCTTCTCCACCTTCAAACCCCAAATCCACTCTGGGGAACACCTCGAGGAACTCCCTGAGCTTCTCCATGCCAAACTCCAGATCCACCTTGAGGAACACCATGAGAAAACCTGAAGTTCTCCACCCCAAACCCCAGATCCACCTTGAGGAACCCCTGAGCTTCTCCACCCCCAAAACATGTACCACATTCATCTTCCCCATGCCCTGAAATGGAGACATTTCACCCCCAAAAATCCCAAAAAATCCCGGAATTCTTCCCAAAAAAAAGCCCCAGAAGCCCAAATCTCACCGTGGGGGCGCAGAGCAGCAGGTTCTCATCAGACTCCAGCGCTGCCCGGAACAGTTTGCTCTGGATCCTGTTGAGGGTTTTGAAGCCCTCAAAACCAGCCTGAGCATATTTGGGGAGTTTTTCCACAGAAACCAATTGCTGGGAAGAGGGAAAATGTGGAAAAAAATGAATTTAGGGAATTTTCCAGGTCAGAAAATAAAAATTTAGGGGTGGGAATGAGGGAAAATTCAATTTTTATCATCTTAGATTCCATGGAAAAGTCAAATCCTCAAATCTCAAACTGAAACCAGTGTTAGGGAAAATATTTGGGATTAATCCCAACGTGGACACAAAAAAAAAAAGAAAAAAATAAAAATAAATCTTTTTTTTTCAATTATTTTGGGGACAAACCTCGTCAGCTCCAAAGGGTTTAGGTTTTCATAGGAAAAAATTAAAATAAATCCATTTTTTGGGAACAAACCTCATCAGCTCCAAAGGGTTTGGGTTTTCATGGAAAAAATGAAAATAAATCAAATTTTTCCCATTTTTTTGGAGGGACAAACTTGGTCAGCTCTGAAGGGTTTGGGTTTTCATGGGAAAAAAATGAAAATAAATCAATTTTTTGGGGTTTTTTTGGGGAACAAACCTCGTCAGCCCCAAAGGGTTTGGGTTTTAGGGCAGGAACGTGAACTTCCTCGTATCCCTTGCGCTGTCTCCGGAAAGATCCGTCCGGGAGCTGGCACCTCTTGTTGGCCATGAAGTGACTGCCCTGGGCAAACACCAGGTCCTCCAAATCCAGCACCTGCCTGGGAGCCAGAGCCTGGAAAATAATGGGGAAAATGAGAGAAATGGGGGGAAAAAAGTTTAAAAAAAATGGGGAAAATGGCGGAAAAAGGGGGGGGGAAATGATGGGAAAAGAAATGGGAAAAATGAGGGGGGAAAAATGAGGGGGGAAAAATGAGGGGGGAAAAATGAGGGGGGAAAAATGAGGGGGGAAAAATGAGGGGGGAAAAATGAGGGGGGAAAAATGAGGGGGGAAAAATGAGGGGGGAAAAATGAGGGGGAAAGAAATGGGGAAACAATGGGGGAAAAGGGGAAAAAGGGGAAACAATGGGGGGAAATATGGGGGGGAAATGGGGGGAAAAGTAAAAATAGGAATTGTTTCTCCTCATGTTTGAAAGAAAAGCTGCAGATTCCAAGCGGGACTCCATCTCCCCTGTGGGATCAAATGTTTTTGGGGATAGCTGGGGGTGTTGTGGGAGCAAATCCCAGGATTTTACCTCTCCTCCCTGGTCCAGGTCCATGGATTCCAGGTCGGTGTCCATGCGGGACTGGCGCACGCGTTCCCGCCGGGAGCGTTCCTCCTGAGGGGAAAAATCAGGATTCAACTCAAGTAAGAGGCTCAGAGTCCTCCAAAGTGCTCCTGTTCCCTCAAGTTTTTAGGAATAAAACAGGAATAACCATCTTTATAAACCAGGAATAATAATTTTTGGCGGGAAAACCAAATTTCCCCTCACAAAAATGGCTCCTACCAGGAGTGTTCCTCCTGAGGGGAAAAATCAGGATTCACCTCAGGTAAGAGGCTCAGACTCCTCTAAGCCCCCATTGCCAACCCCAAACCCAAATCCCACAAATCCTATAAATCCCATAAAATTCCTGACCCGGATCAGATCCTCTTTTTCTGTTTCATGGAGCTGGTAGAGGAATTTGGAGAGCTCGGGGTCGGCCTCCATCTTGCCCATGATGCGTTCCTTCTCCGCCTCGCTCTGTGCGCTGGCCAGCAGGGTACAGTACAAAACTAGGAAAAAATCAACATTCTTGGGATTTTTATGGGTTTTTTTGGGGACTCTGACAACATTTGTATAGGAATTTTATGGGATTTATTGGTATTTTTTATAATGGGATTTCCAAGAGAATTTTTTGGGATTTGTTGCGATTTCTATGGGGTTTTTTAATGGGACTTTATATTAATTTTTTGGGATTTCTATGGATTTTTATCTGAATTTTTTTTTTATTTTTATGGGATTTTATCTGAATTTTTTGGGACTTTAATGGGAATTTTGGGGATTTTTAAAATGGGATTTTTAATGGGAGTTTTGGGGACTTTTATGGGATTTGCTGTGAATTTTTGGGATTTTATGAAATTTGATGGCCTTTTTTTGGGATTTTGATGGATTTGATAGGGTTTTTTTGGGATTTCATGGCCAGAATTCCATTGGAAAAGGAAAACCAAACTCACTCATCATCCTGTGCTGCCTGAGGACCTTGATGAAGTCGAAGGTGTTGAAGCCTAGCAGCAGCACCAGCTGGTTCTCACATTCCCGGTCATCGCTGGCAGTCTGGGGATAAAAAAACATGAAATTCTCACACCGAGGGAATCCACATCCCTGATTTCCATGGGATGGAGGTGAGGAGAGGTTGGGAAAAGAGAGGTAAAAATTCCAGAAGCTAAAAAATTATCTTGAAAGCTAAAAAACAAACCAAAAAAATTCCCATTTTGCCTCAAAAATATGGAAATCGGGAAGGAAAAGACCCCATGACAATTTCCAAGGGAAAACCACCCCAAAATCCCATAAAGTCCCAAGGAATTAATTTTAACCCAAATTCCCAATTTTTAGAGGCGAAATTCTCCCAAATCCCAGGGATTTGATGACCACAGACCTTGAAGATCTCAAAAATTCCCATTTTACCAGAAATCAGGAAGGAACAAACTCATGGACAGCGATTTCCAAGGAGAAACCACCCCAAAATCCCAAGGAATGAATTTTGAACCAAAATCCCAATTTTTAGAGGGAGAATTCTCCCAAATCCCAGGGATTTCATGACCACAGACCTTGAGGATCTCCAGGACCTCGTCTGCCTTTTTCTGGGACACGATGGCGTCGTCGTAGAAGCGGCTGAGCTGGCGCTGCAGCCAGAAGGCGTCGATGTCCCGCGGGTGCAGATCCTTCTTCTTGGAGCTCATCAGCTCCCCCGAGGCCACCAGCTGCAAAATCCCCAAAATTCACATTATTCCTGGGATTTGAGGAAGTTTAGGGCCATGAAATCCCAAAAAATCTCATAAAATCCCATCATTCTCAAATTTTCAATGTCCTGTGGGCGGCAGGTTCTTCTTGTTGGAGCTCACCAGCTCCCCTGAGGCCACCAGCTGTAAAATCTCAAACATTCCCATCAAAAGTCCATAAAATCCAAACGAATCAAATAAAAATCCTGAAAAATTCCAAAAATTCCCACAAAAATCCCATCAAAATAAAAAAAACTACCATCAAAAAAATCCCCAAATTCCCATAAAAATCCCATTTAAAACATCCCATTAAAATCCCAAAATTCCCATAAAAATCCCCATAAAAATCGCCAAAAATCCCACTTAAAAAATCCCAACAAAAAAATTCCATTAAAATCCCAAAATTCCCATAAAAATCTCATTTTAAAAATCCAATTTTAAAACACCTCATTTTAAAAAGTCCAATTAAAAAATCCCAAAAAATCCCATTAAAAAACCCATCAAAATCCCATCCAAAAAAATCCCATTTACAAATTCCCATTAAAATTTTATTTAAAAAATCCCATTTAAAATCAAAAAAAAAATTCCCATTAAAACCTCATAAATACCCCAAAACCCCCAAAAAAACCCCCAAAAAATTCCATTAAAAACCCCAAAAAACCCCCATAAACATCCCATAAAAACCCCAAAAATTCCATAAAAACCCCAAATATCCCATTTCCCAGCAATCCCACACTCACGTTGGCCGACAGCGTGCAGCGCACCACGGCCTCGTCCCCCTCCAGGTCATCGTCCGACGCCTCGTCCCGAACCTCCCCGTAGATGTCCTCGTCCCCCTCCTGTGGGGACAGCCCTGATTTTATCCCTTTATTCCTCAAAAATCCCTTTATTCCTCAAAAATCCCATTTTTACCCTTCTTTTCCCCTCAAAATCCCTTTTTTCCCCCCTCAGAAATCCCTTTATTTTTTTGCCTCTTTTCCCCCCCAAATTCCATTTTATTCATTTCCTCCCAAAACATGGGATAAAGGGAAATGGGACAAAGGGAAATGGAAAAAGGATAAAGCAAAATGGGATAAAGGGAAATGGGAATGGGATCAAGGGAAAAGGGATAAAGAGATAAAAGGAAAAGGGATAAATGGGAATGGGATAAAAGTGGTCCCACAAGGAAAACGGACACAGGGAAATGGGATCAAGGTGGTGCCATGGAAAGAATTGGATAAAGGAAAATAAATGGGATAAAGGAAAATGGAAATGGGATGGAGGGAAATGGAAACGGGACAAAGGAAAATGGGATCAATGGGGAACCAGGAGGAAAATGGGACACAAGAAAATGTGGGGAACCAGGAGGAAAATGGGATAAAGTGAAATGGATTTAAGGGAAATGGAAATGGGATTTAAGGGAAATCGGATAAAGGTGGTTCCCTGAAAAAAATGGAATAAAGGGAAACAGGATAAAAGAAATAGGATGGAGAGAAATGGGATTAAAGTAAATGGAAATGGGATAAAGGAAAATGGGATCAATGGGGAACCAGGAAGAAAATGGGACACAGGAAAACGGGATGAAGGAATGTGGGATAAAGAAAATTGGGTAAAGTAAAATGGGACACAGGAAAATGGGAATGGGATTTAAGGAAAATGGGATTGAAGGGCAATGGGACAGGGGTGACCCCACAGGAGCCGTCCCCACCTCCTCGTCGGACTCGAACTGCACGTTCACCCCGTAGGTCTCATCGATGTTGTCATCTGCAGGGAACAGGGCATGCAATGGCTGGGAATGGCTGCAATTCCACATGGGATCCACCCAGAATTCACCCAAAATACACCTACATGGAATCCACTGGGAATGCCCGGAATTCTGACTGGGATCCACATGGAATCCACCCAGAATTCATCTGGAATCCAACCAAAATGTACCCAGAATTCACTGGGAATTCCCTCAGAATTCCGCATGGGATCCACCCACAATTCACCCGGAATCCCAAAAAAATCCCCCCAAAAAATAAATAATAATCCTGACAAGATAAAAAACAAATCCTGAAAAAGACCAATAAAACTGATAATATAATTATATATATATAGTAATATTGAAAAAAATAAAAAAAAACTTCAAAATTCCTCCCAAAATCGCAGAAAAAAATTGCAAAAAAGTTACCAAAAAAATCCTAAAAAAAATCCCCCAAAAATAAAAAATTTAAAAAATATACATAAAGTAATAGAGGAAAAAAAAAATATTTAAAATTCTGAAAAAATCCTCCAAAATGAAAATAAAAATTGTGAAAAAAATTGCAAAAAAATCCCTAAAAAATCCCAGAAAATCCCTAAAAAATCCCCCCAAAAGAATCAAAAAAATCCCCAAAATTCCCAAATTTGCCCTACCCATGTTCTGGATGTCCTTGTCCCCGCCGTAGTCGGTGATCTTCTTGCCCAGGTTGACCAGCACGTGGTAGCGCGTGTCGTCGGTGGGGCCCAGCAGCAGCTCCACCTCCTTGCGCCGCTCCTTGTCCCGCAGCTTCTCGTTCTTCAGCACGGCCAGGACCTCGTCTGCGGCCCCACACAGGATGTCCCGGGGCTGGGGAGGGACAGGACACCGGGAATGCTCAGCTGGGACCAGGCTGGAGCCACCCGGGACGCCGGGAGATGTCCCAGCTTGTGGTGGGACCAGGTGAGCTTTGGTGTTCCTCAAACCCAAACCATCCATGGTTCCTTCTGGAGATTTGGGTGGGATTTTGGGAAATAATATTGGGTGAGGAGCTGGGATCCTTAGAAGTGTCCAAGGCCAAGCTGGAGCCACCTGGGACACTGGGAGATGTTCCAGCTCGTGGTGGGACCAGGTGAGCTTTGGTGTTCCTCAAACCCAAACCGTCCGTGGTTCCATGGGCAGGTTTAGGTGGAATTTTGGGAAATAATATTGGGTGAGGAGCTGGGATCCTCAGAAGTGTCCAAGGCCAAGTTGGAGCCACCTGGGACACTGGAAGATGTCCCAGCTCGTGGTGGGACCAGGTGAGCTTTGGTGTTCCTCAAACCCAAACCATCCATGGTTCCTTCTGGAGATTTGGGTGGGATTTTGGGAAATAATATTGGGTGAGGAGCTGGGATCCTTAGAAGTGTCCAAGGCCAAGTTGGAGCCACCTGGGACACTGGGAGATGTCCCAGCTCGTGGTGGGACCAGGTGAGCTTTGGTGTTCCTCAAACCCAAACCGTCCGTGGTTCCTTCTGGAGATTTGGGTGGGATTTTGGGAAGAAACATTGGGTGAGGAGCTGGGATCCTTAGAAGTGTCCAAGGCCAAGTTGGAGCCACCTGGGACACTGGGAGATGTCCCAGCTCGTGGTGGGACCAGGTGAGCTTTGGTGTTCCTCAAACCCAAACCATCCATGGTTCCTTCTGGAGATTTGGGTGGGATTTTGGGAAATAATATTGGGTGAGGAGCTGGGATCCTTAGAAGAGTCCAAGGCCAAGTTGGAGCCACCTGGGACACTGGGAGATGTTCCAGCTCGTGGTGGGACCAGGTGAGCTTTGGTGTTCCTCAAACCCAAACCATCCATGGTTCCTTCTGGAGATTTGGGTGGGATTTTGGGAAGGAGCTCTTCCTTTTGGGAGTGATGAGAAGCTGGGATCCCTGGAAGTGTCCAAGACCAAGTTGGAGCCATCTGGGACACTGGGAAATGTCCCAACTCATGGTGGGACCTGATGAGCTTTAAGGTTCTTTCCAACCCAACCTATTCCATGGTTCCATGTGGAGATTTGGGTGGGATTTTGGGAGGAAATACTGGGTGAGGAGCTGGGATCCTCAGAACTGTCCAAGACCATTCTGGAGTCACCTGGGACAGTAGAAAGTGTGGGACCCATGGTGGGACCAGATGAGCTTTGGTGTTCCTCAAACCCAAACCATTCCATGATTCCACGGGCAGGTTTAGGTGGCATTTTGGGAAATTACATTGGGTGAGGAGCTGGGATCCTTAGAAGTGTCCAAGACCATTCTGGAGCCACCTCATCCAGTGAAAAATGCCCCAGCTCATGGTGGGACCTGCTGAGCTTTAGTGTTCCTCAAACCCAAACCATTCCATGATTCCACGCAGGCATTTAGGTGGGATTTTGAGTGAGGAGCTGGCATGGAATCCCTAGAGAAGCTGGAATCCCTGGGAGTGTCCAAACCCAGGTTGGATCCAGCAGAAAACATCTCAACCCATGGTAGAACTTCATAACTTCTACAAACCCTTCTAATCCAACCTATTCCATGGTTCCATGTGGAGATTTGGGTGGGATTTTGGGAAGAAATATTGGGTGAGGAGTTGGGATCCTTAGAAGTGTCCAAGACCAGGTGGAAGCTACCTGGATCTATGCAAAGTGCAGGACCCATGGTGGGACCAGATGAACTTTGCTGTCCCTCAAACACAAACCATTCCATGGCTCCATGTGGAGATTTGGGTGGGATTTTGGGAAGAATTGTTGGGTGTGGGGCTGGGATGGATTCCCAGAGCAGCTGGGATCCCTGGGAGTGTCCAAACCCAGGTTCATCCAGTAGAAAACATCCCAACCCACGGTAGAACTTCACAACCCCTTCCAACCCAACCCATTCCATGGTTCCACATGGAGATTTGGGTGGGATTTTGGGAAGGTGGTGGGATGGACTCTCCAGAGCAGCTGGGATCCCTGGGAGTGTCCAACCAAGTTGATCCAGCAGAAAACATCTCAACCCATGGTAGAACTCCACAACCCCTTCCAACCCAACCCATTCCATGGTTCCATGTGGAGATTTGGGTGGGATTTTGGGAAAGTGGTGGGATGGACTCTCCAGAGCAGCTGGGATCCCTGGGAGTGTCCAACCCAAGTTGATCCAGCAAGAAAACATCTCAACCCATGGTAGAACTCCACAACCCCTTCCAACCCAACCCATCCCACACCTCCCAACCTCATCCCACGGGGCCACCAGAGCTGGACCCCCAATCCCAAACCCCAGAGGTGCCCCCAAATCTCACCTGGTCGCCCAGGGCAGCCTGGATGAAGCTCAGGAGAACCTCGTAGGTCTCTCGTGTCTCCTTGGTCTTGGGCTTGTAGATGATGCCCACCATCTCGTCGATGCCCTCGGACAGCAGCGTGTAGCCCTTCATCTTGTTGATGTCGTGCCTGTCCTCGTCCCTCTTCCTCCTCCTGGCAAAATTGGGGAAAACTGGGAATTAGGGGTGCTCAGGGAGCAATTCCTGCTTTTTCTGACCCATTTTTTTCCCCCAAAAAAAACACGATAAAAAATTGATTTATTTTCATTTTTTTTGTGATGATTTTGGTGGCTTCCAATTGGCGTTGGTTTGGAGTTTTGGGTTTTCCAACCCTAAAAATTCCCTCAGGGCCAAATCCTGCTTTTTCCAGATTGATTTACTCCAAAAAATTGAAAAAAAATTGATTTATTTTCTTTTTTTTTTAGATGATTGTGGTGGCTCGTAGTTGGGATTTGTTTGTGGTTTTGGGTTTCCCAACCCCAAAAGTTCCTTCATAGCCAAATCCTGCTTTTTCCAGAGTAATTTATTCCAAAAATTTGAGAAAAAAAATTATTTATTTTTCCTTTTTTTTTAGATGATTTTGGTGGCTCACAGTTGGGTTGGTTTGGAGTTTTGGGTTTCTCAATCCCTCATGGCAAAATCCTGCTTTTTCCGAAAAATTTACTCCAAAAAATTGAGAAAAAGTTGATTTATTTTCATTTTTTATGATAATTTTGGTGGCTCTCAGTTGGGTTTGTTTGGGATTTTGGGTTTTCCACCCCAAAAATCCCCAAAAATGTTGAGTTGGAAAAGGGGGAAGCTTCAAAAAAAAGAGATTTTTTGGGGATATTTAGCACCAGAAAAAGCAAATGTTTTTGGGTATTTTACACCAAAAAATGCAAATTTTTTTTTTTTTTATATATTTGGCACCAAGAAAAGCAGCATTTTTTTTTTATATTTAGCACCAAGAAGAGAAGATTTTTTTGGGATATTTAGCACCAAAAAAACCCTTTTTTTGAAAAATTTGGCACCAAAATATGAGATTTTTTTGGAAATTGGGTACCATGAAAAGCAAGTTTTTTAGGATATTTAGCACCAAGAAAAATATTTTTTTTTTTAATATTTACTACCAAAAAACCCAAATATTTTGGGATACTTAGCACCGAAAAAAATCCAATTTTTTGAGAAACCAACCACCAGCAAAAACCAACTTTTCCGAACCCAAACCAGAACCTCTCCCGTAATTTCTCCCATGATCCCAGGATGAAAATTCCCTGAAAATTCCCAATTTTTCCTGCTCACTTGGCTCTCCTCTCCTCCTGCATCTGGGGTTTGGTTCTCTGGGCCTTGTCCCCCATGCGGGTCCCCTCGAGCTTCCCCACCAGGGACAGAACCTCCCCCGTGGGCTCGTCCCGGCGCGTGCGGTCGATCAGCGAGCGGTCGGCCTGCAGCACCAGGTTGGAGTTCTGGGGGAAAAACCAGGAAAAATGGCATTAAAATGGGATAAAATGGCGTCAAAATGGGGTAAAATGGAGTTAAAATGGGGTAAAATGGTGTTAAAATGGGGTAAAATGGCGTCAAAATGGGATAAAATGGCATCAAAATGGGGTAAAATGGCGTCAAAATGGGGTAAAATGGCGTCAAAATGGGGTAAAATGGCGTCAAAATGGGGTAAAATGGAGTTAAAATGGGGTAAAATGGCGTCAAAATGGGGTAAAATGGCCTTAAAATGGGATTTAAATGGGGTAAAATGGGATTTAAATGGGGTAAAATGGGATTTAAATGGGGTAAAATGGGATTTAAATGGGGTAAAATGGGATTTAAATGGGGTAAAATGGGATTTCCCATTTGATCAGCGAGCGGTCGGCTTGGAGTACCAGGGTGGAGTTCTGGGGAAAAAAACGGGAAAAATGGGATTAATATGGGATAAAATGTGATTAATATGGGGTGAAATGGGATTGAAATGGGATTCCCCACTCGATCAGGGAGCGGTCGGCCTGGAGCACCAGGTTGGAGTTCTGGGGGAAAATGGGATTAAAATGAGGTTAAAATGAGGTTAAAATGGGGTTAAATGGGATACAATGGGATTTGAATGGAGTTAATATGGGGTAAAATGGGACTGAAATGGGATTTGGGGTGACGGGAATGGGGTTGAGGGGATGAACCGGGGCTGGAAGAAATCGAGGGGGTCCCAAAATGGGGTTGGGGGGTCCCAAAATGGGGCTGGGGAACCCCAAACTGGGACAAGGGAATCCCAAACTGGGGTCCGAGGACCCAGTACGAGGCTGAGGGTCCCATACCGAGTCCCAGCTGGGGTGGAGGGAGCTCACGGTAACGTGATGGGCTCACCGTACCGGGGTGCGCCCATGATAACGGGACGGGCTCATAGTACCGGGATGCGCTCATGGTAACGGGACGGGGTTCAGGGCACCGAGCGCGCACTCACCGCCTTGTACTCATACTGCAGGCTACGGGCGGTCACGTCCGCCATGGCTGCGCCGGGAGCGGGGCCCCGAACGGGGCCGGGACCGGGAGCGGAGCCGGGAACGGGAGCGGGCCCTGATGAAGCCGCACGGCCGCCGCACCGGAAGCGCCTTCAGCAGAACTTCCGGGTTAGGCGGAAACGCGCCTGCGCACGCGAGAACTAGGCCCCGCCCATTACTCATTTTTATTGGTTGATAGCCGCTAAATCCCGCCCCCACGCCGGGAGCTGCCTGTGATTGGTCAGACGGCCACCCGCCATGATTTTGATTGACGTTCAAACGCCTGAAGCTGGCTGGGCGGGGCAGGGGGCGCGGTCAGTTCGAAGTTCGCCGCTTCCTATTGGTCGATTATGTGAAAACCACGCCCTCTGATTGGACCACGCCCCTTTCCGGTGTGAGGGCGCATGTGGTGCCCGCGGAGGGGGGAGGCGACACCCCCGAATTGTCCCCGAGGAGGGCACTGAGGGGCATTTGGGGGGCCCCTGGGCATTGAGGGGTTTCTGGGTACTGGGGTGGCCCCTGGGCATTGAGGGGTCTGTGAGCATTTGGGGGTTCCGGGCAGTGTGGGGTCTCTGGCATTGAGGGTCCCTGGGCATTTGGGGGTCCCCAGGCACTGAGGGGTCCCTGGCCATTTTGGGGTCCTTGGCTGCCCACCAGGGTTATGTCCCCGTTCATTTTGGGGTGCCAGGGGATGCGGGCGGCGCCTCCCTCTCCCCATTCCCCTCCCTTGCTGGCTTTGGGGTCACAGCTCAGTGCCCGCTGCGGTGCCCTCATTATCTCGGCCCCGTTAATTAGCGGAGCGCGGCGCCAGCCCCTGGAGAGGTGCCCGGCGGCCGTGCCAGCTCGGCCGTGTCCCAGCAGGGGTGGCACCACGTGGCACTTGTCCTGTCCCTGGAGGTGACCTGGCTGTGCTGCCACACCTGGTGCCCACCTGGGCTTTGTCCTTGTCCTCTCTGGGAAGGGATTCTGGGCACCAGGATGGCACCAAGGTGGCACCAGGATGGCACTGGGATGGCATTGAGGATGACACCAGGGATGGCACTGGTCAAACTGGGATGGATTGGGATGAGCTGAGCCAAACTGGGATAGGCCGAGCCTGGTTAAGCTGGGCTGAACTGTGCCAAACTGGGGTGAGTAAAACCAGGCTAAACCGAACCGAGCCAGGCCAGTAAAGCCAGGCTGGATTGACCCGGGTTATACCTGACTGGGTGAACCCAAACTGGGCTAAACCAAGCTGGATTGAGCTGAGCCTGGTTAAATTGGCCTGAACTGGGCTGAGCCCAACCGGGACACTCTGAACTGGGCCGAGCCTGGCTGAGCCAAGCCTGGCCAGTGGGCTGAACTGGGCCGAGTGGTTCTGGGTGCGACCCAAACCGAGCCGAGCTGGGCTGGGCCAAGCCTGGTTGAGCCAACTGGTCCCGATAAGACCCGACTGGTTCCGAGCGGACGCGGTTCCGACTGGACCGGGGTCCGATTAGAACCGAACGGTTCCGATTATACCCGAGCGGTTCCGATCCGGACTCTCTCCGATCGGTTCCGATCTGACCCGAGCGGTTCCGATCCGATCAGACCCGACCCGAGCGGTTCCGATCCGATCAGACCCTCCCCGATCGGTTCCGATCTGACCCGAGCGGTTCCAATCCGATCAGACCCAACCCGAGCGGTTCCGATCTGACCCGACCCGACCCGAGCCCCCTCCTCTGAGGGGGTCCGTGACGTCACGTGCGGGGCGGGGCCGCTCGGGGCCGCGCCGCGCGCTCCCCTCAGCGCCGCTCCCGCCTCCCGCGCCCCGGCCGGGCCCCCCCGCGCCCCCCGGAACCCCCGCCCCGCTCCGCCGCCTCCCTCCGCCGCCCCGCCCGGGCCCCCGCCCCGCTCCGTTCCGCCGCCCGCCTCCCGCCGCCCCGGCCGGGCCCCCCCAAACCCCCCCCTCCCGCCCGCCCCGCTCCGCCGCCGCCCGCCCCGCCGCCGCCGCCGCCGCCGCGCCCTGAGGTGAGTGCGGGCCCCCCCCCCCGCTCCGCCCCGGTATTGTTGTGGCGGAGCCGCGGGGGCGGGAGGAGGAGGGGGAGGCGCTTTGTTCCTCCCGGTACCGGGAATCGCCGCCGGCTCCCCCCCCGCCCCCATCCCCACCGCGATCCGCCCGTGGATGGGGGGGCCGGAATCGCCCCCTCCGCCGCTCGGAGCCGTCGGTGCAGCGGGAAATCCCCCCCACGGTAACGGCGGCGGGGAGCGGGGGGCGCCGGGGGCGCGTGGCTTGGGCGGGCAGCGCCGTGGTGGCACCGTGTGGGGACCGGGGGGTGGCACCGTGTGGGGACCGGGGGTGGCACCGTGTGGGGACCGGGGGTGGCACCGTGTGGGGACCCCCCCCGGCCGGGCCCCTCAGGGCGCTCCCGGAGCGCCCAGCGCCAATCTCGGGGTTTGGCTTTGGCCGTGGCACCCCGAGGGTGCTGTCCCCGCTTTGGGCACCCCGCCGTGCCCCTGGCACCCCGGCCGTGCCCCGTGGCCTGTGGCACCGTGGCCGTGCTTTGTCCCTGTCGCCGTGCCTGTTGCAAGCCCAGCTGTGCCTGTTGAGCCCCGGCCGTGCCCGCGGCGCCTTGGCCGGTCCTGTGGCACCCCAGCTGTGCCCAGGGCACCCCAGACTGGCCCAGGGCACCCCGCATTTGTCTCTTGTGCCCTGGCTGTGCTCGTGGCACCCCGATTTCTGCCCGTGGTACCCTGGCCAGGCCTGTGACACCACCCCCCCCCCCATCTTTGCCTGTGGGACCCCAGTTCTCCATGTGGCACCTCAGCTGGCACCCCAAATGCGCCCGTGACACCCCAAATGTGCCTGTGGCACCCCAGCTGTGCCCGTGGCACCCCAGATGTGCCCCTGACACCCCAAACGTGGCTGTCACGCCCCAGATGTGGCCGTGACACCCCAGCCATGCCCTTGGCACCCGAGATGTCCCTGTGACACCCCAGATGTTCCTGTCACACCCCAGACATGGCTGTCACACCCCAGATGTGGCCGTCACACCCCAGATATGTCCCTGGCACCCCAGCTGTGCCAATGCCACCCCAGATGTGGCTGTCACACCCCAGATGTGGCCGTCACACCCCAGATATGTCCCTGGCACCCCAGCTGTGCCAATGCCAACCCAGCTGTGCCCATCACGCCCCAGCTGTGCCCATGCCACCCCAGCTGTGCCCATCACACCCCAGCTGTGGCTTTCACACCCCAGCTGTGCTCATCACACCCCAGCTGTGCCCGTGCCACCCCAGCTGTGCCCGTGCCACCCCAGCTGTGCCCATCACACCCCAGCTGTGCCCATCACGCCCCAGCTGTGCCCGTGCCACCCCAGCTGTGCCCGTGCCACCCTCCCCCGCCGCAGGAAGCCCGCCCGGGGGTGTCCCCCATTCCCACGGCCCTTCCCGTCCCCCGCCCTCCCGGAAATCCTTCCCGAGCCGTCACCGGGGCCCCCCCCGGGCCCCCCCGGTTTCCTGCTTCCCGCCGGGCCGGCCGAACAATCCCCGCCGCATCCTGCCCGCCCCGGGCTGGCACCATCCAGGGCACCCCGGGGGCACCGGGCAGGACGTGGGGGGTGGGCAGTGCCCGGTCCGGCCCCCCCCTCCCCATTTCCTCGCTGTCCCCGGGGCGCGGGGTGCCCCGGCCTCGTGACGGCGCGCTCAATGCCGCCTTGTGCCCGCGCCGCCCGCGTGACGCCGCCGGCGCCGCTGCCCCGTGGCACTGACGGGGCCCCGTGTCCCCCCACAGGGACCCCGCGGTGTCCCCAGCGCCGCCCCGGGGCCATGGCCGCTGTCACCGTGCTGCTGCTCCTTGTCACCGCCGCCGCCGGCGCCGCCGGCACGCCGGGCGCGTCGTGGAGCGCTGTGCCCAGGAGGACGGTGCCCTACGAGGGTGAGTGCCAGGGCATCGGGGACAGGGTGTGGGGCGTTGTCACCACCCCGGGTGGCTTTTGTCCCGTCCCTTCCCACACAGTGTCAGTGGGTGTCCCCAAAACTGGGATGCAGGGGACACGCAGGGATGTGCCAGATGTGCCATCCCCAGTCCCGTGCCAGCACGTGGGGGCCCCTGCCCCGTGCTGTGTCCCTTGTCCCCATCCCTGTGCTGTGCCTCCTGTCCCATCCCTGTCCCCATCCCTGTGCCAGGTCCTTTGTCCTGTCCCTCCTCCATGTCCCCCGCGTCCACGCCCTGCCACCATCCTGTCCCATCCGTCCCATCTGTCTGCGTGTCCCTTGTCCCATCCCTCTGCCATTTCCTGTCCCCACGCCCTGCCATCACCCTGTCCTGTCCCTCGGCCATGTCCCCTGTCGTGTCCCTCTGCCATGTCCAGTGCCCTGCTGGCACCCCGAGGTTCTGTCCTTGTCCTGTGCCAGCAGCCTCTGTCCCTGCCCTGCGCTGTCACCCTGTGTCCCCGTGCCGTGCCAGCTCCAGTGGCCCTGCCCTGTGCTGTCACCCTGTGTCCCCGTGCCGTGCCAGCTCCAGTGGCCTTGTCCGCGTGCCATGCCCTGTGTCCCCATGCTGTGCCACATTCCCCTGTCCCCATGTGGTGGCAGTGCCCCCTGTCCCGTGCCACTGTCCCCGTGCCCTCTGCTATGCCACTGTCCCTGTGCCTGAGACTTCAGTCCCTTCACTGTGTCACTGTCCCTATGCTGTCTTCAGGCCATGTCCCTTGTCCCTACACCTGGAGCTGTCCCTGTGCAGTGTCCCTTGTCCCCATCCCTTTATTGTGCCACTGTCCCTGTGCAGTGTCCCTTGTCCCCACGCCTTCGCTGTGTCCCTGTGCCATGTCCCTTGTCCCCACGCCTTTGCTGTGTCCCTATGCAGTGTCCCTTGTCCCCACGCCTTTGCTGTGTCCCTGTCCCTGTGCCATGTCCCTTGTCCCCACGCCTTTGCTGTGTCCCTGTGCCATGTCCCTTGTCCCCACGCCTTTGCTGTGTCCCTGTCCCTGTGCCATGTCCCTTGTCCCCACGCCTTTGCTGTGTCTGTTCCTGTGCCATGTCCCTTGTCCCCACGCCTTTGCTGTGTCTGTTCCTGTGCCATGTCCCTTGTCCCCACGCCTTCGCTGTGTCCCTGTCCCTTGTCCCCATGGCCAGGCCCCCCCCCTCAGCCGTGCCACCGCCCCCGTGCCGTGCCAGCCCCGTGTCCCTGTCCCCGCCCGGGGCCCTGGCGCTGTCCCCTCAATGGTTCCTTTCTGCAGAGCCCGGGGGGCGCGGGGGGGTCCCTGCAAAGGCCACTGTGTTTGGTGACAAAGGGACCTTTGTGTGCCACGGGCCGGGGGTGGCCGGCGGGGGCGGGAGTGCCCTCGGGGGTCCCTGCCCTGCGTCCCCTTGTCCCCAGAGAGCTGCGGGGGGTGGGGGGTCCCAGCTTGGTGTCCCCAGAGAGCTGCAGGGGAGGGTCCCCAAGTTCCCACAGAGGTACAGGGGGGGCCAGCCCGGTGTCCCCACACTCTGCAATGTCCCGTCTCGCTGTCCCTGTCCCCACAGAGCTGCAGGGGGGATCTGACAGAGTTTGGGGGTGCTGTGGGGTCCCAGCCCGGTGTCCCCACACCCTGCAATGTCCCATCTCGCTGTCCCTGTCCCCACAGAGCTGCAGGGGGGTCCCAGCCCGGTGTCCCCACACTCTGCAATGTCCCATCTCGCTGTCCCTGTCCCCACAGAGCTGCAGGGGGGTCCCAGCCCGGTGTCCCCACACTCTGCAATGTCCCGTCTCGCTGTCCCTGTCCCCACAGAGCTGCAGGGGGGATCTGACAGAGTTTGGGGGTGCTGTGGGGTCCCAGCCCGGTGTCCCCACACCCTGCAATGTCCCATGCCGCTGTCCCTGTCCCCACAGAGCTGCAGGACACTGCCAAGCGTTTCTCCCAGGGCGGGGTCTCTCACTACCTGACGCTGACGCTGGACGAGGCCGAGGCGCTGCTCTACGTGGGTGCCCGCGAGGCCGTGTTCGCCCTGGCCACGGGCACCGTGGAGCTCAAGGCGGCGGTGAGGCCCCGGGGCACCCCAAACCAGGGTGGCATTCGGGGTGGGGGTGCCCTGCCGGCCCCTGACCCCTGTGCCACCCCCAGATCTCCTGGGAGGCGCCCGTGGAGAAGAAGGCGGAGTGCGTGCAGAAGGGCAAGAACAACCAGGTGGGCACGGGGGCATGGGGGGGTTTGGGGCACAGTGCCAGTGCCAGAGGCTGTGTCCTTGTGCCATGTCCTGTGTCTGTGCTGTGCCAGCTCCAGGGGCTGTGTCCTGGTGCCATGTCCTGTGTCTCCATGCTGTGCCAGCACCAGGCGTCCTGTCCCTGTGTCCTTGTGCCATGCTCTGTGTCCCTGTGCTGTGCCAGCTCCAGAGGTCCTGTCCCTGTGTCCCCATGCCATGCCCTGTGCCACTGTGCCATGCCAGCTCCAGCATCCCTGTCCCTGTGTCTCCGTGTCATGCCCTGTGTCCCCATGCCGTGCCACATTCATTCCCCTTGTCCCCATGTGGTGGCAGTGCCCCCTGTCCTCTATCCCTGTCCCGTGCCAGTGTCCTCGTGCCACGTCCCCACTCCTTTACTGTGCCACTGTCCCTGTGCCATGTCCCTTGTCCCCACTCCTTTACTGTGCCACTGTCCCTCTGCAGTGTCCCTTGTCCCCACCCCTTCACGGTGCCAGCTCCCCAGTGCCCCATCCCTTGTCCCCTGTCCCCACTGATGTCCCTGTGTCCCCTCGCAGACCGACTGCTTCAACTACGTGCGCTTCCTGCAGAGCTACAACAGCTCCCACCTGTACGCGTGTGGCACCTACGCCTTCCAGCCCAAGTGCACCTACATCGTGAGTGGCTCCCCAGATCCCTGTCCCCAACGTCCCCTGCCCTCCCCAGGGGTGGCCCTGTCACCTGGGGTGGCGTTTTGGGTGGTTGTGTGGCAGTGAGAGCAGCTTGGGGGCGTCTTTGTGCACTTGGGGTGTCCCAGATGGGTCACCTGAATCAGGGACAGCCCTGGGTGAGGGACAGGGACAGTCCCAGATGGGTCATCTTGGAGGGCCCCTGTCCCCAGGAGGGTGGCCCAGGGCTGTCCCTGTCCCCAGGAGGGTCACCTGGAGGGTGTCCATGTCCCTGGGCCTGTGTGGGTGGCACAGACATGACCCAGTGCCCCCCACCCCACCCTGTGCCCCCCAGGAGCTCTCCGGCTTCACCCTGGACCCGGTGGCATTCGAGGACGGCAAAGGCAAATGTCCCTACGACCCCACCAAGGGCCACACCGGCCTCATTGTGGGTAGGTGACACCTCTGGGGACATGGGGGGGCGCCACCCGTGCCCGCCACCCCCCTTAAACACCTCCCTCACAGACGGGGAGCTCTACTCTGCCACCTTCAACAACTTCCTGGGCACGGAGCCCGTCATCCTGCGCAACCTGGGCCCGCACTACTCCATGAAGACGGAGTACCTGACCTCGTGGCTCAACGGTGGGGACACCGGGGGACAGGGGACACGGGAGGGCACGGGGGGCAGGGCACGGGTGTGACAAGGAGCTTTTGCAGAGCCTCACTTTGTGGCGTCGGCCTTCGTGCCCGAGAGCGCGGGCAGCGGCGACGACGACAAGGTTTACTTCTTCTTCAGCGAGCGCGCCGTGGAGTACGACTGCTACGCCGAGCAGGTGGTGGCACGGGTGGCACGGGTCTGCAAGGTACGCCTGGGCACACCTGGGCACACCTGGGGACACGCCCTGAGCTGTCTGAGGGTTGGGAAGTTGGCATGAGGTTTGGCAGTTGGGTATGATTGCTACACTGAGCAGGTGGTGGCACGGGTGGCACGGGTCTGCAAGGTACCTTGTCCTGGTGCCCATGGTCACAATGGTGGCCCTGTCCTGTTGCCCATGGTGGCCTTGTCCCAGTGCCAGTGGTCAGCGTGGTGGTCTTGTCCTGGATGCCCATGGTGGCCTTGTCCTGAAGCCTGTGGTCACCATGATGGCCTTGTCCCAGTGACCATGGTGGCCTTGTCCCAATGCCACTGGTCAGCATGGTGGCTTTGTCATGGATACCCATGGTGGCCTTGTCCTGGTGCCCATGGTCACCATGGTGGTCTTGTCCTGGTGGCCTTATCCTGGTGCTTATGGTGGCCTTGTCCTGCTGCCCATGGTAGCCTTGTCCTGCTGCCCATGGTGGTCTTGTCCTGGTGGCCGTGGTCATCATGGTGGCCTTGTCCTGGTGCCTGTGGTGTTCATGGTGGCCATGTCTATGGTGGCCGTGTCCCGGTGCCCGCAGTGCCCGCGGTGCCCACAGTGGCCGTGTCCCGGTGCCCGCGGTGCCCACAGTGCCCGTGTCCTGGTGCCCACAGTGCCCACGGTGCCCACAGTGGCCGTGTCCCGGTGCCCGCGGTGCCCACAGTGCCCGTGTCCTGGTGCCCACAGTGCCCACGGTGCCCACAGTGGCCGTGTCCCGGTGCCCGCGGTGCCCACAGTGCCCGTGTCCTGGTGCCCACAGTGCCCACGGTGCCCACAGTGGCCGTGTCCCGGTGCCCGCGGTGCCCACAGTGCCCGTGTCCCCGCAGGGTGACGTGGGCGGCGCGCGCACGCTGCAGAAGAAGTGGACGTCGTTCCTGAAGGCGCGCCTGGTGTGCTCGGCCCCCGAGCAGCAGCTGCACTTCAACCGCCTGCAGGCCGTGTTCACCCTGCCCGGCGCCCGCTGGCAGGACACCGCCTTCTTCGGCGTCTTCCAGGCCCGCTGGTGAGTGCCAGTGACCAAGATGGTCTTGTCCTGGTGGCCATGGTGGCCTTGTCCTGGTGACCATGGTGGCCTTGTCCTGGTGCCCATGGTGGCCTTGTCCTGGTGGCCATGGTGGTCTTGTCCCTGTACACGTGGTGGTCTTGTCCCTGTACACGTGGTGGTCTTGCCTTGGTCCCCATGGTCACTATGGTGGCCTCGTCTTGGTGCCCATGGTGCTCCTGTCCTGGTGACCATGGTGGCCTAGTCTCAGTGCCCATGGTCACCATGTTGGCCTTGTCCTGGTGATCATGGTGGCCTTGTCCTGATGACCATGATGGTCTTGTCCCTCTGCATGTGGTGGCCTTGTCCCAGTGACCATGGTGGCCTTGTCCCAGTGACCATGGTGGTCTTGTCCTGGTACCCATGGTCACTGTGGTGGCCTTGTCCCAGTGACCATGGTGGCCTTGTCCCAGTGACCCTGGTGGTCTTGTCCTGGTGCCCATGGTCACTGTGGTGGCCTTGTCCTTGTCCATGTGGTGGCCTTATCCCAGTGACCATGATGGTCTTGTGCCTGTGCATGAGTGGTCTTGCCTTGGTGCCCATGGTGGCCCTGTCCCAGTTCCCGTGGTGCCCATGGTGGCTCTGTCCCAGTTCCCGTGGTGCCCATGGTGGCCTTGTCCTGGTGCCCATGGTGCCCATGGTGGCCTTGTCCTGGTGCCCATGGTGGCCCTGTCCCAGTTCCCATGGTGCCCATAGTGGCTCTGTCCCAGTTCCCGTGGTGCCCATGGTGGCCTTGTCCTGGTGCCCATGGTGGCCCTGTCCCAGTTCCCATGTTGGTCCTGTCCTGGTGCCCATGGTGGCCCTGTCCCAGTTCCCGTGGTGCCCACGGCGCCCCTGTCCCTTTGCCCACTCCCGGTGTGCCCGCAGGGGTGACGTGGACGTCTCTGCCATCTGCCGCTACCCCATCCTGGAGGTGAAGAAGGCCTTCGAGGGGCCCTACAAGGAGTACCGGGAGCAGGCGCAGAAATGGGGGCGCTACTCGGGCGAGGTGCCCACGCCCCGGCCTGGCGCGGTGAGAGCGGGCACGGCAACAGGCTGGGGGGGCTGGGGCCCTGGGGGTGCCCTCTGAGGGGTTGGCATCCATTAGTGCCCCCTGAAGGGTTGGGATCCATCCCAGGGGCTGGGGGTGCCCTCTGAAGGGTTGGGATCCATCTGTGCCCCCTCAGATGAATTGGGATCCATCCGTGCCACCCTGAGATGGATTAGGATCCATCTGTGGCATCCTGAGAGGGATTGGGACCCACCCCAGTGCCCCCATGCCCTCATGTGCCCTGATGTTCCCCTGTGCCCTCCCCCATGCCCAGACAATCCCCCCGTGTCCTCCCCCATGCCCTGACGGTGCCCCCTGTGCCCCTGGCAGTGCATCACGGACTGGCACCGGCAGAACGGCTTTGCCAGCTCCCTGGAGCTGCCCGACAACACGCTCAACTTCGCCAAGAAGCACCCGCTGATGGACGAGCCGGTGCCACCCCAGCGCGGGCGCCCGCTGCTGCTCAAGAGGGATGCCAACTTCACCCAGCTCGTGGTGGATCGCGTGGCAGGGCTGGACGGGGCCACCTACGAGGTGCTCTTCATTGGCACAGGTAATGCCAGGGACAGGGAATGCCAGGGACAGGGAATGCCAGGGGACAGGGAGCACCTATGAGGTGCTTTTCATTGGCACAGGTAATGCCAGGGGACAGGGAATGCCAGGGGACAGAGACAGCAGGACAGGGGGCACAGAGGGGACAGGGCATTAAGGAGGCGTGGCGCCGAGGGACAGGGCACAGCAGGGACATGGCACAACAGGGACAGGGCACCATGGGGACAGGGCACCACGTGTCCAGCCCCGGGGTGCCCCGTGGCTGATGCCCGCCGTGCCAACCCGCAGCTGACGGCTGGGTGCACAAGGCGCTGGATCTGGGCACCCGCATCCACCTGGTGGAGGAGCTGCAGGTGTTCGAGCCCGCCCAGCCCGTGGAGAGCCTGGTCCTGGCGGGCACCAAGGTGAGCGTGCCAGGGGTGGGGGTGGCAGCGTCATCGCGGTGCCACCCGGCAGCGCCACCTCACCGCTGTGCCCTCCCCACCCTGGCAGAAGCTGCTGTTCGCCGGGTCCCGCCTGCAGGTGGCACAGCTGCCCCTGGCAGAGTGCGGGCGCTACCAGTCCTGCACCGACTGCGTGCTGGCACGGGACCCCTACTGCGCCTGGAGCCGCAACGGCAGCGCCTGCGTCCGCACCGACGGGCACAACGGGTACCAGGGCACCGGGGGCATGGGGATGGCACTGAGGGCACGGGGATGGCACTGAGGGCACGGGGATGCCCCCCAGGGCATGGAGGTGGCACCCAGGGCATGGTCAGGGTGGAGCTGGGGAAGGGTTCTGTCCCCAGAAGGGGCTGGCACTGCCCAGGGAATGGGCACAGCCCCAAGGAGCTCCAGGAGCCTTTGGATTTTGGGGTGTCTGTGCAGGGGTGCCAGGGGGGGATCAGTGATCCCTGGGGTCCCATGGGTACCCTCCTCATGGTGCCATCCTCCCGCAGCTCCCACCTGGTGCAGGACGTGCTGAGCTCCGACACCGGCGCCTGCTCCGTGCCACAGGTGGCCAAGCAAGGTGAGACCCTACTGGTGCCACACGGGTGTGCCCATGCCATCCCATGCCAACCCATGGATCCCATCCCATGGATCCCATCCCATCCCATGGATCCCATTTCATCCCATCTCATCCCATCCCATGGATCCCATCCTATCCCACGTGATCCCATGGACTCCATCCCATCCCATGGATCTCATCAAATCCCTTCCCATCCCATCCCATCCCACGCCATGGATCCCATCTCATTCCATGGATCCACTTCCATCCCATCTATGGATCCCATCCCACACCATGGACCCCATGGATCCCATCCCATCCCATCCCATCCCATCCCATCCCATCCCATCCCATCCCATCCCACCCCATGGATCCCATCCCATCCCATGGATCCCATCCCACCCCATGGATCCCACCCCACCCCATGGATCCCATCCCATCCCATGGATCCCATCTCATCCCATAGATCCATTCCCATCCCATCTCATTGACCTCACCCGATCCCACCCCATGGATCCCATCCCATCCCATCCCACCCCGTAGATCCCATCCCACCCCATGGGTCCCATCCCACCCCATAGATCCCATCCCATCCCCCCCATGGCCCCCACCCCGTGACGCCCCTGTCCCGCCGTGTCCCCGCAGGCTCCCTGACGCCCAAGAACGTGACGGTGGTGGCGGGCACCGACCTGGTGCTCACGTGCCGCCTGGCCTCCAACCTGGCGCGCGCCCTCTGGACCTTCGAGGGCCGGGCGCTGGCGGCGCAGCAGGTGCTGGTGCTGGGCGAGGCGCGGCTGCGGGCGCTGGTGGTGCCCGGCGCGGGCGCCCAGCACAGCGGCACCTACCGCTGCCTGGCCGAGGAGCAGGGCGCCCGCCTGCCCGCCCAGGAGTACCGCGTGGCCGTGCTGGCGGGCCCGGGGGCGCCGCTGGAGACGCGGGCGCCGCTGGAGAGCCTGGGCGTGGTGTGGGTGCTGGCCGTGTGCCTGGGCGCCCTGTGCCTGCTGCTGCTGCTGGCCGTGCTGTCGCTGTGGCGCCGCCTGCGCCACGAGCTGGGCAAGGGCGCCAAGGCCATCGAGAGCACGCTGGTGTACCCCATCGAGCTGCCCAAGGAGATGCCCAGCCCGCGCTTCGTGCCCAGCGCCGCCTCCGACTCGGACGAGAAGCTCTGGGACCCGTCCAGTTATTACTACTCGGACGGCTCGCTGAAAATCGTGCCCGGGCACGCCAGCACGGCGGGCACGGCCTGCTGCCGCAACGGCGGCCCCGGCGCGGCCTCGCCGCCCGCCGCCATCCCCGGGCAGCCGCTGCACTCGCCCACCCGCATCCACCTGGGCCCCCTGCGCGGCTCGGCCTCCAACGGGTACATCCGCCTGGCGCTGGGCACCGAGGAGCGCCCGGCCTGCGCCGACCTGGCCGAGGAGCTGCGGCGCAAGCTGCAGCAGCGCCAGCCCCTGCCCGACTCCAACCCCGAGGAGTCGTCGGTGTGAGCCGCGCCCGCCTCCGCTCCGGGGGCTGCTGCGGGCACCGCGGAGCGGGCACGGCGGAGCTGATCCGGCCGGGGATGGGTGCCTGGCATTGGAACCCGGCTGGGGATGGGTGCCTGGCATCGGAACCTGGCTGGGGATGGGTGCCTGGCATCGGAACCTGGCTGGGCACGGGCACCTGGCATCGGAACCTGGCTGGGGATGAATGCCTGGCATCGGAACCCAGCTGGGGCTGAGCGTCTGGCATCAGAACCTGGCTGGGCATAGGTGCCTGGCATCAGGATCCAGCTGGGGATGAGCGCCTGGCATTGGAACCCGGCTGGGGATGAGCGTCTGGCATCAGAACCAGGCCGGGCATAGGTGCCTGGCATCAGGACCTAGCTTGGGATGGGTGCCTGGCACCAGGATCCAGCTGGAGATGGGCACCTGGCACCAGGATCCAGCTGAGGACAAGCATCTGGCATCAAGACCCAGCTGGGTACAAGCGTCTGGCACTGGCACCCAGCTTGGGACGGGCGCCTGGCACCAGGATTCAGCTGGCAACGCACACTTGGCACTGGCACCCACCTTGGGGACAGGATTGCCACACTGATACCCGCCCTGGGGACAGCAGGGTGACCCCAGTGCCCGGCTTGGGGACAGCAGTGTCACCACAGGATCCACCCTGTGCCACCCCAGTGCCAGTGCCCACCTTGGGGACTGATGTGTTGGCATTGGTGCCCACCTTGGGGACAGGATGGTCACCCCAGCGCCCACCTTGGTGACAGCAGTGTCGCCCAGTGCCCACCCGGAAACGGGAGTGTCACCTCAGTGCCACTGACACGCTGGCATTGGTGTCCACCTTGGGGACAGGATTGGCACCCTGGCACCCAGCATTGTCACTTGGGCACCTCCCTTGGGGACAGGGCTGCCACCCTGGCACCGCTGCCACCCCCTTCGGTACGGTGTCCCCATGGAGGGACAGACGTGGGGACACCCCTTGTGCCCACCTTGTGCCCGCTGCCCTCGGGACGATTTTTTTGGGCCGATTTCGGGTTTTTCTCCCTGACATTTTTCTATCTGCACCCCCTCCCTCCGTGCCCCCCTTGCCAGGGCTCTGTGCCCACCCTGCCCTGGCCTTTGTCCCCTTTGTCCCCTCCTGTCCCCAACCCCTGCACGCCCCCCTCCCCTTTTGTATAACCCCCCCCAGTGTAATTTATTTGTTACCGAAATTATATTTATTTGCTGTAAATACCTGAGTATTTTTATATTCATAATAAAAGGACTTCCAAAAAAAGCCAAAAACAAACCCTGGATTTTTTTTTTTCTATTTCTCTTTTTTCTTGAGGAGTTTTGGGGGAATTTTTTGAGAGGTTTTGGGGGAGATTTTGGGGAGATTTTAGTGGAGATTTTGAGGGAGATTTGGGGAAGTTTTTGGGGATTTTTTTGGAGGTTTTGGGGGAATATTGGGGAGGTTTTAGGGGAGATTTTGGGGAGGTTTATTTGAGATTTTGGCTGAGGTTTTGGGGGAGGTTTGGGGAAGTTTTTGGAGATTTTTTGGGAGGTTTTGGGGGAGTTTTTGGGGAATTTGGGGAAGTTTTTGTTGAAGTTTTGGCGAGTTTTTGGGGGAGGTTTGGGGAGGATTTGTGGAAGGTTTTGGGGGAGTTTTTGGGGAATTTTCGTGAGGTTTTGGGAAAGTTTTGGTGGAGGTTTTGGGGAGGATTTGGGGAAGATTTTGGGGGAGAATTTGGGGAGGTTTCTTGGAGATTTTGGCTGAGATTTTGGGGGAGGTTTGGGGAAGTTTTTAGGCATTTTTTGGGGAGCTTTTGGGGGAATTTTGGGGAGGTTTTGGGAAAGTTTTCGTTGAGGTTTTGGCGAGGTTTTAGGGGAGATTTGGGGGAGGATTTGGGGAAGATTTTGGGGTAGATTTTGGGGAGGTTTCTTGGAGATTTTGGCTGAGATTTTGGGGGAGGTTTGGGGAAGTTTTTAGGGATTTTTTTGCGAGGTTTTTGGGGAGGTTTTTGGGGAAGTTTTTGGGGAGGTTTTGGGCAAGTTTCGTTGAGCTTTTGGGGAGGATTTGCGGGAGGTTTCGGTTCTCTCCCCCCCCCGGTGCTGAGCTCATGGAAAAAGCTCCAGCGGGGCTAAAAAAGGACAAACCCGGAGCCGTTCCCAGGCGGGGGGGCCGGGCCGGGCTCCCCCCCCATCCCCGGGGAGGCTCCGCTGGGAACGGCGCAGGAAATGCGGGAGGGGGCTGGGAACGGGCCCGGGCCGTGGGAAATGGGGCTGGGGGCGGCATGGGAGTGCCGGGGGGGAGGGGAGCCCGGGGACACCCCAATACTGGGGATGGGGGACCCCAAGGATGGCCCAGAATAGCGGAGGGGCCTCTGGGACACCCCAATACTGGGGAGGGGGAGCTCAAGGATACCCCAAAATAGGGGAGGGGGAACCCAGGGACACCCCAATATAGAGGAGAGGGACCCCCATTACTGCTGTGGGACCCCAATTACTGCTGTGGGACCCCAATTACTGCTGTGGGACCCCCATTAGTGCTGTGGGACCCCAATTACTGCTGTGGGACCCCCATTAGTGCTGTGGGACCCCCATTATTGCTGTGGGACCCCAATTACTGCTGTGGGACCCCATTTCTGCTGTGGGACCCCAATTACTGCTGTGGGACCCCCATTACTGCTGTGGGACCCCAATTACTGCTGTGGGACCCCCATTATTGCTGTGGGACCCCCATTACTGCTGTGGGACCCCCATTACTGCTGTGGGACCTCCATTATTGCTGTGGGACCCCCATTACTGCTGTGGGACCGCCATTAGTGCTGTGGGACCCCCATTAGTGCTGTGGGACCGCCATTTCTGCGCACAGAGGAGCTCAGGGACCCCATAAAGGTTTGGAGGGGACCCCTGGCAACCCCCAGTGGGGGAAGATGGGATCCTTGGGACCGCCCTAATGGGGAGTGGGAGCCCTGTTGATGATGGGGGGGGACTTGGGAACCCCAAAATTTGGGGGGGGGACGACGAACCTCGGGTCCCCAAGGGGATTTGAGCGGCTCCTGGCGCCCCCTGGCGGAGGCAGTGGCTGTGGAAAGTGCGCATGCGCCGCAACGGTTCGGAAGCGGGGTCATTCGGCTGCATTCGGCCCTTCCCGGATTCCTTCGGCATTTTCCGGCCCTTTCACGCTCTTTCGGCTTTTTCCGCCTGCACTCGGCCCCTCCCGACCTCGCTCGACTCTTTCCGCTCTCCTCGTTCCTTTCCGCCTTCCCTCGGCTCTTTCCGTCCCCCCTCGGCCCTTCCCGGTCTCGCTCGGCTCTTTCCGCCGCCCCTCGGCTCTCTCCGCCCGTCCCTCAGCGCCGCCGCTGCCATGGCCGGTGGTCGCCGCTCGCCGCCCGCTCCGTGCTGCCCGGGCCGGGCGGCGCTGCCCTCTCCGTGCTGCCAGGGCCGCGTGGCCGTGCCCAGCGTGCACCAGAGCCTGTCCGAGATGGACTTCGAGCGGGGTCCGGGGGGCTCCGGGGCCGGGAGGGCCGGGTCAGCGGTACCGGGGGAGCTCCGTGTGGGGTACCCGGTACCGGAGGGGCACGGGGGGGTCCCTGTGGGGGGTACCCGGTACCGGAGCGCCACGGGGGGCTCTGGGCAGGGGCTGGAGTAGCGGAGGGGGCACGGGAAGGGCTGGAGCAGCGGTACCGGGGCCTCTGGGTGGGGGTACCGGAGGGGCACCGGGGGGCTCTGGGCACCGGTACCGGGCCCGTGGCTGAGGCGGCCCCGCTGCCCGCAGGGATCTGGGCGGCGGCGCGGGACGGGGACGAGGCGCGGGTGCTGCAGCTGCTGGAGCGGAGAGGGGACCCCGCGGAGCCCGACCTGGCGGGGTACACGGCACTGGTACACCGGGGGCACCGGGAGGGCACGGGGGGCACCGGGGCACGGTCCTCGTAGGGGGGCACCGGGGGTCCTGACCGGGTACATGGCCCTGCGACGAGGGGCACGGAGGGCACCGGGGTCTTTGGGGTCGGTCCTTCCCTGGCACCGGGGATCCCGGGGGTCTTTGGGGTCCATCCTCACCGGGGGTCTTTGGGGTCCCTGGCACCGGGGGTCCCGGGGTTCGAGCCCTGAGGCCGCCCGTGCCGTGCCCGCAGCACTATGCCAGCCGGAACGGGCACCTCGGGGTCTGCCGGCTGCTGCTGGAGCGCGGTGCCCCGTGCGATGCCCGCACGCCCGGCGGTGCCACCCCGCTGCACCGCGCCTGCTACTGCGGGCACCGCGCCGTCACCGAGCTGCTGCTGGCACACGGAGCCGACCCCGCCGCCACCGACGGCGACGGCAGAACCGGCCTGCACAAGGTGGGCACCGGGAGGGCACCGGGGGTGGGCACCGGGGGGATCCCAATGCCAGGTAGGGGCACGGGAGGGCTCGGGGAGGGGGGGTCCAATGCCCAAATTAGAGGGGTCACAGGGGCATCCCCCTGCCCAAATTAAAGGGGGCACAGGGGGACCCCAATGTCCAAATTAGAGGGGGCACAGTGGGCAGCCCCTGCCCAAAGTGGGTGGGAGGCACAGGGGGACCCCAATGCCCAAATTAGAGGACGGCATAGGGGGCAACCCCTGCCCAAACCGGGTGGGGGCACGGGGCTCCTCCTCTGCCAGTGTGCCCGTGGGTGCCTCTCGGGTGCCCGTGGGTGACACCGGTGCCCGCCAGGCCGCCGAGCAGGGGCACCGCGAGCTCTGCGCCCTCCTCCTGCGCCAGCGCCCGGCCCTCGCCGCCCTCCGCGATGCCCGGGGCCGCAGCCCGCGGGACGGGGCGCACCCGGCCGTGTGGGACCTGCTGGACACCTGAGCGGACACAGCGGCGACAACCGGGACCGGGCACTGTCACGGGCCCGGTGCCCGTCCCGACACCGGCGCTGCCACTTCCGGGTTCCGCCAGCACGCCCCGCCCGCACCCCATCTCAACCAATCACCTCCCGCCATTCCCTGCAGCCCCGCCTCTCCTCCCATGTAGCCAATCAGCACCTCGGTGCAGTTAGGGGGCGGGGTTTAGCGGCGTAAACAGCCCCCGCGGGTGGAGGGGGGGATTTAAAGGCGCCGCGTCCTTTTTCAGCGGGACCCCCCCCCGCGCGGCACCGAGCACAGCCAGGTACAGATATAGAATTTTTATTAACCCATCTGACAAAAAAATAACCCGAAAAAAAAAAAACCCTCCGTGAAATGAAAATTCCACGGTCGGTTCGACAAGCGGGGCGCGGGGGGAGGGGCAGAACCGGGAGGGGGAGGCCCGGCCCCCCCCGCCCCTCCCCCCATCCCCCCGCGGCCCGAGCTCCCCGAAAATACAAATCAAAACCTGAACAATAAATAGGAATTCCCCAGGGGGGAGGAAAAGGAGGGGTTTGCATAGAGGAAGATTTAATAAAAAAGTTTTTTTCGTTGTTTTTTTTTTTCTTTTTTTTTTTCCTGGCTTATTATTAATTATTAATTATTATTATTATTAATTAATTATTATTATTTCTAAAATCTCCCCGCGGAAGGAGCTAGGAACTGATCGTCGAGATGTGATTAACAAAAATAATTCAACCTTCTCCCAATAACTTACAGGAGTTCACCCAGGGGGAACTTTTGTGCTTATTTTTGTGGTTTTGGGGTCAAGCTCTGACCCCAAAAAACCCCAGGGGGGTTTTGGGGGGACCCTCAGCCCCCTCCTGCCTGTACAACTTTGGTCACTAGCGCTGTGTCACCCCAAAATCCAAACTCTAAAAATCCAGACCCTGAAGTCCAAACCCCAAAAGTCCAGACCTCAAAATCCAGACCCTAAAATCCCCGGGCCAGCAGGGAAGGGGCTGGGATTGATCCAGGAGACCCCAAAAACACCGGACAGGGGTCGGGATTCCCATCCCAGGAGATCCCAAAACGGTGGACGAGACCCCAAAGGGCCGAGGAGACCCCAAAGGTTTGGAATTCCCATCCCAGGATGGGAAGGAGAACCTAAAGTGATGGAAATCCCATCCCGGGGATCCCAAAGGTTTGGGGTGTCCATCCCGAGGGTCCTGGAAGGTTTGGGGTGTCCATCCTGGGGTTCCTGGCAGGGTTTGGGGTGGAGCCTGGAAGGTTTTGGGGTTCCCACAAGGTTTGGGATGGACCCTGAAAGGATTGAGATGTCCACCCTGGGGTTTCTGGAAGGGTTGGGATGTCCATCCCAAGGGTCCTGGAGGGGTTGGCCTGTCCATCCCAGGGTTCCTGAAAGGTTTGGATGGACCTGGAAGGGCTGGGATGTCCATGTCCATTCCAGATCTAGAAGGGTTGGGGTGTCCATCCCAGGTTTCCTGAAGGATTGGGATGTCCATCCCAGATCTCCTGGAAGGGTTGGGGTGTCCCTCCTGGCAGGGTTGGGATGTCCATCCCAGATCCCCTGGCAGGGTTGGGGTGTCCATGTCCCTCCCAGATCTCCAGGAGGGTCGGCCTGTCCATCCTGGGATTCCTGAAAGATTTGGATGGATCCGGAAAGGTTGGGATGTCCATGTCCATCCCAGATCTCCTGCAGGGTTAGGATGTCTATCCTGGGATTCCTGGCAGGATCAGGATGTCCATGTCCATCCCAGGTCTCCTGAAAGGCTGGGATGTCCATCCCAGATCTAGAAGGGTTGGGATGTCCATGTCCATCCCAGGTTTCCTGGCAGGATTGGGATGTCCATGTCCATCCCAGATCTAGAAGGGTTGAGATATCCATGTCCATCCCAGGTCCCCTGGCAGGGTTGGGGTGTCCATCCTGGCAGGGTTGGGATGTCCATGTCCATCCCAGATCTAGAAGAGTTGGGATGTCCATGTCCATCCCAGATCTAGAAGAGTTGTGATGTCCATGTCCATCCCAGATCCCGTGGCAGGGTTGGGGTGCCCATCCTGGCAGGGTTGGGGTGTCCATGTCCATCCCAGATCCCGTGGCAGGGTTGGGGTGCCCATCCTGGCAGGGTTGGGGTGTCCATGTCCATCCCAGGTTTCCTGGCAGGGTTGGGGTGTCCATGTCCATCCCAGGTCCCCTGGCAGGGTTGAGATGTCCATGTCCATCCCATGTCTCCTGCAGGGTTAGGATGTCTATCCTGGGATTCCTGGCAGGATCAGGATGTCCATGTCCATCCCAGGTCTCCTGAAAGGCTGGGATGTCCATCCCAGATCTAGAAGAGTTGGGATGTCCATGTCCATCCCAGATCTAGAAGAGTTGGGGTGTCCATGTCCATCCCAGGTCCCCTGGCAGGGTTGGGGTGTCCATGTCCATCCCAGGTCCCCTGGTAGGGTTGGGGTGCCCACCCCAGGGTCCCCACGGTGGTGCCCCCACCCCACCCCGGAGCTCCCTGAGCCGTCGGCGCCGTGCCCGCGCCGTGCCCGCGCCGTGCCCGCGAGCCGGGCCGGAACAGCAGCAGCGATCCCAGCTCCTCCAGCTCCTCCATCCCCTCCAGCTCCTCCTCCTCCTCCTGCTCCCACCGGGAAGGTCCGTGCACGCCGGGCTCGCCGAGGCGGCCGGCGCGGCCGGGGTCAGATGTTCTCGGTGCCGCTGTGGTTGCCGCGCCGGCTCAGGCAGTTCCTCTCGTTCAGCAGGCTCGTGGTCTCGTCGGCCGGCGCCGGCGCCTCCGTCCTCTCCGTCCTCTCCGTCCTCTCCGCCGCGCCCGGCTCGGCCCTGGGGGCGCCGCCGTCGGGGGACTGGGGACAGCTGTCCATGCGCGACGCCAGCAGCCCGTTCTGGTACTCCTGCCGCGTGATCTGCGCGGGACAGCGCGTGGGACGGGGCGGGGGGCGTCACAGAGGGCAGCAGAGCCCACAGGGATGGAACTGCCGTCCCAAAATGGGGCAGGAGAGCCCAAAGGGATGGAACTGCCATCCCAAAATGGGGCAGGAGACCCCAAAGGGACGGAATTCCCATCACAGAGGGGGCAGGAGAGCCCACAGGGATGGAACTGCCATCCCAAAATGGGGCAGCAGAGCCCACAGGGACGGAATTCCCATCACAGAGGGGGCAGGAGAGCCCACAGGGACGGAATTCCCATCACAGAGTGGGGCATCGATGGAATTCCCACCCCAAAATGGGGCACGAATGGAATTCCCATCCCACAATGGGGCATCAATGGAATTCCCACCCCAAAATGGGATATTGATGGAATTCCCATCCCAGAGTGGGGCATCAATGGAATTCCCACCCCAAAATGGGGTTGGAGACCCCAAAGGTTTGGAATTCCCATCCAAAAATTGGGCATCAATGGAATTCCCATCCCAAAATGGGGCACTGATGGAATTCCCACCCTAAAATGGGGTAGGAGAACCCATAGGTGGCACTGATGAATTTCCATCCCAAAATGGGGTAGTAGACTTCAAAGTGTTGGAATTCCCATCCCACAATGGGGCATGGATGGAATTCCCATCCTAAAATGGGGCATGGATGGAATTCTCATCCTAAAATGGGGTGGGAGAGGGCAAAGGGGGAAATTCCCATCCCAAAGAGTTTTCCAGGCCCTGAGGGGTTGGCAATGGGGTGATGGGTCGAGAATCCCATCCCAAAGGGTTCCTCCCATCCCAAAGGGTTCTCCCACCCCAGATGGGTCAGGAATCCCATCTCCAAGGGCTCTCCCAGCTCTGATGGGTCAGGAATCCCATCCCAAAGGGTTCCTCCCATCCCAGAGGGTTCTCCCAGCCCTGATGGCTCAGGAATCCCAACTCAAAGGATTCTCCCACCCCAGATGGGTCAGGAATCCCCTCCCACAGGGTTCCTCCCGTCCCACAGGGTTCCTCCCATCCCCAGCCCTGTTCCATCCGGGACCGCTCACCTTGACGAACTGCAGGTCGGTGAGGGCGCGCACGCTGAAGTCGGCCACGTACTGCGCGCCGCCCGCGTTGAGCTGGTTGTTGCTGCCGCTCACCGGCGACGAGATGGAGTCCGAGCGCTCGTGGTAGCTCAGCGAGGCCGAGCGGTTCAGGCCGCTCATGTGGGACGGGGATCGGATCTCTGGGGGGGCAGGAGGGGCTGGGGTCATCCTCTGGTCCTTCCCAACACTCCCAATTCCAACTTTTCTACCCATGCCCAAGAGCTCGTCCCCTTAATTTGGGTTTTTCACCCCGTTCTGAAGGCAGAACTCTTTGGGTTTCTGGAATTGCCTTGTGGAGGTTTAGGTTTAAGATGTGATTGTGGAAGTTAAACTCTTCCTAGCAGTAGAGGTTTAACAAGAATCCCATTTTCAGCCCCATTCTAAAGGCAGAAAGGGTTTCTAGAATTTTCTTGTGGAAGTTTAGGTTTAGGATTAAGGTGGGATTGTGAAAATTAAGCTCTTCCTAACAGGGCAGGTTTAACAAGAATCCCATTTTCCACCCTGTTTTAAATCTAGAATGGGTTTCTGGAATTCCCTCATGGAGGTTCAGATTTAGGTTTAAGTTTAGGCTTAGGATGGGATTGTGGAAGTTAAACTCTTCCTAACAGGGCAGGTTTAACAAGAATCCCATTTTCTACCTGTTCTAAAGCCAGAATGGGTTTCTGGAATTCCCTCATGGAGGATAAGCTTTAGGTTTAAGATGTGATTGTGGAAGTTAAACTCTTCCTAGCAGTAGAGGTTTAACAAGAATCCCATTTTCAGCCCCATTCTAAAGGCAGAAAGGGTTCCTGGAATTGTCTTCTGGCAGTTTAGGTTTAAGGTGGGATTGTGAAAATTAAACTCTTCCTAACAGGGCAGGTTTAACAAGAATCCAATTTTCTGCACTATTCTAAATCCAGAATGTGTTTCTGGAATTCCCTCTTGGAGGTTTAGATTTGGGTTTAGGTTTAAGGTAGGATTCCAGAACTCTTCCTAACAATGGAGATTTAACAAGAATCCCATTCTCCACAGGGGATAGGAGTTTAACTTCTGGAATCCCACCCTAAACCTAAACCTAAACCTCTGTTAAACCTAAACCCCAGGACACTGATGGGGTTTGGAACCTCTGGAATCTCCCATTCCCAGCTCCAGCTCCAACCTGGGCATCCCGGGAAGGTTCTGGAGATGCTCACCAGATCCTGGAGGAGGACTCAGGGCCATCACCCCATAGTAGGAAAAGGCTCCTGCCTCGAACTTCATGCACTCCTTGCCGGCCTCCACCTCCACCTTGCCCTGCAGGGAGAAACAACGAAGGTCCACGTCCAGGTCCCAAGGGATGGGATCCCATGGGAATTGTCCAGATCCCAAGGGAAGAGATGCCATGGGAATTGTAAAAACCTCGAGGGAGGAGATCCCATAGGAATTGTCCAAACCCTAAGGGATGAAATCCCATGAGAATTGTCAAAATCCCAAGGGAAGAGATGCCATGGGAATTGTCCAAAACCCAAGGGATGAGATCCCATGGGAATTGTCCAAATCCCACAGGAATTGTCCAAATCCCAAGGGATGAGATCCCACAGGAACTGTCCAAATCCCATGGGAATTGTCCAAACCTCAAGGTCTGAGGTCCCTCAGGAATTGTTGCAAACCCTGAGGCTGAGGTCCCTCAGGAACTCCCCAAATCCCTCAGGAACTCCCCAAACCCCTCAGGAACCCCCCAAACCCCATGGGATGAGATCCCTCAGGAACTCCCCAAACCCCATGGTCTGAGGTCCCTCAGGAACTCCCCAAACCCCCGAGCCCGAGGTCCCTCGAGGTGCCTCACCTGCAGGATGAGGATGAAGTAGTCGGCCGGTTTGTTCTTGCAGTACAGGAAGTGCCGTGGGGATTTCTTGTTCTCCTCGTCGAACTTCAGCTCCTGGATGACGTCGGAGTACTTGAGGAGCCGCAGCAGGATCTTCTCCGAGATGAAGTTGGGGGTGAAGAGAGTCACCTCTGGAGAGGGGAGAAGGTCAGGGATGGTTTTAATCCCTCCAGGTGGAAGTGAGTGTCCATCCTGGGATGGTCTAGGAGACCCTTGGGGCTGGAATTCCAATCCTGGGATGGTCTAGGAGACCCTTGGGGCTGGAATTCCCATCCTGGAGGACTCCAAAGGGCCAGGATGGCCATCCCAGATGTCCCAAAGAAGCCATCAAGACCCAAGGCACCAGGACACCCATCCTCAACCTTGTCCTCTCCCATTTTGGGTGGGATGGACACAACAAAAAATGGGACAAGAGCCAAAATTTCTGCTTGGAGTGACCAGAGGGGACACAAGGACTTTGTGAGCTCCTCCAGCTCCAAGAGCCTCCAGTCCCCAAGATCTCTCAACCTTGGGATGTGCCCGGGATGTCCCAAACCCTGGGATGTCCAAGCCATGGGATGTCCCCAGCATGTCCCAAACCCTGGGATGTCCAAGCCATGGGATGTCCCCAGCATGTCCCAGCCATGGGATGTCCCCAGGACATGCTGAGCCCTGAGATGTCCCAGCCATGGGATGTCCCCAAGATGTCCCAACCATGGGATGTCCCCAGCATGTCCCAGCCATGGGATGTCCCCAGATGTCCCAAACCCTGGGATATCCAAGCTATGGGATGTCCCCAGCATGTCCCAAACCCTGAGATGTCCCAACCATGGGATGTCCCCAGGATGTCCAGCCCTGGGACAGCCACACTGACCGGTGGACAGGAAGCGGTGGGCGGCCAGCAGGAGCTGAGGTGACACCTTGACCTTCAGCTCGTTGTCGGGGTCCTTGAAGGCCGAGAAGTCCCGCCGGTTCTTGTGGTTGCACACCTTCTTCCTGCTGCGGTTGTCAACTGTGGGGAGCAGCGGGGTCACCTCCAGGAGACCACCAGGAACCCCCAAAATGGGATTGTGGGGGAGCCCCAAACCTACTGTAGGTGTCAGACTCATCCAGGATCTCCGACTTGATGATCTCCTCGATGACGTCCTCGAGCGTCACCAGCCCCAGCACCTCATAGAAGGGGTCACCCTCACCCTCGTTGTTCACCTTCTGCACGATGGCCAGGTGGGACTTCCCTGTGGACACGGGGGGTTGGAATGGGACAGCCCTGGGATGTCCAGGGTGTCCCCAGGATGTCCCAGCCCTGAGATGTCCCCAGGGTGTTCCAAGCAAGGGACATCTCCAGGATGTCCCAACCATGGGATGTCCTCAGGATCTCCCAACCATGGGATGTCCCCAAGATGTCCCAGCCCTGGGATGTCCCCACCCTTCCATGTCCCCAGCATGTCCCAGCCATGGGATGTCCCCAGGATGTCCCCAAGATGTCTGAACCATGGGACGTCCCCAGGATCTCCCAACCTTGGGTCGTCCCCAGCACTGGGATGTCCCTAAGATGTCCCAGCCCTGGGATGTCCTCAGGATGTCCCCAGGATGTCCCAACCATGGATGTCCACAGGATGTCCCAGCCACGGGATGTCCCCAAAATGTTCCAGCCCTGGGATGTCCTCAGGATCTCCCAACCTTGGGATGTCTCCAGCCCTGGGATGTCCCCAAGATGTCCCAGACATGGGATGTCCCCACCCTTCCATGTCCCCACCCTGTCCCAGCCCATCCCATCCCTCCCTGGAGCAATAAACTCATTAAAACCTGAACCAGCCCTTGGGCTGGGCTCCCTCCCAGAGTAATGACACTAATTAAACCTCCAATGTAATGACACTAATTAAACCTCCAATGTAATGACACTAATTAACCCCGTTAAAGCCGGGGAAGAGGTGCCCGTGAGGCTGAAGGCACCTTGGGGTGTGGGATCAGCCTGGGGTTCCTGGGATGTCACCGTCCCCACCAGGGATTCCCTTTCCCCACCTGAGTGTCCCCACCTCGTCCTGCTCCATCTCCATCCCAAACCTGCCCTGATCCCAAATAAATCCCAAATCCCAAAACAAATCCCAAACTGTCCTCACCTGAGTGTCCCCAACTTGTCCTGCTCCCTCTCCACCCCAAACCTGCCCTGATCCCAAATAAATCCCAAAACAAATCCCAAACTGTCCTCACCTGAGTGTCCCCACCTCGTCCTGCTCCATCTCCACCCCAAACCTTCCCTGATCCCAAAATAAATCCCCTCTTTGTCCCCACCGTGTCCTCCTCCATCCCCACCCCAAACCTTCCCTCCCTGACCTTCCCCACCCTTTAATTCCATTCCCCACCAGCTCCTGGGCACTGGGGAAAAGCTGATTTTAGGGGAATTTTAGCTGATTAGGAAAATCTGGGATTTCAGGGGATCCCAGATCCCATTTTCGCTCCTCCCTCGCCTGCAGGGCCAGGAAAAGTTGGTGCCTGCAGGGCTGGAGAAACGATTGCACCATTTCTGATGGGGCCACCTGGGTGGGGACAGCTGGGGACGGGTGGGGTGGGACAGGTGGGGACAGGTGAGTCAGGATGAGCAGCCTGGGAGTGGCTGTGGCACAGCAAACACGGCCAAAGGGCTCCAGGGAGGGCAGGCTGGGGTCACCAAGGGGGGGACAAACCCCAGGAACCCCAAATGGGCTGGGGGAGGAACAGGGAGGTCCCTGGAGGGGTTTGGGAATCCCTAAATGTCCCTGGAGGGGTTCATGGAATGCTGGAGTGGCTGGGAGGGACCTCAGGGCTCATCCAGTCCCTCTGGGCCTTGGAATTCCATCCCAACCAGGAATTCCTTCCCAAAATCCCATTAAAATCCCCATTCTTCCATTTGGGAGCCATTCCCTGTGTCCTGTCCCTCCATCCCTTGTCCCCAGTCCCTCTCCAGCTCTCCTGGAGGGTTCTGAGCTCTCCTTGGAGCCTTCCCTTCTCCAGGAGAACACTCCCAGCTCCAGGTGACCATTCCCAGCTCCAGGTGACCATTCCCATCTCCAGGAGACCATTCCCATCTCCAGGAGAACATTCCCAGCTCTCCCTTCTCCAGGTGACCATCCCCATCTCCAGGTGACCATTCCCAGCTCCAGGTGACCATTCCCATCTCCAGGAGAACATTCTCAGCTCCAGGAGAACATTCCCAGCTCCAGGTGACCATTCCCATCTCCAGGAGACCACTCCCAGCTCCAGGAGACCATTCCCAGCTCCAGGAGAACATTCCCAGCTCCAGGTGATCATTCCCAGCTCCAGGAGAACATTCCCAGCTCTGCCATCCCATCTCCAGAGGGAAATTCCCCACTCAAACCCCGGAGATGGGAAGGAATTGTCCCCCTAAGGGCAGCAGCACCAGTGACATCCCCACCGCCCCAGGGCACAGCTCCAACCCCACAATTAACGCAAACGCTTTAATTACTCCTCTCCTGCCTCTGACCCAGGCCCTGAGCAGGTCAAGGAGCTCCTGAACCCAGCAGGAATTTGTGGGGTCACCTCCAAAACCCCAACACCACAAATTCCCAGCCCCACAAATTCCCAGCCCCGCCAATTCCCGGCTCCTGAGCCGGGCTGGGATTTGTGCCCGGAAGGAAGGAAGGGAGCAAAGAGGGAGCCTAAATCCCTTAATCAGGATTGGGGCAGGGAAAGCCTCTGCCAGCAGCCACCACAACCCCGAGCCCAGCAGCCCTCAGCCCTCACTGGTGTGGGGACTGGGCCGGACTGGGAATGCACGTCCCAAATGTTCCCCCACACCCAGAGGGGTTTGGGAACCCCTAAATGTCCCTGGAGGGATCAAAATCACCCCTGGAAGAGTTTAGGAATCCCTAAATCACCCCTAGAGGGGTTTAGGAATCCCTCAATCATCCCTGGAGGGGTTTGGGAATCCCTAAATCACCTCAGGAAGGGTTTCGGAACCCCTAAATGTCCCTAGAGGGGTTTGGGAGTCCCTAAATGTCCCTGGAGGGGTTCAGGAATTCCTCAATCACCCCTGGAGGGGTTTAGGAATCCCTAAATGTCCCTGGAGGGGTTTGGGAATCCTTCATTCATCCCTGGAGGGATTTGGGAATCCCTAAATGTCTCTGGAGGGATTTAAGAGTCCCTAAATGTCCCTCACCAGCCCCAAAAAGGAAGGATTCCTTCCCAAAATCCCACCTAAACCAGAACGTGGATTTATGGAATGGTTTGGGTAGGATGGAACCTTAAATTTGGTGACCTCCTGTCTGTCCCTGAGCTGTCACTCGTCCCCTTGTGTCTGTGGCCACTCTGGCCTGGACAGCTCCAACCCTGGAGACCAAACCCCCTGGGATTGCCCTCCCAGCCCCTCCTCACCCTTTTTGAACTCCTCCAGCATGGCGTCCAGCTTGGTGTCGTGGAACACCACGTGCACGGGGTGGTTGTAGAACTTGGTGATGGTCTTGAGGGGCGTGCAGTCGTCGGGATCCACGAAGGCCAGGTCCTTGACGTAGAGGATGTCCATGATGTTGGACCTCTCGTCCTCGTAGACCGGGATGCGCGTGTAGCCGCTCTCCATGATCTCCGACATGGTGTTGAAGTCCAGGATGGCGTCGCTGTTGATCATGAAGCAGTTCTGCAGCGGGGTCATCACGTCCTCCACCGTCTTGGTGCGCAGCTCCAGCGCGCCCTGGATCATGTTGAGCTCCTCCCTCACCAGGTCGTTGTAGGGCTCCGTCACCTTCAGCATCTCCACCAGCTTCTCGCGGTTGTACACGGTGCCGATCTCCTGGCCCAGGATGCAGTCCAGCAGCTTGCTGATGGGGTAGGACAGCGGGAAGGTGACCAGCATGAAGAACTTGGTGACCACGATGGTGTTGGCGCCCACGGCCAGCCCGTGGCGCGAGCACAGCGCCTGCGGCACGATCTCGCCGAAGATGACGATGCCGATGGTGGAGGCCACCACGGCGCCGATGCCAGAGCCGATCAGGTCGTCCAGCAGGATGGTCAGCGTGGTGTTCACCAGCACGTTGCCCAGCAGCAGCGAGCACAGCAGGTAATTCCCTTTCCTGCGGATGGGCTCGATCTTGCGGGCGTAACGCTTCTCCTTGTCGGTGCCGCAGTTCTGCACGATCCTCAGCTCCATGGGGTCCAGCGCCATCAGGCCCAGGTTGAGCCCGCTGAACATCCCCGAGAGCACCAACAAGCCCGCGATCAGAATCACCTGCAGCCACAGCGGCAGCAGCGACTTCTTCTCCTCCAGCACCAGCACGTGCCCGTCGGGGCCCTGGTGCGGCAGCCAGGGCTGCCCGGGCCGCCGCTGCGAGCACAGCACGTACGTCTTGGCCCGCTCGTCCTTGCGCAGCGGCTGCACCCGCACCCGCAGCAGGGCCGAGGTGTCGCGGGGCTCGGCGGGGCCCGGCCGCACCACCAGGTCCTGCGAGCGCTCCTGGCACGTGGCGTTGCCGCTCGAGGCGTTGCCGCCCGGCCGCAGCTCGGCGAAGGCCACGCGCTCGGCGGCGCCGGGGCCCAGCCCCAGCCCGTAGAGGCGCAGCAAGGCCTCGCTGCCTTCCGTGAGGCGGATGGGCCCGCGCTCGGCCGCCCCCGCCGGTGCCACCGCGGCCGCCGCCGCCGGTTTGGTGCTCTCCTCCAGGCGCAGCCCCAGCACCACGGTGTCGGCCGCGGGCACGGCGCCGCCGGGCAGCGCCAGCAGCAGCAGCAGCGGCGGCAGGAACGGGCCCGGCGAGAGCGGGGTCCCCCCACAGCCGCCGCCGCCGCCGCCCGCCGCCATGTTGGGCACTGGCGGGAGCGTCACGCACGGGCGGACGCGGCCGCGCGGTGACGTCACGCGCGGGGAACGGCGGCCGGTTGGGCACGCCCCCTCGAGGGTGACGTCACCTAGGACACGCCCCCTCGGGGAACGGCGGCCGGTTGGGCACGCCCGCTAAAGAGTGACGTCACTCCGGGCGCGCTCTAGATGGTTCAATTAGGTCACTCCCGGGGTGACGTCATACGTGGAACACCACCCAGAGGAGGGGAAGGACGCTCTGGCCACGCCTTGGGCGGTTACGTCACACACGGAACAGGACCCAGCAGGGGGAGGGACACTCTGGCCGCGCCCCAGAAGTAAAAGACCACGCCCTCGGCAATGACGTCACGCAGAGACACGGCCCCGCCTCACGAGGTGTAGCGAAACTCTTAAAGAGACATGCCCCTGCTGTGACGTTACGCACAGGACCACGCCCCCGGTCACTCCTGTGGCCGCGCCCTCTCGGTGACACCTTTGATGTGACGTCACACCCCGCAACAGGGAGAAGCGACTCTGGGGGCACCCGCGCGGTGACGTCACCTGGCGGGCCACGCCCACGCTGAGGGAGTCACGCTGCTGGGGGCACAAGGACACGCCCCGTGTGACGTCACTCGCCCCGGGGTGGCACCAGGACCTCGGGGGTGGCGCTAGGACCCGGGAGAAGGGAGGTCACTCAGCTCCATGGGGGCTGCCATCACCCGGCGCCGGAACTACATTACCCATCACCGCCTCGCACATCCAGCTGACTGACAGGTTATTTACCCAATCATCTTTGGTGTTTCCCCTAGTGAGCGGGGACAGAGGTGCGTGCCAGCCAATGGGCTCGCGGGGCGGGCCGCGGCGCGGCGAGGGAAGATGGCGGCGGCGGGCCGGTGGCGGGCCGGGCTGGCCCTGCTGGCCGTGCTGCTGGGGCTCGGCGGGACGGCGGCCGAGCAGACCGAGGAGCACCTCAAACGCGAGCACTCGCTGTCCAAGCCGTACCAGGGTGAGCGGGGAGGGCGGGCGGCGCCGGCGGACGGTGGCGGGTACCCGGTGCCGATGGCCGGTACCGACGGTTCGTGTGGGCCGCAGGTGTGGGCTCGGCCAGCTCGGGGCTCTGGGACCTGCTGGGCAACGCCATGGTCATGACCCAGTTCATCCGCCTCACCCCCGACGTGCAGAGCAAGCAGGGAGCCGTGTGGAACCGGGTGGTGAGCGGGGGCACCGGGACCGGGGCGGGAGAGGAGGGACCGGGATGGGATGGGATCCATGGAGTGGGATGTGATGGGATCTGTGGGATGGGATCTGTGGGATGGGATCCGTGGGATGGGATGGGATGGGATGGGATGGGATGGGGTCCATGGGATGGGGGAGAGAGTCAGGATCGGGATTGGGATCAAAACTGGGACTGGGGCAGCGTTAGGAGAGGGAGAAGATCAGGATCAGAATTGGGATTGGGGCAGGGTTAGCAAAGGGAGAGGATCAGGAGAGGGATTCCCAGAGTGGGAATTGGGTTCCCAAAGCAGGAATCAGATTTTTCCTTGGAATTATGTATCCCAAAAACTTCCAGGGCTCCCTCAGAGCACGGAATTAATTGGCAGCTAATTAATAACTGCAATTAGCAGCTGCTCCTGAGCTTTTCCTGCTGCTTTCCCGGATTTTGTGGGAGTTGCTCCCTCAGTGTTCAACCCTCGGGTGACAACCAATTTCCTGGGATTAATGATGTTTTTTTGGGATTAACAATGGTTTCTTTGGGATTAATCATCCAGGATTCAGTGAAGGGAGCCCTGGGGAAGGTGGATGTGGATTTAGGGAATGAGGAATCCCCAAATTTCCCCCTTTTTTCCCCTCCCTGCCAGCCCTGCTACCTGCGGGACTGGGAGATGCAGGTGCACTTCAAGATCCACGGGCAGGGCAAGAAGAACCTCAACGGAGATGGATTCGCCATCTGGTACACCAAGGACAGGATGCAGCCGGGTCAGCACCGTCCCTGCCTGGGGACAGGGCATGGGGACACCTGGGACACCTTGGAGAGGGCTTGGGGACACCTTGAATAGGGCTTGGACAGGTCTTGGGGACACCTGGGACACCTTGGACACCTTGGACAGGGTTTGGAGCAACCTGGACTTGGGGGAGACCTTGGACAGGGCGTTGGGGACACCTTGGAGAGGGTTAGGGGACACCTTGGACATCTTGGATAGGGCTTTGAGAACACCTGGGACACCTTGGAGAAGGTCTAGGGACACGTGGGACGCCTTTCAGAGGCTTTGGGGACACCTTGGACAGGACTTAGAGCAACCTGGAATTGGGGAGACACCTTGGACAGGTCTTGGGGACACCTTGGATGCCTTGGAACAGGGTTTGGGGACACCTTGGAGAGGGTTTGGGGCAACCTGGACTTGGGGGACACCTTGGACAGGTCTTTGGGGACTCCTGGGACCCCTTGGATAGGGCTTGGGGACACCTTGGAGAGGGTTTGGAGCAACCTGGACTCATGGAAAACATCCACGAGATGGGACTGGATGGTCCTTGGTCCTTGAAGACTTTCCCAGACCAGTGACAAGCTTCTTCCCTGAGCTTCCCAACGTTTCTTTTCCCCTTCCAGGACCCGTTTTTGGGAGCAAGGACAACTTCCTGGGGCTGGGAGTGTTCGTGGACACGTATCCCAACGAGGAGAAGCAGCAGGAGGTGAGAGCCACCAGTGTCACACGCAGCTCTTCATCCTCTGAGCTCCTTCTTCCTCCTCCTCCTCCTCCTCTTCCCATTCCTTTTCCATTTTTTTTTTTTTTTGGTCAGGGAAATTGGGAGAGGATTTTCGAGCTGAGCTCCAAAAAAATAAAAAAAATATTTCCAAAAAGGTCAAAAAGAGCTCCAAAAAAAGGTCCAAAAGAGCTCTAAAAAATCAAAAAGAGCTCCAAAAAGTTAAGAAGAGCTCCAAAAAATTAAGAAGAGATCTAAAAGATCAAAAAGAGATCTAAAAGGTCATAAAGCTCTCCAAAAAGATCAAAAAGAGCCCCAGAAGGACAAAAAAAGCTCCAAAAAATCAAAAAGACCTCCAAAAGGACAAAAAGATCTCTAGAAGGTCATAAAGAGCTCCAAAAAAATCAGAGTTCCATAAGATCAAAAAGAGCTCCAGAAACACCAAAAGAGCTCCAAAAAGTCCAAAAGAGTTCCAAAAGGAGCCTCCACAAGGACAAAAAGACCTCTAGAAGGTCACAAAGATCTCCAGAAAGGACAAAAGGAGCTCCAGAAAGGAGGAGAAGCGAATTTTCCGTGGTTTTGGGCCCTGCTGGACTCTGTGACTGTGTTGCTCTCTCTTGCTTTGTGCTAATCCTGGAGGGCAGGCTCAGAAGAGGAGGTACAGCCCTGGAAACCAGGTACTGCCTTCTGCTGTCCCACCTGGAGCTCCTGGAACCCCTGGGGGAGCCGGGAGAGGCTGCATGGACATGGGGGCTCGCTGCTGGATTGGTGGGGGACGATCCTGAGGGATGGACCTTGGGTCATCCCGGTGGTGTTTGAGGAGATTCTTGCGGTTTGGGATCCGCAGGGATGGACCTTGGCTTCATCCCAGTGGTGTTTGAGGAGATTTTTGGGGTTTGGGATCCCCAGGAGTGGAGTTTGGGGTCAGCCCGGTGGTTTTTGAGGAGATCATTTGGGATGAAGGACTTTGGGATCATTCCAGTGTTGGTTGGAGAACTTTGGGATGGTTCCCATGTTGTGTTGAGCAGATCTCTGTGGGGTGGAGGACTCTGGGATCATTTCCATGTTAGTTGGAGAACTTTGGGGTCATTCCAGTGTTGTGTTGAGATCTCTGTGGGTGAAGGACTTTGGGATCATTCCCACGTTTCTTGAAGGACTTTGGGATCATTCCCACATTGGCTGTAGGACTTTGGGACCACGGTTGGAGAACTTTGGGATCACTCTGGTCTCTCACTGAGCTGATTCCTGTGGGGTGAAGAACTTTGGGATCGTTCCAGTGTAGGTTGGAGAACTTGGGGATCATTCCCATGTTGTGTTGAGCAGATCTTAGTGGGCTGGAGGACCTTGGGATCATTCTCACATTGCTTGAAGGACTTTGGGTTCATGGTTGGAGAACTTTGGGATCACTCTGCTCTTCCACTGACATGACTTCTGTGGGATGAGAACTTTGAGATTGTTCCCATGTTGTGTTGAGCAGATCTCTGTGGGGTGGAGAACTTTGGGATCATTTCCATGTTAGTTGGAGAACTTTGGGATCGTTCCAGTGTTGTGTTGAGCAGATCTCTGGGGTGAAGGACTTTGGGGTCGCTGTTGGAGAACTTTGGGATCACTCTGGTCTTGCACTGAGCTGGCACCTGTTGGGTGAAGGACTTTGGGGTCATTCCAGTGTAGGTTGGAGAATTTTGGGATCGTTCCAGTGTTGGTTGAAGGAGTTTGGCATCACGGAAGGACTTTGGGGTTGTGGTTGGAGAACTTTGGGATCGCTCTGCTCTTGCACTGAGCTGACTCCTGTGGGGTGGAGAACTTTGGGATCATTCCAGTGTCAGTTGAAAGACTTTGGGGTCATTCCCACATTGGCTGTAGAACTTTTGGGATCGTGGTTGTAGAACTTTGGGATCACGGTTGTAGAACTTTTGGGATCGTGGTTGTAGAACTTTGGGATCACGGTTGTAGAACTTTGGGATCACTCTGCTCTTCCACCGAACAGCTCCATCCCCACCCCACATCCCTCCCCGCGATCCCAAACCTCCTGCAGGATCCCAATCCCATTTTTTCCCCCCCCCGGGCAGCGCGTGTTCCCCTACATCTCGGCCATGGTGAACAACGGCTCGCTGACCTACGACCACGACCGCGACGGGCGCCCCACCGAGCTGGGCGGCTGCACCGCCATGGTGCGCAACCTGCACCACGACACCTTCCTGGTCATCCGCTACGTCAAGAGGAGGCTCACGGTCAGTGTGAGGGGTCTTTGGGTGGATTTGGGGGCTCCAGGTGGGATCTGGGTGGGTTTGGATGTTCCAGGAGGGATCTGGCTGGGCTTGGAGGTTCCTGGTGGGATTCCAAGGTGCTGCACCGCCGTGGTGTGCAACCTGCACCACGACACCTTCCTACGTCAAGAGGAGGCTCGTGGTCAGTGTGGGGGCTCCAGGTGGGGTTCCCCAGTGGATTTGGGGGTTCCAGGTGGGATCTGGGTGGGTTTGGAGGTTCCAGATGGGGTTCCCGAATGGATTTGGGGTTCCACCGCCATGGTGAGCAACCTGCACCACGACACCTTCCTGGTCATCCGCTACGTCAAGAAGAGACTCACGGTCAGTGTGAGGGGTCTTCAGGTGGGATTTGGGGGATCCAGGTGGGATTTGAAGGTTCCAGGTGGGGTTCCCAAGTGGATTTGGGATTCTAGAGTAGATTTGGAGGCTCCTGATGGGATTTGAGGGTTCCAGGTGGGATTCCAAAGAGCATTTGGGATTCCCAAGTGGATTTGGGATTCCCTAGAGGATTTGGGGCTCCAGGTGGGATCTGAGTAGGTTTGGAGGTTCCAGGTCGGATTCCCAAGTGGATTTGAGGGTTCCAGATGGGATTTACCAGTTGTATTTGGGATTCCTGAGTGGATTTGGAGATTTCAGGTGGGATTCCAGAGTGGATCTGGAGGCTCCAGGTTGGATTCCTAAGTAGATTTGGTGGTTCCAGGTGGGATTCCAGAGTAGATTTAAGGGTTCCAGGTGGCATTCCCAAGTAGATTTGGAGGCTCCAGATCCGATTTGAGGATTCTAGGTGGGATTCCCAAGTGGATTTGGCATTCCTGAGTGGATTTGGGGTCTCCACGTGGGATCTGAGTAGGTTTGGAGCTTCCAGGTAGGATTCCCGAGTGGATTTGAGATTCCCAAGTGGACTTGGAGGCTCCAGGTGGGATTCCCGAGTGGATTTGAGATTCCCAAGTGGATTTGGAGGCTCCAGGTGGGATTCCTGAGTGGGTTTAGGATTCTCCAGTAGATTTGGAGGCTCCAGGTGGGATTCCCGAGTGGATTTGAGATTCCCGAGTGGATTTGAGGGTTCCAGGTGGGATTCCTGAGTGGATTTGAGATTCCCAAGTGGATTTGAGGGTTCTAGGAGGGATTCCCAGGTGGGTTTGGGATTCCTGAGTGGATCTGGGGTCTCCAGGTGGGATCTGAGTAGGTTTGGAGCTTCCGGGTAGGATTCCTGAGTGGATTTGAGATTCCCAAGTGGGTTTGGAGGCTCCAGGTGGGATTCCCGAGTGGATTTGAGGGTTCCAGGAGGGATTCCTGAGTGGATTTGAGGGTTCCAGGAGGGATTCCCAGGTGGGTGTGGGAGAGGCTCAGGTGGTTCCCTGGCAGGTGCTGATCGACATCGACGGCAAGCACGAGTGGCGGGACTGCATCGACGTGCCCGGCGTGCGCCTGCCCCGGGGCTACTACTTTGGGACATCCTCGGTCACTGGGGACCTCTCAGGTACGGCCTGGGGGGCCAGGGGGGCTCCCAAGGGGATTTGGGGGGTCCAGGTGGGGTTCACAAGGGGATTTGGGGTTTTTTTTTTTTTTGCAGACAACCACGACATCATCTCGCTGAAGCTGTACCAGCTGACGGTGGAGCGGACGCCGGAGGAGGAGAAACGGGATCGGGAGGTTTTCCTGCCCGTGGTGGACAACCTGAGGCTGCCGGGAAGTGAGTGGGGTTTGGGGAATGTCCCATCCCAAAATCCAAAATCCCATCCCAAAATCCTATCCCATCCTCCCAAACTCCTGTGTGGGAATTTGGATCCCATCCCAAACTCCATATTTGGATCCCAGCCCAAAATCCCACACTCCTGTCCCAAAATCCCAGTGCCATCCCAAAATCCCATCCAAAACTCTCAAACTCCCAAAACCCCAAATCCCTGTGTCCCATAGTGGAGGCACCACTGGAGCCCATGAGTGGCCTGGCCCTGTTCCTCATCTCCAAATCCCAAACTCCTGCCCCAAAACCGTAAACTTGCACACTCTCATCCCGAAATCCCAAAATCCCAAACTCCCATCCTAAACTCCCAAACCCCAAAATCCCAAATCCATTTGTCCCGCAGTGGAGGCGCCCTTGGAGCCCATGAGTGGCCTGGCCTTGTTCCTCATCCCCAAATCCCAAACCCCAAATCCCATCCCAAACCCCAAATCCCATCCTAAATCCCATCCCAAACCCCAAATCCCATCCCAAATCCCACCCCAAACCCCAAATCCCATCCCAAACCCCATCCCAAATCCCTGTGTCCCGCAGTGGAGGCGCCCTTGGAGCCCATGAGTGGCCTGGCCTTGTTCCTCACATCCCCAAATCCCAAACCCCAAATCCCATCCCAGATCCCAAATCCCATTCTAAATCCCATCCTAAGCCCCAAATCCCATCCCAAATCCCATCCCAAACCCCAAATCCCAGATCCCAAATCCCATCCCAAGCCTCAAATCCCATCCCAAATCCCATCCCAAACCCCAAATCCCATCCCAAACCCCAAATCCCATCCCAAATCCCATCCCAAACCCCAAATCCCATCCCAAATCCCATCCCAAACCCCTGTGTCCCGCAGTGGAGGCGCCCCTGGAGCCCATGAGTGGCCTGGCCCTGTTCCTCATCGTCTTCTTCTCGCTGGTGGCCCTCGTCTTCGCCATCGTCATTGGCATCATCCTCTACAACAAGTGGCAGGAGCAGAGCCGCAAGCACTTCTACTGACCCCAAACCCCTGGGGGGGCCACATCCCCATTGCCAGCTGTGCCAGGGTGCCAGGGACCCCAAATCCCTGGCACGGGGACAGTGCCAACCTGGCTGAGGTGTGCAGAGACTTCCCAGAGCTTCTCCTGTCGCTGTGGCCACCAGGAATCCACCAGATGAGCTCCCTCCTGGGCTAGTGGTGGCCACATCCTCATTGCCACCAGTGCCAGGGTGCCAGGGACCCCAAATCCCTGGCACGGGGACAATGCCAGCCTGGCTGAGGGGTGCAGAGACTTCCCAGAGCTTCTCCTGTTGCTGTGGCCACCAGAACCCCTCCAGAGGAGGCCCACCCTGGCAAGAACCGGTCAAACCCACCTAGCCGCCAGTGCCAGGGCATCAAGGACCCCCCATGTCCTTGGCATGGGCATGGTGCCAACCCAGCTGAGGGGTGCAGAGACTTCCCAGCACTTCTGTCATTGCTGTGGCCACCGGAGACCTCCCAGTTGTCACCATCCGGCTGTGGCCACCAGAGCCACACCCAGGCTAGTGGTGCCACATCCCCATTGCCAGCTGTGCCAGGGACCCCCAAATCCCTGGCATGGGGACAGTGCCAACCCAGCTGAGGGGTGCAGAGACTTCCCATTGCCACCATCCAGCTGTGGCCACCAGAATGAGCCCCCAGGACCAGGACGAGCCCCTCTGGGTTCTGCTGCTGCTGCTGCTTTTCCCAGCTGGATGAACTGGAAGCGCCCCCTCCTCAATTCTGGGGGATCCCCACCCCGTTTCCCAGCATGTGGCCACCCCTGCATGTCGTGTCCTGGGGCCACTCCTACCTCAGGCACTGCCACCCACAGCGGGTGCCCGTGGGCGCTCGGGGGTTGGCATCGCCCTCCTGGCCAGGATCCACCAGGATGCCAACCCTGAACCTCGCCAGGATGTGCCCACCCAGGACAGGTGGCCCCAGGGGGGTTTTGGTGGTCCCAGGGTGGGTTTTGGATGGGTTTTGGTGGCCCCTGGGCGAGGAGAGGACTGGGGGCATTGTCCTTGCTGGCACTGGAGAGCTGGGAGCTGTTTCCAAGGAGAGTTTTCCTGGAGTTTTGTGTCTTTTTGTCATTCCTGGGCCCATGAGGAGGGGTCTCTGGGGGTCCCAGCCCCATTTCTGGGGTGCTCGGGTTTATGGGGAGGGGTCTCTGGGGATCCCAGCCCCGCTTTTGGGGGGATTTGTGATTTGTGTGGGCGACAAGTGACACGTGGGGACAGCAGAGATCAGCCACACCATTTGTGACATTTTTGCCTATTTTATTTTATTTTGTCCCTTACCTTGGGCACACACCGGGGGATTCCTCCGCCGGTGTCCGTCTGTCTCTCCCTCCTTCCGGGCCAGTCGCGGGGCAAGGGCGGTCCCGGGGCTCCGGTACCGGGCTGGGGGTGACTCCGGGGCGATCCCGGGGCTCCGGTACCGGGCTGGGGGGACTCCAGGACATTCCGGGGCTCCAGTACCGGGCTGGGGGGACTCCAGGACATTCCGGGGCTCCAGTACCGGGCTGGGGGGACTCCAGAACATTCCGGGGCTCCGGTACCGGGCTGAGGGTGACTCCGGGGCGACCGCCGCTCCCATCGCTGGAACCGCACTAACCGGGGCACCTCTGGGGTCATCCCAGCCTCTCACCACCCACACCGTGCCCACTGCCGGACCGCGGAGGTGACACTAATTATAGCAAATAACCAATCTCACGGTTCTTATGTTGATTTTCGCCCCGTTTGGAGCTGCCGCGGTCGCTCTCGGTCCGGCATCGCAGCCCGGCCTCAGCGCCTCTCCCGCCACTCAACGTGAGAACCTCCATCAATCATTTTTGGGGCTGAATCCCATTGGTTATTTCCGGGTGGGGCGGGGCTTACCGCTATATAAGGCACAGGAAGCACGCTCTCCTCAATGCTGTTCCTGCCGCCTGTCAGTCCGAGCCGCGCCATGGCCGCCGCGCTCCAGCCCCTCCGCGCCCTCAGCCGCGCCGCGATGGAGCCCCGCGCCCGCCGCCTGCACCTCAGCGCCGCTCGGTACGGCCGGGACACCGGGGGATGTGCGGGGATGCTTGGGAGGGAGGTGGGAGCAGCGCCCGCCGCGCTCCGCCGAGGTCGGGTACACTGAAGGCTGTGAGAGGGGGAAGCCCAGCCCGGCCCGGCCCGGTTCGATCCGGTTCGGTTCGGTTCGGGCGGTCCCCGGGCTGGGGTCGCGGCTCGTTTGGCCCCGGCGGTTCCGGGGGCGGCGGGCGGGCCCCCAGCGGCTGCGGCGGGAGCTGCAGGCTGATGAAATCCCGCGGCCGCCTTGCGTGGGAGTGCGGGGCTGCCCCGGCCCGGGGGGTGAGACCGCCTCAGAGCGGGGCTGGCCTCGGGTGAGGGGGACAGAGATCGCCTCAGAGCGGGGCTGGCCTCGGGTGAGGGGGACAGAGATCGCCTCAGAGCGGGGCTGGCCTCGGGTGAGGGGGACAGAGATCGCCTCAGAGCGGGGCTGGCCTCGGGTGAGGGGAGATGGAAATACTCCTGAGCAATCCCTGGGGTGAGGGGGATGGATAGAGACACCTCTGTCATCCCCCAGAATAAGAGAGACCGCCTCACAGCGGGGCTGCCCCGGCGTGAGGGGAACGGAGACACCCCGGGCTGAGGGGGACAGAGATCGCCTCACACCGGGGCTCCTCCGAGGCCATGGGGACAGAGATACCCCGATCATCCCCCAGAATGAGGGGCACAGAGACCCCCTGAGTGATAAAGAAGGAGATCACCACCCCCTCTTTTTAATTATTTCTTCGCATGAGGGGGATAGAGAGCTCAGAACATTCTGTGAGGTGACAGGGACAGAGACCACCCTGAGCACTCACTGGTGTGACGGGGACAGAGACCCCCGAACATCCCACCCTGCTCCAAACAACGTTTGCACGACATCCTCAGGCTTGCACAGAGCAGCATTTTGGGATGTAATCAATGATCCTGGTGGGTCCCTTCCAGCTCGGGTTCTGCCCCATTTGGCCCCAGCGTTGATGCTGGAACCGAGCCTAAAACGTGACCGAGCACAAAGGTGCTAAAGGCGCTGATAAAGCACAAGGGAGGGAGCTTTTTTTTCCCTGGTTTTCTGCCCCATCCTGCCCGGGACTGGCAGCAGGGCTGTGCTGACCCTTTCCCATTTTTCCCTTGGTTTCCTGCCCCATCCTGCCCGGTGCCCGGGGCTGTTCTGACCCTGTCCCCCGTGGTTTCCTGCCCGGTGCCCGGGGCTGTTCTGACCCTGTTCCCCGTGGTTTCCTGCCCGGTTCCCGGGGCTGTTCTGACCCTGTTCCCCGTGGTTTCCTGCCCGGTGCCCGGGGCTGTTCTGACCCTGTTCCCCGTGGTTTCCTGCCCGGTTCCCGGAGCTGTTCTGACCCTGTTCCCCGTGGTTTCCTGCTCGGTTCCCGTGCAGCGGGGACGCCGTGGTGATCTCGGGCAGGAAGCTGGCGCGGCAGATCCGGCAGGAGGCGCGGAACGAGGTGCAGCAGTGGGTGGCTGCCGGCAACAGGAGGCCGCACCTGAGCGTGGTGCTGGTGGGCGAGAACCCGGCCAGCCACTCCTACGTGCTCAACAAAACCAAAGCGGCGGCTGATGTGGGTGAGTGGGAGCTTTCCTGCCCTAAAAACGCACTTTGGTTGGGAATACTCGATGCTGAGAGCTTTTTTTTTGGGATGCTCCCACCTGTTGGTTTCTTGGCTTCATCCAGAATTTATGTTCTGGGGTGTGGTTGAATGTGATCAATTGGATCCTTCAGGGTAGGACTGGGGTTTTTCAGCCTTCCTAAAACCATAAAAAACACAGGAGGGCATTTTTGGCCTCCTTTTCCCATCTATCTGGGACACAGCCCCTGTTCAGCAGCTCTCTGGCTCCATCCTGCAGTCCAAGGTCCTGCTCGGGGTCAGGGCAATAAATGGTGTCATTTAACTTGGGTCTGAGCAGCTGAAGCTGCTTTTGGAGCTGGGATTTTGAGGCAAACCTCCCTTTTTTACTGTGCCCGTGTGGTTTTATTTTCATGGCAGCAGCCCTTGCTTGGGTTTCTCCCTGCCCTGGCAGGGTCCCAAACCAGCCCCATAAAATCATCCCAAACAACAAATCCCAAGGTTTGTGAAGGTCTCTCCAGCCTGGGAGCTGCACAAACCCTTCCATGCTCTGCGTGCACCTCCCACATTTAACCAGGCAACAAAACAGGGTGGAAAATGCACAAAATGTGGGAAATTCACTCTTTTGTGACTCTGTGTATTTGGCGATTGCAGGGATCAGCAGCGAGACCATCCTCAGGCCAGCCTCCATCAGCGAGGAGGAGCTGCTGGAGCTGATTGCCAGACTCAACAGCGACACGGCCGTGGACGGGCTCCTGGTGCAGCTCCCCCTGCCTGGTGAGCAGCTCAGCTCCCCTCCTGCACTCCCAGGAAGCTGCCAAGGCTGGGGCAGCACTGCCCTGATGTCCCCTCAGCAGCTCTGCGGGGCTCAGTGTCGGTATCAGCTTCCCCAGCTGGGCGTGGGCGGCCTTGGGCTGCTGATAAATGCCCTCGGGGTGGGCAGGGCTGGCACTGCAGAGTGTTCGGTGCCCGTGCTGGGAGCTGCCAGCTGCCCTGGCAGGGATGGGGACAGGCACGTCCCACACGCTGGAGGGGCTGAGCTCAGGGTCAGAATTGCAGCTCGGGGTCACAGCTCCAGTTTGGGGCTGTAATTCCAGCTTGGGGCTGGGGATTGAAATTCCAGCTCAAGATTTATGGTCATAGCTCCAGTTTGGGGTTGCAGTTCCAGTTTGGGGCTCAGGGTTGAAATTCCAGCTCAGGGTTTGGGGTGACAATTCCAGCTCAAGGTTCAAGGTCACAGCTCCAGTTTGGGGCTGCAATTCCAAGTTCAAGGTTTAAGGTTACAGCTCTAGTTTGGGGTGACAATTCCATTTCAAGGCTCAGGATCAGAGTTCAGGGCTTGGGATCATAATTCCAGCTCAGGGTTGCAGTTCCAACTCAGGACCTGGAATCAGAGCTCCAGTTTGGGGTGCCAATTCCAGCTTAGGGTCACAATTTCAGTTTGGGGTAACAATTGCAGCTCAAGGCTTGGGGTCAGAGCTCTAGTTTGGGGTCACAATTCCAGCTGAAGGTTAAGGGTCACAATTCCAGCTCAGGGTCACAATTTCAGTTTGGGGTCACAATTCCAGCTCAAGGCTCAGGGTCAGAGCTCCAGCTTAGGGTTGCAATTCCAGCTTGGAGCTGGGGGTTGAAATTCCAGCCTAGGGTTCAAGGTCACAGCTCCAGTTTGGGGTCACAATTCCAGTTTGGGGTCACAATTCTAGCTCAAGGCCTGGGGTCAGACCTCCAGTTTGGGGTCACAATTTCAGCTGAAGGCTAAGGGTCATAATTTCAATTTGGGGTCACAATTCCAGCTCAGGGTCACAATTTCACTTTGGGGGCACAATTCCAGCTCAAGGCTCAGGGTCACAATTCCAGTTTGGGGTCACAATTCCAGCTCAAGGCTTGGGGTTGCAATTCTAGTTTGGGGTCACAATTGCAGCTCAAGGCTCATGGTCAGAGCTCCAGCTCAGGGTCAGAGTTTCAGTTTGGGGTCACAATTGCAGCTCAAGTTTTGGGGTCAGAATTCCAGTTTGTGTTGAAATTCCAGTTTGGGGTCACAGTTCCAGCTCAAGGTTCGGGCTCAGAGTTCCCATTTGGGGTCAGGGCTCCATGCCAGGGCTTGGGCTCACACCTGGCAGCACATCTGGCAGCACATCTGTCAGCCCAGCCCAGCTGTGTCCCTGCCCTGTGCAGAGCACATCGACGAGCGCCGCGTGTGCAACGCCGTGAGCCCGCACAAGGACGTGGACGGGTTCCACGTGCTCAACGTGGGCAGGATGTGCCTGGACCAGGACTCCATGCTGCCTGCCACGCCCAGGGGTGTCTGGGAGATCATCCAGAGGACAGGTGGGACATGGGGACATGGGGGTTCCTGCTGGGTGGGACATGGGGACATGGGGATTGGGAATTCCAGCTGGGTGGGACATGGGGACATGGGGGTTCCTGCTGGGTGGGACATGGGGATTGGGAGTTCCTGCTGGGGTGGGAGCTGCTGATCTGAGGATTTGGAAATTCCTGCTGGCTGGGACATGGGGACATGGGGATCTGGGGATTTGGGAATTCCAGCTGGAGTGGGACATGGGGGTTCCTGCTGGGTGGGACATGGGGATTGGGGATTGGGAATTCCTGCTGGGTGGGACATGGGGATCTAAAATTTGGGAATTCCTGCTGGGTGGGACATGGGGATCTGGAGATTTGGGAATTCCTGCTGGGTGGGACATGGAGATGTGGGGATTGGGAATTCCTGCTGGGTGGGACATGGGGACATGGGGATTTGGGAATTCCTGCTGGGGTGGGAGCTGCTGATCTGAGGATTTGGAAATTCCTGCTGGCTGGGACATGGGGATCTGGGGATTTGGGAATTCCAGCTGGAGTGGGACATGGGGATTCCTGCTGGGTGGGACATGGGGACATGGGGATTGGGGGTTCCTGCTGGGTGGGACATGGGGACATGGGGATTGGGAATTCCTGCAGGGTGGGACATGGGGATTGGGGATTGGGAATTCCTGCTGGGTGAGACATGGGGATCTGGGATTTGGGAATTCCTGCTGGGTGAGACATGGGGATCTGGGATTTGGGAATTCCTGCTGGGTGGGACATGGGGACATGGGGATTGGGAATTCAGGCTGGGGTGGGACATGGGCACATGGGTATTGGGGATTCCTGCTGGGTGGGACATGGGAATTCCTGCTGGGGTGGGACATGGGGATCTGGGGATTTGGGAATTCCAGCTGGGTGGGAGCTGCTGCTGGTGCAGGTTTTGGGGATTCTGGGAATTGCAGCTCAGGACACCAGGGGCAGTGTGGGCAGGGTGGGATTGTTCTGTACTGGGAGGGACATCAGGGATAGAGAGGGATTGTCCTGTCCTAAGGACAGGGAGAGATTGTTCTGTCCTGGGAACATCAAGGACAGGGAGGGATTGTCCTGCTCTGCTCTGGCCTAAGGGGGCCTGAGCTCAAAACTTACCCAGTTTTGGGGTGCTGTGCAGGGCTCTCAGGGGTGATTTTGGGGTGCTGTGCAGGGCTCTCAGGGGTGATTTTGGGGTGCTGTGCAGGGATGCCCAGGCTGGACTTTGGGGTGCTGTGCCGGGCCCCAGCTGGGCTCAGCCGTGCCCCCCAGCCCAGGGCAGTGTGCCAGGCTGTGCTCTGTGCCCTGCAGGGATCCCCACGCTGGGCAGGAACGTGGTGGTGGCGGGCAGGTCCAAGAACGTGGGCATGCCCATCGCCATGCTGCTGCACACCGACGGCAGCCACGAGCGCCCCGGAGGTAGGGCTGGGGAACGCTCGGGGGAAACACCTCACAAACCTGCCCTGGAGCCTCCCAGAGCTCTCCCTGCTGAAACAATCCCCAGCGTGGCCTTGGAGTGCCAGAATTGTGCAGGGAAATGGTCTGGAAAGGTGTCCGAGGTGGTGAAATGCAGCCGTGGGCACCACGGCCCCCAGTGCCACCTCCACGTGTGTGCTGAACAATTCCAGGGGTGGGGACTCCTCCCTTTCCCTGAGTGGCCTCATCCAATATTTTACAACCTCTCCATGATGGATTTTTTCCTGATATCCAGCCCTAACCCCCTCCTGGCACAGCCTGAGCCTGTTCTATCCCATCCTGTCCCTGTTCCTATTTCACAACCTCTCCATGATGGATTTTTTTCCCAATATCCAGCCCTAAACTTCTCCTCCACAGCTTGAGGCTGTTTTATTTCCTGACCCTGCCCTGGCTGCCCCCTCCTGTCCCCATGGAGTTGTGGAGAGCCAGAAGGTCCCTCCTGAGCCTCCTTCAGCATCTCCATGTCCTGTTCCACCCCAAATCCCTTCCTGTCCCTCGAGGCTGATTTTGGGGTTCACCAGCAGGCCCTGATGTTCCTGAGGAACACCTTGGAGGAGAAGACCCCTGGCTGGGTTTGGGTGCTGGGTGGGAATTCCTGACCTGTGGGAATGTGAGTGACCAAATTATTCTTTGTCTGCTTAAAAAGGCAAAAAGCCCAGAAGTTTCTCTCCTAAACTTAATACAAAGACCTGTAGGACTTCACTTCAAACCTGGGGCTGCCAGTTGGGCAGAGGCCAAGAGGTCTGGCCTGGGTAATTCACTGGGAAAGGAACAGAACAAAGGAAATCATCCCTTTTTTGGGGTATAACAAAGGAAATAATCCCTTTTTTGGGGTATAACAAAGGAAATAATCCCTTTTTTGGGGTATAACAAAGGAAATAATCCCTTTTTTGGGGTATAACAAAGGAAATAATCCCTTTTTTTGGGGTATAACAAAGGCAATCCTCCCTTTTGTGGGATGTTTTAGCAGGAGCAAAAACCTCTTGCCCTTAGCTCAGTTTTTCTCTGTAAGAAAGAGAAAATTTTTTGTTTTTTATGAAAACTTTCCTGTTTCCAGCCCCACCTCGGAAGCCGTGGTGCTGATCTGCTGCCGTGCAGGGTGCTGGGCTGTCTCAGAGCTGTCCCTTGTCCCCGCAGGCGACGCCACGGTGACGATCTCGCACCGCTACACGCCCAAGGAGCAGCTGAAGCAGCACACCATCCGTGCTGACATCGTGGTGGCTGCTGCAGGTCAGCCTGGGCTGGGGCTGCTGGGCACCCTGCCCATGCAATGGGCTCTGGGGGTCCCGGGGTTGGGGCAAAAAGCGGCCTCAGGTTTTGGGGTTCTGCCTTTGGGGAGTCGTGGAGTGGCTTGGGGTGGGAGGGAACTCAGCAGGATGGTGGGTGCAGCTCCTGGCTCTGCACAGACACCCCAAAATCCACCCCGAGAACCCCGCACAGGGACTCCAAAATCCCACCCTGGGACCCTGCACAGACACCCCAAAATCCACCCTGAGAACCCTGCACAGGGACTCCAAAATCCCACCCTGGGACCCTGCACAGACACCCCAAAATCCACCCTGGGCATCCCTGCAGGGTCACCCCAAAATCCTCCCCTGGGGACATTGGGATGAGAGGGATCAGGGGCTAGATTTGCATTTCTTAGGATGGTTTAGATTGGGAAAAACCCTTAAAATTCCTGAATCCAATCATTCTGGTGAGGCAGGAAATCCCAGATGGGTTGGGACATTGTGGGAATGTTGGGATCAGGGGATGTGGAGCCCCCCTGAGGGTGAGGTTGTTTTCCTGAGGTTGTGGCTGTATTTTCCTGAAGGTCAGGTTGTGTTTTCCAGGCATCCCCAACCTGATCACGGCTGACATGATCAAGGAGGGCGCGGCCGTCATCGACGTTGGCATCACCCGCGTGCAGGACCCGCTCACGGCCCGGCCCCGCCTCGTGGGGGACGTGGACTTCGAGGGTGAGGAGGGCTCAGGATGGGCTCAGGATGGGCTCCTTGGGCTAAGGATGGGCTCCTTGGGCTCAGGATGGGCTCCTTGGGCTCAGGAGCAGCTCACGATGGGCTCCTTGGGCTCAGGATCAGCTCAGGATGGGCTCCTTGGGCTCAGGATCAGCTGTTTGGGGCACTGGGGAGGGGACAATCCTGGTTTGTGTCCCTGAGCTCGGGGATATCCCATGGGGACGCTCCAGAGGAGCCTCCTGAGCCTCAGCAGTTGGGTCTCTGCCTCTGCTCCAACGCCAGGCTTGGATTTGCCATTGCTGTGCTAAAAATCACCTTTAGGGCCTGGCTTTTTGGCACTTTTAGGCCTGGCTTTTTGGCACTTCTGGGCCTGGCTTTTTGCTTGTTTGGACCTTTGTGCTTCCAGGCCTGGCTTGGTGCTTTTAAGCCTGGCTTGGCGCTTTTCCCCCACCTTGTCCTTCCCACCCAGGCCGGGCCTTGCCTCGCTGTCCAGCAGGATAAACCCACCCAGAGCCCCTTCCTAAAGCCTCAATCCCAACAGAACCTGCCTGGCTTTAGGCTGGGCAGCCTGGCCTGGCCCTTAAGCCCAGCTTTTCCCCCAGGGGTGAAGAAGAAGGCGAGTTACATCACACCCGTGCCCGGCGGCGTGGGGCCCATGACGGTGGCCATGCTGATGAAGAACACCATCATCGCTGCCAAGAAACTGCTGAAAACCTGTGAGCTGCAGGCTGTGCCTGCCTAAACAGGCTGGGCTTAACCAGGGGCACCTCAGAGCTGGGTTGAATGAGGGGTCCCTGTGAACCAGGCTTAACAAGGGGTCCCTCAGAACACCACCACTGCTGCCAAGAAACTGCTGAGACCCTGTGAGCTCCAGGCTCTGCCTGCCTAAACAGGGCTGGGCTTAATGAGGGGTCCTCCAAGCCAGGTTTAATGAGGCCCCTCAGAGCCAGGTTTAATGAGGGCCCCTCAGAGCCAGGCCTAACCTCGCCATTCCAGCCTGCCAGGCCAACAGCAAATGCAATATTGCAGTATTTGTTATTTATTGTCCTGCACGTGGGGCTTTCCCCAGCCTGAGCTCACGGGGATTGGCTGAGCTGGGATTATCCAAACTCCTGCTTGGTTTTAGAGCTGGGATTATCCACACTCCTCCTGCTTTGGTTTTGGGCTGGGATTATCCAAACTCCAGTTTTGTATCCACACTCCAATTTTGTGTTTGAGCTGGGATTACCTGCCCTGCTCCTGTTTGCATCCTGGCTCTCCCAGTTCCCCCTCAGGGCTGGATCTGTAGTTTAAGCTCTTCTCTAGAGGAATTGCTTGAAAAAACAAATGAAAATTAAAGCCATACTTTGGTCCTGGGCCTGTGCAGGCCTGGGCTGGTGTAGCCTGTTCTAGAGTGCAGCTAGGCTGAGCTTTTCTTGCTCTCTGGATCAATGGTGAGTTCTCAAAGCCTGTTCTAGGCTGGGCTTTTCTTGCTCTCTGGATCAATGGTGAGTTCTCAAAGCCTGTTCTAGGCTGGGCTTTTCCTGCTCCTTGGATTAAAGGTGAATTTTTTAAAGCCTGTTCTAGGCTGAGCTTTTCTTGCTCTCTGGATCAATGGTGAGTTCTCAAAGCCTGTTCTAGGCTGGGCTTTTCCTGCTCTCTGGATTAAAGGTGAATTTTTCAAACCCTTTTTTGTAACCAAAGACCAGCTGGGCGTGGGGGAGCTCCTGCACCGTGTGTAAAGTGTGAGTAGCTCAGGCTGCCTCAATAAAGTGTGAGAAGACCAAAAATTTGCTTTTTGTGCCCTGGAATAATGAATATTTTTATAATAATTGGGTTTTCTAATAATTTATAATATTTAAATAATTTGATTCTTGCACTTCTGGAAAGGGACAGGGCTTGGGTTTAAAGGCTTGGGTTTTTAATGTCTATATATAATGATGTAGTTTAATATTTATATATAATAATATATATATTTATATTTATATAATGATATAATAGTAATTATAAATAGGTATTATAATAGTTATACTAAATAGATAATTATATATTCTATTTCTATATAGCTATCTATAATTTATCTATATAGAATTAGATTTACATTTAAATATAATATAGACTTTATATTTATATATAATTATATAGATCTTTTATATTTATATATAATTTTATATATTATGTTTATATATATAATTATATACTTAATATCTCTAATTATATATTCTATCTATTTTCTATAATTCAATTTTACATTTTATATATAATTCTATATATTATATTTATATAATGATATCGATTTTATATTTTCATATATAATTATATATCTTATATATAATTATATATATTTTTTATATATATTTATAGATATATATACATTATATATATGTAATTATATTTTTAAATAGAATTATTTATCCTTTTTAGGCTTCCCAAAGGTTCGTGCCCCAGCCCCGGGAGGGAATTTGGGGTTCCCAATGAAGCACAGGAGAGCTCAGGCTGTGGGAAGCTTTTATTGGGTTTTGTTGAGAGAAATCCAACCTGGTTCAGTGGGGCCGTGCTGGAGGCTGAGCCTGGGTACCAAAACCCCAAAAGGGACAAACTGAGCCCAAAAGGGACAAACTGAGCCCAAAACCAAGCTCTGCCCCAGGGCACAGCTCCCAGAGCCCTGGGCAGCAGGGAGAGAATTAAACCAGGATTAAAACCTTGAACCTGTCCAGAGCCCTGGGCAGCAGGGGAAAAGTTAAACCAGGATTAAAACCTTGAACCTGCCCAGAGCACTCTGCAGCTGGCACAGGGTGGGCACAGGAGCTACAGGAGGAGTTTGGGCAGTGCCAGGGCAGGGTTTGGGCTCTGCCTCGAGTCCCTGGGGCTGTGCCAGAACCAGAACGAGCAATGCCATAAACAGGAAACGGCCTTGGAGTCTCAGAGGATTGGGGTATTTACAGGGGTCAGGAACAGACCAGTTACAGGGTTTAACTGGTGTCACTGGTGCCCAGTTACAGGGTTTAACTGGTGTCACTGGTGACCAGTTAACTGGTGTCACTGGTGTCCTGTTTGCAGTGTTTGACTGGTGTCCTATGTACAGTGTTGAACTGGTGTCCCAGTTAAAGTGTGTGACTGGTGCCCAGTTACAGTGTTGAACTGGTGTCCCAGTGTTGAACTGGTGTCCTATGTACAGTGTAAAACTGGGGTCCCAGTTCCAGTAATGTTGAACTGGTGTCCAGTTGCAATAATGTGTCACTGGTGTCCCAGTGTGTCACTGGTGTCCCATTTACAGTGTTGAACTGGTGTCCCAGTGTTAACTGGTTTCCAGTTACAGTGTTGAACTGGTGTCCCAGTGTCAGTGGTGTCCCAGTTGCAATGTTTAACTGGTGTCCCATTTACAGTGTTTGTGTCACTGGTGTTCCAGAAGAGCCCCAGTGCTGCTGGTGTCAGTGTCAGGTCAGTTCTGCTCAGGGAAGGGCCTGGGAGCTCTGGGAGGGAGAAACCTGAAGGATTCATCCAGAAAAAAATGAGAAAAAATCAATTCCAGGGGTGTTGGGAGCAGCGTTCCTAAACCAGGGCTGGGAGAAAAAGAAAATTCCTTTAAACCCTCACCATAGCTGGGAGGACCTGGACGGAGCCTGGATCCCCACCCAGGTGGAAAGAGCCCCTTGGGACCCCAAAATGCTGCTGGGCACTGGGAGGAGCTGCTGGGTGGAACTGGGAGCACTGGGGGCAGGGGCTGCTCTCCCCCCCTGGGCAGCAGAGCCAGAGGGAATCCTGGATTCCTCCAGGGAGGATCCTCAGATTCCCCCAGTCAGGGGATTCCTCCAGGGAGGAACCTTGGATTGCCCTGGGGCTGCTCCCAGGCCTGGCAGAGGTTACAGGTGAGGATGTGGGGTGGGCGACCGAAGGACCTCGCTACAGCCACCGTTGCCATTTCCCTGTGGAAACTGCCTGCATTCCATCAGGAGCCATCCCTGACTCCTTCCTCCTTCTCATCCCAGGAGCCTCTTCCTCCTCTTCATCCCCATCTCGCTGTGTTTCCTTCTCCTCCTCATCCCCATCCCAGCTGCCTTCTCTTCCTCAGGCCCAACCCAGGAGTCTCCTCCATCCCCATTCCAGGCGCTTCCTCCTTTCTGGGTCCAAAATCACCCATCCCACTTTCCTGTACCAAAACCACCAATCCCACCTTTCTTTTGCCAAAACCACCAATTCCAACTTTCCCTTTCTAGGTCCAAAATCACCCATCCCACTTTCTTTGCCAAAACCACCCATCCCACCCTTCCTGTGCCAGAATCACCAATCCCGCCTTTCTGGCCCCGTTTCGCCGCCAGCGGCGTTGCTTTCACCCAGTGGGAAGAGAGGGGAATTATGGAGCACACGACCCTAAAATCCACCAGGGCATGTGACCCTGAATCCACTGGGTTGTGGGACCCTAAAACCCACTGGGGTGTGGGACCCTAAAATCTGCTGGGGCTTGGGGCCGCCAGGGCCGCCCGTCCGGCAGAGAGGAACGCCCCCCGTTTCCTTTATCTGTCCGTGACCGCGGTGCTATCTCTACCTATCCTAGATATAAATTAAATTAATTTGGGGTCCCGGCGGGCGGGGCTATAGCGTGGTCTCGCTGCCCATGTCCCGCGGGGCCTTCTCGGTGTCGCTGTCCTCGTAGTCCGACTCCATCTCGATCTTCACCTGGGGCACGGCACAGATGGGGTTGCGGGAGTAGTTAAAGGCGGGAGACGACGGGCACGAGATCTTCAGGTGCAGGGTGATACTGGGGGGGAGAGGGGGGTGAGCAGGGGGGCTGCCCCAAACCTGCCCCAAACCCACCCTGGAGGTTTTGAGCTGAGGGGATCCCAAATTCCCCCCCAGGGATGGGGAGGGGTCCCGGTTACCTGCGGTCCATGTCGGAGCCGTTCGGGGACGAGTCAGAACGCAGAGCTCCAGGGGGAGGCCCTCTTTCCTGGGGGGACACAGAGCTGAGACACTGCCCAGGTGACCCCAGACCTTCATCCCAATTCCTGGTGGGAATTGTCCCTGCCCAGCTCTGGGGTGTCCCCCTGTCCTCGGGTGACCCCGTGCCCACCTCCTCGTCGCTGCTGCTGTCGCCTTTGTTGCCTTTCTTCTTCTTCTTCTTGTCGTCCTCCTTCTTCTTCTCCTTCTCGGGGATGATGTTGTCGATCCAGGCCAGGTCGTGCTGGGAGAAGACGAAATCCAGGAGCCTCCTCACCAGGATCAGGGCCAAGATCTGACAGGGGAGAGGTCCAGGAGCAGCTCAACCCAAGATATGGGCTGACCACCAAGCCAAAAATCCCTTAAATCCCAAAAAACCATTGGGAGCGAGGATGGGATTACCATGACTGGGTAGATGGTGACGGCCATGGTGGGACCATGCCAAAAATCCCAAAAAACCCTTCCAAGGTAGGATGGGGTCACCGTGACAGGGAAGATGATGGGACCACGCCAGAAATCCCAAAAACCCCCTTTGGATCAAGGATGGGATTACCATGATGGGGAAGATGATGATGGTGGGACCACACCAAAAATTCCATAAAACCCTTCCAATGTAGGATGGGATTACCATGACGGGGAAGATGATGGCAGCCATGGTGGGACCACACCAAAAATCCCATTAAATCCCAAAAAAACCCTTTGGATCAAGGACGGGATTACCATGACGGGGAAGATGATGGCGGCCACGGTGGATTTGAGGATCCAGAGCACGGCCAGGCAGATGATCTGCACCAGCGTGAAGAGGTGGATGCGGCGCAGCGGGACGTGCCGCAGGAACACGTAGTCGGGCTGGTGCTTGGCCGGCATCAGGAAGAGCTTGCAGCGATCCCAGAACTGCCCGGGAGGAAGGCCTGGGGTTAATCCTCAGCCCCACCCCACAGGCTGCCCAGGAAAACCCTATTTTGTTCCCCCCCAAATGGGGAATTTGTGGGGTTTTGGTGTTTCTCCGAGGATTTTGGGTGTCTGCTGTCCCATACATGGAAATTTTGGAGTAAAAATCCTCCTTTTGGAGACAGTGTGGGACAGTCTGTGGTCAATGAGGAGGAGGAGGAGGATGAAGAGAAGGAGGAGGAGAACAACAAGGATGAGGAGGAGAAGGAGGATGAGGATAATGAGGAGGAGAATGGCAAGGATGAAGAGTAGGAGGACGGGGATAAGGAGGATGAGGATGAAGACAGAGGATGAGGAGAATGAGGACAACCTTGAAGAAGATGAAGAGGATGAGGAGAATGATGAGAAGGAGGATGAGGATGAGGAGGATGCTGAGGAGGAAGGGCACTCACCTGGATGCCGTTGAGCGACGCCACGCCCATGTAGAGGAAGACCCCGTAGAGCACCGGCATGGGGATGTACTGGGAACAGGGAACAGCACAGCCTGACCCGGGGAAGGCAGCGGCTCCTCCCCAGGGACAGGGACAGCCCTGGAGGTCACCAGGACGGGACAGGACCCAGCTTTTTTCCCCATGTCCCCAAACCTCTGCAGGGAGGGGGAATGGGGATTTTACCTTCAGGATAGGAGCCAGGAAAACCGAAATGCCCGTGAGCACGAAGACGATGATGCCGGTGACCCTCTGCTCCCTGGAGAGGGGACAGGAGCAGGGTCAGCCCGAGGAACCCCCGAGGAACCGAGAACCACCAGTGGGAATGGGACAATTGACAACTCCTGCCAGGCCCTGGTGTCCTCAGGACAGGACAAACCTTCCCTGTCCTTGGTGTCCCCATGAAGGACAATCCCTGCTGTCCCCTCCCAGGACAGGGAGGTCCCCCCAGCCCAGGACCCCTCTCAGACCCACCTGACCCCCAGGAACTGGGGCTGCTCCCCCGGCGCGCTGGTCTCGGTCTCCATCTTGAGGCTGTCGATGTGGGCGATGGAGATGACGGTGGCGGCCACGTACCAGGGCAGCCCCATGAAGGAGCACACGGCCATCAGGATGCCCACCCAGAAGAGGTCCAGGTGGTACCCAGCTGCCTTCTGCAACACAGCACGGGGGGCTCTGCACTGGGGGTGTCCCACAGGCAGGGCCTTGGGGCACCTGGTGTCACCCCAAACATCTGGTGTCACCCTGATACACCCCACATGGACCCAGTGTCACCATGGTGTGCCCCACACTGATATGGGGCACCTTGTGTCACCCCATATCACCCCACATCTCCCTGTGTCACCCTATATCACCCACCTGCACCCCGTTACCCACAGAACTTCACCCCCAGGCTCTCCATCACCCCAAACCCGCAGCTGGCTGAGGACAGGGGCAGCCCCCAAAAACCACCCCAAACCTGGGTGCTTTGGGGGATCCCTGGGTACCCTGGGTGCTGTGGGGGATCCATGGGGTGCCCTGGGTGCTGTGGGGGATCCCGAGGTGCCCTGGGTGCTGTGGGGGATCCCCAGGGCTCTCACCCTCAGCTTGTGCTCCTTCCTGTTGACGATGACGGCCGTGATCTGCTGGTCCATGAAGATGAGGATGGTGACCAGCAGGGCGGGCAGGGCGCTGGCCAGGTACACCCACCACGGGTTCTTGCCGAAGGGGAACACGAACCAGCCCCGGTCCACGCGCGTGGGCTGGGGACGACAGCGGGGTCGGAACCTCGGCAACGGGGCACGGGTTGGGAGAACCCAAGGGGTGGCGTTTGGGGACAGCCCCATCCCGGATCCATCCTAAATCCCGTGCTCCAAACCACCCCCAAATCCTCATTGGGAGGGATCTTTGCTGGGATTTCCATTGGGATCCCCACTGGGATTCTTGTTGGGATCCCCATTGGGATCTCCTTGGGGTTTCTATTGGGATCCCCATTGGGATTTCTATTGGGATCTTCACTGGGATCCTTGTTGGGATTTCCATTGGGATCCCCATTGGGGTCTTCACTGGGATTCTTGCTGGGATCCCCATTGAGATCTTCATGGGGATTGTTATTGGGATCCTCACTGGGGTTTCTATTGGGATCTTCACTGGGATCCTTGTTGGGAATTCCTTTGGGATTCTTGTTGGGATCTCCATTGGGATCTTCATGGGGATCAGAACTGGGATCCTCCTTGGGGTTTCTACTGGAATCCCCATTGGGATCCCCACTGGGGTCCCCATTGGGATTTCCATTTGGGTTCCCCACTGGGATCCCCATTGGGATCTCCATTGGAATTCTCACTGGGATCTGTATTGGGATCCTCACTGGGGTCCTCATTGGGATTTCCATTTGGGTTCCACATTGGGATCCCCATTGGGGTCCCTATTGGAATCCTCACTGGGATCCACATTGGGATTTTCATTTGCGTTGTCCATTGGGGTCCCTATTGGGGTCCCCACTGGGATCCATACTGGGTTCCTCACTGGGGTTTCCATTGGGATCCTCACTGGGACCTGTACTGGGATCCTCATTGGGATTTTCATTGGGATCACCATTGGAGTTCTCACTGGGATCTTCACTGGGATCCCCAGGTCACCCCCTGGCTGGGAGAGGAGAAATCCTTCTGGAATGGGGTTTTGTGGAATTTTGGGTTTTTACCTTGAAGTCTGTAGGCACTTGGAGCTTTGGGGTGTTGAGTCCAAAAAGCACATCCAGCCCCACAAACATTAGTATGGACATAAAGATGGAGAAATCGCTAATGAGCTTACGGAGCTACCAGCCAGGGGGGAGAGAGAAAGAAAAGGGAGGAAAAATGGCAAAAAAGGAGGAAAAACAACAAAAAAAGAGAGGAAAGAAAGTCAGAAAATTAGAATATTGTTAGAAAGATTGAAGTAGCTTTTAAGACAGTGCCTGGAGCTGCGAGATTCCCAAAAGAACCTGGAATAAGAGCGTGGGAGAGGAGAGGAGACCCAACCTTGATGATACTGGGGATGTGGAGTTTGGGGGTGTCCAGTCCAAAGCAGGCATCCACTCCACAGAAGAGCAGGATGGAGAAGACATTGGAAAAATCAGCAATGAAAGCCCTGACCTGGAGGCAAGACAGGGAAATGGGGTTGGAAAGGGAATTAATGGGGTGGGAAGGGAGCTTGTCCAGGTCTCTGTGGATGTCCCCATCCTTCGGAATTGTCCCTTGGTGTCACCTGCAAACCTCTTTGTTTCCATCATTAATGAGAACATTAATTAATGCTGGCCCTGATGGGAGCCCTGGTCACTACTGGTCACTGATGTCCATCAGACTCTGGGCTGGTGACCACTTCCCTGTGGGTGGGATCCCACAAATCCCTCACCCATGATCCCACAAATTCTTGTTCATTAATTGTCCACCAATTAATTGTCCACCCATTAACCCAACTCCAGTTCAGAGAGGAAGCTGCCACAAAAACATCACAAAATTCCAAAAATCAGGGTCTAAAACCTCGGGGATGACCCCAATCATGGCCAAACCCTCCTAAAAACTGAGATTTATTTTCCTGGAGGTCTCTGCCTTCAACCTTCCCAAACCTCCTGGCAGCTCCTGTTTCCCTTCGTTTTTGGGACAGGATCTGCAGGATTTGGTTCTCTCCTTACCTTGGTGGGGAAGTAGCGACTGAATTTGAATTTTTTCAGGGTCAGGGTCATGGAGTAGGTGCCAAAGAAGAGGATGAAGGACATGAGGGCCAGGTCGGGCACGAATTTGCAGGATTTTCCCACTAAGCTGCCGCCGTATTTGAGACATTCCTTCTTACTCAGCTGGGTCCAGTCCAGAGCTGTGAGGTTGAGAGCATTGGACTGGCAAGAAACCCGAAAAAAGCAAAATTAGTGAAATTAGGAATTATTGTGGTGTGCAGGGAAAGGGGGGATTTCAGCCCAAATCCAGCACAGGTGGCATTTTTATGGCGCAGCATGGAAATAAAGGAAATGTTCCTGTCCAAAACCCCAAATTTGTACTTTAGGAGATTACAATGTACAGGAAAAGGGAAATTTCCTGTCCAAACCCTAGATTTGTACTTTTAGGATCACGCTGTGCAAGAAAAATGGGATTTCACAACTGAACTGAGCAAAACCAGTGTTTTTGCAAAAAAGGGAAATTTCCTGCTCAAATCCCAAAAAGAGCAGTTGGAGCACACAAGGAAAGGTGAATTTCCAGAGTTCTGGGGATACCCAAAACTGCACACCTGATACAAATTTGGGGGGAAAAACCCCAATTTGAGTTCCCCTCGCTCCGAGCTGGCCCATCCCTCTCCTGGGTGCTGGAATTCCCCATTTCCCCTCCCTGATCCCAAATTTCCCCAGGGCTGAGCAGCTCCCAGTCCTTACCAGAGACACGTTAGTGCTGTTGGGTGCCACTGGCGCTGAAGCATCGAACAGGGTGGCGTTGGCTGCGGGAAAGGAGTTGGTTATTGAGGCTTTGGGGCTGAACCCGAGCTCTGGGGATTAAACCCCAGCTGGGCTTGGCCTGCTGAGCCCGCCGGCGATCGCCATCCCCGCATTTTGGGGGCAAATCCCCCTTTTTCTAAATTCTCCCTGATTAATCCCACGCGCTGGGGAGGATGCGGCGGCTCCTCCCTGTGGGGCTGGCGAGGGCTGGGCCAGAGGGGAATTTTAGGAGTTCCCAGTTCCTAAAATTTCTGGGAGCTTCCCAGTTCCTAAAATTTCCCAGTTCCTAAAATTTCCAGGAGCTTCCCAGTTCCTAAAATTTTTGGGAGCTTCCCAGTTCATAAAATTTCCCAAGAGCTTCCCAAGGAAGCCGCCAGGAATGAGGTAGACTTAAAACCACCATGGTGGAAAGCTGGGAAAGCACCCTCGTGTGGTTTTATTTTTTTTTTTTTTTTTTTGAGAGATGACACCCAAATCACCCCAAATCACACTTGATTTGCCTTTTTAAAATTATCATTAATTAAAAAAAAATTAGTTTGGAGGTGTTTTGGTGTCTTTGGTGAAAAATTCCGTCTTTCCGAGCCCCCGGCACCTTCTCCTCCTTGGCTCTTCAACGACGCGGCTCCGCGGCTCCGGGAGCACCCCCGGGATGTCTCGGGGTGCCCCTAAAAGAGGGAATTCAGGAATTCTGGGATGGCTTGGCCGCCCCCTCTTCCATCCTCTTCGGCCGCCGCCTCCAGCCCCGGGGTTAATGAGGGAGAGCTGGGTCAGGACAGAGAGCCCTGGGCTGCCAGGACCGAGCTCTGGGGGCAAACTCAGCCCTAAAAACACCGGGTTTGTTCTCATTTCTCTCCTCCACAACCTTTTCTTTTTCCACAAACCCTATTTTGGGGGTTTTATGCCTCTAAAGGGCAGCACGGCACCGGTGGGGTTAGAGAGAGGAGCCCTAAGGGCTCCACACAAACCTTTTTAGAGAGAGAGAAAAGTCAAATACATGAAAAAAAAAATAACAATGGAACCCCCCCGTGGGGGGAGAGTATCAAATATTAAAATAGTTTTAATATTTAGAAGGCGATACTCACTTGAGATTGAAATCAGCCCCAATTGATGTGTGCAGCAGAGACAAATATGGGACAAATCAGTTATAATAATCAAAAATCAGCAGGGATGGAAAAAAAAGGGAATTAAAAAAAAAAATTAAGGATGGAGAGAGGAATAAACATAATTTCTAGAGGGATTTTAAATCCAGCCTGGACACGGCAGCCTCGGGCAGCCGGGGGAGGAGCGGGATCGGGGATTGGGGTGCAGATGCCTCTGGGCTGCTCGGGGTGGGGGCTTGGGGGAGACCTCCCTGGAGGCTGAAGGCTCCTCCCTGGAGGCTGAGGGCTCCTCCCGGGGGTGCTCACGGCTCTGTCCCGGAATTCCGGCTCTGGGGGCTCCGCCTTCGCTCTCTGCGGGTCGGGATGGGGGCAGGAGTTGGTTCTGGTGCTGCTCTGGGGTCCCGGCTCCCAGTGGGGTTGCGGTGCCCACGAGGGGTGGATGAGCAGGAGTTGAGGAAAAATGTGAAATTCAACCCAAAGGCTGCGAGTGCCACGGGGTGAGAGTGCCAGATGTGTTGGGAATGCCTTGGGTGGAGGGGCTTGGGTGCTGCTCTTGAAGGAAGGAGATGGGCAGAACTTCACCATCATCTTCATCTGCTGTGATCTTCATCCATCATAGTTTTCATCCATTGACATTTTCATCCACCATCGTCTTCATCCACCATTGTCTTCATCCATCGTCGTCTTCATCCACTCTGACCTTCATCCATCGTCATCCTCCTTCACCATCATCATCCACCATGATCTTCATCCACCTTCACCTCCACCCACTGTCAGTCTCCTCTGGCTGCAGCTGGTGCTCCCCCAAATTTGGATTTTTGACATAATTCAGCTCCTGGGGGAGCAGCCACTCGCTGCCGTGAGCCTGAAGCTGTCTCTGCTCCCTTCCAGGAGCTCCAAGTTCAGATCTGGGATCATCCAGGACGTCTCCCCAAGAGCAAAACCATGGAAAGACCTTCAGCTCAGAGCCCGATAGCCTCTCCTTTTGGATAAGGAGTGGAAAAAGGAGGGAAATGGTCCATGGAGGTTTCCACACCCAGCTGGGACATCCGGTGTGTCCCAGACACCGCAGAGCACAGAACCACTCCAGGTGTGTTCTGGAGACTCAGTTTCCATCAGCAGCAGGCTGGAATCACCCAAAATGTCCTTTTCTTTCTTCCATAATTCCTCTTTGTCCATCCAGGTCTGGCTGCTCCAGGCTGAGATCCCATCTCTCCATCTGCTGTGTCCCACAAGTTCATCCAAGGGGGACAAGGCTCTTCCTCCATCTCCACAGCCCCCTCGGGGGAGGACGATGAGTTCCAGGTGTCTCCAGCCCAGCTGCCTCCTCCTCCCACGTCCTGGGCCGGGACTGATCCACGCCAGGACCCTCCCACCCCCGGCTGCTGCCCGGGCGGCCCCGGGGTGAACTCACCTGGGTCGGGGGCCACGCACTCGCACTTGTACATGGTCACGTAGTCGGGCTTGAAGTCCGAGTTGATGGGGTAGTACTTGAAGGCCCCGATCATCTTCTTGATGGCGTCGTAGATGAAGATGAAGCTGATGAGGGTGGAGAAGCCCTCCTCGGTGAAGCGCGTGATGTACTTTATGATGAAGCTGGCGTCGGTGGCCACCAGGATAAGGCACTGCAGGGCCGAGTGCAGCCCGATCCACAGGCGGAATTCCATGTAGTCGATCCCGTTGCCTCTGGAAGAGGGGACAGGCGGCCCTGTGAGAGCAGCTGGGGGCTGGGGACACGTCCCAGCCCCGTGGGGACAGGCCCTGGTGTCCCCTGGCGTGGGCCAGCACTCACTTGCTGAAGTCGAAGAGCAGCTTCTCGAAGATGAGGATGGGGCCGGTGCTGCTGAGGATGATGAGGGGCTGCCCGGCGAAGAGGCAGAACATGGAGCCGGCCATGGCCGTGCCCAGGAAGCTCTCCATGACCCCCTGGGGACGGAGCAGAGGTGGCATCACGGGGGTGCCAGGCCATGCCACGTCCCCATGGACCCCCCGATGGAGATGGGGCTGAGGGATGGTTGGGACTGTGTCCCATTGCTCCTGGCATTGCCCTGGAGGGATTACAGGGCTCCAGGGCTGCCAGTCCCACCTGGCGGAGATGTCCATCCCCAGAAGCTTGGCATGGCACAAGTAGGGTAAAATCCATCCCATAGATTGTCCATCCCATCCCAATCCCATGGATCCCAATCCCATGGATCCCATCCCATCCCACTGATCCCATCCCACTGATCCCGTCCCTGCCTGTCCCCAGGCCGATGACACCTGGGCCACACCTGGTAGTTGTCGGTGGCGTCCCCCAGCAGCCCCCCGAAGGTGATGGCGTTGGTGATGCAGCCCAGGTAGATGAAGAGGATGGCGGAGATGGACTGGATATGGAAACCTTCGTAGAAGTCGCTGGGGAACCAGGGCAGCTTCCTCTTGATATCCAGGTAGAGGCCACCACAAAACCTGCGGAGACACCACCGAGGTGACACCGACACCTGGTGACTTCCACCAAAAGAGAATTGTGGAATCCTGGAGTGGTTTGGGTTGGAGGGACCTTAAATCCCGTCCCATCCCACCCCTGCCATGGCAGGGACACCTCCCACTGTCCCCGTCCAACCTGGCCTTGGACACTTCTGGGGATGCACAGCTCCTCTGGCCACTTGGGAGATTTATAAATATTGATACATAAATATAATTTATATATAGACACATAAATAGATGTGGTGCTGACCAAAACCCCTTCCCACCAGGGTTTCACCCCAGGGTGAGCCCACAGGAGACGCCAATGGATTCTGGCACCTTCTGGAGGTATCTGGGGGTGGTTCCTGGCTCACCTGCCGGTCCAGGCCAGCTCCTCCCCGATCTCGTGGACTTCGGGCATCTCCCCATCGTCGCTGCCGCCGCCGCCGCCCCCGGCGCCCGCCCCGCCGGCCGCGCCGTTCATCTGCCCCACCTCGTTCAGCGAGAACACCGACTTCCTGCGCGACACATTGGCACCGACACACTGGCACCGGCCGATGGGCACCGCTGGCCCAGCACCACCGGACTGGCACCACCTCGCACCCGCTCTGGCACTGCCAGATGGGCACCACTGGATCGGCACCACTGGATCAGCACTGCCACATTGGCACTGCTGGATGGGCACCACTGGATTGGTGCCATTGGATCAGCACCACCAGATTGGCACTGCCACATCAGCACTGCCACATCAGCACTGCCACACTGGTGCCCCCGGATCAACACTGTGGGATCGACACCACTGGATCAACACTGCCATATTGGCACTGCCAGGCTGGCACCGCTGGATGGGCACATGGCCCCGGGGTGAGGACCATGGCCGTGGTGCAGCTCTGAGCCTGCACTGAGTGTGGGTTTTGGGGTGAATTTGGCCAGATTCAGAGGGGGGTTTGGTCAGTTTGTGGAGCAATGGGTTGGGTTGGGTTGGGTTGGGTTGGGTTGGGTTGGGAGGGACTCAAGGATGATCCAGCTCAACTCCTGCCCAGGGCAGGGTCACCTCCCCCTGTCCCAGGAGGGTGGAAACGGCTCTGAGCCGAGCTGGGATCAAACCCTGCTGCAAAGCCAGCGTGTCTGGAACATCTGGAGGGGTCACTTCAGGGATGCAGCCAAGCGAGGCCCTCACCCCCCAGAACTGGACACGGGTGCAGCCCCACCCACCTCTTTTCAGCCGAGGGCACTTTTTTGGGGGGCTCGATGCGGATGTTGGGGTCCCACTCGCCGGGCGGGAGGACGATGACCTCGTCCAGGAACTCGTCGATGCCAGCGATCAGGTCCTCCCTGTCCCGGGCTTTGTAGGCAACGTCGCTGAAGAGCTGGGGGTGGACATGGGACAGGGTCACCTCCAGCCCCACGTCCTCCCTGGGGTTTCAATCTCAGGTTTTGGGGTGATAAGGTGGAAATTGCTTTCTTTGCTGGGTTCTGGGTCCCACGCGAGGGCTGGGGTGGCCTCCACTCACATCGTCCACCATGAGCGTGGCGATGGCCCTGCCGATCTCGTTGTAGGATTTGGCTTTTCCCGCCGGGCCGAGGAGAATGAAGAGGAACCTGGGGAGGAAGAGGAGCCGTGTTGGCCGCCTGGGAGCCCTGGTGCCACCAGACCCTTCAAGGGACAGCGCTCACCTGGTGGGGACGGGCACCTCAGTCACCCCGCCCAGCATGGTGGCCTGGAGCAGCCGCACGAAGGCCACAAAGGGCTTCTCCAGGAACTCCACCTCCCCCACCAGCACGTTGGAGGCCTCGGCGTCCTTGGGGATCTTCTTGATGAACTTGTTCTTCAGCTGTCGGCAAAGACGAGACCGAGGAAGGGAGCAGTTGCCAAAATTTGGATTTTCCCCCTTTTTTTTCCCCACCAAAGTTGGAGCTTCAGGCTCCAAGATTTCACCTCTTGTTGTCCCAGGACTCCCAGAGGTGGGGACTGAGGAGCCAGGAAAAAAAAGCCAAATTTCTTCAGAAACGTGGCAAAAACTGAAACTAAACTGCACCCTCAGGGCTCCACAACCCAACCAGCAACGTTTGCTTTTGCTCTCCTGGATCCTCTGCAAGGAAAACTCCCTGAAATGCCCTGTGGAAAACCTGAGCCAACCCCAGGGGTGCTGCAGTGAGCCAGGAACATTTTTAGAGTTTATTTCCAGCTCCTCATGGCACAGAACCCCCCAAGCCCTGCATGGGGGAGGTTTTTGTGCCTCCCCAACCCCATTCTGGGAGCTGGAACAATAATGGGAGGAGGAAAACCTCATCCATGGATTTATTCCCCAGGTCTCTTCTCCCCTGCAGCTCTTTTCATTGCAGCCTAAAAGGGTTCAATAGGCAGCCAGGCAGGGAGTTATGATAATCTATATGGCAGCATGAGGGCAGGCATGTGAGCCGGGCAGCCGCCTCGCCCCGGCCTAATCTTCTAAATCCAAATGGAAAAAAAAAAAAAAAATCATAATAATAATAAAGCAACTCCTCCAGTTCTGCTCGGAATAAGAGCAGGAGTTACCAGTGGCCACTAAGCTTCGTGTAACACTTAAAAAGTCCCTTTGTAGTGGGCCTAATAGGGTGATTAAACCTAAATGCTTTGCATATTTTGGGATTAACCCTCCGAACCCCATTGCTGGAGGGGATATTTGGGGTTCCTGACTGGGCAATGGGATGGAGTCATTTCAGGTGGTGTCCCTGTCCTGTGGATCCCTGCAGAACGTGGATTTCCATCCATGAAATCCAAGGGAATCAAACATTGTTTATTGTGTTTGGGCTTGCCCTAAAGTGCATCACCCCAGGTAAAACCAGTGAGGACATCCCAGGGGAAAAGCAAGTGGTTATTCCATCCCATTCCCTAAAACCCCATTCTGCCTTTGGTTTATGATGAAATCAGGAACAGAAACAAAGCAAAGCTCATAAAGGGAACCAGCCATTCCCAGAAAAATCTGGTATGGGAAGGGGACAAAAATCCCACTGATCCATCCCATCCCCAGCTCCTCCTAAAAGCAACCCTGGAAGGAAAAGCCCCCCAAGGCCTCTGGGATGAGCTTTGCATTGGGAAACCTCAGAAAAAGCAAATCCCACCCCAAATTCCAGGCCCTCACCCTCAGAGCCGCATCCCAAGAGCTCCCATGGGATTTGCCGCCCTCTCCCTTTAGGATTCCCACACTTCCAAGCAGCTCCCTGCAGATCTGGAGGGAATTTTGCCCCACCCCGGTGGATTTGGGCTCCTGGCTCGTCCCTCTCTCCGTGCTGAGAGCTCGGGTGTCACCTCTGGGGCAGCTCCCCCATGGGGATCAATACAGCAATTAACTGCCCTAATTAGGAATTTGTGTGGGCATCGACCCAGCCTCGGCTCACATGGACCCGACACCCAGCAGGGACCGTGGTGGGGTTTGGGATTTGGGAATTTGGGATTTTGGGTACCTGGTCAGTGCTCGGGGTGTCCGAGATGTCGTTCATGCTCCGGCTCTGGGCGTGACCTGGAGGGAAGGGAGGGAAGGTGAGGAAAAGGGAAAAGCCACCCCAGGTGCCAGGAGAAAACCCAGTGGGGAGAACTTGTGACAAGAAATAAAATATTGGTGATGGTGCCTGGGCTTGCAAAGCAGCAGCAGTGCCGTGAAAACCTGGGAATTAGGGGAAATTCCTCCTGTGAGAGGGTGGGAAGGGGGCAGTGATGGAGTCCCCGTCCCTGGAAGGGTCCAGAAACCCTCTGGATGTGGCACCTGGGGACACCATGGTGCTCCATGATCTCAGGGGGCTTTTCCACCCCTAATGATCCCAAAGCTCCATAGATGGGACCATTTCCAGACTCGGCCACACAAACCAGGGCTCCTTTGGGATGTCCCGGCTGCCCTCTCCCAGCCCAGCAATCTTTCAGGCTTCCCTCCCTCTTCCAGCACCGTTCCTTCCCTCCCTAAGGACTCCAAGGAATCTTTTCCTGCACCCCACACCAGCTCATCCCAAATTCTGTGGTGGGACCTCATTGCAACCTCCCACTCTGCCCCTGGGGCTGGGAATTTGGTGTTCCAAGGAATTATTCGGTTTTCCAGGGAACCATTTGGTGTCCCAGGGAATCATTTGGTGTTCTAGGGAACTATTTGGATTTCCAGGGAAAGATACGGTGTCACAGGGAATAACGTGGTGTCCTGGGGAATAATTTGGTGTTACAGGGAATCATTTGGTGTTCTAGGGAACTACTTGGTTTTCAGGGAACCATTTGGTGTCCCAGGGAATCATTTGGTGTCTCAAGGAAGGCTGTGGTATCCCAGTGAATTATTTGGTGTTCTAGAGAACTACTTGGTTTTCAGAGAATTATTTGGTGTCCCAGGGAATCATTTAGTGTCTTATTGAATTATTTGGTGTCCCAGAGAAGCCTGTGGTGTCTCACTGAATTATTTGGTGTCCCAGGGAATTATTTGGTGTCCCAGGAAGTGCTGTGGTGCCCTGGGGAAGGCTGTGGTGCCCCAATAAATTATTTGGTGTCCCAGGGAAGGCTGTGGTGCCCCAGCGAATTATTTGGTGTCCCAGGGAATTATTTGGTGTCCCATTGAATTATTTGGTGCCCCAGGGAATGCTGTGATGCCCCAGGGAAGGCTGTGGTGCCCCGGGGCAGTCTGTGGTGCCCCAGGGCAGTCCGTGGTGCCCCAGGGCAGTCCGTGGTGCCCCAGGGCAGGCTCTGGTGCCCCAGGGCAGTCCGTGGTGCCCCAGGGCAGTCCGTGGTGCCCCAGGGCAGGCTCTGGAGCCCGGGCAGTGCCGGTGCCCTGCCCCACTCACGCAGACGGCCGTAGCTGGCGCTCTGCCGCAGCCGCAGGTCCTCGGTGGAGCGGTGGAAGGCGGCGCCGGCGGCCGGGCCCCGCACGGGGCTGCGGGCTGGGGAGAGAGAGGGGAGAGGGTGAGATGGGGAGGGGATCCCGCGGGAAGGTGGGGACAGGATCCTCTGAGGAATGTCAGGGCAGGATCCCGTTAGAATGTGGGGCAGGATTCCATTGGAAATGTGGGGACAGGGTTCTGTGGGGAATATCAGGAGAAAGATCCCGTGGGGAACATCAGGAGCAGGATCCTGTTGGGAATGTGGGGACAGGATCCCAGTGGAAATGTCACAGCAGGATCCCACTGGGAATGTCAGGCAGAATCCCATTGGAAATGCTGGGGCAGGACCCCATTGGGAATGTGGGGACGGGATCCATTGGAAATGCTGGGGCAGGACCCCGTTCAGAACACCAGGATGCTCCAGGGGCTGCTGGCGACCAACGCCAGCCTGCAGCAGCGAGTGACCTCCCGCTAAACCCGAGGGAACGATCGGGAACGGGCCCAAATCCCCTTTTGTAAGGGCAGGGACAGCGGGATCAGCTGCGGCCAGACCGGATTTGTCTGCGGCCGCCGCGCCAGCAAAGCCCAGCGGCACCGAGCCCGGCGCCGGCGGTGCCACCGTCCTTGTGCGGCGCCAGCGCGGTGACGTCATCAACGTGCGGTGACGTCATCAACGCATGGTGACATCAGCAGCATACTGTGATGTCATTGGCACACGGTAATGTCATCATCACCTATTACCCCCACAGTGACATCATCACAGAGTCATTGTCCCCATTGTGATGTCATCACACAGAGTCATTGTCCCCATTGTGATGTCATCACACAGTGACACTGATGCCACACAGTGACCTTGACCCCATGGTGGCGTCATCACACAGTGCCATTGTTTCCACAGTGATGTCATCACATGGTGGCACTGTCCCCACAGTGACATCATCACAGATTGCCATTGTCATCACATCGATGTCATCACAGTGCCATTGTCCTCACATGGTGATGTCATAATACATAGTCACCACACAGTGATGTCATCACACAATGATGTCATCACACTATGACATCACCACACACTGACATTACCATCACGCTGTGATCTTGCCCCTCACACAACGATGCCATCACTCAATGACGTCACCATACGGTGGCATTGTCCCTGCCACAGCCACTTCCCTCACACAACACTGTCCCTGTCACACAGCGCTGTCCCTGTCCCACACTGTCCCTGTCCCCAACACCTCCTTGTCCCCAGCTCCCACTGACCCCCAACCCCACCAGGGCAGAGTTTTGGGCCCCTTCCCGTCCCAGCCCCGGTTCCCCGTCCCTGCCCGGCGCTCACCGGTGTTGGAGGACACGGATTTGCCGATGTCGGCCAGCGAGCGGTGGATCGGCTTCTTGGTCTGGTGCCGGTGCTTGCGCAGGAGGACGAAGCTGAGCTTCTCCCGCAGCTCCGGCTTCAGCAGCCCGTCCTCGATCTGCTTCTCGATGACATCGTCTGCAAAGTATGGCTGCAGTGAACCCCAAAACCTCTCCAAAACCCCCCCAAATGTCCCCAAAACCTCCCCAAATTGTCCCGTCCTCGATCTGCTTCTCGATGACATCGTCTGCAAAGCACAGCCATGGTGACCCCCAAAACCTCTCCAAAATGTCTCCAAAATGTCCCATCCTCAGTCTGCTTCTCAATGACATTATCTGCAACACATGGCTGTGATGACCCCCAAAACCTCCCCAAAATGTCCCCAAAACCTCCACAAAATGCCCCATCCTCAATCTGCTTCTCAATGACATTATCTACAACACATGGCCATGGTGACCCCCAAGAACCTCCCAAAAATGTCCCCAAAATGTCTCCAATCTGCTCCTTGATGACATCATCTGCAAAACACGGCCATGGTGACCCCAAGAACATCCCCAAAATGTCCCACCATCAATCTGCTCCTCAATGACATCCTCTGCAACACCCAGAGGTGGTGACTGCCAAAACCCCCCAAAATGTCCTCAGTTTGCTCCTCAATGACATCACCTGCACACACCCATCCATGGTGATCCAGGGGCGACCCCAAAACCACCCCAAAATCTGCTGCTTCAGCAGAGGCCCCCAGACCCCCCAAAACCTCAACACAACATTCAAGGGAACACCTGATGGCTCCCAACTCCTCCCTTTGCTCATTCCTGGACAAATTCAGGGAAAAAAATGAATTTAAATCCATTCCCGTCATTTTAGGGCATGGGGGGAAAAACCTCCAGGGGCTCCTACCAATAATTTGGGGCAAGGAGTATCCGTCGAGGTCCAGGAGCACCGTTCCTGTCTGGAGACACGTCCGCAGCTCAAAGAGGCTGTGCAGGGACAGCGTGGACACGTGCGGTTTGCTCCACCTCTCGCCGCCTTCCTCCACCTTCTCCTCGAACTTGATCCACCTGGAACGGGAGCAGGATGGGGCAGGTGTGAGGAGCTGGGAATGGCTTTTCCTTCCTGGGGAGCTTCCCTGCTTGGAGGGCCTGGATTGATTCATGTCACAGCGTTCTCGCTCGTTACCCGGGCTGGGAAGGGAGGATGTGGTGGAGCATTCCCAAAAGTGCTGCCTGTGGGGTTGTGGAGGGAGGGAATGCTCCCAATCCCACCAGGAAACACAAATCCATGGATTTATCCATCTTCAAATTGTATCTGTGGGATTTGGGAGCTGTGGGGTGGAGGAAAAGTTTCCAGTCCCACCAGGAAACCCAAATCCATGGATTTCCCCATCCTCAAATCGCTCCTGTGGGATTTGGGAACATTGGGGTGGAGGAAAAGCCCTGACAGAGCCCCAGACCACAACACCCATCCCTGATTTCTCCGGAGAATCCCAATTTCCAACCCTTCCTCTTTCCTGGGATGGAATTCAAACTCCCCGCCCAGCGCCGCCGCCGCTCCCCCAAAGCCGATTAGGGCGCTGCTCCTCTGCCTTCTGCCCCGTTTTCCAAGGAATTTGGGTCATTATGGAGAGTGGGATTGGGGCAGGAATCCCTGTGGGATTGGGACAGGAATCCCTGTGGGATTGGGGAGGAATCCCTGTGAGATTGGGACAGGAATCCCTGTGAGATTGGGACAGGAATCCCTGTGGGATTGGGGACAGGAATCCCTGTGGGATTGGGACAGGAATCCCTGTGGGATTGGGTGGGATTGGGACAGGAATCCCTGCGGGATTGGGACAGGAATCCCTGTGGGATTGGGGACAGGAATCCCTGTGGCATTGGGGGCAGGAATCCCTGTGGGATTGGGACAGGAATCCCTGTGGGATTGGGGACAGGAATCCCTGTGAGATTGGGGCAGGAATCCCTGTGGGATTGGGGCACAGCTCCAGCGGTGCCTTTGTGCCGCCATTGGCACCCTTGGATTCCTTTGCTGAGGATTCCACTTTCAAACCCTCCCAAAATCCCATTTTCCAGCATTTTCCCCATTCAGAAATGCCCTTTTCTAACACCCTTATAAACAATGTCCATACTCTGATATTCCATTTTCAAAACCCCATCTCCCCCATTCAGAAATGCCCTTCTCTAACCCCCACAAATCCAACACTCATTCCCTGACATTCCATTTTCAAAACCCCATTTTCCAGCATTTCCCCCCATTCAGAAACGCCCTTTCCTAACCCCCACAAATCCCACACCCCCTTCCCCGACCCCGTTATCCCGCGGGGACGTTTTGGGATGGGGTTTCCCCCGTTCCCCATTCCCGGATCCCCGACCTGGCCGATTCCTTCCACTCCATGTCGTCGCCGTCGCGCTGCAGCGTGTCCATCTCGGTGAACAGCGTGGGGTTGGGCGCCTCGTCCTCCTCGCCCAGGATGTACCGGAGCCGTTCCGCGGCCGGGGACACTGCCGGGAAAAACTGATGGAATTCCGGGGGGAAACGGGATGGGAACGGACCCAGAGGGGCAAAAACGGGGATGGAAATGGAGGGAAATGTTTGAGGGGATGGGGGAAACTCCATCCTGAATTCCCTGTGGGAAAAAGAGCTGGAATTCCATGGGAAACGAGATGATCACAAAAACGGGGATGGAAATGGAGGGAAATGATTGAGGGGATGGGGAAACTCCATCCTGAATTCCCTGTGGGAAAAACTGCTGGAATTCCATGGGAAATGAGATGATCACAAAAACGGGGATGGAAATGGAGGGAAATGTTTGAGGGGATGGGGGGAACTCCATCCCGAATTCCCTGTGGGAAAAAGAGCTGGAATTCCATGGGAAATGAGATGATCACAAAAACGGGGATGGAAATGGAGGGAAATGTTTGAGGGGATGGGGAAACTCCATCCTGAATTCCCTGTGGGAAAAAGAGCTGGAATTCCATGGGAAACGAGATGATCACAAAAAAAGGGATCAAAATGGAGGGAAATGTTTGAGGGGATGGGGGAAACTCCATCCCGAATTCTCTATGGGAAAAACTGCTGGCATTCCATGGGAAACGAGATGATCACAAAAACAGGGATGGAAATGGAGGGAAATGTTTGAGGGGATGGGGGGAACTCCATCCCGAATTCCCTGTGGGAAAAACTGCTGGAATTCCATGGGAAACGAGATGGTCCCACAGGGAATGGCCCCAAATGGGGTTTGGGATCAGGGAAAAAGGGATAAAAATGGAGGGAAATGTTTGAGGGGATGGGGGAACCCCAAATGATCCGATCCTGAATTCTCTGTGAGAAAAAGAGCTGGAATTCCATGGAAAACGGGATGATCACAAAAAAAAAAAAGGGATAGAAATGGAAGGAAATGTTTTGAGGGAATGGGGGAACTCCAAGTGATCCCACCCTGAATTCCCTGTGCTGGAATTCCATGAGAAACAGGATGATCCTACAGGGAACGGCCCCAAATGGGGTTTGGGATCAGGGAAAAAGGGATAAAAATGGAGGGAAATGTTGAAGGGAATGGGGGAACTCCAAGTGATCCCATCCTGAATTCCCTGTGCTGGAATTCCATGGAAAATCCCACTTCATCCTGCAGGGAAAGGCCCTGAGGGGGGCTTGGGATGGCAAAAAAAGGGAAAATGGGAATTTTGGGGCAAAATCTGGGAATAACAAAGTTGGGTAATGCAGCACTTAAAAAATCAGGGAGTTAAATTGCTGTGGATAAACGGGAATTTTGGGGCAAAATCTTCCTTTTCCCCAAGTTGGGAATACCAAAGTTGGGTAATGCAGCACTTAAAAAAAATCAGGGAATGAAATTAAATGGATAAATGAGGGGAAAGTGGGAATTGTGCCCCTTTTCCTGCCCAAAGCAGACGAGCCCACGGCCCAAAAGGAGAGGATGTCCCTTTAGGCTGAGCCTGCTTAAACCTCTTAAGCCCCTCTGAGCCGAGCCCAAAGGCTGCCAAGGTCCAGCCCTGCTGCCATTCCCACAAATCCCTTCCTGTGATTCCGAATATTCCCGGGAATTCTGGGGCTGGGCTCCGTGCCTGGAGGGTTTCAGGCTCTCTAAGCCTGGGCTTGTTCTCGGAAAAGGGATGAAACGGGTGAAATTCTGGTCAATCCTTCAGCCAACCCTAAAATCACCAAAAAATCCCCAAATTTCACGAGAAAAAAAAATCGGGATTTTGCTGGAAATTGAGGTCTCTGGTGGAAAAATTGGGATTTGGGATTCCTGTCCTGGATTTTGGGGTTGCTGCTCCCAGCTCTGCCCAAATTCCCTCTCTGAAATTGGATCTGCCCTTCCTCACCCTCCCCAGGGCCTCATTTTGGGGTCTCTGCCACCCCTGAAACCCCAAAAACTGAAGGAATTCTCCTACAGAAAGAGCTTTTTTAGCTTCTTTTCCTTGTCCTGACAGATTTTAGGGAATTATTCCAACCTCCCAGCTCCTCCTGTCTGGGGTTTTTGCATTCCTGGGAATTCCACCCAGCTCAGAAAACCCCAGGGAGCTGCAGGTGTTGGTTGGAGAGGGGAAAAGTGACACAAATCCCATAAAACACCCCAAAATCAGCTCCAGACCTCCTTAAATCAGGTTTTAGGATGGGAAAACTCTGGGATTTCAGCCACTGTGGATTCCCAGGGAATATTTAGGATCATTTCCTTGGGGAACAGGACAGGAATGATTTAAATCCCATTTATCCGAGGTGCAGCCTCACCCTCACATCCCAACCCTGACCCCACCACGAAACCTCGCCTGGGGATCCTTTTCCAAACCAAAATTCCCACTAAATTGGGATAAAACCGGGAAATCAGGGAATGTGGCCCTGCTGGGGCTCTGCAATTGAGCCAGGACTAAGCCTGGTTTAAAGTCCAGCCTTATCCAGGGGCTGCCGTGGGTTCTCCACAGCTTTTCCCTGGATTTTCCTGTGGATTTTCCAAAGCTTTTCCCAGATTTTCCTGTGGGTTCTCCACAGCTTTTCCCTGAATATTCCTGTGGGTTCTCCACAGCTTTTTTCTGCATTTTCCTGCCTCAGAAAAGCCCCCACTGCCCCAAAAATCAGGAAAGCAGGATGCACATCCCATGGGATGAATTTGCTCAAAATCCCCCAGGTTTGGGATATTTCTGACCCTTCCTAAACCTGACCTTTCCCCCGAGGAGCAGCAGGAGCTGCCCTGTTGATTTTTGAGATGAGCTTTGGATCTGTGCACTTTTACAAGCCCCAAAGTTGCTTTTCTGAGGGAAAAACCACAAAAAACCCCCAAGAATCTTTTCCCCCTCCCACCACAGTGCTGGGAAATAAAAACCCCAAACCCTACCTGGAGTTGTTTCCATTTCTTCCCCCGTTTCTCCCTGCTTTAACCCCAAAACTTCACCGCAGGATCCCAAATCAAAAATAAAAAATAAAAACCCCAAACCCTACCTGGCGTTGTTTCAATTTCTCCCTGCTTTAACCCCAAAGTTTCACCACAGGATCCCAAGTAAAAAATAAAAAATAAAAGCCCCAAACCCTACCTGAAGCTGTTTCCATTTCTTCCCCCATTTCTCCCCGTTTTGACCCCAAAGTTTCACCGCAGGATCCCAAACCGCCGCCGAGGGCCGGAGTTTCCCCGTTCTCCTTTTTCTCCTTTCTCCTTTATGCACTGCAGCTCGCTAAACTCCCGGCTTAGGGAGCAGATTACGGCACGAAAATCCTGCCCTGCTCGGCTCCCATGACGGGAAGTTACCAAAGCGCCGGGATGCGCTCGGGAAGGCGGCGGGAAGAGCCCAAAATCCCGAAATTCACAGTGGGAAGAGCCCAAAATCCCCAAATCTGCGGCGGGAAGAGCCCAAAATCCCCAAATCTGCGGCGGGAAGAGCCCAAAATCCCCAAATCTGTGACTTGGGGCCACTCTCCACGCGGTTTTCCTGCCCCAGACACCTCAAAATTGGGGGTTTGGTTGTCAGGGAGAAAAAAAAAAAAATATACAGGGTGAGGGAGATTTGGTGGTTGTGGGGTTGAGGGTTTGGGTTTGGGGTGTTTTTGTTTTTAATATGGAAAGTGAGGGGTTTGGTCCAAGCCACCAAAGTGGGGTGGAGTTGTTGGTGAGGGCGGTTTGGTGGTTGTGGGGAGGAGGGAAAGGGGGGAAAAAGGGGGAAAGAGGGGGAAAAAAGGGAAATAGGGAAAAGGAGGGGGAAAGGAGAGGGAAAGGAGAGGCAAAAGGGGAAAAAGAGGAGAACAGGGGAAAAGGAAGGAAAATTGGGGAAAATGAGAGGAAAAGAGGGGAAATAGGGGAAAAGGAGGGGGAAAGGAGGGGAAAAGGAGGGGAAAAGAGGGGAAAAGGAGGGGAAAAGGAGGGGAAAAGAGGGGAAAAGGAGGGGAAATAGGGGAACAGGAAGGGGAAAGGAAGGGAAAAGGAGGGGAAAGGAAGGGAAAAGGAGGGGAAAAAGGAGGGGAAAGGAAGGAAGGAAGGGACGTGCCCCTGCTCCCGCCTCCGCCGAGGGCACGAAGGAGCTGCCAGCAAATCAAAAACCTCATCCCATTCAAAAAAATGGGAAAACTTCGGCGGGGCCTGAACCCGAATGCAAATTTCCAGCAGGGGGGTGGAAAATCCCAGCCCCTGGCAGGGCTCGGCTGCCGCCTGGGTTCGCTCCCCTGTGAAATGTTAATCTGCCCTGAGGAGTGGCAGAACCCGGCGGGAGCTCGCTGTGATTCCCCAGGGCTGTCTGGAACCCCAATCCTAATGGGGAAACTCCATCTGAATCACATTTCATTGGGTAAAGCCTATTTGGAATAAGGTGTGGCTCCTGGAGCTGGTCTGGAACCCCAATCCCGGCAGGAAAACTCCATCCAAATCCCATTTCAATGGGAAAAACCCATCGGGAACCAGGTGAAATGTCTAAAAGTTTTCTGGAACCCCAATTCCAGCCAGGAAAACCTCTCCAAATCCCATTTCAATGGGAAAAACCCATCAAGTACAAGGTGTGAAGGTTGTGGAGAACTCCAATCCCAGCAGGAAACCCCTCCAACCCCATTTTAATGGGAAAGACCCATTGGGAACAGGGTGTGATGTCCAAAAGTTTTCTGGAACCCCAATTCCAGCCAGGAAAACCTCTCCAAATCCCATTTCAATGGGAAAAACCCATCAGGAACAAGGTGTGAAGGTTGTGGAGAACCCCAGTCCCAGCAGGAAAGACTCAACACAATGGAAAACTCTCCAACCCCAACTCAATGGGAAAAACCCATCAGGAACATGGTGAGATGTCTGAAAGTTTTCGGGATCCCCAATTCCAGCAGGAAACTCCCTCTAACCCCAACCCAAACCCCCTTTCATTGGGAAAAACCCATTGGGAACACGGTGAGATGTCCAAAAGTTTTCTGGATCCCCAACCCCATCAGGGAACCCCCTCCAACCCCATTTCAATGGGAAAAACCCATCGGGAACACGGTGTGAAGGGTGTGGGGAACCCCAATCCCATCAGGAACCCCCTCCAACCCCATTTCAATGGGAAAGACCCATCGGGAACACGGTGTGAACCTTGTGCAGAACCCCAATCCCATCATGGGCCCCCTCCAACCCCATTTTAATGGGAAAAACCCATCGGGAACACGGTGTGAAGGGTGTGGGGAACCCCAATCCCACCAGGGGCCCCCTCCAACCCCATCCCAACGGCCCCACCAAACCCAGGACGGGCGGGTCAGCGTCACCACACCGCGACCCCGATTTAACCCCAACCCCAACCCCAACCCCAACCCCTCCCTGCATTTCGGCCGCCCCGGCACTCACTGGTCCTGCTGGCGTTGTCGTTGGCGCTCTCGGGCCAGCCCTGCCCCTCGTCCGTGTCCGAGGGCTCGCGGGGCCCGAAGTGGCGCTCGCTGCCGCTGCGGTCGCGGCTGGAGCCCGGCGAGCGCCGGCGGCGCCGCTTCCTGCGGAACCCCCGCGGCACCGGCACCCCGATGTAGATGGAGTGGTAGTCTGGGAACCGGACAGGAAGGGGTTAAAAAATCCCGGTTTGAAATGGTGTGGGTGGGGGGGGGATGATTGCAGTGAAAAATTCATTTTTGTGGGAGAAAAATTCCTGGTGAAAATGATGTGGATGGAGTGATAATTGGAATAAAAAATTCATTTTCCTGAAAAAAATTATCATTTTTTTCTGGGAGAAAAATTCCTGCTGAAAATTATCTAGATGAAAAGAAAATTGGAATAAAATATTCACTTTACAAGGAGAGAAAAATTCCTGCTGAAAATTATCTAGATGAAAAGAAAATTGGAATAAAATATTCACTTTACAAGGACAGAAAATTTCCAGGTGAAAATTATGTGGATGGCGTGATAATTGGAATAAAAAATTCATTTTCCTGAAAAAAGATGTCATTTTTCTGCGAGAAAAATTCCTGGTGAAAATGAGGTGGATGGGGTGATAATTGCAGTGAAAAGTTGATTTTCCAGGGAGAAAAATTCCTGGTGAAAATTATCTAGATGATTAGAAAATTGAAATAAAAACCTCATATTTCTGGGACAAAAATTCCTGGTGAAAATGATGTGGATGGAGCAATAATTGGAATAAAAAATTCTAAAAAATCTCCTCCAGGACCTTCCTGGGATTTCTCTCACCTTCCTCATCCTCGAATCTCCTCCGGGCGCCGCCGAGGCCGCGCTCGCTCATCCCATCCTCATCCTCCAGCATGGTCCGGCTGCTCGGGGAGCTGGCAAGGGTTGGGAGCGGGATCTGAGGTTATGGGATCTGGGATTTTATGGGATCTGGGATTTTATGGGATCTGGGACTTCATTGGATTTGGGATTTTACAGAATCTGGGATTTTATGGGATTTGGGAGAGGAAGGAGCTCTCTGCACACCTGCCAGGAGCTCCCTGCTCTGGGACCCTTCCCAATGGGATTCCCAATGGGATCCGTGGGGACCCTCGGGCACCTCCTGTGCCACCCCCGCCCTCCTCTCCCCACAATCCCAAAATTTCCCCGGGATCCCATCCCCATCCTCCAATTCCTGCTGGGCAGAGGCTCCAGGACATTCCAGAGACTTCCCAGCGCAATTCCGGACACGAATTTCCCCAAATTCGAGAGCCTGGCACAGTTCCTGACCACAGTACCAATTCCCAGGAATTCCAGAGCCCTCCGTTATTCTGGGGTGACCCCACACATCCCAAAGGGCTTTCCCACCCCAAATTTCCCTTTCCCACCCCCGATCCCACATTTCCTTTCCACTCCCCGCCGTTTCCCCTTTGATCCCGGCGGGGCCTGCCCGGACGCTGCTGCTGAGTTAATTAACGGCTCCCTAATTAGCCGAGCCCCAGCGATTGCCTTTCACACTCGGCTGCCCCGGCTGTTTCCATTCCCGCCCGGTCGATGCTCCCAAAGTCACTCGGAGGGCGATTCCCGCAGGTTCCAGCTCTTTCGGGGACAAAAACCCCAAATCCGGCCAAAAACCTCAGAAATGGGAACGGCCGGGGCTGCTGGGGCTGGCAGGGAGGGAATTCCTGACCCTTTTACCCGGGAAAATCCAGGTTATCCCAGTCCAAATTAAATCCAGGTTATCCCAGTCCAAACTGAATCAAATTTATCCCAGTCCAAATTAAATCCAGGTTATCCCAGTGGGGATATTCCCTTTTACCTGGGAAAATCCAATTTATCCCAGTCCAAATTAAATCCAGTTTATCCCAGTGCAGTTCAAATCCAGTTGATCCCAGTCCAAATTAAATCCAGTTTATCCCAGTCCAGCTCAAGTCTGGTTTACCCCAAGCTAATTTAAATCCAGTTTATCCCAGTTCAGCTCCAGTCCCATCCCAGTTGAGATTTAAATTAAATTTCCGAGATTTGGGATTTTTTCCATCAACCTCACGCTTTTGGCAGGATTGATTTAATTTAAGGGGAAACAAATTCAGGGTTTTTCCTCAGGAGGGAAACCCCAAACTGGGCAGTTTTAGGGATAACATTGAGCCTTGGCTTCCCAAGAACATTCTCGGGTGAACCTGAGGATTTCAGGAAGCTGGAAAAGCACAAAAAGCAGCAAAACGCCCCCAGGAATAGCTTTACTCTAAAAATTATCTTTTAAAAAATAAAAAATCCCAATCCCCAGGAAATCTCGGCAGATTGGGATTCCTGGGTGATGGATTGGGGTACAAATCCTTTAAACTGAGATAAAATGGGATTTTGGGGGATCTGGATGAGCTGGAAGCACAAAGAGCCCCCGGGTAAAGCCAGGCTTTGTTAGGCACGGTTAAATGGAGGCTCCCGATCGATCCCGGGCTCGGACATCTGGGATTTTTCCCACATGGAGATTTTCCCCCTTAAATCCCCAAAACCCAGCCAGGAGGAGGAACTGGAGCTGGAAAACCCAACTGGAATTCCAGGGAAATCCGGGCAGGGAAAGCAAACCCAGTGCTGCCCCCGATCCTGTGAAACCCCAACAGGAGATTACCCCAAAAGGGAGATTTCCCCAAAAGGGAGATTTCCCCTTCCAAACTCACCTGGAACTCCCCAAAAAGAGATTTGGGATCGGGTTGTGAGGTCAGGGAAAAGTGGGATTAATGGGAGTCAGAGCTGCTCTGCCAGCGACCCCAAAGTGCCAACCCCAATCCCACAAAATCCCAAACAGGAGATTTCCCCAAAAACCAGATTTTCCCAAAACCCAGATTTCCCCAAAAACCAGATTTCGCCTTCCAAACTCACCTGGAGCTCCCCAAACAGAGATTTGGGATCAGGCTGTGGGGTCAGGGAAATGTGCAATTGTCAGGAGTCACAGCTGCTTTTCCAGCGACCCCAAAGCGCCAGCCCCGATCCCATGAAATCCCCAAAAAAACCAATTTCCCATTTTTCCAAACTCACCTGAGGCTCCCCAGGGACAGCTTTGGGATGGGGCTGTGGGGTCAGTGGAGTCGGGACTGGCAGGAGTCAGAGCTGCATCCCAGCGATGCCGATGCCGATGGATCGATGGCGGCCGGAGCATCACGGGAGCTCCGGGGGAGGGAAGGGAAAGGAAAGGGGGGAACCCACGGGATCGGCCCCACGCGGGGACGGGGATTCCGTGTGGGATCGCTGGGATGGGGGAAATCCAGCCCAGGCTGCAGGGCTTGGGTTCGTGGGGTTTGGGGGATTCGGGAGGGAACTGCTCTGGAGTTTAGGGAATGGCAGGGAGCTCCAGCTGTGGGATGATCCCAGATCCCCTCAGTAGGATGATCCCAAACCCCATCCATGGGATGATCCCAAACCCCATCCATGGGATGATCCCAGATCCCCTCAGTAGGATGATCCCAAACCCCATCCATGGGATGATCCCAAACCCCATCCATGGGATGATCCCAAATCTCCTCAGTAGGATGATCCCAAACCCCATCCATGGGATGATCCCAGATCCCCTCAGTAGGATGATCCCAAACCCCATCCATGGGATGATCCCAAATCCCCTCAGTGGGGTGATCCCAAATACAGCACAGGGATGATGCCGAATCCAGCACTGAGATGATCCCAAATCCCCATCCATGGGATGATCCCAAATCCCCTGGAGAGCCAAGCTCAGCCCCCAAGGGATCCCTCCCAGATTTAGGGTCAGGATTTCCCCATGGCAGGTTTGGGGTCAGGATTTCCCCATGGCAGGTTTGGGGTCAGGATTTCCATTGGGAGGATTTGGGCTCAGGATTTCCATTGGGAGGGTTTGGGGTCAGGATTTCCCCTGGAATTGTTCCCAATTCCACGTTTTCCCTTCCACCCCATGATTTCACGGTCGGCCCCGCTCCCTGCAGCCTTTTATGGGAACATCAATAAATCCCATCCCATTTCATCCTAGCTTGCCCAAAGGAAATACAGGACCTGAGAGGAAAAATCCCTTTTTTTTTTACATTTTTCCCAACAGGAGCTGAGAGGAAAAAAATCCCAATTTTCTCCCAATTTTCTCAATGGGAGATGAGAGTAAAAATCCCTTTTTTTTTACAATTTTCCCAACATGAGCTAAGAATAAAAAACCACAAATTTTTCCCCAATTTTCCCAAAGGAAATCCACGACCTGAGAGGAAAAATCCCATTTTTACCCATTTTCTCAATGGGAGCTGAGAATAAAAAAACCCCAATTTTTTCCCAATTTTCCCACAGGAATTCCACGAAATTTTCCTATTTCCAAAATATGAAAAATTCCTGTTTTTTCACAAAGAAAATTCGGGAGCTGAGAATAAAAAAACCCCAATTTTTTCCCAATTTTCCCACAGGAATTCCACGAAATTTTCCTATTTCCAAAATATGAAAAATTCCTGTTTTTTCACAAAGAAAATTCGGGACCTGAGAGGAAAAATCCCATTTTTTTTCCGTGTTCTGCTATGAGTCCGAGTCCGAGCGCTCCTCACACTTTGCGGAGGAAGGCGGCTCCTTCATCCAACTCCTCCTCCTCCTCCTCCTCCTCCTCCCAGCCGCCATTCCCGGTGCTCCCGTTATTCCCGATGCTCCCGGTGTCCCCGCCATTCCAGCTGTCCCCGTTGTTCCCGATGATCCCGGTGTCCCCGCTATTCCAGTTGTCCCCGTTATTCCCGGTGCTCCCGGTGTCCCAGTCATTCCCGTTATTCCCGGTGCTCCCGCCATTCCCATTATTCCCGGTATTCCCGATGCTCCCGGCACTCCCGGTGTCTCCACTGTCCCCGTCAATCCCGTTATTCCCGGTGCTCCTGTAGCTCCCGGTGCTCCCAGTGCTCTCCGTGTTCCCGGTGTCCCCGTTATTCCCGGTGCTCTCGTAGTCCCCATTATTCCCGTTTTTCCTGGTGCTCTCATCATTCCCGGTACTCCCGGTGTTCCCGGTGCTGCCGTAGCCGCCGTCCCGGGGCAGGCACCAGCAGCAGCCGGCTCCGCTCAGATCCAGCGGGGCCGCGCCCGGGCCCGGCCGGGAATCCACGAAATCCCAGCGGGAACGGAGCTCGTTCAGCTGCTGCCAGTGCAGCCAGGCCATGGCCAGGCCCAGCACCTGGGGAGAGAAACCCCAGAGGGTCAGGGCCATCCCAAAAGGGTCAGGCAGATCCTAAAGGGGTCCCAAAAGGGGCAAGGAGGCCCCAAAAGGGACAGGGATATCCTAAAAGGGGACAGGGGTATCCCAAAGGTGTCAAGGATAGCCTAAAAGGGGTCAGGGACACCCCAAAAGGGTCAGGGAGACCCCAAAGGGGACAGAGACACCCCAAAAGGGTCAGTGATATCCTAAAGGGGTCAGGAATATCCTAAAAGGCTGAGGAATATCCCAAAAGAGGACAGGGATAACCTAAAGGGGTCGGGAATATCCAAAAAGGGGTCAAGAACACCCCAAAAGGGTCAGGGATATCTTAAAAGGGGACAGGGACACCCCAAAGGCATCAGAGAGACCCCAAAAGGGTCAGTGATATTCTAAAGGGGTCAGGAATATCTTAAAAGGGTGGGGGATATCTCAAAAGGGGGCAGGGATGTCCTAAAAGGGGACAGGGACACCCCAAAAGGGTCAGAGAGACCCCAAAGGGGACAGGGACACCCCAAAAGGGTCAGGGATATCCTAATGGGGTCAGAAATATCCTAAAGGGGTCAGGGATATCCTAAAAGGGGACAGGGATATCCCAAAAGGGGACAGGGATATCCTAAAAGGGTCAGGGACAGCACTGGGATAAGCGGATAATAATGGGATAATTAATAATGAGATAATAATGGGATTGTGCTGATCCCCACCCCGAGCGAATCCTTTGGCATTTGGTGTTTGCAATCCCATTTCCATGGTGTCGGCTGCAGCCTCGCTCCCATTATGGAACTGTCACCAGTCCCCACTAAAATCCCAATCCCGATCCCCCAGAGCCAGAAAAACCCTTTGAAATGGGGGATTTGGGGCAAATTTGGCATTTTCGCCTCCCGGAAGGATTTGTGTGTGAATTCCATGGAAACAGAGCCGGGGCTGGGGCTGGGATGGCTCCTGCTGCTCTGCTGAGGAATCCCAGAAAAAATGGCAATTGTGGAAGGGAATAAAACCATCCAAACCCGATCCCAAACCCCAGAGAAAATGGGGAATTTTGGAAGGGAATAAAACCTTCTAAAGGCTTTAGCCAGGATCCCAGATCCCAGAGAAAATGGGGAACCGAAGGGAATAAAATAAAAGGGAATAAAGCCATCCAAGATCCCAAAGCCCAGAGAAAATGGGGAATAAAAGGGAATAAAACCAAGATCCCAAATCCTAGAGAAAATGGGGAATAAAAGGGAATAAAATGATCCAAACCCCTCAGTCATGACCCCAAATCCCAGAGCAAATGGGGAATAAAACCATTCAAGATCCCAAATCCCAGAGAAAATGGGGAATAAAAGGGAATAAAACCATCCAAGATCCCAAATTCCAGAGAAAATGGAGAATATAAGGGAATAAGCCATCCAAAGGCTTTAGTCAGGATCCCAAATCCCAGAGAAAATGGGGAATAAAACCACCCAAGATCCTGAATCCCAGAGAAAATGAGGAACAAAACCATCTAAAATCCCAAATCCCAAGGAGAATGGGCAATAAAAGGGAATAAAGCCATCCAGGATCCCAAATCCCAAGGAAAATGGTGAATTAAAGGGAATAAAACCATGCAAAGGCTTCAGTCAGGATCCCAAATCCCAGAGAAAATGGTGAATAAAAGGGAATAAAATAAAAGGGAATAAAATAAAAGGGAATAAAGCCATCCAAGATCCCAAATCCCAAGGAAAATGGTGAATAAAAGGGAATAAAATCATGCAAAGGCTTCAGTCAGGATCGTGAATCCCAGAGAAAATGGGGAATAAAAGGGAATAAAATCATCTAAAATCCCAAATCCCAAGGAAAACGGGCAATAAAAGGGAATAAAAGCATCTAAAACCCCAAATCCCAAGGAAAACGGGCAATAAAAGGGAATAAAACCATCTAAAATCCCAAGGAAAACGGGCAATAAAAGGGAATAAAACCATCCAACCCCCCCAGCCACGCTCCCACCCCCCTTCCCGCCCCTGCTCTGCGTCACGGCCCCGCTCCCGTTCCCGATCCCGATCCCAAATCCCCGCTCCTGTCAGGGTTATGGATGGATCCAATATCGGCTCCGCGCTTACGGCACCGCGGGGAGACGGGAGCACAGCGGGGCGGGCTGGGCTGCAAAACCAGAAAATGGAATTTTATCTGGGATTGGGATCCTGGAACTGCGGGGTTTGGGATGGAGGGATGTGCCTGTTCTTCCTGGATGGAATTTCAGCGCCCAAGGGGGGGCAAATCCATGGAAAAGGATTTTTAATTGATCCAGGGGGTAAAGAAATCCCAGGAGCTTTGGGAATCCATTAAAAAAAAATCCATAAATCCCAGGAGCTTTGGGAATCCATAAATCCCAGGAGTTTATGGGAATCCCTAAAAAAATCCATAAATCCCAGGAGTTTATGGGAATCCATTAAAAAAAACATAAATCCCAAAAGCTTTGGGAATCCATAAATCCCAGGGGTTTATGGGAATCCCTAAAAAAATCGATAAATCCCAGAAGCTTTGGGAATCCATAGAAATTCCATAAAACCTGGGAGTTTATGGGAATCCATAAAAATTCCATAAATCCCAAGAGTTTGTGGCGATCTCTAAAAAAATTTATAAATCCCAGAAGCTTTGGGAATCCCTAAAAAATCCATAAATCCCAAAAGCTTTGGGACCCCATAAAAAACCCATAATTCTCAGGAGCTTTGGGAATCCATAAAAAAATCCATAAATCCCAGGAGTTTATGGGATTCCATAAAAAAAAAAAAAAAAAACTTTTCCATGGGAATTTGGGAACATTCCCCAGTTCTGGCTGGATCCTGGAATGTTGAACTTCCCCAGAGTTTACAAAACCCAAATTGGGGTTTTTCCCCCTCATTTTTTGGCTTTCCATTCCCTACACTGGGATTTCTGCAGAGCTCGGATGGAAAAATCCCAAATCCCCCATTCGTTCCCTTTTCCCTCCCCCCGGAGCCTGGGGGAGGCTGGAGAAGGAACAAATCCCAAATTAATCTTCCCAGGAAACGCTGAACGTTCTCCATCCCTGTCAGCCGGAGATGGAAAACGCCCGGCGGGGGAAAATTCCGCGATTTCCACGGAACGGGCTCGTCCATCTCCGGCACTGCGGGGAGGGAGGGATGGACAGACGGACAATAACTCACAGGGATGGATGGGACAGAGGGACAAAAACTCACAGGGATGGAATGGATGGGACAGACAGACAAAAATTCACAGGGATCGATGGATGGATGGATGGATGGATGGATGGATGGATGGATGGATGATGGATGGATGGATGGATGGATGGATGGATGGATGGATGGATGGATGGATGATGGATGATGGATGGATGATGGATGATGGATGACGGATGATGGATGGATGGATGGATGGATGGGATGGATGGATGGATGGATGGATGATGGATGGATGATGGATGGATGGATGGATGGATGGATGGATGGATGGATGGATGATGGATGGATGGATGATGGATGGATGGATGGATGATGGATGGATGATGGATGATGGATGGGTGATGGATGGATGATGGATGGATGGATGGATGGATGGATGGATGATGGATGGATGGATGGATGGATGGGTGATGGATGGATGATGGATGGATGGATGGATGGATGATGGATGGATGGAGGCAGAGTTTGTGCCTGACCCGGAGTGGAGGGGAAATGAACAAAACCTCTCCCATGGGATTGGAGTTTTCCCTTTAGAAGGGCTGGGACGCTCCCAGCAGCATTCCAGGGATTTGCCACTGCAGTTCCATCAGCATTCCAGGGATTTGTCTCCAGCATTCCAGGGATTTGTCTCCAGCATTCCAGGGATTTTTCCCCCATCATTCCAGGGATTTTTTCCCCCACCATTCCCCATTCAGGCACCTCTCCAGCTCCATCAGCATTCCCCAATTTTTCCCCCCAGCATTCCCCATTAACCACTCCAGACCCATCAGGGCTCCATTCCCGTGGATTTCTCCCCATTAGCATTCCCCATTAGCATTCCTCATTAGCATTCCTCATTAGCATTCCCAATTAGCAGCCTGCTGTTAATGGACCAGGCCTCGGCATGACTTTCCCTGCCCCACCAAAGGATTTTTGGGATCCCAAAGGATTTTTCCACATCCAGCAAGGAGCCGAATCCTCAGCACTGAGAATCCCAAAACTGCGGGGTCACCCCTGATCCCGGGAACTGCAGCTGGGATTGGGAATTGCAGCGGGAATTTGGGGGATTGGAGCGGGAATTTGGGAATCGCAGCGGGAATTTGGGAATTGCGGCTGGAATTTGGGGAATTGCAGCTGGAATTTGGGAATTGCAGCTGGAATTTGGGCATTTGGGGATCTGGGAATGTGGGATTTGAGGCGTACCTGGGGCAGCAGCAGGGAGCAGACGATGGCCAGCGTGGCCTGGAAGTTGTCCTTGAGCCAGAGCCCCACGGCGTGGATGCAGCCCCGCACGTGGATGGTGCCCAGCAGCTCCAGGCGCTGCCAAGAGGAGATGGCATCACAAATTCCCGGGAATTCGGGGATTTATCCGCGGCTTTCCCCGGAATTTTGGCTCAGGTTGGGGGATTTGGACCCAAATCATTGCCCCAAGGGAGAGGTTTTTGTTCTGGGGCTTCCAAAGGAGCTGAGGTGGGAACAAATCCCAACTTTGGGGCTCTGAGATATCCTGGAGCGTCCAACTCCCTCAGATGGGGCCTGCCCGAGCTGGGAATTCCTGTAAGGAATTCCTGTAAGGAATTCCCACATTTCTGCAGGGAATTCTGCCACCAGGAATTCCCACATCTCTGCACTGGGCTGATCCCTGGATCCCTCTCCCGCTGGGAAGGGCTGAGGCCACTCCCAGGTGAGAATCCCAGAGCACCAAAAATGCCCCAAAATTCCCGGGGAAAGCCCCAAAACGGATTGGGGAAGGGGAATTCCCGCAGGGAGTGTTGGATTTTTGGGATGTGGGGGGAAAAAAGAGCAGAAAATTCCCAAAAATATCCAAAATTCACCTCCTTGTCCAGGGCGCGGTACCCGCACAGGGTGTTCACAACTGCTCCGGGAACCTGTGGGGAACGGCACGGGAAGGGTTAACCCGGGATAGGGGCGGGGCTAACCCGGGATAGGGGCGGGGTTAACATGGGAAATCACCAGAAATCCAAAGGAAATTGGGAATTCTGGAGGGGCCCCTCGGAATTTGGGGTGTCCCTGGGGCTGAGGGCGAATCCCATTCCCAAACCATTCCAGGGTTCTGGAGCGGGGCTGGGAGAGCTGGGAATGGAGAAGGGAAATTCCAGGGAGAGCTTCCAGAACATTCCAGGGCCTGAAAGGGGCTCCAGGAGAGCTGGGGAGGGATTTGGGATAAGGGATGGAGGCTCCTTCAGCATTCCCAAAAAAACCTCCCCAATTTCTCCCCCTCTGGATTAAGGGAATTTTCCCCTCTCCCTTCCCCCCGCTCAGGTTTTATTTTTACCAAATTATCCCAAAAAACCCCCAAAAAAGCTCCCTGCAGGAATTCCATCTCCAGGAGCCTCAATCAAGGCCTTGATTAGAGAGCAGCTCAAATCTGCATCTCATTTGCATATCAGCCTAATTAAACCCCTTCACATTTCCCTGTTTCTCCATTAAGAACAATGAGGGATTGATGAGGAATTCTCCTCGTTGCCTTTTTGGGATTTATCCCAAACTTTCCTGGCCTTGCTTTGGGATATTTGGGGATTTTCAGGATCCTGAGGTTTCGTCCTGGGATGGAATCCTGGAGGAGGGCTGGATGAAATTCATTTTTAGCAAGTTTGCTCTGCAAAATTTTTGAGGGGAATTCCCTGGGAATTTTGGGATTTTTCCCTGGAATTCTGGGATATTTTTCCCTTGAATTCTGGGATGTTTTTTTCCCTCAAATTTTGGGATTTTTTTTCCATGGAATTCTGGGATTTTTCTCCTGGAATTTTGGGGTTTTTTTCCCCTGCAATTCTGGTATATTTTCCCTGGAATTTTGGGATTTTTTTTCCCTGGCCTTCTGGGATATTGTCCCTGGAATTTTGGGATTTCTCTCTAGAATTCTGAGATTTTTTTCCCTGGATTTCTGGGATACTTCCCCAGGAATTTCTGGGATATTTCTCCCAGGAATTCTGGGATATCTTCCCTGGAATCTTGGGAATTTTTTTCCCTGGAGTTTTGGGATATTTCCCCAGGAATTTTAGGACCCCCCTGCTCTGACACAGCAGGAGTGGGGAAGGAGGGGATCTCCCCCAGGAATTTTGGGATTTTTTTCCCTGGATTTCTGGGATATTTTCCCTGGAATTCTGGGATATTTCCCCAGAAATTCTGGGAATTTTTTTCCCCTGGATTTCTGGGATTTTTCCCTGGATTTTTGGGCCGTTTCCCACTCACCCCTCGGACGCAGCACGAGTGGGGCACCCCGCAGGCCAGGGCCCCGCTGCCGTTGCACCGGTGGTACTGGTTCACCTCCCAGTCCCGGAATTCATCCCCTCCACAGCAGGAAAACTGCAGGGAAAACACAGGGAAATCACAGGGAAAACACAGGGAAATCACAGGGAAAACACAGAGCTGGAAACCCCAAAATTCCAGGTACTGGTTCACCTCCCAGTCGCGGAATTCATCCCCTCCACAGCAGGAAAACTGCAGGGAAAACACAGGGAAAACAAAGAGCTCGGAACCCCAAAATTCCAGAGGAAACTGCAGGAAAAACACAGGGAAAACACAGGAAAACCGCAGAGCTGGAAACCCCAAAATTCCAGGGGAAACTGCAGGAAAAACAAAGGAAAAACACAGGAAAAACTGCAGGAAAAACACAGGGAAAACACAAGGAAAATCACAGGGAAAACAAAGAGCTGGGAACCCCAAAATTCCAGGGGAAATGGGATAAACACAGGGAAAACACAGGAAAAAAACTGGAAAAATAAAGAGCTGGAAAAGCCCAAAATTCCAGGGGAAACTGCAGGAAAAACTGCAGGAAAAACAGAGGGAAAACACAGGGCTGGAAACCCCAAAATTCCAGGAAAAACACAGGGAAAACACAGGGAAAACAAAGAGCTGGAAACCCCAAAATTCCAGGGGAAACTGCAGGGAAAACACAGGAAAAACTGCAGGGAAAACACAGGGAAAACACAGAGCTGGAAACCCCAAAATTCCAGGAAAAACACAGGGAAAACACAGAGCTGGAAACCCCAAAATTCCAGGGGAAATGGGAAGGGATTCCCACTCCAAAGGGATTTGGGGTTGGGATTTTGGGGGGAAATCCCTCCCTGGGAAGGGCAGGGATTGAATTCCCAGGGAATTTTCCAGCCCTGGAAATTCCTTAAAAATCCTGGAAAAGGGATTGGGAGAACAGGGAATGGATTCAGGGTAATGGGATCATTAATTGGGATCATAATTAATTGGGATGATGGAATTCCCAGGGAATTTTGGATCCTTGGAAGTGCCCAAGGCCAGGCTGGAAAAACCTGGGATGGGGAAAGGGAATTTTAGGATCCCATCCATCCCAATCCCAGAATTCCAATCCCATTCCCCTTCCCAATTTTCCCTGCTCCCTGGGAAGTTTAAGGGTTAAAAAAAAGGGAATTTTTCCCATTTATCCCCATTTCAGAGGGGTTCAGACCCATCCCCATTTCCACACTTTAATTCCAGGTGACAAATCCCTTTTTTCCAGAGGCAGGGATGGATCTGGGGGCTCTCAGCCACCCCACAAATCCCCACCAGCCCCTCAGGGATTTCTCTTCCTGTCAGGATAAATTGGGATCAAATCCTGCAGCTACAAAGGGAAAAAATTCAAATTAAAAAAAAAAATCTCTTTGTTTCCTGCAGCAAAGATAAAAAAATTCCAATCAAAGTCACCCCGAGTCCTCCATGGAATAAAAATGAGCTTGGGCTGGATTTTGCCCATTTTTTAAGCACTAAAATCATCCAGGAACAGATTTTGGGAGAGGTTTTCCCTCTGCTCCCATTTTCCAAGGAAAAACCTGAAAATCCAGGGGAAAACACTGAAAATCCAGGGGGGAAATCCTGAAAATCCATGGGGAAAAATCCTGAAAATCCAGGGAATTTCAGGGAAATCCATGGGAAAATCCAGGGGCAAAATCCTGAAAATCGAGGGGGAAAAATCCAGGGGAAAATCCAGGGGGGGAATCCTGAAAATCCAGGGAGAAAATCCAGAAAATTCAGGATTTCCAGGGGAAACGGGGCATGGGATTGAGAATTCCTTGGGAAATTTCCCCTTTTCCCATCCAAACCTTTTCCTGCACAAAATCCAGGATATTTTTGAAGTCCAGGTCGTCGTAGTAGTGCCGGATTCCCTCCTGGATGTTGGAGTGGAAAACCTCGTTCATCTGGGATGGAGAAACACAAAAGTTGGGAAAATCCATGGGAAACACAGAATTCCACATTTTTCACACCAGAGCAGGGATTCACCCATCCCAAGGTGATTTTTTGGGATAAAATCCACAATTTTGGAGCTGTCTGGATCCATTCCTGCCTCATCCAAACCAAGGAATTTTTATCTGCCTTATTTTTGCTGTTCCTCATTTGCATATCAACAAAGCTGATTTGCATATCGAAATTAATTGCTGGTCGTGGCTGATTTCACCTGAAATCCAATTAATTTTGGGATTGGGGGTTTGATGAAAATCCGTTGTTCCAGAGGGGGATTTGTGCTTCCCACAATTCCCCCTTTATCTGGCCTTTAATTCACTTTTGATATCATCCCGATTAATTAAAATTGACTTTAAATTAATTTTACTTTAAAACTCCTGCTGCATCCCAGAGTTCCATCCTGAGGAATTGCAATTCCAGTTTTGGGAATGACAATTCCATGTCCAGGAATAAAAATTCAATTTTCAGGAATGACAATTCCATTTCTGGGAATAGCAATGGAATTTTTGGGAATAACGATTCAATTCTCAGGAATAACCATCCCATTTTTGGGAATGACAATGGAATTTTTGGGAATAACCATCCCATTTTTGGGAATGACCATTCTGGTTTTTCGGGAATGACCATTCTGGTTTTTTGGGAATTACAATGGAATTTTTGGGAATAATTATTCAATTTTTGGGAATAATTATTCAATTTTTGGGAATAACCATCCCATTTTTGGGAATGACCATCCTGTTTTCAGGAAGGACAATTCCATGGTCAAGAATAAAAACATTCCATTTTTTGGGAATGACCATCCCGTTTTAGGGGATGACCATTCTGTTTTTGGGTATGACAATGGAATTTTTGGGAATAACCATTCCATTTTTGGGAATAAACATTCTGTTTCTTGGGAATGACAATGGAATTTTTGGGAATAATCATTCAATTTTTGGAAAAAACAATGGAATTTTTGGGAATAACCATCCCATTTTTGGGAATGACCATCCCGTTTTCAGGAATGACAATTCCATGGTCAAGAATAAAAAAAATTCCATTTTTGGGAATAACCATTCCATTTTTGGGAATGACAATGGAATTTTTGGGAATAATGATTCAATTTTTGGGAATGACCATCCCATTTTTGGGGATGACAATGGAATTTTTGGGAATAACCATCCCATTTTTGGGGATGACAATGGAATTTTTGGGAATGACCATCCCATTTTTGGGAATGACCGTTCCATTTTCGGGAATGCCGATGGAATTCCCGGCCGTGTCCGTGTCCCACCTTGCTCTCGAAGATGATCTCCACCAGGATCAGCAGCAGCTCCGTCAGGAAGATGAGCAGCAGCACCCAGAAGAACTGTGGGAGGAGAGGACGGGTGGTCACGGATCCGACCCCGATGGGACACCCAGAAATGAGGAATTCGCCGCTGGAATTCCGGATTTTCCTGGAATTCTGGTGGAAATTCCACCTTGGTGTCCCCGTGTGTCACCGTCCATCCCAGAGAGGGGATCGGGAAGGATCGGGAAGGGATTGGGAAGGAATCAGAAAAGATTGGGAAGGAACTAGGAAGGGAATGGCAAGGGAATGGGAAGGGAATGGGAATGGATCAGGAAGGGGATGGGAAATATTAGGAAGGACCAGGAATGGATTGGGAAGGAATCAGGAAGGGTCAAGAAGGGACTGGGAAGGGATCAGGAAGGATTGGGAAGGGAATTGGGAAGGGATCAGGAAATATTGGGAAGGATCAGAAAGGACCAGGAAGGAGATTGGGAAGGACCAGGAATGATTGGGAAGGGAAAAGGAAGGGAACAGGAAATATTAGGAAGGATAAGGAAGGATCAGGAAGGGATTGGGAAGGGAGATTGGGAAGGATCAGGAAAAATTGGGAAGGAATCAGGAAGGACCAGGAAGGGAGTGGGAAAGAATCAGGAAGGATTGGGAAGGGAACGGGAAATATTAGGAAGGATCAGGAGGGGTTGGGAAGGGACTGGGAAGGAGCCCGAGGGTCCAAACTAATTCCGGATTTCTCGGAGGAACTTCCCGAGGAAATGTCCCTCCGGCCCTGCATGCTGAGTCAGGCAGAGCCGCTCAATTCCGATTCAATTAACGCGGCCGCTAACGAGCTCATCAATCCCCATTCCCGCAGCAGCCTCGGGAACTGATGGATCCCTGTGGGAGCTGCTCCTTCCCTCCCTTAACGATCTCCGAGCTTTGGTTCCTCCTTAATTATCTCCAAACCCGGACGTTCCAGCCCCAGGACACCCAATTTGGGTGCTTTAATCCTGTCCCTCCGGGGCGAATTTGGGGTGAATTCCTGTCCCTCCGGGGCAAATTTGGGGTGAATTCCTGTCCCTCCGGAGCCCAAATCCCGTGGGTTGGGGTTGGGCTTTCCAGGCCATCGATCCCGGGGGTTTGGGGCCGTTGGGAGCGACGCGTTCCCAGTGGATGCCGTGGAGGTGGGAGATGGATGGAGCTGTCAGCTGCACCCGAGTGGGCACAAATCAGCCAAATTCCGGTGGGAATTGCACAGAGCAGGCACAAATCAGCCAAATTCCGGTGGGAATTGCACAGAGCAGGCACAAATCAGTTGGAATTCCAGTGGGAATTGCACAGAGCAGGCACAAATCAGCCAAATTCCGGTGGGAATTGCACAGCTCCAGGGAGAAACCAGCCCAGCTCCTTTGGAACACCAATCCCAGATCCTTGGAACCCAAATCCAGGCTTAAAAAAAAAATCCCAGATCCTTTAAAACCCAAATCCAGGTTTAAACACCAATCCCAGATCCTTGGAACCCAAATCCAGGTTTAAACACCAATCCAGTTTTAAACACAACCCTGGATCCTTTTAAACAAGATTCCCAAATCCTTTAAAACACAAATCCAGGTTTAAACACCATCCCAGATCTTTTTAGAAACAAATCCTGACCCTTTTAAACATGGATCCTGGAGCCTTTTAAAGACAATCCCAGATCATTTAAAGATGATCCCAGATCCTTTAAAACAGAAATCCCAGATCCTTTTAAAGACAAATTCTGAGTCCTTTTAAATCCAGTCCCGGATCCTTTAAAACACAAATCTGGATCCTTTTAAACACAATTTTCCATAAAAAACCCCAAGGCTGCAGCTGCCAGCCCCAGCTCGGCTCCAAGAGCTCCTCCAGGGCCTCTCTCCCTGATTTGCTTTTGTTCTGGGAATTCTCCTGGAAGGGACCGTTCCCATCCCACCAGGGCTCTGATTGCTCCTTCCTGCCCTCGGCAATTCCCGGCCTTTCAGCGCCCCTGCCCACAAATCCCGGAGGGGGAGGCGCTGCTGGGAATTGGATTTTCTGGGAATTGGATTTTCTGGGAATTGGGATTTCTGGGAATTGGTTTTTCCTGGGAATTGGATTTTCCTGGGAATTCTGTTTTCCTGGGAATTCACATCCCAGGGTGGACCTCGGGAGGGAAAACGCTGTGGAATTCCCTCCATGGAGCCCCAAACCACGGAGGTGACACCACATCCACGGAATTCCCAAACTATGGAATTTACCCTGGATCCATGGAATTCCCAAACCATGGAGATGACCCCAGATCCATGGAGATGACCCCAAATCCATGGATGTGACCCTGAATCCATGGATATGACCCCAGACCCATGGAATTCCATAGAGATGACCCCGCAATCCATGGAATTCCACGGATGCACCCCTGGATCCATGGAGATGAGCCCAAATCCATGGAATTCCACGGAGATGACCCTGGATCCATGGAGAAGACCCCAAATCCATGGAATTCCACAGAGATGACCCTGGATCCACGGAGAAGACCCATAATCCATGGAATTCCATTGAGACGACCCCAGATCCATGGAGATGACCCCAAATCCATGGATGTGACCCTGAATCCATGGATATGACCCCAGACCCATGGAATTCCACAGAGATGACCCTGCAAACCATGGAATTCTATGGATGCGCCTCTGGATCCATGGAGATGACCCCAAATCCATGGAATTCCATGGATGTGCCCCTGGATCCATGGAGAAGACCCCAAATCCATGGAATTCCATTGAGACGACCCCAGATCCACGGAGATGACCCCAAATCCATGGATGTGACCCTGAACCATGGATATGACCCCAGACCCATGGAATTCCACAGAGATGACCCCAGATCCATGGAATTCCACGGACGCGCCCCCGGACCCGTGGAGATGCCCCCAAATCCATGGAATTCCACGGATGCGCCCCCGGACCCACGGAGACGACCCCAAATCCATGGATGTGACCCGGATTCAGGGATATGGATATGGATATGGAATTCCACGGATGCGCCCCTGGATCCATGGAGATGACCCCGCAACCCATGGAATTCCACAGACGCGCCCCCGGAGCCGTGGAGATGCCCCCAGCCCCGCGGCGGGCGCTCACCGTGCGGAGCAGGGCGCGGTTGTCGCGCAGGCTGCCCACCATGCCCACGAAGGACACGAGGAACACGCAGGAGCCCAGCAGCAGCAGCAGCACGGCCGGCGCCAGGAAAATCCCCTCGAGCGTGCGGTGCCGCTGCCGCTCCGCCTCCGCGTACGCGCCCAGCGCCAGCAGCAGCAGCCCCAGCAGCTGCGGGGGAAAGTCGGCAATTAGTCCGGGATTTATGGGATTTATGGGGGTTTTAGGGTTTTCAGGGTTTTTGGGGTTTTCAGGGTTTTTAGGGGTTTTGGGGATGCCCAGGGTTTTTGGGGTTTTTCAGGGTTTTTCGGGGTTTTCGGGATTTCCAGAGGTTTTGGGGTTTTCAGGGTTTTTCAGGGTTTTTAGGGGTTTTTGGGATTTCCAGGGTTTTTGGGGTTTTCAGGGTTTTTCAGGGTTTTTTGGGGTTTTCGGGATTTCCAGGGTTTTTCAGGGTTTTTGGGATTTCCAGGGTTTTGGGGGTTTTTTCAGGGTTTTTCAGGGTTTTTAGGGGTTTTCAGGATTTTGGGGGTTTTCAGGGTTTTTAGGGGTTTTGGGGATTTCCAGGGTTTTTGGGGTTTTTCAGGGTTTTTTGGGGTTTTCAGGATTTTTGGGGTTTTTCAGGGTTTTTCGGGGTTTTGGGGATTTCCAGGGTTTTGGGGTTTTTCAGGGTTTTTAGGGGTTTTGAGGGTTTTTAGGGTTTTTCAGATCCATGGAATTCCCTCCCCCGGATCCCAAACCATGGCAATAACTCTGGATCCATGGAATTCTTCAAGGAAGGCTCCTTAGAGCTGGTTTGGGCTCTGAATCCATGGAATTTCCTCCCCGGGATCCCCAGTCGTGGAGGTGACTCCGAATCCATGAAATTTAGGATTTTTTGGGGTTTTCAGGATTATCGGGGTCAGTTCAAACATCCGCTCTCCGTTTTGTGGGAAAAGAAATTGTCCAGCAATTAATTGGGCAGTAATTATGCAAATGAGGCCGGAATTAGGTCAGGCTGAAAGGCTCCGGATTCCCTGGAGCAGAATTCCTGTCTGGGATCATCCCAGGGATGGAGGTGGGAGGGGTTAAACCATCCAAAATGGGGATTTTTGGGGTTGTTTTCCCGTTTTTTGGGGTTGTTTTCCCGTTTTTTGGGGTTGTTTTCCCGTTTTTTGGACCAATCCGAGCCCCTCGCTGGTGGATTCCCCATGGAGCTCTCCCAAAATTCCCCCAAAAATCCGGGAATTGTCCCAGGGTTCATCCACGATTCCCAGAGTGGAATTGGGAGGAAAACCCCACAATTCCTTCAGCACCCCAAAAACCTCTGGGAAACCCCAAACTGGGAGGGATCGGCTCCTTGGAACCCAAATGTTGGGATTTGCTGTGGATTTGTTTGGAATATTGCACAAATCCCACCCAAACTCCACCAGAGCCAGAAACGTGGGAGAAATCCGGAATTTTTGGGGTTTCTGGGAATGTCACAGAGCTCTGGCCCCTCGGAGCTGACAGAGCCTGGAGAATCTGGGAGATAATCCCAAAAAATTCCAAGTTTTGGTGATTTTTGGCTGTGGCCGAGCTCATTCACGCGTCAAAAATCAATAAAAACCGGAATTAAAACCATTTCCGGGCACCTGCAGAGGAATTTTTGCGCTCACACCTGAAAAATCAGCCCCACCCCGAGGTTATTTAACCCTGGGGAGGAAATATTTGGAAATAAAGTCAGAATTACCCAAAATAAACCCCCAAAAGAGACCCCAAAAGGGGCGGAATTCCCGGTTTTCCCCTCCCTTCCTCCCGCAGGTGTTTGCAGCTCCCAGGTGCGGGGAAATCCCGCCCCGAGCAGAGTCCAGGGTTTCAAAACCGCCTAAAATTCAATTTCTTTACATTTGTTTGGGATTTTTCCGGCAAAAACGCGGCTGAAACCCCCTCGATGTCTGCAGGGGGCACCTGGGGCGTGAAAAATTTGAATTTTTTTAGTTTTTTTCTGCTCCAAATGGGACTCGTGGCCACAAAGGAATCACGGGGGAGGATGAGGTGGGAGAAAACCCCACGACCGGCGGGTTCACCCCGAAATCGCCACGTTTGGAGCCAAAAATTGCCCTAAATTGCCCAGTTTGGGGTGGTCCAGGGGGTTTGGAGGCACCGCGGGTTTTCCTGAAGGATTTGGGGTCTGGGAAGGGGAAATTGAGAGGCGGAAAGGCGAAAGGGGCTGGGAAAGGCAATTTCGGTTGGGAAAAACGTGGAAAAACGTGGGAAAACGCTGGGAAACACGGGGAAAATGGGGGGAAATGGGGAAATAAAGGGGAAAAATGGGGGGAAAAATGGGGAAAAAGGGGGGGGAATGGGGGAAAGATGAGGAAATAATGGGGAAAAATAGGGGGGAAACGGGGGGAAAAACGGGAGGAAAATGGGGAAAAATGGGAAAATAATGGGGAAAAATGGGGGAAAATGGGGAAAAATGGGGGGAAAAAGGGAAAGGACGTACCGAGAAGAGCGTGGCGTAGGCGGAGAGCGCGAATTTGATGCTGTAGTAATAAAAATTGGACTCGCGGCAGGTCCGGCCCATGCCCGGCTCGTCCCGGCCGCGATCCCGCCGGGGATCGGGAACCCCCGGCTGGGATCGGGAACCTCCGGTGGGGATCGGGAACCCCCGGCGGGGATCGGGAACCCCCGGCGGGGATCGGGAACCCCGGCGGGGATCGGGAACCCCCGGCTGCTCCCGGCGGGGATCGGGAACCCCCGGCGGGGATCGGGAACCTCCGGTGGGGATCGGGAACCCCCGGCGGGGATCGGGAACCCCCGGCGGGGATCGGGAACCCCGGCGGGGATCGGGAACCTCCGGCGGGGATCGGGAACCTCCGGCGGGGATCGGGAACCTCCGGTGGGGATCGGGAACCCCCGGTGGGGATCGGGAACCTCCGGCGGGGATCGGGAACCCTCGGCGGGGATCGGGAACCCCCGGCTGCTCCCGGCTGGGATCGGGAACCCCCGGTGGGGATCGGGAACCTCCGGCTGGGATCGGGAACCCCCGGCGGGGATCGGGAACCCCCGGCTGCTCCCGCCCGTCCCGGCCGCGGTTCCTGCGGGCGATTCGAAGCCGGGGCCGTTTCCGCCCGCAGGGCCGAGCGCGGCCGCGTTAACCCTTTGGAGGCTGCGGGAAGGAGCGCCTGGGAAGGGATTTTCCAGCAGGGATAAATAAATAATCCCGGGAGAAACTGAGGAGGAACCACCTGCGCTCCCGAGGCTGCTGCAGCCGCGCAGGGACCTGGAATTGATGGATTTTCAGCTTTTTATTCCTTGGGATTTTTTTTTTTTTTTTTTTTTTTTTTTTATCCCCTCAGTTTTTGATCCTTCCCAGCCCCTTGGATTTTGAATTTTCTTTATTTACCTCTGAATTTTAATTTTTTGGTCCCCAGTTTTGACCCTTTAGATCTCCTCAGTTTTCCATCCTTTTCAGCACCTTGGGTTTTGATTTATTTTATTTGCCTCGATTTTTTAAATTTTTTTTTTTTAAATTTGCCTTGAATTTTGGATTTTTAGATCCCACTCAAATTTTATTTCTTGGATACACCTCAAATTTATTCTTTTTCCACCTTCATTTTGAACAACCCAGAGTGAAAACTTCACTCCCCAAAATCTGGAAAATTCTTTCCCAAAGAACTGAGCCTGGCAGGATTGTGGGGTTTGGAGGGAATTTGGGAGACCCCAAAAAAGGGGAGATCCCAATAAAGGGGAACCCCAATTAAGGGGAGCCCCTGATCAAAGGGATCAATTCCAATTCCAGGGGTTTGGGAGGAGGCAGAGCCTGGAGCTGCTCCTGCTGTTCCTCAATCCCAGATTTTGGGATCCAATCCTCGGCTGGAGGAGCTGGAAGCTCTCAAGATGGGAAATTCCCAAGAGGATGAGGATGGATTTTCCTCTGGGATTTGGGGATCCCCTTGCTTGGGAAGGTGCCACATCCTTGTCCAGGATGTGATTCCCACCTGGGAATTCCATTTTTTTCCTGGAATTTTGGCTTCTCTCCTCTTCTTCACAAACCCCAGCAAATCCCAAAGCTCCTTTGGGAACACCCTGAGCACATCTCAGATCCCATTCCCAGTTCCCATTCCTGCATTCCCAGTTCCCATTCCTGGATCCCATTCCCAGTTCCCATTTCCCATTCCCAGTTCCCATTCCCAGCTCCCATTCCCACATTCCCAGTTCCCATTCCTGCATTCCCAGTTCCCATTCCCTGCTCCCATTCCCGCATTCCCAGCTCTTATTCCTGCATTCTCAGTTCTCATTCCCAGTTCCCATTCCCACATTCCCGTTTCCCATTCCCTGCTCCCATTCCCACATTCCCAGTTCTCATTCCCACATTCCCAGTTCCCATTCCCTGCTCCCATTCCCACACTCCCAGTTCCCATTCCTGCATTCTCAGTTCTCATTCCCAGTTCCCATTCCCACATTCCCACATTCCCAGTTCCCATTCCCACATTCCCAGTTCCCATTCCCAGTTCCCATTCCCACATTCCCAGTTCCCATTCCCAGTTCCCATTCCTGCATTCCCAGTTCCCATTCCCTGCTCCCATTCCTGCATTCCCAGTTCCCATTCCCAGTTCCCATTCCCAGTTCCCATTCCCACATTCCCAGTTCCCATTCCCTGCTCCCATTCCTGCATTCCCAGCTCTGCCATTTATTAATTCCCGCCTGGAATAAACCCCGGGATCGCTGTGGGAGCGAGGAATTCCAGCGGCTCCTCCCGGCCCCAATTCCTGCGGGATTTACCTGGGAGCGGCTCCTCTGCTCAAATCCCGGGCTTTGGGATCATCCCCGGGGAAAAGCGGCGGCGCATCCCGAGGGAGGAGCAGAATCCCCGGGGGGAACCGGGGGGCGCTCCGGGCACAATTCCCGCAGAATTCCTGGCACGATTCCCGGCTGGAGCGAGCAGCAGCGCCGGGATGGATCTGGCAGCGGCGGAGCTCGAATCCCTGGATACGAACCCGGGCTGCGGGAAGGGATCTCAGATTAATTAAATTAATTAGGGATATGAAGACATTTCAGGCAGAGGGAATTTCAGGGACAGGGATTTTCCAGCCCGTTTTGGGGGGAGCTGAGAAGGTTCGCGATAAATAAAGATAAAACCAATCAATAATCGATAAAATCATCGATAAAACCCCGGAGCTTTGCCGTCACCGGGATCTTCCAATTCCCAATGATTTTAGAGTCGGGGCCCGAAAATGCCCGGGGAGATCTGGGGGGGGAAAAGGTGGGAGAGGGGATGTGGGGAGGGAAATTTGGGATGGGGGTGCCTGGAAAGGCGGAGGAGGAATCCGCATCTCCGGCGGCGGCTGCGGAGGTCCCGGGAGCGGGAGGGGACGGGGGAACCGGGAGAGGGGACCGGGGGGACCGGGGGCACCGGGGGAGGGCTGTCCCCGGCCGGCTCTGCCCGCCCCGCTCTGGCACCGCCCGCGCCGCCCATAAAAGCGCCGCTCGTGCCTCGCCCGCCGCAGTCGGGTCCGCGGCACCGGCTGCGCCCCGAGCCCGCGGCTGGGCCGGGCGGAACCGCCGGCGGCCGGGACCGGGGGGATCCGCAGCGTCAACCGGGGAACCGCATCCCGAACCGGGGAATCCGCATCCGGGACCGCGTGCAGCCCGAACCGAGCCGGGATCCGCAGCCTGAACCGGAGAACCTGCAGCCCGAACCGAGCGGGATTTCGCATCCCGAACCGGGGAATCCGCATCCGGAACCGCCTGCATCCCGAACCGACCGCATCCGGAACCGGCTGCATCCCGAACCGGGGAATCTGCATCCCGAACCGGGGAATCTGCACTCCGAACCGCCTGCAGCAGGTACCGAGAGGAGCCGCATCCTGAACCGGCGGCTTCCCGACCCGACTGAATCCCGAACCGGGCCGGACCCGCAGCCCGAACCGGGCCGGACCCGCAGCCCGAACCGGGCGGGACCCGCAGCCCGAACCGGGAGGGACCCGCAGCCCGAGCCAGCCGTGCCATGGCCGCGTTCCCGGCTCCAGCTGCCCCCGGACACCGGAGGGACAAGAACCCCAAACCTGCTGCACCCTGAGCCAGCCCTGCACCCCAAACCCGCTGCACCCCGAGCCAGACAGGTCCTGCACCCCAAACCGGGAGGTGCCCATGCCCCGAAGCAGCCACGCATCCCAAAGGGGCTGAGCCAGCAGAGCCCTGCACCCCAAAACTGGCTGTGCACTGATCCTGCTGCACCCTAAACCAGCAGGGATCTGCACCCCAAACTGGCTGATCCAGAAGGCCCCTAACCCCAATTTTGCTGAGCAGGACATCTCTGCACCCCAATTTTGCTGAGCAGGAGATCTCTGCACCCCAATTTTGCTGAGCAAGAGGTCCCTCACCCCAAACTGGCTGGGCAGGAGGTCCCTCACCCCAATTTTGTTGATCTGAAGGTCCTGCCCCCCAATTTTGCCGATTAGGAGGTCCCTCACCCCAAATTGGCTGAGCAGAAGGTCCTGCACCTCAATTTTGCTGATCCAGAGGTTCCTCACCCCAAACTGGCTGATCAGGAGGTTCCTGCATCCCCAAATTGGCTGATCCAGGTCCCTGCACCTCAATTTTGCTGATCAGGAGGTCCCTCACCCCAATTTCACTCAGCAGAAGGTCCTGCACCCAAATTTCGCTGATCAGGAGGTCCCTGCAGCCCAAATTGGCTGATCCAGAGGTCCCTCACCTCAGTTTTGCTGATCAGGGGGTCCCTCACCCCAAACTGGCTGATCCAGAGGTCCCTGCACCCCAATTTTGCTAAGCAGAAGGTCCCTCAGCCCATCTCCGTGGCCATGGACGAGTCCCCGCCGCTGGCAGCCCGGCCGGAGCCGCAGTTCCCCAACGCGTCGCTGAACGGCTCCTGGTCCAACCCGTTTGTGCAGCCGCCGTGGCAGGTGGCCCTGTGGGCCGCGGCCTACGCGCTCGTGGTGGTGGTGGCCGTGGTGGGCAACGCCGTGGTCATGTGGATCATCCTGGCGCACAAGCGGATGCGCACGGTCACCAACTACTTCCTGGTGAACCTGGCCTTCGCCGAGGCCTCCATGGCCGCGCTCAACACCGTGGTCAACTTCAGCTACGCCGTGCACAACGAGTGGTACTTCGGGGCCGCCTACTGCCGCTTCCACAACTTCTTCCCCATCGCCGCCGTCTTCGCCAGCATCTACTCCATGACGGCCATCGCGCTGGACAGGTCAGTGGTGGGGTCAGTCCTGGTCGGAGCATGGGGACAGGTCAGGGGTGGGGTCAGTCCTGGTCGGAGCATGGGGACAGGTCAGGGGTGGGGTCAGTCCTGGTCAGAGTTGGGGACGGGTCAGTGACCGGGGTTGGCTTTGCCCTGCCCAGTTCCTGCCAGATCCCACTGGGGCCATGATCCCAAGCTCAGCTGGATCCCAGATCCCATATCCCAGATCTCACTGGATCCACGATCCCAGATCCCACTGGAGCCCTGATCCCAGATCTCACTGGATCCATGATCCCAGATCCCACTGGAGCCCTGATCCCAGATCTCACTGGATCCACGATCCCAGACCCCACTGGAGCCATTATCCCAGACCTCACTGGATCCATGATCCCAGATCTCACTGGATCCGTTATCCCAGACCTCAGTGGAGCCCTGATCCCAGATCCCACTGGATCCACGATCCCAGACCCCACTGGAGCTGTTATCCCAGACCCCACTGGATCCACAATCCCAGACCTCACTGGATCCACGATCCCAGACCCCACTGGATCCACGCTCCCAGACCCCACTGGATCCATGATCCCAGATCTCACTGGATCCATGATCCCAGATCTCACTGGATCCACGATCCCAGACCCCACTGGATCCACGCTCCCAGATCTCACTGGATCCATGCTCCCAAGCTCAGCCGGATCCCAGTGGCACTGGGGGACCCCAAATCCCCAGAACCCCCCGGATGTCCCTTCCCTCTCCAGGAATTTGGGGTCAGGGCCCTTTCCCCCCAAGCCCCAGGACAGATCCCAGCTCCAGATTCACCCCGTGGCTCCCTCCGAGCATTTTGGATTTTTCCAAGGCCCCGTTCCCGGAGCCAGCCGGGCTCTGCCCTCTCCTGTTCCCAGGGAATAACGGGGATTCTGGCAGGGATCCGGGCTGGGGCCCGGACGCTTTTCCTGCCCTTTTCCAGCGCCTCTGGAGCCGCTGCCTCCGGGACTCCCTGCGGGAAGCAGGGCTGGGGTGGGTGAGGCTCCCTGGGCATTAAAACCAGCTCCAGGTTTGGTTCTGTCACCAAATCCTCTCCCTGAAATCCACGGGAATTGAGGCAATCATCAATAAAAACCAGGATATTTCCAGTGCCTCTCCCATGGTGCTGTTCCAGGAGGATCCTTGGGATCGGCTGGAAAAGCCCCTTTGGGGCTGGGGTGAATTCCAGGGATTGTTTTTTGGGCTGAATAATTCAATTTACAGCCTTTGACCCACCCTGAGAAATCCAGGGAAGCTGCAGTAAAGCAGGGAGGTCTGGGAGGCTGGGGCTGGAATTTTTTCAGGATTAGCATTCCCAAAAAATCTTCCTGCACCTGCAAACCCTGAGGAGATGCTTGGTTTTCCCAAAACATCCAGGCTCCCATCCGGAAGCTGCAGCTCCAACTGCATCCCAAATTCCAGCCAGGAACGGGGAAGGGAACAAACCCCAAACCCCATCCAAACATCGGGAAAATTCTTCTTTTTCCTGTGGCTGGGAGCTGCCAATGGAGCTGAAAGGCAGGAAAAGCAGGAATGTGTTCCAGGGGCCTGGGAGGGAGGATTCCCAGAGCTGAAACTGGGACTGGAGAGAGCTGGAACTGGGAATGGGAATGGGGAGAGCTGGAATTGGGAATGGGACTGGGGAGAGCTGGGAATGGGAATGGGGAGAGCTGTGCTGGGGATCCAGTCACAGCCAGGATGGAATTCCCAACTCCCACCACAAAACCAGGGAAGCAGCATGGAAAAAGCCTCATATTCCCAAAGTCCTGGGATTGGGAAGGACCTCAAATCCCACCCAGCACCACCTTCCCAATCCCAGGCTGCCCCAAACCCCTCCAGCCCAGCCCCGGGCACTTCCCAGGATCCAGAGGCTCCCCAATGGGATTTTTTGTGGGATCCATCACGGATCCATGCGGGATTTTTGCTGGAAGTGTCTGCATCCCCTCCTTGCCCTGGAGCTGCTCCAGCCCTGGGCACAAAAGAAGAAAAGACGGAAGTTGTTCCGAACACTCGGGACAATGGCAGGAAATTCGGGATGGGGCTGGCACTGCGGGAAGTGCCTCAGGAAAATCCCAAAGGATTCAGGGCCTGTCAGCTCCCTCGGCTCCCAAATTCCCACCCCATCCTTTGTTTGCCCAAAGGGAACACTGGGAATTCCCAGCTCCCATTCCTGCTGTTCCCAAAGCTGGAATTCCAGGATTTTCCAGCTGTATTCCTGCTTTTCCCAAAGGGAACACTGGGAATTCCCAGCTCCCATTCCTGTTGTTCCCAAAGCTGGAATTCCAGGATTTTCCAGCTGTATTCCTGCTTTTCCCAAAGGGAACACTGGGATTTCCCAGCTCCCATTCCTGCTGTTCCCAAAGCTGGAATTCCAGGATTTTCCAGCTGTATTCCTGCTTTTCCCAAAGGGAACACCGGGATTTCCCAGCTCCCATTCCTGCTGTTCCAAAAGCTGGAGAACTCCGGGATTTTCTGGCCCTAATTCCTACTGGTCCCAAAGGGAACCCCAAGATCTTCCAGCCCCAATTCCCACTTTTCCCAAAAGGAACCCCAGGATTTTCTGGCCCTAATTCCCACTGTTCCCAAGGCTGGAACATTGGGATTTTCTAGCTCTGATTCCCCCTTTTCCCAAAGAGAACTCTGGCTTTTTCCATCCCTGATTCCTGCTGTTCCCAGACCCAGAACCCTGGGATTTTCCATCCCTAATTCCTGCTGTTCCCAAAGCTGGAACATTGGGATTTTCCATCCCTGATTCCCGCTGTTCCCAGACCCAGAACCCTGTGATTTTACCCCAGGATTTTTCCCCAGATTATCCCATTTTTCCTGCCCAGGTACGTGGCCATCATCCGTCTGGCCATATTCCTGCTGTTCCCAGACCCAGAACCATGGGATTTTCTGGCCATATTCCTGCTGTTCCCAGAACCCCAGGATTTTCTGGCCATATTCCTGTTGTTCCCAGACCCAGAACCCCAGGATTTTCTGGCCATATTCCTGTTGTTCCCAGACCCAGAACCCCAGGATTTTCTGGCCATATTCCTGCTGTTCCCAGACCCAGAACCCCGGGATTTTCTGGCCATATTCCTGCTGTTCCCAGACCCAGAACCCCAGGATTTTTCAGCCCAAATTCCCACTGTTCCCAGACCCAGAACCCTGGGATTTTCTGGCCATATTCCTGCTGTTCCCAGACCCAGAACCATGGGATTTTCTGGCCATATTCCTGTTGTTCCCAGACCCAGAACCCCAGGATTTTCTGGCCATATTCCTGCTGTTCCCAGACCGAGAACCATGGGATTTTCTGGCCATATTCCTGCTGTTCCCAGACCCAGAACCCTGGGATTTTCTGGCCATATTCCTGCTGTTCCCAGACCCAGAACCATGGGATTTTCTGGCCATATTCCTGCTGTTCCCAGACCCAGAACCCCGGGATTTTCTGACCATATTCCTGCTGTTCCCAGACCCAGAACCCCGGGATTTTCTGGCCATATTCCTGCTGTTCCCAGACCCAGAACCCTGGGATTTTCTGACCATATTCCTGCTGTTCCCAGACCCAGAACCATGGGATTTTCTGGCCATATTCCTGCTGTTCCCAGACCCAGAACCCCAGGATTTTCCAGCCCCAATTCCCACTGTTCCTAGACCCAGAACCCTGGGATTTTCTGGCCATATTCCTGCTGTTCCCAGACCCAGAACCCTGGGATTTTCTGGCCATATTCCTGCTGTCCCCAGACCCAGAACCCCGTGATTTTACCCCAGGATATTCCCGTTTTTCCCTCCCAGGTACATGGCCATCATCCACCCGCTCCGGCCGCGCCTCTCAGCCGCGGCCACCAAGGCCGTGATGGGGCTGATCTGGCTGCTGGCGCTGCTGCTCGCCTTCCCCCAGGGATATTTCTCCGTCACCGCCGAGCTCCCGGGGCGCCTCGTCTGCCTCGTGGAGTGGCCGGAGCCCGGAGGAGCCGAGTCTGGGAAAGCGTGAGTGGGAACGGGGAAAACGGGGTGGGAATGGGGGAAATGGGGGAAAACGGGGTGGGAATGGGGTGGGAATGGAGGAAAATGGGGTGGGAATGGGGAAAAATAGGGTGGGAATGGGGAAAATGGGGTGGGAACCGGGAATGGAGGGGGGAAAGTGAAAGGGAAAAGTAAAATGAAAGGAGCAAAAAAAGAGGAAAAAAGGAGGAAAAAAAGAGGGGGGCAAGAGGAAAAGACAAGGGGGAAAAAGGGGGGAAAAGGAAGGGAAGGGCACTCCTGAATTTCCAAAGGGTCTGGGAATGGTTTGCCAAGGGGAGTTAAATGTCAGGACTTGAGGAAAAAAAGGATGGGGAGGAATGAAAAAGGGATTTTAAAAAGGGAATAAATAAAGGGAATAAAGAAGGGAATAAAAAAGGAGTTTGTGATCTCCAGCCCTGAGGAGGGAGGAACTGGGGCTGTGGAATTCCACTCTGGAATTCCGGGCCAGGTGTCAGATCCAGGCCGGTGCCAAACCCTCCCCGTGTCCTTTGTCACCTCATTCCCAGAGTCCATCCTCGGGGGCCCCTTCCATCCCAGAATATTCCCAGGATGGATAATTCTGGTGGATTTTCCAAAGGCTGATCCCAAAGGAAAATGGGGCTGTTAAATCCACAATGGATCTGCATCCCATGCTCTGGGAAACTGGGAAAACTGGGAAAGGAGATCCCTGGCAGCTTTGGGACGGCAAATCCCAAAGAGTTTGGGGACTGGGAGGAACTCAGTGGCGTCTCCAGTCCTCGGGAATGCCACGAGCAGATCCCGGGATGGGATTTTCCTGCCCTAAATAACTCGGGACAGGTGTTTGGGTCATTCCAGAGGTGCCATTCTGGCCCTTCCCCGCTCCATGGCCTCAGAGTGGATATTCTGGGAATGCTCCGGTGGCAGCTGCTCCATTTGTGGCGTCAGGAGGAGAAATTCCATCCTTTATCCAGCTCCCAGGGAAAACAGGGGGAAAACCAGGGAAAACAGAAGAATTCCAACACTTCTGGGGGGAATTCCTTTGGAAAACCTCTGAGGAGCAGAGCCCTGGTGTACCAGAGCTGGTTTTTCCCTGGAAAACATCCCTGGTTTCAGCCAGAGCTGAGAATTCTGCAGGATTCGAGCTGGACATGGATCCCTGCTTCCCAAAGGGATCAGGAATTCCATTTGGGGCTTTGAGGGAAGGGAGAAGCCGCCCCTGGATCCCCTGGGAATTCAGGGATGCCCCTTCCACGCCAACATTCCCGGGATTCCCAGGGAAAAGGAGGTGGCGGCTCCATCCTCCGGCATCCTCCATCCCACACCAGATCCTAAACCCTTCCAGCTTCAAACCCCAAATCTCCCGGAGTGCTGCGATCCCAGGAATGCTGCAGGCAGAGCAATTCCCAGTGCTTTTCCATGCCTGGATCCCAAAGGATTCCTGGAGCTGTCTGGAACGGCTCTTGGAGCCCAGACCCCTCTGGGAACGGGGCTCTGCGCTGCTGACGTTATCCCGCAGCTCCTCCAGACATTCCTGCGGCGCTCTGAGGATCCGCAATTCCATGGGAACCGCAACAAAATCCTCCTGCGGAGCCGCCGAGACGCCTCTGGAATGAGGCAAACGAAATCCAGCCCCGCCAAGGCCATCCCAAATGGAATTAGGGCCGGCAAAATCAGATTGTGGTACCGAGCAGCAGCCCCGATCCCTGCAGGAGAATTCCCAGAGCCGCTCTCACCCTCTGGAGCTGGGATTCAACCCCAGCTCCTGGGAGGAGGAGCGGGAGCAGGGCTGGATTGGAGCCCAAATCCTTGGGAAGATGCAGGAGCTGGGATTGGAGCCCAAAACTCCACCCAGAGGCTCCAAAGCCTTGGGAATGAAATTCCCGCTAACCAGGCAGGATTTGGGAAGTTTTCCAAGCCAGCACCAGCCACGTTTGTGGACTCACATTTTAGGGAAGAGAGGAATTTCCAGGATTTTCCGCAGGGTCGGAGCCTCCATCCTCTCCTGTGCTTAAACCCGGAATTACTGGATTTCCATTTAAACCATTCCTCTCTAACAGAATTCCTCACTGATCCGTGGCATTCCCAGAATTCCAACGGCATTCCCAATGTTCCCATGGCATTCCCAGTACTCCCACAGTGTTCCCAACACTTCCATGGCATTCACAGAGTTTCCATGGCATTCCAGTGCTCCCACATTGTTCCCAGTGCTTCCATGGCATTCCCAACACTTCCATGGTATTCCTAATGCTGGATCCTCAGGGATTACCCCAGTTTTTTCCAGGTCCCACCACTTTTCCATGACTGAACCGCTGGATCCTCACGGATTATCCCATTTTTCCAGATCCCACCATTTCCACTTCCATCCTGCTGGATCCTCAGGGATTACCCCGGTTTTTTCCAGGTCCCACCATTTCTCCATGTCCATCCTGCTGGATCCTCAGGGATTATCCTGTTTTTTTTCCAGGTCCCACCATTTCTCCATGTCCATCCTGCTGGATCCTCAGGGATTATCCTGGTTTTTTCCAGGTCCCACCATTTCTCCATGTCCATCCTGCTGGATCCTCAGGGATTGTCCCGGTTTTTTCCAGGTACCACTTTTCCATGACGGTGCTGCTGTACCTGCTGCCGCTGCTGGTGATCGGCTGCGCCTACGCCGCCGTCGGCCGCACGCTCTGGGCCAGCGCCATCCCCGGCGACTCCTCCGACCGCTACCACGAGCAGGTGTCGGCCAAGAGGAAGGTGAGGAACCCTGGGAGGGGCTGGATCCAGAATTCTTGGCCAATCTCCACAAAATCCTCCTCCGGAGCCACCGAGACACCTCTGGAATGAGGCAAACTAAATCCAGCCCCACCAAGGCCATCCCAAATGGAATTAGGGTTGGGAAAGTCAGATTGTGGTACCAAGCAGCAGAGGAATTCCAGGAGGGGGTGGATCCAGAATTCCTGGTCAATCTCCACAAGGTGAGGAACTCCATGAGGGGGTGGATCCAGAAGTCCTGGCCAATCTCCACAAGGTGAGGAACTCCATGAGGGGTTGGATCCAGAAGTCCTGGCCAATCCCAAACCATGAGCATGTGCTGACCAAGAGGAAGATGAGGAACTCTAGGAGGGGCTGGATCCAGAATTCATGGCCAATCCCAGAGGCCATTCCCGAGGCTGGGATGGCTGCAGGAACGGCTCTCTCCCGTGGCAGGTGGTGAAGATGATGATCATGGTGGTGTGCACCTTCGCGCTCTGCTGGCTGCCCTACCACGTCTACTTCACGCTGCAGTACCTGCGGCCCGAGTGGTACGTGCAGAGCTTCATCCAGCAGGTCTACCTGGCCGTCATGTGGCTGGCCATGAGCTCCACCATGTACAACCCCATCATCTACTGCTGCCTCAACGACAGGTGGGTGCGCCGTGCAGCTCGGGAACGCGGAGCGGGGTCCCAGTGGAGAGGAGGGATGGGGTTGTTTTGGGATGGCACAAAAAAACATCTGCCACTTCCAGCAGGGGTGGGGGTGGCACAGTTCTCACCTGGAGTCTTTCCTAATCCCCGTGGGTTTTGAGGGCAAGCAGCAACTGAAATGATCCTTACTCTTAACTGGAGTTTATGGGGGATTTTCCATTTCTCAGGGTGTTTCCATTTCTCAGCAGATTTTTCATTTCTTGGCGGTTTTTCCTCTCCTCAGTGAAAGATGGCAATTTTGTCATGTTTAGAAAAGCTCAGCTTTATCTCCCCTTTTCTTTGGCCATCTCCCTGTCTTTCCTCATTCCTTTGGCCATCTCCATCCCATTCCTTTGCCCATCTCCATCCCATTCCTTTGCCCATCTCCATCCCGTCCGTTTGTCCATCTCCATCCCATTCCTCTGTCCATCTCCACATTTTTCCCCGTCCATGCCCGTGTCCATGCCGTCCCCGTGGCCAGGTTCCGGGTGGGATTCAAGCACGCCTTCCGCTGGTGCCCGTGTGTGAGCGCCGGCGAGTACGAGGGGCTGGAGCTGCGCTCGGCGCGCTTCCTGCACACGCACAGCTCCGTGTCCAAGCTCAGCCGCATGGACACCACCACCGTGGCCTCGGCGCTCGGCGCGGCCGACGAGGAGCTGGACGAGCCCAGCCGGGCCGAGCGGCTCTCCCTGGACATGACCTCCAACGGCTCCTCCCGCAGCGACTCCAAGACGGTCTCCGAGAGCTTCAGCTTCTACTCCAACACCCTGACCTAGGGGCGTCCCCTCAGCGCCACCTCGGTGTCACCGCCCTGCTTGTGCCGTGCCGGCGTTTCTCGTGCTGTTTTCCCGTCTCTTTTCTTTGGGATGAGTTCTGTTGTGGGGCTGGACATCAGGAATGTTTTCACTGCCTGGCTGGAGATGGAGGGGATGCAGGAACGGGACAGAGCCGGGTTTTCCTCAGAATTCCAACGCTGGCCGGCGCTTCCGTGCCCTCTGCGAGGCAGGAGGGACCTCTCGGTGCATCCCACCCCATGGAAAACGACCCCATCCTGCACCTCCCTCCTCCCATCCTTAATTTCATTCTCCATGCTGGATATGCAGGGGGATCTTGAATCCCAAAATCCCAAAAAGGCTTTTTCCAGCAGCATGGGGAATCATCAGCACTGCACAGATTCTGGGATTCAGACAGGTCTGTTTGGCACAAGAACCGCGGCTCCTTTGGAAGCTGCAGCCAAGGATCCAGCGGCGCCTTTGGAAGCCGGAGCCAAGGATCCATCCGGGAGCCATTCCCATTGTTCGGAGCGTTTTTCTGGGATTGCTGTGGATACAAGGCCTGCCCCGCCCATCCTTGCCTTTATTGTTGTTTTTATTTTCTGTCCCTCGAGGGCTCCTCATGGCCGAGCGTTGCAGGAGGGAAGCGCAGGATCCGCTGTTTGCGGAGCGTTCCCACAGGGAATGATGGGATTTGGGTTTTTTGGGATTTCCATGTCCTTGTTGGAGCCCTGGTGTGAGGTCACAGAGCCCAGCCTGGGAGCTCCCAGGGTTTATTTCCCATTAAAATCACCATAATCTGAAAAAATTCCGATTTTCAGCCTTCACGACCCACCATGGGCCCTTCCAGCCTTCCCCATTCCAGGATTCTGGGATTTTGGGACTTATTCCTTTCCCAAACCCTGCCCCCAAATCCTGTGTCCAGCTGAAAGATGGACACAACCATTCTAATGCAAAGTTTAGCATGGGAATCCCCCTTTTCCTTGGAATATCCACCCCAAATCCCATTCCTGCTGGAATATCCACCCCAAATCCCACCCCTGTGAAATATCCACCCCAAATCCCATCCCTGTGACTCTGACATCCCTGGGGAATTCGGGGTGGCAGCAGCTGGAAGGAACTTTCTGGAAGGTTCTTCGCCTGGAGCATCCCAAGAGAGAGGGAACCCAACCGTCCTTCCCAAAGTGTCTCGGGATTGTCCCAGCGTGGATTTTCATGGATAAATATTCCTTTGTTGTGGAGAATGGTTCGTTATCCCTTAATGAGGGGAGGAGGGGTGGGAGCGGGAAGAGGTGGGAAAATTCCATTAAATTCCATAAAAAATATGGATAGATGGGTTTGGGGCACCCTCAGTGGGAGGGGTTTTCCCTGAAATGTCACCGAAACAGGAAAAGGGACAATTCCCAAAATTCCTCCTCAAATTCAGGGCTGGGAGCGCAGCACTGATTCCCAGATCATGGAAATTCATTAATCCCTCCTGGAGCACGAGCAGGGCTCAGAGCTGCTCCATTCTCTGGGTGATTCCTGGTGTTTCTGGTGTCCCTGATGGATCCCAGCTCCCCTTCCCGGGCTGGGCTTCCCAAATCCCGCTGCTCCGCGGGGAACACGCAATCCTCCGTGCTTTTCCAAGCCGGATATTCCAGGTGGGAATTGCAGGAGCATCTCGCCCCTGCTGGCAGTTCCAGCCGACTGGAATTCTGGATTTTAATTAAAGCAGCGTTCCCGGGCTCAGCTCAACCCCACGGGCCCGGTAAATTCCGGCTGTTGGTTTTCCGTCGGTGACTTTATGTGGGAAAAAGGAGAGAGAAATATCCACACGTTCCTGGCTGAGCTTCCTGTGAACGCTGGGCTGGATCCCCCTTCCTGGTGGGATTCAGATCCCAACGGAGCCGTTTCCTTCATTGGGATTATCCCTTCCTGGTGGGATTCAGATCCCAACGGAGCCGTTTCCTTCATTGGGATTATCCCTTCCTGGTGGGATTCAGATCCCAACGGAGCCATTTCTTTCATTGGGATCTTCCCTTCCTGGTGGGATTCAGATCCCAATGGAGCCATTTCTTTCATTGGGATCTTCCCTTCCTGCTGGGATTCAGATCCCAACAGATCCATTGGGATTATCCCATCCCTTTAACGGCGCTGTACCTAATGGGGAATTTCACCCCCACCCCATAAAATGAGGCACAAAACTCCCCCTCAGCCACACAAGGAAAGGGAATTCCACATTCCTGGGGCTTTGGGTTATCCCTCCATCTCCAATTCCATGGAAAAGCCCCCAAAATCGGGGTTCACCGCAAGAACCCCCAAATTTTGTTGGTTTTAGTGCTTTCCAAGCGGGATCTGCAGCTCTGAGTGAGCCCATCCCGCTCAATTCCCTCTCTGGTTCAGCCTCATTTCCATGGATGCATTCCAGCGTTTTGCATAAATGTTTGCTTAATGCCGAGTCCAAAATATCCCATAAAATAAAAAACCCCGGGAACTCAAGGCAGCTCCTGGGGTGGATCCCGCAGTTTCCATGGCACCCGGGGGCTCTGGGATGCTTCCCAAAAACTCAGAGCTCAGGGAGGAACGATTTGGGTTCAGGACATCCACATGGAAGTGAATTCACAATTTTCAGGAATGCCCAGTTTCATTTTTGGGGCAGATTCCGGCAGATTTGGGGTTCCTGGAGGGTGGAGAATTCCAGCTTGTTCCCAGCAGTAATTAGCGTTAATTACCCTGGTAATTACTGAGCTCTGAACAGGAGCTGCCAGCAGCAGCCATTAGGAACCAGCCCAGGCTGGGTGGGAATTTTGGGGTGGGAAATGAGGAATTCAATTGGATTTGGTGCTTCCAGGGCTGAGGAACCTCCTGGGCATCGGGAGTTCCAGAGGGAAGGAAGGGAAAAGGGGAGAGAAGGAATTGCTTCCACAAGGACAGGCTTAATTAGAAATTAATTATTCATTGGAGCAACCGAAGGAATGCAGGAGGATTTAAGGCATCCTGGGGGATCCACGCTCTAGCCAGGATTTTTTAGGAAGAAATTCCCCCTGGATCCCTGGGCGTATCCAAGGCCAGGCTGGGCAGGGCAGCAAAATTCTGGGAAATCCTGGGATATGTGGCAAAATAACTGGGGATAAAACACAGGGAATGAGAGCACCAGAGGTCAGATCCTCACTGCTCATTGGGAATGAGGGGCAGGGAAAAGGGATTGGGACCATTCCCAGGGAATGAGGGGCAGGGAAAAGGGATTGGGGCCATTCCCAGGGAATGAGGACCAGGAGAAAGGATTGGGGCCACTCTGAGGTCTGTGACACTCCAGCCTCTTCCAGAACATTCCCACTAAAGGGAAAAGAATCCATCCCAGCTGGATGCGAGCGAGGCGTGCAGCAGCCAGGCAGAACAGAGCTTCCCAATGAAATCCTGGAAAGATCCAACCCCTTTCCCTCTCCTGAGCTTTCCCTCGTGGCCCTGGAGCCGCGGCCGCAGGGGATGGACACAGCCCTGGAAGGGGAAAACAGGGGGAGAATGCCCCAAAATCCCAAATCCGAGGCCTTTTCAAGGCTCCATTCAGGGAATAGCCAGGGAATGGTCAGTTGGTCCCAGGGTGGGATTCTCTGCCCATTCCCTGAGCATTCCAGGCAAAGTCTCCAATCCCCATTCCCTCCCCTTTTCCCAAGTTTCCCACCCCACAGCTTGGGGAACACTCTGGTGCCCCAAATCCTCCCAAACCCTTCCCGAGCCCGGCTGGAAAATTCCCAGCAGCTCCCAAAGGAAACCTCTCCCTGCACCCAGGAGCATCCCCACATCCTCCCAGGATTTTGGGAACGTGGGGAGCTGGGAATGGAGTCCTGGCAGGGATTTCTGGAGCCGGGGAGGGATCACAGCCCTTTGTACCATTGCTGTCACAGTGATCCATTCCCTCAATTCCCCCTTCCATCTGGGAACGCTCCTGCTGATGCCGGGGGAAAATCCAATGCGGTTGCCAGGGCAGGAATGATTTATTCGGGCATAAAACCTGTCAGAATTCCTTGGAGTCTCCTCCGGGATGGGCTCAGCTGCAGAGATTGATTTGTTTACAGCAGCCACGGAAAGCGGGGGCTGCTCCCAGGAAAACACATCCCAAACCCAGCCGGGGATTTTCCAGCCTCTCCCAAATATCCTGGAGCAGCCGAGGGAAGGCACCGACCCCATTGCTCAGCCCCCACATTATCAGGGGGCAAACAAACCCCAAAGGGGTTCAGATCCTCCAGGTTTGGGAATCTTCCAGGGAGATTCCAGGCTGCTCTTCCAAGGAGATTCCAAGCTCCAAGCGTTGATTCCTTTGCCATTTTTGGGGTTGGATGAGGGCAGAGCTGAGATCCCTTCTGCTCCGTCCTGGCAGGAATGGGGCCTGGCTCCAGAGGAACAGATGGAGCCAAAATAAAACTGGGATTTGGGGGTTGAGGACCACCCTAAATTCACATATTCCTCAGGAAAAATGGAATTTTCCTTGTTTGGTTCCAGTTGATGGATGGCTGTGCTTGGAATGGGTTCTATAAAAACTCAACTGTGAATTAAGCCCAGGAAGGGCTCAAATGAGGAAAGGGGATTTTCTTTGTTTGCTTGATGCATAGTTGTGTGTGGAATAAAAACCCAAGCGTGGATCAAGCTCAGCTCCAGAGCCAAAATCAAACTGGGATTTGGGGGTTAAGGATCACCCTAAATCCACACATTCCTTAGGAAAAATGGGATTGTCCTTGTTTGGCTGATGGATGGCTGTGTTTGGAAGGGGTCCTATGGAAACCCAGCTGTCACTCCCGTCCTAGGGACAGGGCTGGGTGGTGTTTCCTTGGATCAGCCCTTCCCGGGAGCCTGGAATATCCTGGATAGGGACACCATTCCCTAAATCCAGGTTTTCCCCTCTTCCCAGAGAGATCCCGCGGCTCCATCCCGCGCTGGAGCTCGGACTTAATGATCCCAAAGGTGTTTTCAACCCTCAACAAATTCCACGGTTCTGTGACCCCTTGGCTGCTCCGTGCGGGGAGGGGAAATTCTGGGAACCATTCCTGCGGAGATCAATCCACGGCTTTTCCTCCTGCTCCATCCAGCGGCTCGGCCGGGAAAAACCGCCGGGAAAAACGGCGGCACCCAGCGGCAGCATCCCTAAATCCCAAATTCCGGCTGGGAACGCCGGAAAAGCTCCTGCTCCCAGTGGAGTCAAATCCCTCTTCCCAAACTTTGGGAATTCCCAAGCTTTGGGGACGGATCTGGCACATCCAGGCCAGCCCAAATTTTTCCTAAAGCTCCCAGAGCACGAGGGATGCTCCAGAAGGAAAAGCCATGGATTTCCTTCCCTCCTGGTGGAGCTTTGCCTCAGGCACAGAGCTCGGGGCTCCCCCAGGAGCGTCTCCCAGGGATGTGGGACCTGGAGCCAGGTGAGGTCACGGGGAATGTGGGAAATGCATGACAGGGAATATGGGAACACACCTTGGAGAGTGACAGGGAATGTGGAAACACACCTTGGAGAGTGACAGGGAATGTAGGAACACCCCTTGGAAAGTGACAGGGAATGTGGGAATTACACCTGGAGAGTGAGAGAGAATGTGGGAATACACCTTGGAAAGTGACAGGGAATACGGGAATACACCTTGGAGAGTGACAGGGAGTACGGGAATTACACCTGGAAGGGCAAAGTGAATATCGGGACCCACCTGGAAGAGAAGGCCTGGATGTTGCACTCAGTGCCAAGGTGGGGATCAGGCCCATCTTGGACTCGGTGATCCCAAAGATTCCGAGATTACCTCAGCGATTCCGGGGTTAGCGGCGTGGCTCTGGCGGCTCCTCCTCCTTCCGGGGGGGACTCCAGAGCAGCACCGCAGGCTGCTGACCCCGTTCCGGTACCAGAATTTGGAGGAAAACGGGGCAAATGGCAAGGCCGCCCCTTCCCTTCGCCGGCCCCCTCACGGCTCCCTCAGAGCGAAGCCCCGCCCTCTTCACCCTCACGACCGTTACTGAGCGCGCGCCGCCGTTCAAACCCGCCTCGGGGGCGGGCGCGCCGCGCGCTGATTGGCTGGAAGGCGCGGAGGGGGCGTGGCCCCGGGGATGGCGGGCTCGCTGTCTGCGCAGCGCGGAGCCATGGCCATGGCTGCCTGCAGCCCCAGCCCTGCCGCCATCGCCACCGCCTTCCTCTCGCCGACCCTGCGGGCCCCCGGCAGCACCGGCACCCCCGTGTTCGCTGAGTGCCCCGACAATGACGATGAGCGCGAGAGGCGCCAGCGCCGCCGCTCCAGGGCTGTGGACTCGTCGCTGCAGGGCCTCGGTTCCCCATCGCTCAGGTAGGGCCGGTGCGCGATGCCCGGGCCGAGGGAGGGGAATGCGGGGCTGAGGGGAGAGCCCGGACACCGATCCCGCTGGGCTGGAGAGCACGGGCACCGACCCCGCTGGGCTGGAGAGCACGGGCACCGACCCCGCTGGGCTGGGGCTGAGGGGAGAGCTCCGGTACCGACCCCGCTGTGTCCCGGCTGAGGAGAGAGCCCGGGCACCGACCCCGCTGTGTCCCGGCTGACGGGAGCCCCGGTACCGACCCCGCTGTGTCCTGGCACCGACCCCGCTCTGTCCTGGCACCGACCCCGCTCTGTCCCGGTACCGACCCCGCTGTGTCCCGCAGGACCGAGAGCTGGCAGCCGCCGCTGCCCCAATGGACCAACGCGCAGATCGCAGAGCACTACAGCACCTGCATCAAGCTCTCCACCGAGAACGTGAGTCAGGGCAGCCGCGTTCGGGCCCTGCGGGGTTTAAAACCCCTCGGCAGTGGGGTTTGGCAGGTTAAGGGACCATAAAGGGGTGTCTAGTCCCAGCTGGGCCATGGGCTCTGTGGACACGCTTCTGGAATATCTCTGGGCAATCCCAGGAAAAAGTTCCTGTGGGAATTTATCCTGCCCGTTCCTCTCGTCCCATGGCTGGGCCCCGGGGGTGTCCCTGGCCAGGGGAAGGGTCCCAGCTTTTTCTTCTGTGTGCTTTCTTGCAGAAAATCACCACCAAGAACGCCTTTGGGCTGCACCTGATCGATTACATGACCGACATCCTGAAGCAGAAGAACTCGGAGCTCACCAACTTCCAGGTCAGAGGGGTCCCTGCTGCTGCTGCTGCTGCTTCATTTCTGTTGGATCAGGTCCTTTTCTGACCCAGAGATGGGGCAGCTGAGAGGTGTTTCAAAAACTTGTGCTCCATTTTCACTCTCACATGAAGGGAGAGACAATACAGATGTAATAATTCACGTTATCACAATCAGAAGCCAATGTTGCTGTTGAGGAGGTCATCTCTTATCTATCTTCTCTTGGTCTCCTTGGTTACAGCCTTAGAGAGAGCTCCTTACCATCTTCTTCTTGCTTCTCAGCTTCTTCTCACTCCTTTTATTAAAATACATTTTCTTTGGTGTCTGCTGTGAGATGTGACTAGGAATAAGCAAAGCAGGCCTCTACTTAGAAATAAAGAAAACTTCATTAACTAACGTACAACTATCTGTAAAAAGAAACACACAGAAAGAATGAAAACTTTCTAAAAACATTTCTTCTTTTTTCACTAAATTTCTAATCTATTTTTCTACATCTAAATTTCTAATCTAAATTTCTACATCTATTTTTCAGATTACTAGCTTTGGGTCTATCACTACTTTTTAGATAATTAATTCTCAGTTTATTAAGGAGTGAGGAGTCTTGTTTGTGCTACAGGCTGAGAAGATTTTTCTCTACTTCTCTCTTTTTTTTTTTTTTTTAATTTTATTCCTTATTTCCTTTTTTACTCAGCTTTAGGAGGATTAGCATTTGTAAGGTTTTTATCATGCAGGAAAAAATGTTAAAAATTTTAGTGGGGGTTTCTGTGTCCAGCTGGGAATTCCCTGTCCCAGGTGGGGGTTTCCCTGTCCAGCTGGGAATTCCCTGTCCCAGTTGGGGTTTCCCTGTCCAGCTGGGAATTCCCTGTCCCAGGCTGGGGTTTCCCTGTCCCAGTTGGGGTTTCCCTGTCCAGCTGGGAATTCCCTGTCCCCGCAGGTGGCAGCTGGGACGTTGGACGCCAGCGCCAAGATCTACGCCATGCGCGTGGATTCCGTGCACGCCGACACCTTCAAGGTCCTGGGCCACCTGGGCAAGGAGCCCCCCGCTGCCCGGGACACAGACAGCCCCCAGGACGGTGGGAATTCCCTCTTTTCCTCCCCAAAATCCCCGGGGATTCCCTCGTTTCCCAGCCGGGATCAGGGGGAGTCTCGGCGTTTTTCGCTTTGGGGTTCATTGGATTAATTGGGTTTTGCAAGGGTTGGGAGGTCCCAGATGGGTTCTCCTGGAATGCTGGAGCAGGGAGGGGTGGGAGGAAGAGCTGGGTCTGTCACTCAGTGATTTCAGGCTGCACTTTGGGGTCAAGCAGGGGCAGAACCCATAAAAAGCCAGCAGAACATTGCTGGTGCCCACACATCCTGAGGGATTGCAATGCCCGCTGCAGTTTGCTGTACAAATTCCAGGTTTTCTCCCTCCTTTGGGGTATCCCAGCCCTTCTGAGGTGGAATTTGTCCCTTTTCCCATGCCAGACTCCAGCCCAGCCCCCGAGGCTGCCAGGAAGGCTCAGCCAAAGAAGAAGCAAAGCTGCAAAACCATCGAGCAGAACCTGAGCAACATCAACGTGCCCGAGGGCAGCCAGAGGCCTGAGGTGGGCCTGGGCTGCTCCTCATCCTCCCTGCCCTGCTCCTCATCCTCCCTGCCCTGCTCCTCATCCTCCCTGCCATTCTGTCCTGATTTTCCATTCCCTGATTCCCATTCCCCAATATCCATCTCCGTTCCCTGATTCTCATTCCCCAATTTCCACCTCCATTCCTGAATTCCCCTCTCTATTCCCTGATTCCCGTCTCAATTCCCCCATCCTGATTCCCACCTCCATAGCTGATTCCCATCCCCATTCCCTAATTCCCCCCTCCATTCCTGGGTTCCCATCCCCATTCCCTAATTCCCCCCTCCATTCCTGGGTTCCCAGTCCCATCCCCATTCCCTGATTCCCCTCTCTATTCCCTGATTCCCATTCCCTAATTCCCCTCTCCACTCCCCCATCCTAATTCCCACCTCCATTCCCTGATTCTCCTCTCCATTCCCATCCCCATTCCCTAATTCCCCTCTCCATTCCTGGATTCCCATTCCCTAATTCCTCTCTCTATTCCTGGATTCCCATTCCCATCCCCATTCCCCGATTCCCCTCCCCATTCCTGGGTTCCCATTCCCTAATTCCCCTCTCCATTCCTGCATTCCCTGATTCCCATCCCCATTCCCTGATTCTCCTCTCCATTCCTGGATTCCCATCCCCATTCCCTGAGTCCCCTCTCCATTCCTGCATTCCCTGATTCCCATCCCCATTCCCCAATTTCCCTCCCCATTCCTGGGTTCCCATTCCCATCCCCATTCCCCGATTCCCCTCTCCATTCCCGGGTTCCCATTCCCCGATTCCCGTGTTTTTCCAGGTGGATCCCATGTTCCAGCGCGCCGTCGCCTCGTTTGACGAGTGCAGCTCCGCCGGCATTTTCCTGACGGGGCTGCGCTCCCGGGGCTGCCAGAGCCGCCTCCTGTTCCCCTCTGAGCTCGTGCCCCTGCCCTCCTCGGAGAGCCTGGCCCTGCCCAGCTCCCACCCCGTCACCGTGCCGGGTCTGAAAGGTGAATCCCAGCTTTTCCAGCCTTTTCCCTGCCTTTTCCCTGCCTTTTCCAGCCCTTTCCCAGCCTTTTCCCTGCTTTTCCTTCCCTTACCCGGCTCCTTCTCCTGTGTGTTTGCTCGCTGCTTGCATCCCCGGGATCTGGAAAACTGATGGAAAACTGGAAGTTTTCCAGGCTGCTGGAAGACTGGGAATGTGGGAGGTTTGAGGTCCTGAGGCAGGTGGGAATTCCAGAGCCAGTTTAGGGATCCCAGAGCCAGGTGGGAATTCCTGAATTTGGGATCCTGTGCAGGAATTTTGGAGGTTTGAGGTCCCGAGTCAGATTAGGGATCCCAGAGCCAGGTGGGAATTCCTGAGTTTCATTCCTGGATTCTCCATTCCCTAATTCCCCCCTCCATTCCCGGATTACCCTCTCCACTCTCCCCCATCCTAATTTGGGATCCTGTGCAGGAATTTTGGAGGTTTGAGGTCCTGAGCCAGGTTGGGAATTCCTGATCCAGGTGGGAGTTCCTGATCCAGGTTGGGAATTCCTGATCCAGGTTGGGAATTCCTGATCCAGGTGGGAATTCCTGCTGGGATCCCAGGAATTCACCTGCATCTCCCCTCTCTGCAGCCCTGCTGGCCCCGTGCCTGGAAAAACGCCGGATCTGCTCCTCCCTGGCCGGATTCCAGTTCACCAAGTGGGATGAGGAGTCCCACGACGAGGTGGGTGGGAATTCCTGATCCGGGTGGGAATTCCTGATCCAGGTTGGGAATTCCAGAGCAAGGTTGGGAATCTCTGATCCAGGCAGGAATTCCTGAGCCAGGCTGGGAATCTCTGATCCAGGTGGGAATCCCTGAGCCAGATTCCAGAGCCAGATGGGAATTCCTGATCCAGGTGGGAATTCCTAACACGGATTCCTGAGCCAGTTTGGAAATTCCAGAGCCAGATTAGGGATTCCTGAGCCAGGTGGGAAATTCCAGAGCCAGATTAGGGATTCCTGAGCCACATTCTCGATCCATGTTGGGAATTCCCAATCTAGGCAAGATACACAATCCGGGTTGGGAATTCCCAATCCAGGCAGGATCCCCAATCCAGGCAGGATCCCCAATCCAGGCAGGATCCCCAATCCAGGCGGGATCCCCAATCCAGGCGGGATCCCCAGTCCAGGCAGGATTCCCAATCCAGGCAGGATCCCCGTTCCAGGCAGGATCCCCAATCCAGGCAGGATCCCCAATCCAGGCAGGATTCCCAATCCAGGCAGGATTCCCAATCCAGGCGGGATCCCCGGTCCAGGCAGGATCCCCGGTCCAGGCGGGATCCCCAATCCAGGCAGGATCCCCGTTCCAGGGAGGATTCCCAGTCCAGGCAGGATTCCCAGTCCAGGCAGGATCCCCAATCCAGGCAGGATCCCCAATCCAGGCAGGATCCCCAATCCAGGCGGGATCCCCAATCCAGGCAGGATCCCCAATCCAGGCAGGATCCCCAGTCCAGGCGGGATCCCCAATCCAGGCGGGATTCCCAATCCAGGCAGGATCCCCAATCCGGGCAGGATCCCCAATCCAGGCAGGATTCCCAGTCCAGGCAGGATCCCCAATCCAGGCGGGATCCCCGTTCCAGGCAGGATCCCCAATCCATGCAGGATCCCCAGTCCAGGCAGGATCCCCAATCCAGGCAGGATCCCCGTTCCAGGCAGGATTCCCAGTCCAGGCCTGGCACTGGTGTGTTGCAGTCGGTGTCGGCGCTGCTGGAGAAGCTCCACAGGAGCGAGCACGCCTTCGATCCCAACCTGGATCCCGACAGCGACGAGGGCGAGGGCTGGGCCCCCTTCCAGCCCGAATTCCTGCCGGAATCCCCGGCCAGCGACCACCGGGAATTCCAGCCCAACGGAGACTCCCTGGGCCACAGCAAGAGGTGGGGCTGGAGCCAGGGGTGGGAGCTGGGCTGGGTTCCGGGGGATTCCCAGTGCCAGGGAGGAAATCCCAGTGCCAAGGAGGAAATCCCGGGAGTGCCGAGGGAATTCTGAGCAGCGATAACAAACATCAGAAATTTTGAGCAGGGATAACAAACCCCAGGAATGCCAAGGGAATTCTGAGCAGGGATAAGAAATCTCAGAAATGGATAACAAATCCCTTGGGAATTCTGAGCAGGGATAACAAATCCCTTGGGAATGCCACGGGAATTCTGAAGTGGAATAACAAATCCCTTGGGTATGCCAAGGGAATTCTGAACTGGAATAACAAATCCCGGGAATGCCGAGGGAATTCTGAGCAGGGATAACAAATCCCTTGGGAATGCCACGGGGATTCTGAGCAGGGATAACAAACCACAGGAATGCTGATGGAATTCTGAGCAGGGATAACAAATCTCAGAAATTCTGAGCAGGGATAACAAACTCCAGGAATGCCGGTGGAATTCTGAGCTGCTGCCATTCCTTTTCCATGTTTTTCCAGCACTGGAACTGCCCTGGGAGAGGGGGACATCGGCACCATGAGCCTGCACGTGTCCCTGAATCCCGGGGAATATTCCTACTTCAGCCCCCGCGTGCTCTCCATGTGGGCCGGCCCCGAGCACTGGAGATTCCGGCCCCGCCAGCCCCGTGAGTGCCCAGGGCAGGGAGACCTGGAATTCCGGGCTGGGAGGGGCTGGAGACCTGGAATTCTGGACTAGGAAGGGCTCAATCCTGGAATTCCGAGCTTTTCCTTTCCCCTTTTCCCTGGTGTCCCTCAGCAGCCCCAGGCCTGGAGAAGGATTCCCGGCAGAGGGTTCCCAGGAAGGCTTTCGAGCTGGATTTCCAGGAGGACATCGACTTCCTGGCCCACTTCCAGAAGACCAAGGTGCCCCCAGAGCCCTTTTCCCAGGGAATTCCCGGGATTTGGGCAGCTCCAGCTGCGTGTCCTGGGGGACACCTCCCCACCTCCCACCCTGCCCCTTCCCAGACAAAACACTCCCTGTTTTTCCATGGAAAAATGGTGGAGCTTCCCGTTTTTCCATGGAGCTGTCCTGTCCCCTTCCCAGGCATCCACAACTTTGGCCAAATCCATCCTGGAGAGCCAGAACAGCCGGAGCACCACGCTCCCTGCAGACTTCAACTACGATCCCAAGAGCCTGGGGCAGCTCTTCCTCAAGCCCCACATCAAGGTGAGAATTCCCAAAAAGAATTCCAGGGAGTTGTCCTGCGGAATCACCCCAAGGTGTCATTGCAGGGAATCATCTCAGGGAATCATTCCCAACACCAAACCCGTCCTCACCAAACCCTGGGAATGTTCTGGATGTTCTGCTCTCACCACAAACCCTCCTGGAAGGGCAAAAAGGGGGATGAAGGGCCAAGGCAGGCCCAGGCCTTTCCCAGGAATGTTTTGGAATGTTTTCCCCCAGCTCAGCCCAAGTTTGAATCCAGAGGGAGCCTTGGACAGCGAGGCTGGAATTGAGGATTATGACTACAACAACCCCAACGACACCTCCAACTTCTGCCCTGCCCTGCAGGTACAGCCTGGGACTGGGAATTCCTGCTGGGATAGGATCCATGGCCAGGCAATTCCTGAGGGGAGGAATGGGAGCTGCAGGGCCCTCCTGGCGTCCAGCCTGGCCTGGACATTCCCAGGGGTGGGAAAACTTTGGGATTTCTGCTCCCTGCAGCTGCCTTGGCTTCAGCCTTGGCCCCGTTCCATGGGGATGAACCCAAATCCCATGGGGTAAACCCCAGTCCCATGGGGGTAAACCCCAATTCCATGGGGATAAACCCCAATTCCATGGGGATAAACCCCAGTTCCATGTGGATAAACCCCTGTTCCATGGGGATAAACCCCAATTCCATGTGGATAAACCCCTGTTCCATGTGGATAAACCCCTATTCCATGGGGATAAAGCAAATTCCATGGGGATAAATCCCAATTCCATGGGATAAACCCCTGTTCCATGGGGATAAACCCCAATTCCATGGGAATAAACCCCTGTTCCATGGGGATAAACCCCAATTCCATGGGAATAAACCCCAATCCCATGTGGATAAACCAAATGCCATGGGAATAAACCAAATCCCATGGGGTAAACCCCATTCCCATGGGATAAATCCCAATCCCATGGGAATAAACCCAATTCCAAGAGGATAAACCCCGATCCAATGAGGATAAACCCCAATTCCATGGGGATGAACCCAATCTCATGGGATAAACCTCACTTCCATGGGATAAACCCAAACACGTGGGAGTAAATGGGGATAAACCAAATTCCATGGGATAAACCCCGATCCCAAGGGGATAAACCCCAATCCAAAGGGGATAAACCAAATTCCATGGGGATAAACCAGATTCCATGGGGATAAATCCAATCCCATGGGTTAAACCCCAATTCCACGTGGGGATAACCCCAATCCCCTGGGGAAGCCGGGCAGGAATTCCCACCCTCTGGAGCGGCTCCTGCTGCCCCTGGCTCCCCCCAGGTGACGCTGGTGTCCCCCCATGTCCCCTGGCAGGTTCCTGACAGCGATGACGATCCCGATCCCGCAGAATTCCCGGGCCAGGCGGAGCTGCTCCCGCTCCCGGCTCATCCCGAGGCTCCGGAGCACCCCGGGATCAACGGCGGCAACGGCCCCGGCTGCGGGGAGCTGGAGCTGATTGCTGAGCCCCCCAAGGTCACTGGGAGCACTGGGAACACTGGGAACGGGGACTGGGAGCACTGGGAATGACGGGAGGGACTGGGAGCACTGGGCTGGGAATGCCTGCTGGCATTGGAAGCTTCTCCCTGGGACCGGGAATTCATCCCTGGGCTGGGCTGGAGCAAAAACCTCTCAGCACCTCCAGGGTTAAAAATCCCCGAACCCCCCCTGTGGTTCCAGATTGGCATTCCCAGAGGAACAATTCCCAGATTAAACACTGGGATTGGCAGCAAGGCCGCGCTCGCTGTTATTCCCGTGGAAAATCAGGAATTTTGAGCATTGTGGCTGTGATCCCGATGATGATCCCAGTGATGATCCCGATGATGATCCCAGATAATCCCAGATTTCCCCCTCAGGTCCACAAGATCCCCATCCAGTACGCCAAGACAGCCAAGAGGATGGACATGAGGAGGCTCAAGAGGAACATGTGGGAGCTGCTGACGGAGCAGGGAGAGGTCAGGAAGGGAAATTCCTGCTGGGAATTCTGCAGGGGTTCCTTCCCAGTTCCTGGGATCAGCCCCAATTCCATGGGGATGAACCCCAATTCTATGGGATAAACCAAATTCCATGGGGATAAACCCCAGTTCAATGGGATAAACCCCAGTTCAATGGGATCAGCCCCAAGTTTCCCATTGGCCAGAGCGGGCTGAGGTTCCCAGGGGTTTTTCCTTGGAATCTGGGGCTCTGCATTCCTGGATTTTCCCCAGCAGGAGGAGGAGGAGGCCAGGGAGGGGACGGACGTGAAGGTGGCCGGGGAGAAAAGCCTGAGTGACCTCATCAAGGACCTGCGGCACAGGTCAGGAATGATGGGAATAACGGGAATAATGGGAAAATCCCACATGGGAATAATGGGAATGGGAAAATCCCAAATGGGAATAATGGGAATAATGGGAATGGGAAAATCCCAAATGGGAATAATGGGAATGGGAATAATTCCAAATGGGAATGGGAATAATGGGAATGGGAAAATCCCAAATGAGAATAATGGGACAGGGACAATACTGAATGGGAATGGGAATAGGAAAATCCCAAATGGAAATAATGGGAAAATCCCAAATGGGAATGGGAAGAATGGGACAGGGAAAATCCTGAATGGGAATGGGAATAATGGGGATGAGAATAGGAAAATCCAGGATAGGAATAATGGGAATGGGACAGGGAAAATCCCAGATGGTAATGTGAGTGGGAAAATCCTTCATGGGAATTGGAACGGGACAGGGAAAATCCCTCTGGATGTTGGGATGGGAATGGGATAGGAAAAATCCCAAATGGGGATGGGACTGGGACTGGGAGCAGGGCAGGGCAAACCCCTGAGGGTGTCCCAGGGAAGAGCCCAGTCCCTGCTCTGGGCATTCCTGGCTCCTCTGGCATTCCAGGCTCTGATCCCGATCCCGCTCTTCCTCAGGCTCCCTCCCACCATGGCCACCGAGCTGTCGGTGCCCTTGGCCTTCGTGTCCCTGCTGCACCTGGCCAATGAGAAGGTGAGGGCAGGGAGAGATTCCCACCCACCCCGGGGATTCCAGGGAATGCAGCTTGTCCCACCCATCCCCGGTTTTCCATGGAATGCAGCTCATTCCCAGTTTTGCCAGGGAATGGGAATGTTCCCAGCTCATGCAGGGTTTGTCCCTCAGAGCCAGCCCGAGCATTCTGGACTCTGGATAAGAACAGAATCCCAAAATCCCAGAGTTCCTGAGGCTGGAAAAGCCCTCCAAGGTCACAACGTGCCCAATCCCCACCGGGATTCCTTCCACGGCCAGGAATTCCTTGGAATTCCTGCAGGGATGGAGACTCCAACCCATGAGGGAATTCCTGCTCTGTCCCCATTCTCTGGAAAAGCCCCTGGGCAGGGCGGGAGGGACTGGGGTTATTCCCAAGCCTCATCCCAGGGGATTTCATTCCAAAGCTTTTCCCTCCCATCCCCAGAACCTGAAGCTGGAGAGCACCGAGGAGCTGTCGGATATCCTGGTGAGAGGGGGGGACTGACCCTGGAGCCGCTGCAGATCCAGCAGGGAATGCTGAGAAATCCCAGAATCCCAAATCCCTGGGAAGGTTGGGATTCAGGGATGTCCTGGCTGGACAGATCCCACCAGGATCCAGCAGCTTTTCCCTGGGATTGGAAATTCCTGCACTTCACTGTGAACCCAGGCTGCTGCGTGTCCCAACATTTCTTCTGTGTGTCCCAAAATTTCCTCTCTGTATCCCAAAATTTCCTGTCTGTCTGTCTCAAAATTCTGTCTGTCCCTGTGTCCTTCCCAGTCTGTAATTCCCAGTTTTTGGACTGACTGTTACTCCTGGCCCCCATTCCCTCCATTCTGGGATTATTCCCTTTATTTACTGTTTTCAAGGATAATAAATTTTGCACATTTTGGAGAGGGGCCTGGAAGGAACAACCCCGGAGTGGGGTGGGGGCAGCAAACGGGGACAAATCCCTGGAAAAATGGGAATGCGGGGATCAGAGCCTGGAGCAGCAGCTGGGAATGGCATCCAGGAGCCGAATTGTGGGAATGGAATCAGTTCCGGGGTCTCCTCCTGCTGAGACCCCCTGGAACTCCGTTCCTGCTTTTCCTGGGGGTGGAGCTCCCTCGGGAACGCCCGGAGCCGATTCCCGGGATTTCTCCAGGGGATGGGGATTCCAGAGGCGGCTGCTGCTCCGGGGGATGATTTTCCAGGAATTGATGCTCCAGGAATTGTTCTTCCAGGGGTTGATATTCCAGGGACTGTGATTCCAGGGATTTGTGCTCCAGGGGTGCTCAGCTGGCCCCCCCGGGACCCTGAAACCCGATCTGTTCCTAAACTCCCTTTATTTATCCCTGAAACCCAAGCTGTTCCTAAAAATCCCGTTTATTCCTGAAACCTGTTCCTAAACTCCCTTTATTTATCCCTGAAACCTGTTCCTAAAATCCCTTTATTTATCCCTGAAATCCCTTCCATCCCAGCGCCGACAGAGCGGGGAAGGCAGGACCGGGAGCGAGGGGAAACTGAGGCAGGGCCCCCTTCCCTTCCCTTCCCGTAGCTCCGGACAAAAACCGGGACTAAAACCCCGAGCGGGGCTTTTCGCTGCTTTGTTTCCCCCATTCTCGGGTTTTTCACCCATCCCCCGAGTTTATCGCGGGTTCGGGGGGGTTCGGCGGCTCCTTCACCCCCTCCCCACCCGGGACGGAGCCGCTCCCGCCTTCCCCCCGCTGCTGCTTTCGCGGCTTTTTGGCCCAAAATGACTCACCGGGGGATTTTTTTTCTTATTTTTCTCTCATTTTTCGGGACTCCCGAAGCTGGGGGGGATTCTCGGGGGGCTGAGCCCGGTTTGTTACGGTTGGGACGGGGATTGGCGATCCCGGGACAAGGGACAGGGACATCATCCCGGGAATGCCGGGGACCCTCGGGAAGCGATCGGGACCGCGATCCCGGCGCGTCCCGCCCTGTCCCCGCCCTCGGGGCGGCTCCTCCGCGCTCCGGGGCCGGGAAACTCCGGCCCAGTCATTCGGGGCGCGGGGGGAGAAGCCCCAAAAGCGCGTCCGTTCCGGTAAGGAAAGAGTCAATGGCCGCGGCTCGCACACGCCACTTCCCCGAGCGGGGCTGACTCATCCCGGGCTCGGTCCCGCTCCGCGCCACCCGCGCTCCGCTCCGGCCGCCCCGGAGCGCCGCCCGAGCCTCCGCCGGTGAGTCCGGGGGTCGCGGGGGGCTGGGGGGGTCCCGGGCATCGCCCCGAGCCGCGCGTGCCCCGGGATACCGAACAACGAGCGGGACCGGCCGGAGCCCCGGGACGCCGAACAACGCACCGGGAGCGCCGAGCGCGGGGGGGTCCCGGAGCCGCGGCCGCCCCCGGGGGTCCCCGGGCCCTGCGCGGCCCCCCGGGATGGCGGGGGGGGCTTGGCCGGAGCGGCGGCGCGGGATGGGGAAGGGAGGGGAGCGGGGATGACTTCAGCCCATTACTCAGCCGCCGTCACGGCCTGGCAGCGCTCCCGCGCTATTCCGGGCCGTGACGCTCCAGCCCCGCCGCTTTGGGCCTAAACCGGCGGGGTTCGGGGGATCCGGGGAGGAGGAGCGGCCCCGGGGGATGAGGAGCGCGGCGGGATCCGGGAGGAGTTCGGGAAGCGCCGCCGCCGAAGCGCCCGGAATGAATGCCGTGATAATGATTGTTGTTATCTCATTAAGGGCGTAATTAGAGCCCGGTGCCGCCCCCAGCCCGGTACCGGCGGCTCGGGGGTTACGGGGGTTGTTGGCACCGGCGGGGCTCGCTCAGCCCCGAACCGGCCGCGTTTTGCCCCAAAAGCCGCCGCGGTTTCCTGCGCTCGGAGCGGCGCCGGGAAACGAGGAAATCGCGTCAGCGGTGCCGGGAACCGAACCGGGGCGGCGGGGGCGGGACACGGGGGGACACCGGCACCTGATAAACACCGATGTGTGTGTGTAGTACCGGTACATGATAAACACCTGGGGGGGTGTGACACCGGTAACTGCACACACAGGTGTGGGACACGCGTACCTGTACACACAGGGGAGTGTGTGTGTGTGTGTGTGTGGGACACCTGGACCTGATAAACCCCTCTGTGTGTGTGTGTGTGTGTAACACGTGTACCTGCACACACAGGTGTGTGTGACGCCTGTGTATGTGTCACCTGCACACACACACACTCACACGTGCCCTCCCCGCACTCACCTGTGCCCAGGTGCGCTCACCCACGGCCGTGCGCGGCTGCCGCTTCAGGACTCGGGACTACAACTCCCGGCGTGCCCCTCGCGGGGGGGCGGGGACAGGCAGCGCTGCCGCCCAATAGGAGAAGGGGCGTGTTGGCTCCGGCCAATAGGCAGCGAAGGGGGCGCGGCGGCCCCGCCCCTCGGTCACGTGGCGCGGGCGCGGCCGGTGAGCGCGAGCGGGACCGGGGGCACCGGAGGGGCTCGGGTGGGACCGGGGGGCACCGGGAACCCCCTCGGGACCCGCCCCGCTCCCTCCCCAGGTTGGCATCGCCGCTTTGCGCCGTTTTCCCGGGGTTTCTCCTCAAAAACATCGGGGGGGATTTGGGGGCGGCGAGCCCGGAACGGGGGCGCAGGGGGGAGGCACGGACGGAGCAGCCTCGGGCCGGTTCCGGTGCCCGAGGGGTAACCCCAAATCCCCCCGACTGCCCCGTTATTTGGGGTCTCACCTTCCCCCTTTTCTCCCTCCCAGGTCTCGTCCCGAACGCACAGGCAGCGATTTCCCCCCATGGAGAAGAACCAAGAGGCGCAAGGAGACCCCCGGGACCCCCCCAGCCCTGCCCAGCCCGCCGTGAGTGCACCCCGCGGGTTTTGGGGGTGCTGAACGCCCCAAAATTCGGGGGAGGGCGGGAGGAGGGCGAGAAGCGCTTTGGCCGCCGGTGGAAGTGAGGATGAGGCAGAGAAATGGGAAATTCCAGGCTTTGGGTGGGGGGCGAGGGGGGCAATGCACCCAAAAATGGGAATTTTGGGGGGAGAAGTGAGCGGTCCCATAGGAACGGGATCGTTTTTGTAAATATTTTTTATCCTCGTGAGGAAAAGGGGTTTGGATTTTGTGGCGCTGGAGCTTTTCCCTCCCCCCAGCAGCTTTTTATGTCACACACACACACACCAAAAAAAAAAAAAAACCAAACCCAAAAAAGAAAAGAGAAAAAAAAGAAAAGAAAAAAAAAGAAAGCTTTGAACTCTTTGAGCCGTTAAAATCCGGTGTCTGTCACAAGCCGTGAAATGAATAGAAAGAACAAAAAAAAAAAAAAAAAAAGACTGAAAAAAATAGAAAAGGACGGACTTGGGAGCCGAGCAGCTTCTTTGCCCAAAAATAGCAACAAGTTTTATAACTCCGGAAAATGTAGAACAAACAAACGAGGAACATTTTTAGCTGAGAAAGGCGGCGGCGCGGGGGGGGGCGAATTTCGGAATTTCTGCCCGTCTGTTTTCCTGGAAGCCGCTCCTCGTGTTCTCACCCGCATCCAGCGCTTTGACCAACTTGGCCGCGGGCCCGGGGCTGCCGGGGAACGGGAACGGAGCTGCGGGGAGCGGGAACGGGGCTGCGGGAACGGGAACGGGGCTGCGGGAACGGGAACGGAGCTGCGGGAACGGGAACGGAGCTGCGGGAACGGGAACGGAGCTGCGGGGACGGGAACGGGGCTGCGGGGAGCGGGAACGGAGCTGCGGGAACGGGGCTGCGGGAACGGGAACGGGGCTGCGGGATCGGGAACGGGGCTGCGGGGAGCGGGAACGGGGCTGCGGGAACGGGAACGGGGCTGCGGGGAACGGGAACGGAGCTGCGGGAACGGGAACGGAGCTGCGGGAACGGGAACGGGGCTGCGGGAACGGGAACGGAGCTGCGGGGAGCGGGAACGGAGCTGCGGGAACGGGTCCGGGGCTCCCCGGGGCTGCGGGAAACGGGTCGAGAAGTGCGGGGAACGGGCCCGGAGCTCTCCCGGCTGCGGGGGGAACGGGGCCGCAGCTCCCCCAAAACTCAGCCCCGTGTCCCGCAGGACGCGCCGGGGGCCGGGGATGGCGCCGAGAGGGACAAAGCGGTGGGAGAAGGTGGGGACAAGGACAAGGAGGAGAAGGACGAGGACAAGGAGAAGGAGGAGGAGGAGGCTTTCCTCGTCAGCCTCTACAAGTTCATGAAGGAGCGGCACACGCCCATCGAGAGGATCCCGCACCTCGGCTTCAAGCAGAGTACGTGCCCCCCCCAGCCGGGGACAGGGACAGGGACAGGGGGTGGCCGTGCTCGGCTCCCGTGTCCTCCTGACCCTCAGCATCTCCCCTTGATTGATTCTCCCCTTGACTGATTCCCAGTTAACCTCTGGAAGATCTACAAGGCCGTGGAAAAGCTGGGAGCCTACGAGCTGGTGAGTGGTGGCCGTGGAGCCAGGGGGGCACCAGGATGTCCCTTGGGCACCCGAGTGTCCCCTGGGCACCAGGACGTGTCCCCTGGGTGCCAGGATGTCCCTTGGGCATCCGAGTGTCCCCGGGACGCCAGGGTGTCCCCAGGACATCAGGGCAGGACACCAGGATGTCCCTTGGGCATCTGGGTGTCCCCTGGGTGTCAAGATGTCCCTCAGGATGCCCGGGCTCACTCTGTCCGTCTGTCCCTCCCTCCCGCCGCAGGTGACGGGCCGCCGGCTCTGGAAGAACGTCTACGACGAGCTCGGGGGCAGCCCCGGCAGCACCAGCGCTGCCACCTGCACCCGGCGCCACTACGAGAGGTGGGGCCGGGCCGGGGCTCTGTCCTGCCTCAGTTTCCCCCGGCGCGGCGCTCACCGCGCTCCCCGCTCGCTCCGCAGGCTCGTCCTCCCCTACGTGCGGCACCTCAAGGGCGAGGAGGACAAACCGCTGCCCCCCAGCAAACCCCGGCGGCAGTACAAGGTCTCCAAGGACGACAAGAGCAAGAGGGCCAGGAAGGAGAAGGGCCGCGAGCAGGTGCGGAACCCGCCCGGGGCCGGGCAGGGCAGGGCAGGGAGGGCCGGGCCGGGCAATGAGAGCGGGGCTCGGAGCCGGGAGCCCGGCCCGGGGTGCGGCACCCACGGCCCGACCCCTCCGCTCCTCGCAGGTGGCTCCGGACAAGGCGCGGCCGGAGGCGGCCGCGGAGGAGGCGGCGGAGCGGGGCCGGGGGACAGACGGACGCTCCAGCCCGGCCGTGCCGGCCCCCAGCCCCGCGGGGAGGTGCCCCAGCCCCTGCAGGAGCCACAGCGAGACCTACAAGCGCCTCTTCTCCAGCTTCTACTCCAAAGGGAACCACCCCATCATGTCCCCGCTGGCCAAGAAGAAGCTGCTGGCGCAGGTGAGCAAGGCCGAGTCCTTGCCCTGCCCCAAGCGCCACTGCCCCGAGGGCCGCCGGGCACCGAGCGACAGCGGCCCCGAGCCCCCCGGGCCCCCCGGGCCCGCGCCGGCCGAGCAGAGGAGCGCGGAGCCCTGGGCAGCTCCGGAGCGAGCTCCGAGCGAGGCGGGCCCGGCCCGCAGCGCATCCCCGGCGGGCAGGGACAGCCAGGGCTGCCCGCAGGACGGGGCCCCTGCCGTGTTCACCGGCTACTTCCACGCGTACCGCAGCGAGGGCCCGCAGCCCGGCGGCTGTGCCCCGCTCTGGGGCTACTTCTCCCACCTGAAGGATTTTCTGGAGCCGCCCTCCGCCCTCCCGGCGCGGCCCGAGGAGCCCGAGCAGCCCGCGGAGCTGCGGAGCGCGGCGGGGCGGCCGTGGGAGGGCCGGGCCGCCGCCGTCCAGGCCTGCTGGGTTTCCCCCGGGGCCGCCCTCGGGCCCGCCGCGCCCCGGGCCGGCCGCGAGGAGGAGGAGGAGGAAGACGATGATGATGAGGATGAAGAGGAGGACGAGGAGCCCTTGGGCCGCGCCGTGTCCCCCTCGGGCAGGGCCGGGCGGAGCCGCTCGCCGGGCGCTCACCGAGCGCTGGCCAAGCCCAAGGCCGTGGTGGCCGCCCCGGCGTTCCCCGCGCCGCTGCCGCCGGACGCTTTCAAGGGAGCCGCGCTGCATTTCCCGGGCGGCTTCGGCAGCGCGCAGGGCGTGCCCGCGGCCCCGGCGCTGTCCGTGAGCCCCGTGGTGATCCCGGCCTTCCCCAGCCCCTTGGTGGTGCCCTCCGAGCTGTGCCGCCCGCTGCCCGCCCGTGCCCGCCTGCCCGCGGCCTACGGCAGCTCGGCCCGGCTCTACCCGGCGGCTCCGTGGCACGGGCAGCACTCCCCGCACGTCCCGGCCTTCCCGCACCACGGCCGGCCCTAGCGCTGTGCCGGGGACAGCCAGGGGACAATCCGGACCGGGCCGTTCTCAGCGCCCAGCTCAGAGCTGGGGGTGCCCCCACGGTTCTCTCTATTTTCTATATACCCACACACAAATCTATAAAAAAGGGAGCAAAAGCGGTGCTGGAGGTGTCTGTTCCCATCCCTGGCCCCCACACCCGGGTCTGGGTCACTCCGTCAGGGGGGGAAAGGGAACAAACGTGCCTGGCAGAGTTTGGGGTGTCCTGGGCAGGGCTGGGGGGATCCTGTCCCTGAGCCCAGAGCTGTGGGGCTGAGAGCCCCTCTGTGGGCAGGGAAGGAGCAGCTTTCCCACCTCAGCTTTGGGGGAATGGCAGCAATTCCATGGAGCAGCCACGAGTCCAGCTGGGAACAACCCAGCGACAGCTCCGGGTCCTTTGTGCCTCCCAAGTCCTTTTTGCTTCAGGTCCTGTTTGCCTCCAGAATCCTTTTTTCCTCCACGTCCTTTTTCCCTCCAGGTGATTTTTGCCCCCAGCAGCTCCACCTGAGCCATTCCAGACCAAGCCAAGGCTGGCCAAGCTCAGATTTTGGGGTGTCTGTGCAGGGCCAGGGGCTGGATTGATGATCCCAGTGGGTCCCTTGCCACCCAGGAGATTCCAGGATTCTCTGATTATTTCAGGGAGCTGCCCCAGTGTGGATCCTTCCATGGATCCTTCAGCACTCACAAAATCCACCCCCAAGAAAAACCATCTCAGTCCAAAAGCCCAACAAAATTAAAAAAAAAAATTTAAAAAAGGAATTTTTTAATTAAACAGCAACAAATCCAGAAAAACACCCCCCCATTCCCCCCTCCAGGAATTCTGGGGGTCCCCACAGCCCCCAGCACAGCGTGGCTGCTGCTGGCCGGCCCCACAAAGTGTCCCCAGAGTGTCCTGGAGGTGCCAGGCTGGCACAGGGCAGCCTGGGCAGTGCCACAGCCAGGCTCCCACAGCACAGGGGCTCCGTGGTGCTCACTGTGGACAAGGGGACAGGGTCAGTGCCATGGGGACATCCTGGGGACATCCTGGGCTGCAGAGCCCCCGCCCTGAGCCGGGCTCAGCCCAGGCAGGGCAACCACAATGCCCAAAATGGGGCTGCTCCACTGCCAGGGCACCCAGAGCCCCAGGATCCCAAACTGGGACTGCTCCATTCCCAGGGCACCCAAATCCAGCACCCAGACTGGCACAGCTCCACTGCCAGGGCACCCAGAGCCCCAGGATCCCAAACTGGGACTGCTCCATTCCCAGGGCACCCAGACACCCAGGACACCTTTAAACCCAAGAAGGGCACTGGGTGGGATTTGAGGTCCCTTTGATCCCCAGAAGGGCACTGGGTGGGATTTGAGGTCCCTTTATACCCAAAAAGGGCACTGGGTGGGAGTTGAGGTCCCTTTGAGCCCAAAAAGGGCACTGTGAGGGATTTGAGGTCCCTTTCAGCCCCAAAAAGGGCACTGGGTGAGATTTGAGGTCCCTGGGTGGGATTTGAGGTCCCTCTCAGCCCAAACCATGCCAGGATTCCACGGGATCAAGGACAATCAAACCCCAACAGACACAGTGACAACGCCCTGGCTCCTGCCACCCCCTCCCCACACCCCAGCCCTGGCAGGGCCGGGAGCTGCCCAGGTGAGCAAGGAGAGGCGTCCCCCTTACCTGAGGGCCCTGGGGCTGCTCCTCCAGCTGGGGCTGAGCCGTGGCCAGCCCTGCCTGGCCCAGGGTGCCCACGCGGCCGGGCTGTCCCCGCAGTGTCACCGTGATGGTGGCCGGTGCCTTGAGGCCTGCAGAGCACACAGAGATGTTCCTGAGACACAGGGATGGTGGAGGCCACCTCCAAGCAGGGCTCAGAGGGGCCTCTTGGGGAGCACCAGCCCACAGAGCAGGAGGAGCTTTGGGACAAAAGCTCCAGGTACCAGCACCTCCCTCCCTCCCTCCCTGTGGGAATCCACAAAATCAGAGGGTTTGGGAAAGCTGCACAGAACTGTGAGCAGAGCTAAGCACAGCCATGACATTGGTCAGCAGAAGAATTATTTAAACAGTGGAAAAGCACAAATAGAATAATGGTCTGTGTATTAATGCTTGTCTGAATAGCTCTCTAAGCTACAAAAGTTTATCTAGAGAGACATTAGGAAGGTTAAAGCTTAATAATGGAGCTCTGTGTGTTGAGGCTCACAAGCAGGGATTGTATTCAAAATCAGCAAGCGTTGTTTAACCAAAGGTACCTGTGCTCATGGTGACTGGATGGAACTACTGTCAATATAGAATATATACTATACAGATATAAATACTATCAGTGTGCTTTTGCTTTGTGGGATTGGTCAGGAAGTTTATAAAGTGAGTTGTAACATGAAGTGTTTTGGCCTGCTGCCTGGGATGTGAGCTGCTGGCATCCTCCCATTGTCACAACCACGGAATGAGAGCGATGCTGGAAAACCCAACAGCTCGAGGCGCGTTCAGCAGCAGCCCCGTGCCGCTGGTGTGTGTAAATAACCCCCCGTGCGTGGCACTGACCTGCAGCCTGGTTGGAGATGTGGGCCAGCCCTGGCAGGCTGCTGGCCAGCTTGGCCAGCCCCCCATTGCTCAGCAGCTGCTGGATGGCCGTGGGCTTGCTGCCGGCCGAGGCGCCCAGCGCCAGCGAGGCGGCCACGGGGATGGTGCGAACCACGGGGCCCGTGGAGTCTGTGCTGAGGGCAGCCAGGCTCTGCAGGGCTGCAGGGGCCTTGAGGGCTGAGCTCTGCAGGGAGAGAGGGCAAACTGAGCTCTGCAGGGCTGCAGGGGCCTTGAGGGCTGAGCTCTGCAGGGAGAGAGGGCAAACTGAGCTCTGCAAGGGCCTTGAGGGCTGAACTCTGCAGGGAGAGAGGGCAAACTGAGCTCTGCAGGGAGAGAGGGCAAACTGAGCTCTAGAGGGGCCTTGAGGGCTGAGCCCTGCAGGGATAGAGGGCAAACTGAGCTCCTGCAAGGCCAGGCTGAGCTCTGCAAGGCCAGAGTCAGCCCTGAGCTCTTCAGGCCCAGGCCAGGCTGGGATGGCCACTCCCCTCTCCAGCAGAACCTTTGGGGGGTCCCACACTTCTCCAGGCAGGGCTGGTCCTGGGGGATTTGCCCTTCCCAGCCTGGAACTCTGAGTGGGACCCTGAGAGGCACCAGGGTGGCTTTTCCCAGGGAATGAGCACTGATCCCAGGGAATGGTCACTGATCCCAGGGAATGGTCACTGATCCCAGGGAATGGCCACTGATCCCTCCTGGAACTCTGAGTGGGACCCTGAGGGTTCCCAGAGTGGCTTTTCCCACTGACCCCTCGCTGCACACACACAGCTCCTCACAGAGCCCCTCAGGAGCACCCAGAGCCAGCCCTGGTCTCCCACCCAGAGCCTCCCCTGCCCCGTGGGCTCTGCAGGGGCTCCTCACCTGCACAGGGGAGCCGGTGGCCGTGCTGGGGGCCAGGCTGGAGGCCTTGGTGCCCATGTCCTGCAGGCTGAAGCTCAGCCCCTGGAGCAGGCTGCTGGCAGAGGCTGCTCCTGAAAACCCAGGGAAGGACAGGGTCAGCCTGGGAGGGGTCACCAGCACCAAATTCCGGGGCTGCAGAGCTGTTCTTCAACCTGAGGGCACTGGGGATCCTCCCACAGCCCGGTTATGGGATCAGGGAGTGTCCTGAGTGCGAAGGGACCCACTGGCATCATCCAATCCGGCCCTGGGAGCCTGCACAGCACCCCAAAATCACCCCTGGGAGCCCTACAGACACCCCAAAATCCACCCTGGGACTCTGCACAGACACCCCAGAATCCAAAGGCTCCTGGAGCTCTGGCAGCCTCGGGGCTGTGCCCATTCCCTGGGCAGTGCCCAGCACCCTCTGGGGACAGACCCTTTCCCAAATCCCACCCCAACCTCCTCCCCTTTGGGGACACACCCTTTCCCAAGCCCCCCGAGGCTCCCCAGCCCCGGTGAGCCCCTCTCCCGTACCTGGCAGCGCGGCGGGCGGGGCGGGCAGGCCGTGCCCACCGCTGGCCACCAGCCGGCTCTGCAGGGCGTGGAAGGCGCTGGGGCCGGAGCCGCTGCCGCCGCTGGGGAGGCCGGGCTGGGCCGGGCTCAGCGAGGCCTCGGGGCCGGAGCTCAGCCTGGAAGGGAAGGGTTGGCACAGAGGGCTGAGGGCTGGCACAGAGCTGGCACACAGAGCCGGCACTGACCGCACAGCCAGGGCTGGGAAAAACCCTAAACATCATCAGTGCCAACAGAGGCTTCCAGGGCAGCAGCCAAATCCAAGGATTTCCAAAGTGGGAGAGAGCTTGGTGGCTGTGGTCAGCTCCCAGGGTCACCCTGCCCCAAAGGCACCGAGCCTGCAGGGCACTGTCCCCGCCTAAAGCCCACTTTTTATTTATTTAAATTTTAATTTAATAAATATTTTTAAAACTTGATACATATATTAAAAATTTATATATATAATATATATTTTATATGTATATAAATAAATATATATATTTATATACATATAGATATATATTATATATACTTTATATATATAATATATATTATATATTATATATTATATATTATATATGTATATTTATTATATATTATATATTATATTATATAATTTTTTATTTATAAAATAAATTTTATTTACTTGAAACCAGCTCTTCATAATATATATAATATATTATATATATTATATATAATATATATAATATATTATATATAATATATATAATATATATAATATATATAATATATATAATATATTATATATAATATATATAATATATATAATATATATATAATAAATTTTATTTACTTGAAACCAGACAGAACTTAAAGACAGAACTTCTGCCAAAGCCACCACAAAGAGAGAGAAACAAACCTGAGGTTGGGAGAGCACAGCAGCCGCAGCCACAGCACCTCCACTCCCAGGCCCCAATGGAGCTTCCAGGAGCCCCAGAGCCTCCCCCATGCCAGAAAGCTCCACGTGCAGGACAGAAAGACCCCAAAACCCCCAATTCCCACTCACTTGGGGGTGGAGAGCAGCCCCGAGAGCTCCTTGGTGCTGGGCACGGCCTGGCCCAGGGGCAGCGGCTTCCCGGACACAACTGCAAAACAAAAGGGACAAAGCTCAGCTCCTGTGCCCACAAACCCTCTGGGATCCCCTTTTCCAGTCCCCAGAGCATCTCCTGCAGGAATCCCAGACTGGGAGGAGCAAAATCCAGTTAGAACACAGGAAATACGGAATTGCAGAGGCAGGAGGGAAGGAATCGCCTCCCAAAATCCCTGAGGAGCCTCAGGCCCTGCCACCAAAGGCAAATCTCTCTCCTCAAGGTTCTCTCCACTATTCCCCTCCTGTTCCATGGATGGATTGCTGGGATCTGGGTGATTTTGTAAGGATTTTGTAAGGATTCTTGCTTCAAGACACTTTACAAAATACACAGGGATGCGACAAGCCACGGAATTTGTTCATTTGTTTATTGCAGCACTGGGGGATAGATACAACTGCATTCCTTCCTTGTGCATTCCTCCTGGCAAAGAGGCAACTCTTGTTTGGGTTCATGTTTACTTCTGCAACTCATTTCCTTTCTGTGGAAAGAAGTAAAGTTGGGAAAATTAAAAACTAAAATTAAAAAGATTGATTGCGGAAAGCAGAGCTTTTCAAAGCTGCCAGAAGACGAAGCGAAACCTTCCAGAAGGATGTGGATTTGTGTCCTGTGGCAGGAAGACGGAGCCCAGCAGCTCCTCCTGGGCATTTTCCAGGTGCAGAGGCAGGATGGGATTTGCTGGGATGGGGATCCCAGGGGTGCCTGGCACACTCCAGCCCAGGGGAGGGCACAGAGGGAGCAGCTTCACCACGATCCCTCAGGCAGCAGCAGGGTCAAGGGGAGAGGAACATGGAGAGAGGGGTCCAGCAGGACCAGCAGCACCAGCACCCTGCTCCCAGTAACACCAGCAACACCAGAACCCTGCTCCCAGCAGAACCAGAACCCTGCTCCCAGCAGGACCAGAACCCAGCAGAACCAGAACCCTGCTCCCAGCAGGACCAGAACCCTGCTCCCAGCAGGACCAGAACCCAGCAGAACCAGAACCCTGCTCCCAGCAGCTCCAGTGTCCATCCTGCCCCCAGCAGCAGCTCCAGGCCTCCAGAGGAAGGTGCCTGACCAGAGGGAGGTGCAGGATCCCCTCCCAGCTCCAGGCTGTTTCCAAGGCCGTGGAAAAAACGGCTCCTGCCAAGCCACTGACACCTGGAGTGTCCACATTTCCCTGCAGCTAAATCCTCCAAAAAGCAGGGCCAGGACAAAGCAGCGCTAGGAGACAAAGCAGGGCCCAGGAGACAAAGCAGGGCCCAGGAGACAAAGCAGGGCCCGGGAGACAAAGCAGGGCCCGGGAGACAAAGCAGGGCCCGGGAGACAGCAGGGCTAAGCTAAAGCCAGGGCTAAGCTAAAGCCAGGACTAAGCTAAAGCCAGGACTAAGCTACAGCCAGGACTAAGCTACAGCCAGGACTAAGCTACAGCCAGGACTAAGCTAAAGCCAGGACTAAGCTAAAGCCAGGACTAAGCCAAAGCCAGGACTAAGCTAAAGCCAGGACTAAGCTAAAGCCAGGACTAAGCTAAAGCCAGGACTAAGCTAAAGCCAGGCCTAGCAAAGCACAGCTCCCCCCAGCAGGCCCTGCAGTGCCACAGCCAGGTGCCAACTCACTTTCAGCCTGGGTGCTCAGGGCTGCTCCGGTGCCCGTGGCATCGCCGTGGGACACAATGGTCACCTTGATTTTGGCTCGTTTGGAGGCCTTGGTGCACGCAGGGCTCGGGCTGGGGCTCTGCTGCCTCTTCAGCTGCTCTCTGCCATCACCTCTGAGAGCCCCCTCCGAGGGCTGGGGGGCTGCTGGAACTGGGGGACACAGAAGGGGCTCCTGGAGTGCCCGGGGTGCTTGGGGTGCCAGCAGGGGAACGTGCCCATGCAGCTCCTCTGTGCCAGCCTGCACAGGAACCCTCTGAGAGCACAGAGCAGGATGCGCTGCCAGGTTCTGCACAGCTGCCTCAGCCCCACGGGGGCATTTGCACCCCAAAATGCTGGGTGAGCCCCTCAGCAGCCCTGCTGGCCAGGGAGGGACAAGGGGAGGGTTTGCAGCACAGAGGGTCAGAGCTGCAGCTCCAGCACAGAGGATCCCCCAGGTCCCCTCCAGGAGCTGGGCAGGGCTTGAGAGGCACCAAGCAAAGCCAAGGAGGTGCAGCAGCAAAGCATCCATCAGAACCTTTCCAAAGCCATCCCTGATCCATCAGAGCCTTCCCAAAGTCATTCCTGATCCATCAGAGCCTTCCCAAAGCCATTCCTGATCCATCAGAACCTTCCCAAAGTCATTCCCGATCCATCAGAACCTTTCCAAAGCCATTCCTGATCCATCAGAGCCTTCCCAAAGCCATCCCTGATCCATCAGAACCTTCCCAAAGTCATTCCCAATCCATCAGAGCCTTCCCAAAGCCATTCCTGACCCATCAGAACCTTTCCAAAGCCATTCCTGATCCATCAGAGCCTTCCCAAAGTCATTCCTGATCCATCAGAACCTTCCCAAAGTCATTCCTGATCCATCAGAGCCTTCCCAAAGCCATCCCTGATCCATCAGAGCCTTCCCAAAGCCATCCCTGATCCATCAGAGCCTTCCCAAAGCCATCCCTGATCCATCAGAACCTTCCCAAAGTCATCCCTGATCCATCAGAACCTTCCCAAAGCCATCCCTGATCCATCAGAACCTTCCCAAGGCCATCCCTGATCCATCAGAACCTTCCCAAAGTCATCCCTGATCCATCAGAACCTTCCCAAAGCCATCCCTGATCCATCAGAACCTTCCCAAGGCCATCCCTGATCCATCAGAACCTTCCCAAGGCCATCTCTGATCCATCAGAACCTTCCCAAGGCTATCAAGGATCCATCAGCAAAGCCTGAGATTTATCCCTGGGGGCAGGAGGAGCTCAGCAAAGCTGAGATTTATCCAGGAGGAGCATGAGGAGCAAAGCCTGAGATCTGTGCTGGCAAAGAGGGCCCTGAGCTGGAGCTCCAAGGAGCAGAGAAGCACAAAGCAGGGGACAAGGGGACGAGGGGACACACCAGGGACACAGCCCCAGAGGAAGAGGAGGATGATGGAGGAAGGCAGCAGAGACAGAGAGGAGGAGGCAGACAGGCAGAGCCAGTGAGGAGATACTCACCAAGGAGACAGGAGGAGGTGCCAGGAGGAAGAGCTTTCCTCACCAGCATGTTTTGTTTCAGAAAAGCAGCAAAGTGAGCTGAAATGAATCAGAGAGAATCACAGGATCACAGCCAGGCTCTGCAGGGCACAGGGGCTCTGGGGACACTGAGAGGGGACCCTGGAGCAGGCAGAGCTCCAGACAGGACAGATCCAGCTGTGGGAGCACATCCTGGGGGTCTCATTCCAACAGAGAGCCTGACACAGCCAGGGGGATGGAGAGAGAACAGGGCTGGGCTGGGCTGGGCTGAGCCAAGGACCTGAGAGCAGCTGGAGATGAGAGCCAGCAGGGCCCTGAACGGCTCCAGATGGGAATCACCATGGCATTCCCAAGAAAATCAGGCACCAGGAATCACCTCAGCATTCCTGACAGAACCAGGCACTGGGAATCACCACAGCACTCCTGACAGAACCAAGCACCAAGAATTACTACCCCTGGTTTTATTCCCAATCAAACCAGGCACCAGGACACAGCTCCTGCGTCCCCTGGGTCACCTGGGAAGTGCCTCCCTCAGGAGCACAACCCTTCAATCCCTGGGCTGAGGAATGAGGGCAGATCCAAGCTCCAGCTTCCCCCTGGAGCCCATCCCTGAGCCAGGAGGGATGTGCAGGGTCACAGCTGCAGGTGACACTGCTGCAGGTGACAATGGTGGATGTGCAGGGTCACAGCTGCAGGTGACAATGGTGGATGTGCAGGGTCACTGCTGAAGCTGACACCTGTCCAGGTCTGTCCTGAGCACAGCAAGGAAGGAAAGGAGGATGCAGAGCCATCCCTCAGGTGCTGCTGGAGTTTGCCAGGAGGGATCTTCAGCCACAAAAGCACTCCCTGAACTGCCAAAGTTCACCAAACTCAACGTTTTTAACCAAAACCACAAAACCCCACAGCTCAAGCTGGTTCCTTCTCCACAGCAGGTTTTTCACAGGATGGTTCTGGAACTCCCCAAATCTCAGTTTCCACCTCAATTCAACAGCCTCAATCATCTCCTGAGCACCTTCAGGGTGTCCCCAGGCAGCCCTGAAGGAGACACCAGCCCTGGGTGTCCCAAAAGGATCAGAGCACATGGCTACAGGGTCAGCCAGAGACAGAATCCTTCCCATTTCCAACAGCAGCAAGGCTCCAGAAGCTGCAGAAACCCAATTCCAACCCTCCAGCAGAGACAGGAGCTCAGCTGCAGAGAAAGCTGCCATGAGGAGCTTGGAATTCAACACAGGACAGAGAAAACAAAACCCTACACAGGTCCAGAGAGAGAGAGAACCCAAAACTGCACAGGACAGAGAAAATAAAAACCTACACAGGTCCAGAGAGAGAGAGAACCCAAAATTGCACAGGACAGAGAAAATAAAACCCTGCACAGGTCCAGAGAGAGAAAACCCAAACTGCAGCAGCTGGAAGGGTGGGGAAGGTGCAGGAGTTACCTTGTGCCTGCTTGTGGCTCAGGACAGGGTCGGGCCTGGGCACCTGCCTCCTCTGCAGCTGCGTGGGGCACACCTGGCTGGGCTTGGGCAGCGCCAGCGCGGCCACCTTGGCCTTGGGGCTGGACGTGGGGCTGCTGGACACGCTGGACAGGTCCTGCAGGGACAGACGGACACTCAGCCCAGGCTGCTGGGGCACCCTGGGCACTCATTCCCCTCTCTGTGAGAATCTGGGAGTTTACAGGCTGGGAAAGACCTTCAGGATCAAGTGCCATCGTCACCACCAAGCCCTGTGCCCAGGGCCACACCCAGCTGAGCTTTGAACACCCCAGGGTGGTGACTCCACCAGCCTGTGCCAAAGCTTCCCATGAGACAATTTTCCCAAATCTCTCATCCAAACCTGCCCTGAGGCCCTGGGTATCCTCTCACCTCCCTCTCCCAAAGCTCAGCACAGATTTGGGGATTTAATTTTCCAAATCTCTCACCTAAACCTATTCCTGAGGCCACATTCCCCAGGTACCCTCTCACTCTCTACTCCCAAAGCTCAGCACGGATTTGAGGGGATTTAATTTTCCAAATCTCTCACCTAAACCTCTTCTCTGAGGCCACATCCCCTGGGTACCCTCCCGCCTCCCTCAGCACAGATCTGGGACGTTCTGGCGGCCCAAACCCCCCCTGTGTGCCCACGCCCAGCTGGCATCAGGCTGGGAGGAGCCCCCACCTCGGAGCCCGAGGGTGAGGCTGGCACTTTGGCCGCAGGGGAGGCGGGCCTGCTGCTCCTCTCGGGCAGCTCGAAGGACAGGTCCCGCCGGCCGCACTCGCGGGGCTTCTTCTTCCTCTCGGCGTCCAGGTCGCGCGGCTCCGAGCCCGAGTGGCTCTCGGCACGGGTCAGCACCCCCGTCAGGAAGTCTGCAATCTCATCCTGGGGATTTTGGGGAGAAACACTGGGATTCAGGGCCGGGCAGGTGCCTGAGCAATGCATCTCCACGGCTCCAAGCAAGGAAATGAGGCGTTCCCAAGGGGGGTACGTGGGTGAGGATCTGTGGGTTTGGAATTCTGCAGGAAACCCCCAAAAGCTCGCAGAGAGATGTGGATTTCTCAGTGAAGCTCACAAAGCACTGATTTAGGACTTGTGGGAAAAAAAATCACAGTGGTTTCTCCCAAAATGCTGCTGCTCCCCCAAGCAGATGTGCTGGGACACTCAGGAAACTGCTCAGGTTAAGGGGCACCCCCAGGATCTCACACCTCCCTTCCAAACCCCCCTGAGGAGAAGATTCCCACCAATCCAATCCAATCCAATCCAGCCCTGCTGTAACCTGGGACACTCCAGCACTGCCTCCTTCCTTCTCCTGATCCCTGTGGGTACCTGGATGCACCTGTCCACCATGCTCTGGGTCAGGCCTTCTGCCTTCTTTTTGGCTTTGCTTATCCTGGGGGAAAAAAAAAGAACCAAACCAGGTGGAAATCCACACTTTTCCACGAGCATCCTTCACCTGATGAGGACAAAGATCCTTCCTGCAACTCCCCAAAGCATTTTGCAAAGCCAACCTGACATTTCAGGGCTCTGCCTTCATACCCAGTGTCAGTTTAAGGGTTTTTTTTTCCTCTCCCTTATGGATTTTCACTGCTAGAGATCCCTGACTCCTGTGATGCTCCAGAAGCTCCTCTGTGCTGCTGGGTGCAGCCCTAAATAGAGCCCAGCCCTAAACTGAGCCCAGCCCTAGGTCAGGCCCATTCCCATACAGGTTTTTCCTGCAGTTATCCCCATCACACACAAGTCTGGAGTACTCCCATGCAACTCCCACCTTGTTCCAACACCAGATTTGGGGTTGGCACCCCCATGGTGCTGCCCAGAATGCCCAGGAGGACAGAGCCCAGCTGGCAGAGCCTCACCTGAGGTTGTCATCTGCTCCTCCCACCACCACCAAGCTGTTGTCTGCCCGGATCTTCTCCCTGAAATCCTCCATGGCCTCCACGTTGCACTGCAGGGAGTTCTGCCCGATGACGAAGAGCACCGGGGTCTTCATCTCCAGCAGGGGATCGTCCACATCCTGCAAGGGGCAGGGATGGAGCTGCAACCCCGGGGTGGGGCTGAGGAGCTCCCAGGGGGGAGGCCCAAAGGGATTTACTGAGGCCAGAGGGGAATTCTGCTCAATCTGCAGAAAATGGAGCCTTTCCTTCCAAAGAGATTCCACTGCCCCCAGGGAAGGAGCCACTTCCCAGCCTGGCTGTGTCACCAGTCCCTGCCCAGTCACACCCAAAAGGGACAAATGTGGGCTCTGTGGAAGTGGCACAGAAAGTGAGGGACACAGGACAGGGATAATGAGGGACACAGGACAGGGATAATGAGGGACACAGGACAGGGATAATGAGGGACACAGGACATGGAAAACAAGGGACAGAGGACAGGGATAATGGAGCCAGGACATGGATAAAGGGGGACACAGGACAGGGATAAGGAGGGACACAGAAAGTGAGGGACACAGGACAGGGATAAAGGAACCAGGACAGGGATAAGGAGGGACACAGGACAGGGATAAGGAGGGACACAAATAACAAGGGATACAGGACAGGGATAAGGGAGCCAGGACAGGGAAAAAGAAAATGAGGGACACACGACAGGGATAAGGGAACCAGGACATGGATAAAGGGGGACACAGGACAGGGATAAAGAGGGACACAGGACAGGGATAATGGAGCAGGACAGGGATAAGGAGGGACACAGGCCATGGATAACAAGGGATCCAGGCCATGGATAATGATGGATTCCCCATGGATAATAATGGACACAGGCCACGGATAATGAGGGATCCAGGCCACGGATAATGAGGGATCCCCCATGGATATTGATGGACACAGGCCACGGATAATGATGGATCCAGGCCTCAGGAAGGAGCTCCAAACCCCCACCACAGCAGAGACAAGCCCAGAGCACTCCTCACACAGCCATGGATCGAGAATCCCACCAGGGCTGCTACAGCTCCTCCTCTGAGAGCAACAGCTGCTCCAAACAACAGTCACACCCACATTCTCCCAAAAAAATCAGCCAATTATCCAGGAACCATCCCACAGAAAAAGACAAGCAGAGCTCTTCAAGCAGCTCCATCTGGTCCTTACCCCCCTGGGGCCGTCCACGGTGAGCAGTGGGAAGCCAAGGCACACGACAGCAGTGACATATTCCATCACAGAAACCTGGGCAGGGAGAGAGCAGTCAGGGACACATCCCATCAGCCAGCATCCCCAGAGCCCAGCAGGGACACATCCCATCCCAGGTGAGCATCCCCAGAGCCCAGCAGGGACACATCCCATCAGCCAGCATCCCCAGAGCCCAGCAGGATGAGTCCAGCAGGGACACATCCCATCCCATCCCAGGGCAGCATTCCCAGAGCTCAGCACATCCCAGGAATGAAGGCTGCTTTGCCAGGCCCCTGCCAGGCACAGACAGACCTTAATAGCAACACCTTGGTAATTAACACCGTGATTAAATGACTCAAATTGCAGAGGGCCCATGACACAGAGGTCAAAGCCAGGCCCTGAAATGGGCACAGGGACAGAGAGAACCCCAGCAGTCACTGAAGCCCAGCTCGGAGCTGAGGCTGCCAAGGGGCTCTGGAGAATCACAAAACCCTGGAATGGTGTGGGAAGGACCTTGGAGCCCACCCCACCCCACCCCTGCCATGGCAGGGACACTTCCCAGGATGGAGCAAGGACACAGAGCAGCGGGGCACTCACGTGACAGGCCACCAAGGCACCCGTGTTCCACCCGATCAGGATGATCTGCTTGTGCGAGAAGTGGTTGTGGATCTGTGGGACACAAAGCACAGCTGGAGAGCTGCGACAGACACCGGCACGATGCCCGGGGTGGCACTGGGGGCAGGGGGCACAGGGGGCACCTCCTGCTGTCCTCACCTCGGCCACCTTGCCCCTGACGGCGCCGATCATGTGCTCCAGGCACTGCAGCACCCCCACCCCGCTGCCGTTGTTCAGCAGGGACGTGGCGATGGGGATCACCTGCGAGGGAAAGGGACATCAGGGACAGCCAGCGGGGCTGGGGACAGCAGGGACAGCCAGCGGGGCTGGGGACAATGGCAGAACCAGCCAGCAGGACTGGGGACAATGGCAGAACCAGCCAGCAGGGCTGGGGACATCAGGGACAGCCAGCGGGGCTGGGGACAATGGCAGAACCAGCCAGCAGGACTGGGGACAGCATCGGGAACCCCACAGATCCAGACCTAAAAGGGCAGCCCTACAGAAGAACCCCAGAGGAACCCCACAAATTCCCAGCCCCACAGAGGAACCCCACAGAGCCAGCCCCACAGAGGAACCCCAGAGACCCAGCCCCACAGAGGAACCCCAGAGGAAGCCCACAGCTCCGGCCCCACAGAGGAAGCCCACAGATCCAACCCCACAGCTCCAGCCCCACAGCTCCAGCCCCACAGACCTTTCCCAGGCAGGAGAGCTGCGACTGCCAGAAGCGGTGCCGCCGGGACGTGGGGAACAGGGAGTTGGCGGGGCCAGAGGAGGCGATGAGGATCAGGGGGGATCCGGGCAGTTTGCTCTGCAAGGTCCAACAGGAGCCTGTCAGGGACAGCAGCGCCCCCAGGAAGGGCCTCCCTGCCCCACAGGGAAAGAACTTGCACAGCTCTTTAATTGTCTTCCCAAGCCAAAGCTCCCGTGGGATAACCAGGAGAATTTCTCCAACAGAAGGGACTCTCCTTTCTGAGGGACAGCTCTGGTCTCTGCTCCCTGGCACAGGGACAGGATCCAGGGAACGGCTGGAGCTGAACCAGGGCAGGCTCAGGGTGGGATTTGGGAAAGGTTCTGTCCCCAGAGGGTGCTGGGCACTGCCCAGGGAATGTGCACAGCCCTGAGGCTGCTGGAGCTCCAGGAGCCTTTGGATTTTGGGGTGTCTGTTCAGGGCTCCCAGGGTGGATTTTGAGGTGTCTGTTCAGGGCTCTCAGGGTGGGATTCTGGGGTGTCTGTGCAGGGCCAGGGGTTGGATTGATGATCCTGCTGGGTCCTTTCCATTCAGGTGTAAATCAGGGGCAGAGGAGCCCAGGGAAAGGACAGAGGCAGAGGATGGGGAGACTGAAGCTGCCACGGGACCCCCACACCCCCAGGACACTCACTGGCTTATTATGGGACAGGACACCCACAGCTGGGTCCCAGGGTCTCTTGAGCAGCAGGGACAGCGCCTCAGCCCCTGCTGCTCCTGTCTTGGCCGTGGAGGAGAGCAGCATCCTGTCAATCAGTGCAGGGATCTGCAAACAGAGACCAGGAGGAGTGAGAAAACACATCCAAACCACGGGAAAACAATTCCAGCCTCTCCCCCTCCAGCTGTGCCAGCCAAGCCTCCCCCTGCCCTTATCACCTTTCCCTTGAGGGTCTGCAGGGCATCCAGATATGCAGCCAGCACGGGCAGGCTCAGGGTCTCCACCAGCGTGGTGTGGAGCCACTGGATGAGCTTGGTGTCCCAGTTGACGCTGGCCAGGGCCTGGCGCACCCTGCGGGCACATTTATCCACGGCAATCCTCCTCAGCACGGGCTCGTTGCAGGCCTGCAAGGAGGAATTCCCAAAAAACAGTTCAGGGGAAGGAGGATGGAGCGTGGCACTGCAGCCCCATCCCCAAGGAAAGGTCAGCTCCAGAAGCCTTTGGATACTGGGGTGTCTGTGCCGGGCTCCCAGGGGTTGCACTGATGATCCCAGTGGATCCTTCCAGCCCAGGACATTCCATGATCCCACAAAACCCACAAAGCCCAAGCCCCCTGCTCCTCAAAGCCACCCCAGTTCCCAGGGTGACCAGCCCAGGCTTTGTGGCAAGGGCAGAGCCCAGCCCCTCTCACCCCCTCGTTGGCCAGGCGGGCCAGCCTGTCCGACTGCAGCGCTTTGTGGATCTTGTTGAACAGTTTGTTCTGGGCCATGGTCCAGCCCGTCCTGCGGGGACAGACACAGCGGGGTCACCCACAAACCCACCAAGGCATTCCTGCTTCCTCTGCCCTGGAACTGCCACCCCACCTGCTGATGTGCTCCTCCCAGCCTGGACTCCTATTCCCTGGAATTGCCAGCTTGGATCCCCTTTCTCTGCAATTCCCAGCCCAGATTCTCTGGCCTTCCCAGCTATTCCCAGCCTGGATTCCCCACCATTCCCACCTGTTGACGTGCTCCTCCCAGCCCATATTTCCTGCCTTTCCCTGCCATTCCCAGCCTGGATTCCCTAGCATTTCCAGCCTAGATTCCCTGCTGTTTCCTGCCATTTCCAGTCCGGATTCCACAGCATTCCTGGCCCACATTCCCATTCCCACCCCATATTCCATGGCATTCCCGGCCCACATTCCCATTCCCAGCACATATTCTCACCTGTTGATGTGCACCTCCCAGCCCATATTCCCAAGCATTCCCAGCCCCTATTCCCAAGCATTCCCACATCCCCACCTGTTGACGTGCTCGTCCCAGCCCCTATTCCCAGGCATTCCCATCCCATATCCCCACCTGTTGACGTGCTCCTCCCAGCCCCTATTCCCAGGCATTCCCATCCCATATCCACACCTGTTGATGTGCTCCTCCCAGCCCCTATTCCCATTCCCAGCCCCTATTCCCAATCCCACGTCCCCACCTGTTGATGTGCTCCTCCCAGCCCCTATTCCCATTCCCAGCCCCTATTCCCATTCCCATCCCATATCCCCACCTGTTGATGTGCTCCTCCCAGCCCCTATTCCCATTCCCAGCCCCTATACCCATTCCCATTCCCAGCCCCTATTCCCATTCCCATCCCATATCCCCACCTGTTGACATGCTCCTCCCAGCCCCTATTCCCATTCCCAGCCCCTATACCCATTCCCAGCCCCTATACCCATTCCTATTCCCCACCTGTTGACGTGCTCCTCCCAGCCCCTATTCCCAGCCCCCATTCCCATTCCCAGCCCCTATTCCCATTCCCCACCTGTTGACGTGCTCCTCCCAGCCCCTATTCCCATTCCCAGCCCCTATTCCCGTTCCCATTCCCATTCCCGTTCCCATTCCCACTCCCCACCTGTTGACGTGCTCCTCCCAGTCGTCGGGCGGCGGCGGCGCGTCGGCGTCGGTGCGGGCGAACATGACGTGCCGCTCGCACTCGTTCATCACGCTCCGCGCCTTCTGGTTGTCGTACAGCGGCACCGGCGTCGGCGTCACCGTCTCCACGTCGATGGGGACGTCGGCCTCCCTGCCACCCACACGGGGGTGAGCGCAAGGATGGGGCACCCCCATGGGGGCATCCTGGGGGTTTGGGGGATCCCGGGGCTTGGGCAGCGCTCCCAGGGTGGGACTGACCCAGGGGTCTTGGTATTTATGGGCCACCAAACCAAGCACTTTGGACACCCCAAACAGACCTCTGGACCCCCAAATCAAACCTATCCTGGACCCCCAAACCGATCTCCCTGAAGCACCAAACCAGGCATCCTGGACCATCAAACCTAGAGCCCCAAACTGAGCCCCTGGAGCCCCAAACTGATTCTGTTGGAGCCCACAAATGAGGGCCCCTGGAACCCCAAACCATGGTGCCTGAACACCCCAAACTGAGACCTCTGGACCCCCTAACTAAACCTATCCTGGACCCCCAAACCGATCTCCCTGACACCCCAAACCAAGCATCCTGGACCATGAAACCTAGAGCTCCAAACTGAGACTGCTGGAGCCCATAAATGATGGCCCCTGGAACCCCAAATCACGGCCCCTGGACACCCCAAACTGAGACCTCTGGACCCCCTAACTAAACCTATTCTGGACCCCCAAGCCAATCTCCCTGAAGCACCAAACCAAGCATCCTGGACCATCAAACTTAGAGCTCCAAAACAGACCCCTGGAGGCCCAAACTGAGACTGCTGGAGCCCACAAATGACGGCCCCTGGAACCCCAAACCATGGTGCCTGAACACCCCAAACTGAGACCTCTGGACAACCCAAACCAAGACCCCGCACTGCCCCCCTCACCCATCAGGGTCCCCAGTTTCCCCCTCACAATTCCCCCACTCGCCCTTATGACCACCCCCAGCCCACAGGACCTCCCAGCTCCTCCCTCACAGCCCCGCCTCTGCCCAGCCCTCAGGACCCCTGCAGACCCCAAACGGCTCCCCCAGCCCCACAGGACCCCTCCTTTCCCCTCAAAGCACCTTAGGCCTACAGGACACCCCTCAATTTCCCCCTCAGCCTCACAAAACCCCCTCCTTTCCCTTCACAGCCTCCCTCCAGTCCCCCCTCCTCCGACCCCCTCCCGTCCCCTCCGCCGCCCGGGCTCTCACGGGGCGCTGCCGAGGTGCCTCCGCGGGGTGAGGAAGAGGAGCCGCGCGGGCCGGGCGGCGCTGGCGTCGGGGTGCGCGCTCCAGGGCTTGGCGTAGCTGTGGTCGAGGCACACCAGGTCCAGCTCCCGCTCGTGCGCCGACAGCTGCAGCAGCAGCGACGTGCCCATCCTGCGGGCCGACCACTGCAGCTCGCGCTCCCGGTCGCGATCGCGGTCCCCGGCGCGCTGCGACATGGCGGGAGCCCCGCCCCCTGCGCCCGCCCCTCACGACAGCGCCGCCGCCGCCCGTCCCTCAGCGCGCGTGCGCGGGGCGCGCTCCCGCCCCTCTTCAGTGCGCCTGCGCGGGGCGCGCCCCCGCTTCTCCTCAGTGTGCGTGCGTGGGGCGCGCTCCCGCGGAATGTCCTCGTGGGAATCAGGGAATGTCCCCGTGGGGAAAAAACCCACGGGACCATGGAATGTCCCTGGGATGTCCCCAGGAATGTCCCCTTGGGAAGGGGCACTCCAGGCTCATCCAGCCCCCGCACAGGACACGGCGCGCTCCCGCGGGGTGTCACGGGGCGTCCCGCGTGGGGACCCCTCGGGGATGCGGTTACCGGTGACAGCCCTCGCTCCACCCCACGCCGTTGGCGCTCGGACACGCCGAGCCAACCGCCGCGCTGCTGGCCAGCGGGCTGGTGGCACCTGGGGCTGGCACTGCGGGGGCGACAAACCTGCCGCCGGTGACAGCGCCTCGGGGGTGGCACACTGGTGGCACCCCCTTGGTGACAAACCTGCCGCCGGTGACAGCGCCTCGGGGGTGGCACATTGGGTGGCACCCCCTTGGTGACAAACCTGCCGCCGGTGACAGCGCCTCGGGGGTGGCACACTGGTGGCACCCCCTTGGTGACAAACCTGCCGCCGGTGACAGCGCCTCGGGGGTGGCACATTGGTGGCACCCCCTTGGTGACAAACCTGCCGCCGGTGACAGCGCCTCGGGGGTGGCACACTGGTGGCACCCCCTTGGTGACAAACCTGCCGCCGGTGACAGCGCCTCGGGGGTGGCACACTGGTGGCGCCCCCTGGTGACAAATCTGCAGTCATTACTGGTGACAGCGCCTCGGGGGTGGCGCACTGGTGGCGCCCCCTGGTGACAAACCTGCGGCCATCACGGGTGACAGCGCCTCGGGGGTGTCCCGTTGGTGGCACCCCCTCGGTGACAGCTCCGTCCCCGGTGCCAGCGCTCCGTGGCCATGCTGCGCTGCCACGTGGTCGCCGTCCACATTCCCGGGGCCACCGGCTTCGGTCCCGGTGTCCTGCTGTCCGTCTGCTTCCGAGGTACGGCGGGGTTGGGGACACCGCGGGGTGTGGGACACGCCGTGGCACAGGGTGGCGCGAGGCACCTCCCGTGTCCCCATCCTGAGGTGCCACCACCCCTCCCGTCCCTCACAGGTGTCCCCAGGAGAACCCAGGTGGTGCCTGAGGAGCGCAGCCTCACCTGGAATGAGGTGAGGTGGCCCTGGGGTGGCCCGTGGTGGCACAGGGACATGGGGTCACCCCCCTGAGCCGTGTCACCCCCGTCAGGAGCTGGTGTGGCCGCTGGACAGGTGTCCCCTGAGTGCCACGGACACGCTGGGGCTGCACCTGCGGCGTGGGGACTGCCTGCTGCCCCGGGAGTGAGTGCCAGCCCTGGGGGGACACCCCCTAACCACGGCCACCCCCTCACCAGGGCCACCCCTTCACCACGGCCACCCTCACCGTGTCCCCCCTCCCGCAGGGACCTGGGTGCCACCACGGTGTCGCTGAGCGAGCTGGTGGCCAGCCCCAGGCTGCCGATGGCCGTCAGGGACATCCCGCTGCTGGACCACCGGGAGCGGCCCACGGGGGTGAGCGCAGCCCCACAGCACCCCACAGCACCCCAGGGTGGCACTGTCCCCCTGTCACTGTCCCCTTGCAGTGCACCGTCACCCTCCGCTGCTACCACGACCTGCACGGCGCGGCTGGGGACGTCCCTGTCGCCACCGGGCACGGCCAGGTGGCCCTGGAGCCACCGGGGGTGGCACCTGAGGACAGGAAAGAGGATTTCCAGGTATGGCACTCACTGGCAGAGGGTGGCGGCCGAGGGGGTGATGTCCCCTCGTGGCCACCACGTCAGTGCCACCCCACAGGTGCGGGTGAGGGTCATCAAGGGCCGCCAGCTGCGGGGCAATGCCATCAAGCCCGTGGTGAGGGTGCAGATCGGGAGGCAGCACTTCCACAGCCGCAGCCGGAGCGGGAACAACCCCTACTTCAACGAGGTGACACCGCGGAGGGGACACGGGCACCGCCCCGTCCCTCGGCCCGTCCTCACTGCTGTCCCTTCTCCGGGTTTTCAGGTGTTCTGCCAGGATTTCCACATGGCGCCGGAGCAGCTGGTGGCACTGCCCATCCAGATCCAGGTGGGGCGGAGGGGTGGCACTGGGGGGACAGGGACAGGGACACAGGGACACAGGGACACAGGGACAGCCGCGTCCCCTTCCCTGTCCCAGGTGCTCCGTTCACCAAACATCTGCACCAAGGCCGTCATTGGCATCTTTGAGGTGAGGAGTGAGGGATTGGGATTGGGGTTTGGGAATGGTGTTTGGGATTTGGGAATGGGGGATTGGGAATGGGGTTTGGGAATGGTGTTTGGGATTTGGGAATGGGGGATTGGGAATGGGGATTGGGATTGGGGGATTGGAGTGGGGATTGGAATTTGGAATGGGGGATTGAGATTGAGGTTTGGAAATGGACGATTGGGATTGGCCTTTGGGGACTGGGGTTTGGGAATGGAGCTTGGAATTGGGGATTTGGGAATGGGGCGCTGGGAATGGGGCACTGGGAATGGGGATTTGGGAATGGGGCACTGGGAATGGGGGTTTGGGAATGGGGATTTGGGAATGGGGCGCTGGGAATGGGGGTTTGGGAATGGGGATTTGGGAATGGGGCGCTGGGAATGGGGGTTTGGGAATGGGGGTTTGGGAATGGGGATTTGGGAATGGGGCGCTGGGAATGGGGGTTTGGGAATGGGGATTTGGGAATGGGGCGCTGGGAATGGGGGTTTGGGAATGGGGATTTGGGAATGGGGCGCTGGGAATGAGTTCTCAGAGCACTCTCACCCCCTTTGCCATTCCCACAGCTCGATGTCGGCACCATCTACTCTGCCCCAGGTAATGACAGGGTTGGGGTGACACATTCGGGGTGCCACATTTTGAGCGACATTTCACACCAGCACCCCAGCTGGGGGTGAAGCCCCATTTTGGGGGAGCACCGGGCATTTTGGGGAGGTTTCAGGCGTGTCTCCGGTGGCACCGGCGAGGTGACGGCGGTGTCCCCGGTGTCCCCGGCGGGACAGGCCGCAGCCTGAGCGGGAAGTGGCTGAGCCTGCAGCACCCGCGGCACCGCGACGGCCGCTCGCAGGGCTTCCTGCAGGTCAGCCTGGTGGTGCGCCGCGCCGGGGAGCGCGCCCAGGTGAGCGCCTCGCCCTTCCTTCCCCGCGCCCCAAAACCCTCCTGGGGGTTCCCCGCGCCGTCACCTGTCCCCTCGCCATCCCCAGGAGCGGGAGGTGCCGCCGGGGGACGAGGATGTGGAGGCCAACCTGCTGCGGCCGCCGCCCTGCGCCACCACGCTGCAGATCCGCGTGTTCCGCGCCGAGGACCTGCCGCGGGGTGGGGACGCCGGGGTGTGGCGTGGGGACATCGGGAATTGGCATGGGGACACCGGGAATTGGCATGGGGACACCGAACATTGGGGTGGGGACACCGGGGTGTGGCGTGGGGACATCGGGGCGCGGGATGGGGACACTGGAATGTGGGGTGGGGACATCGGGAATTGGCATGGGGACACCGAACATTGGGGTGGGGACACCGGGGTGTGGGGTGTGGACCTTGGGGTGTGGCACGGGGACGCTGGGAAATTGGAGTGGTGACACCGGGAATTGGGGTGGGGACACCGAACATTGGGGTAGGAACATTGGGAATTGGGATGGGGACACCGGGAATTGGAATGGGGACATTGGCGTTTGTGGGGACACCAGGAATTGGCGTGGGGACACGGAGGTTTGGGGTGGAGACACCGGGAATTGGAATGGGGGCAGATTTGGGGATCCCCCTGCTCGCCGCAAGGTGGGGACACCGGGAATTGGGGGTGGGAGTGGGTTTGGGGACCCCCCTTTCTCACCACAAGGTGGGCATGGGGGAATTCGGGACGAAGAGTGAATCTGGGGACCTCTTTGCTCCAACAGAGTGGGAACGCGGGGAAATCGGGGTGAGGGGAGAATTTGGGGACCCCTGCTTGCCGCAGGGTGGGAACAGGGGGGGATTTGGGGTGGGGATGGATTCAGGGACCCCCCAAAATCTCTCTGGTCGCCATCCCCTCGCAATAGAGCCGGCACGGGCGTGCCTGGGCGGCACCGCGGGCTCGCTGAAGGTGTCGGTGCGGGTCGGCTTTGCGGGCAGGACGGTGAGCGCGGGGCCGGGAATTTGGGGTTCCGGGCGGGCAATTTGGGGTGCCAGGAGGGGAATTTGGGGTGCCCCATCCTTTTGGGGGGCTCACGGCTGTCCCTCCGCAGCTCTGCACCCGCGGGGTCCCCGCCGAGGCCAGCCCCGAGTGGAACGAGGTTCTGTCCTTCCCCCTGCGGGTGAGGAGCGCCCCCGGCCCCAAACGGGGGCACCCCAAAAAGCGGGGGACGCCCCCATTCCCGCAGCCACAGCGGGCGCTGTTCTGTCCCCGCAGCTGCCGCCCATCTGCGACGAGATCCTGCTGGAAATCCTGCGTGGGTGAGAGGGGGACACCCCCGGGCTTGGGGGACACCCTGCGGGTTTGGGGGACACCCCCGGGTTTGAGGGACGACCTTCAGGTTTGGGGGCTCCCGAGGGTTTGGGGGGACACCCCGTGGGTTTGGGGGACATCCCCGAGGGTTTGGGGGGGACATCTCCAGGATTAGGGGACACTCCCCGGGTTTGGGGGACACCCCGCAGGTTTGGGGGACTCTCGAGGGTTTGGGGGGACATCCCTGGGATTGGGGAACACCCCCACGGGTTTGGGGGGATATGCCTGTGATTGGGGGACACTCCTCGGATTTGGGGACCTCCCCACATTCGGGGGACCCCTGACGGTGTCCCCCCAGGTCGTGCCGGAGCAAAGCCCTGGGCAGGGCCACCCTGCGGCTGTCCCAAATCTCCCGGGAGCCCAAGGAGCTCGAGGGTGAGCGGGGCCGTCCCTTTTTGGGGTCCCCATTGGCCAGAGCCCACCCTGAGCCCCCCTTTTTCTGCCCCCAGAGGGGACCCCCGGCTTCTCCCCCTCCTTCGGGCCCAGCTTCCTGCCCTTCTACGGCCCCCGGCCGGACGCTGCCAGGGTATGGAGCAGGGTTTGGGGGAAATGGGGATTTTGGGGGGAAAATGGGGTGTCTGGGGGGGAAATCGGGAGTTTTTGGGGCAAAGGAAGGGTTTCTGAGGGCTGTGGGATGTGTGGGGTGGGGATGGGGCAATGCAGGAGGAAATGGGGGCGTTGGAGGGGAACGGGGTTGTGGGGCTCGTCAGTGAGGGTTTGGGGAGCGGGAAAGGGAGTTTGGGGTGGTTTCAAGGGCGGTGGGAATTTTGGGGTGAAATTTTGGGGTGGGGGAAACAGAGAATAGGGTGTGAATAGGATGGGGAACGGAGAACAGGGCATTTGAGGGAAAACGGGAATTGTTGGAGCAGGACTTTGGGGGACAATGGGACATTTGGGGTGTAAATGGGGTGGGGAAATGGAGAATGGGGTGAAAATGGGATGGGGGAAACAGAGAATGGGACATTTGAGGAAAAACAGGAATTGTTGGGGCAGGACTTTGGGGGACAATGGGACATTTGGGGTGAAAATGGGATGGAGAAAACAGAATGGGGTGAAATGGGATGGGGGGAAATGGAGAATGGGGTGGAAATGGGATGGGGTAACAGAGAATGGGACACTTAAGGGAAAACATGAATTTTTGGAGCAGGACTTTAGGGGGGACAATGGGACATTTGGGGTGTAAATGGGATGGGAAAAATGGAGAATGGGGCAAAAAGGGGATAGAGAAAGCAGAGAATGGGGTGAAAATGGGGTGGGGTAACAGAGAATGGGACATTTGAGGGAAAACGGGAATTGTCGGGGCAGGACTTTGGGGGACAATGGGGCAGGACTTTAGGGGACAATGTGGGGTGAAAATGGGATGGTGATAACAGAATGGGACATTGGAGGGAAAACAGGAATTGTCGGGGCAGGACTTTGGGGGACAATGGGACATTTGGGGTGTAAATGGGATGGGAAAAATGGAGAATGGGGCAAAAAGGGGATAGAGAAAGCAGAGAATGGGGTGAAAATGGGATGGGGTAACAGAGACTGGGACATTTGAGGGAAAAAGGGAATTGTCGGGGCAGGACTTTGGGGGACAACGGGGCAGGACTTTAGGGGACAATGTGGGGTGAAAATGGGATGGTGATAACAGAATGGGACATTGGAGGGAAAACAGGAATTGTCGGGGCAGGACTTGAGGGCACAACGGGCAGGACTTTAGGGCACAATGGTGCATTTGGGGCGGCCCCCACGCCCCGGGCTCGTTCCCCAGGACTCGGGGCCGGTTTTCCGGGGCCGGCTGCTGCTGGAGCTCTGCACCCACACGGGGACCCCGCCGGGGCGGCAGCGCGACGCCGTGGCCCCGGTGGACGCCGAGCGGGCGCAGGTGGGGACACGGCGGGGACACGGCGGGGACACGGCGGGCCGGTGCCACCCTCGCCGCGCGGTGCCAGCCGAGCGCTTTTGGGGTCTCTCTCGCCGCAGAGCCGCCTGCCCCGCTGCCAGCTGGGGCTCTGCGGGGTTTTCTACTCGGCCACGGCCGTGCCCGGCGGCGCCGAGGCGCTGAGCCTGGAGCTGGGCATGGGGGGCACCGCGGCCGCCACCGCGCCCGCCCTGCCCGCCTTCGACGGTGAGCGGGGACAGCCCGGGGGGCGCCGGGGCCATTGTCACCTCCCTGGGGACACTGTCACCTGCCCCCGGGGTGGGGGAACGGGGGGAAAGGGGCGGTGAGACGGCGGGGGAGGGATTAATTGCTGGTTAATTAGGGTAATTGTTTAATTATTGGAGGGTTTGATCTGCGCGTGTGGGAGGTTTGGGGTTATTTGGGGGGATTTTAGGGTGTTTGGGGGATTTTGGGTTGTTTGGGGGTGTTTTGGGGGATTTGGGGGTGTTTGGGGTTCATTCTGGGTTACTTGGGGGTGATTTGGGATGTTTTTAGGGATTTTAGGCCGTTTGGGGATGGTTTGGGGTGATTTTGGCGGTGATTCTGGGGTGATTTTGGGGTGTTCTGGGGCACTGCCAGGATGCCCTGGGCTGAGGTGATTTTAGGGTGATTTGGGATGGTTTTTTGTGGGATTCTGGGGTGATTTGGGGGTATTTTGGGGTGCTGCAAAGACACCCTGGGCTGAAGTGATTTTGGGGGTGTTTTTGGGGTGTTGGGCACATGGATTGGGTGTCACTGGGTGATGTCACCTGTGGATCAAGGGGACAATTTGGGAATCTCAGATGATGCCGTGGCGCCTCCCGGGAAGCCCCAGCCGCCCCTCAGCAGCGTGGCCAGGTCCGTCCTGACCCCGAATTTCCCGACTTTCCCAAATTTCCCGGATTTAGGGAACCTCTACCACTACCTGCCGTGGTTTGGGGACAAACCTGTGGCCGCTGTCACCTCGCAGTGGGAGGACGCCGGGCACCGCTGGGACAGCCTGAACCTCCTGCGAGCGCTGTGCCAGCACCTGGTGAGACCCCAAACCTGGATGGGGAATGATCCCAAATCCGGGTGGGATTGAGCCTGAATCCAGGTGGGGATGATCCCAAATCTGTGTGGGAATGGTCCCAAATCTGGATGGGGAATGGTCCCAAATCCAGCTGGGAATGATCCCAAATCTGGGCAGGGATGATCCCAAATCCGGCTGGGACTGATCTCAGATCCAGGTGGGAATGATCCCAAATCAGGGTGGGATCAATCCCAAACCCATGTGGGAACGGTTTGGGATGGGATTGACCCCAAATCCAGCTGGGATGGAGCGGGATTGACCCCAAATACATTTGGGAATTGTTTGGGGTGGAATTGACCCCAAATCCATTTTGGAACAGTTTGGGCTGTGACTGATCCCAAATCCGTGTGGGAACAGTTTGGAGTGGGATTGACCCCAAATACATTTGGGATGGAGTGGGATTGATCCCAAACCCGAGTGGAAATTGTTTGGGGTGGAATTGACCCCAAATCCCTTTGGGGACGATTTGGGCTGTGACTGATCCCAAATCCGTATGGGAACAGTTTGGGGTGGGATTGACCCCAAATCCAGCTGGGATGGAGTGGGATTGACCCCAAATCCATTTGGGAATGGTTTGGGCTGTGTCTGATTCCCAAATCCCTATGGGAATAGTTTGGGGTGGGATTGACCCCAAATCCACTTGGGAATATTTTGGAGTGGGATCGATCCCAAATCCATTTGGGGACATTTTGGGGTGGGATTGACCTCAAATCCCTTTGGGAACTTTTTGGGCTGTGAAAGATCTCAAATCATTTTGGGAACAGTTTGGGGTGGGATTGACCCCAAACCTGAGTGGGAACAGTTTGGGGTGGGATCGATCCCAAATCCATTTGGGGCCATTTTGGGGTGGGATTGACCCCAAATCCCTTTGGGGCCATTTCTGGGGCCGTTCCCAGGAGGAGAACCTGGCCAAGCTGCAGGGACACCACGGGGACGCCAGCGGGGACATCGGGGTGAAGCTGCTGCAGGAGCTGGAGCGGGACTGCGAGTGAGAGATCCCAAATCCCAACATCGGGGTTTGGGGCCGGGGCACCCCGAATCTGGGGGGGGAAACGGGGCTGGCAGTGGGGTTTAGGGGATTTGGGACACTTTGGGACATTTTGGGAGGGGAGGGAGCATTTGTGGTGGAAATGGGATGAGGGGGACTGGAGTGATTGGGGTGGAAATGGGGTTTTTGGTGGGAGGATGGAGCGTTTGGGGGAGAACCAAGGAATTGTTGGGGCAAAGAATTTTGGGGGTGAAATTGGGGACTTTAGGGTGATCGTTTGGGTTTCAGGGTGTTTTGGGATGTTTTGGGGTGATTTTGGGTGGGTTTGGGCGCTGCAGGGCTGCCCTGAACTGGGATGTTTTTGAGTTGATTCTGGGATGGTTTTTGTGGTAATTTTGGGATGTTTTTTGGGGTGATTTCGGGTTGATTCTGGGGTGGTTTTTGTGGTAATTTTGGGATGTTTTTTGGGGTGATTTCGGGTTGATTCTGGGGTGGTTTTGGGGTGATTCTGGGATGTTTTTGGGGCGATTTTGGGCTGTTCTGGCCCTGCAGTGCCGCCCTGAACTGGGATGTTTTTGAGTTGATTCTGGGATGGTTTTTGTGGTAATTTTGGGGTGATTTTGGGATGTTTTTTGGGGTGATTTTGGGTTGATTCTGGGATGGTTTTGGGTTGATTCTGGGATGTTTTTTGGGGTGATTTTGGGCTGTCCTGGGCCCTGCAGTGCTGCCCTGGGCTGGGGTGGTTTTGGGGTGATTCTGGGATGGTTTTTGTGGTAATTTTGGGGTGATTTTGGGATGTTTTTGGGGGTGATTTTGGGTTGATTCTGGGATGGTTTTGGGTTGATTCTGGGATGTTTTTTGGGGTGATTTTGGGCTGTCCTGGGCCCTGCAGTGCCGCCCTGGGCTGGGGTGGTTTTGGGGTGATTCTGGGATGGTTTTGGGGCGATTCTGGGATGTTTTTTGGGGTGATTTGGGGCTGTTCTGGCCCTGCAGGGCCGCCCTGGGCTGGGGTGGTTTTGGGGTGATTCTGGGATGTTTTTGGGTTGATTCTGGGATGTTTTTGGGTTGATTCTGGGATGTTTTTTGGGGTGATTTTGGGGTGATTTTGGGCTGTTCTGGCCCTGCAGGGCAGCCCTGGGCTGGGATGGTTTTGGGGCGATTCTGGGATGTTTTTAAGGTGATTCTGGGATGTTTTTGGGGTGATTTGGGGTTGATTCTGGGGTGGTTTTGGGGTGATTCTGGGATGTTTTTGGGGCCATTTTGGGCTGTTGTGGCCCTGCAGGGCCGCCCTGCAGTACCTGGAGGAGCAGCCCGTCCTGACCGCCCTGGACCAGCAGCTGCGGAGCTGCCGGCGGCGCCTCCTGCAGCGGCTGCAGCGCGAGGCCAGGGCCGACGGCGGCCGCGGGGACGCCCTGGGGACGGTGGCCCGGGGGTGGCTGCGGCGCGCGGCCGCGCTGGCCGTGGAGGTGACACCGAACCCCCAAAGTGGGACCAACCCCAACGCCACCGCGCTGAGGCCGGGTCCCCGTGGGGCTGCTCCCGTCCCCGTCCCGGTGCCACTCTCACCCCTGTCCCCGTGTCCCCACAGCCCCAGGCCGGTGTCCCCGACGTGCAGCTGTGGCTGCTGCGGGGCCAGGCGCGGGTGGCCTCGGCCCGTGTCCCCGCCACCGATGTCCTGCACTCCCCGCACGGCCCCGGCGCCAGCGGCCAGCTCTGCGGGAGGATCGTCACCCTGTTCCTGGTGGGAGCTCCTGCTGTCCCCTGGTGTCCCCTCGGTGTCCCTTGGTGTCCCCTGCTGTCCCTCGGTGTCCCCTCTGTATCCCCTTGGTGTCCTTCTGTGTCCCCTCTGTGTCCCCTCTGTGTCCCCTGCTGTCCCTCTATGTCCCTCCATGTCTCTTTGGTGTCCCTCTGTATCCCCTTGGTGTCCTTCTGTGTCCCCTTGGTGTCCCCTGCTGTCCCTCTGTGTCCTTCCATGTCCCTTTGGTGTCCCTCTGTGTCCTCTTGGTGTCCCCTCCGTGTCCCCTCTGTGTCCCCTGCTGTCCCCTTTGGTGTCCCCTGGTGTCCCTCCTTGTCCCCTCCACGTCCCCTCTGTCCCTGCTCCATGTCCCCTCTCTATTCCCACCTCATCTCCCTGCTCTGTGTCCCCCCATGTCCCCTGTCTGTCCCCCCTTGTGTCCCCTGTCTGTCCCCCCTTGTGTCCCCGCCCCAGGTGATGCTGTGCCCCACTCTGTGTCCCACTCTGTGTCCCCAGGGCTGCGGGGACAGCCAGGCCCAGGTGCGGGTGTGGCTGTGGCTGGGCCGAGTGGCCGAGAGCGGCGAGCTGGCCGGGCTGCTCGGGGGGAGCCTGCGCTTCTACTGCCAGATGGTGGGGACAGGGATGGGGACAGCGAGGGGACAGGGACGGGGACAGTACAGGGGACAGCATGGGGATGGTGGGGACAGGGGTGGGGACAGCATGGGGACACCACAGGGGACAGCTGAGGACATGGGGATGTGCAGCGTGGACAAGGGAGGGGACAGAACGGGGAGAGTACAGGGGACAGCATGGGGACAGCAGGGACAGGGGAGACAGGGTGGGAGGGGACAGTGGGGAGGGGACAGCACCTGGGAGGGGACACCTGGGAGGGGCCAGCACCCACCAGTGTCCCTAAGGGCAGCCCAGTGTCCCCAAGGCCAGCACAGTGTCCCTAAGGCCAGCCCAGTGTCCCTGAGGCCAGCCCAGTGTCCCTAAGGGCAGCACAGTGTCCCTAAGGCCAGCCCAGTGTCCCTAAGGCCAGCCCAGTGTCCCTGAGGCCAGCCCAGTGTCCCTAAGGGCAGCGCTGTCCCCGCAGTTCGAGAACCAGACGCGGCTCTTGGGGACGTGGGGGCCCCGGCGCTTTTGGGGGCGCCCCGCGTTCTCCGACAGCTCCGGCCGGGCCCTGCCCCCCCCGGAGGAGCTGCGGCCCCCCAAGGGATGGAGCTGGGACGGGCCCTGGAGCGTGGAGCGGCCGCGGCGGCGGTGAGCGCGGGGCACGGCCACCCCTGTCCCTGCGGGGGCGCGGTGACACCAGGGGTGTCCCCAGGGTGTCCCCAGGGTGTCCCCAGGGTGAGACCAGCCGTGTCCCCAGGGCGCCAGCACGGGCAGAGGGCGCAGGGACCGTGGTCCTGGAGGAGCTCTACGAGAACCAGAGCCGAGAGCCCGGTGGGGACTGGACCAGCACGGCCAGCACGGACGCTGTGAGTGGGGGACAGCGTGGGGACAGCGTGGGTGGCACCGGAGTGTCACTGCTCAGCGCCCGCCTGGTTTTGCAGAAGGGAGTGGCAGTGCCACCAAAGGAGGAGGTGGCATGTCCCCAGGGCTGGCACGTCACCAGTGACTGGCAGGTGGACACGGAGGGGGCTGAGGATGAGGACGGTGAGTGGGGGGTCCCTGGTGGGCACAGCAGGATGGGGGTGACGGGGATGAAGGTGACAAAATGGGGGTGACAGGGACACGGTGGCAGGTACATGGTGGCAGGGACGCAGCCGAGCCCTGTGTGTGCAGGTTGGCACTACGGGGTGGGCACGGAGGACGGCAGCCCCCCGGCAGCGTGGCACAGCGAGGGACAGCAGTGCCACACCCTGCGGCGCCGGCGCTGGCTCCGGGTGTGCCACAGGGACAGCGACGGCTGGGCACAGGACACGGACACCTGCAGCAGCCTGGTGACACTCGCGGGGACAGGGATGGGTGGCAGGGTGGGGGTGACGGGGATGGAGGTGACAAAGAGGAGTGACGAGGATGGCGGGTGATGGGGATGAGGCTGGCAGTCCCCGTGCCGCTCTGTCCCCGTGTCACCGTGTCCCCGTGTCCCCTCCAGGACCCCGAGGAGCTGTGGGAGGATGAGGCCTGGCAGCCCGAGTGCTTCTGGGGCTGCACCTTCCAGCCCAAGGTCCCGGCCGGGCCCCGGTGCCGCCGGCGGCGCTGGCAGCGCTGCCTGGTGCCCGCCGAGCCCGGGGCCGCCGTGGCACCGCTCTTCCTGCTCCGGGGAGCGCCGGTACGAACGGGAGGGACCCGGGGGGACAGGAGGGACCCGGGGGAACGGGAGGGACCCAGGGGGACGGGAGGGACCCGGGGGGACGGGAGGGACCCGGGGGAACGGGAGATGTGGAGACGGAAGGGAGGGAAGAGGGAGGGACGGAGCCCTGGGGAGCGGGGCCGTGAAGGGACAGTCGCACACGGGACAGAGGGACAAGGGGACAGCAGGGTCCCCCCAGCCCAGCCCTGTCCCCTCCCAGGACACCGAGGAGCCGGCTCAGGACAGTCCAGAGGTGGCCCTGCAGCAGCCACTGCCCTTCATCCTCTGCAGCTTCCAACGTGAGCCCGGGGCCGGGAGTGACCGGGAGGGACCAGAGGGTGACCGGGAGTGACCAGAGGGTGACCGGGAGTGACCAGGGAAGGACCAGGAGTGACCGGGAGGGACCGGGAGTGACCAGGGAGGGACCAAGAGTGACCAGGAGTGACCGAGAGGGGCCGGGGACTCGCATCCCCCCCTGACCCCCGGCTGTCCCCAGGCCCCAGCCGCTTCCAGCTCCGCTGTTACATCTTCCAGGCGCTGGATCTGGCGCCCGGCAGCTCCAGGACCTCCATAGGTGAGACCCCTCCCGTCCCCGGACGCCGCCCCGCCGGCAGCCCCGGCGCTGACGCCGTCACTGTCGCTGTCCCCAGATGCCACCGCGCACGTGTCGTTCGTGTCCCTGAGCCAGCGCACGGGGACGGCGCGCGGGGCGCTGGACCCGCGCTGGGAGCAGACGCTGCTGTTCCCCCGGGTGCCGCTGTTCGGGGACCCCCGAGGCGTCGGGAGGGACCCCCCGGCCGTGGTGGTGGAGGTGTGGGACCAGCGGGGACAGGTACGGGACACTCCGGCCATGGGGAGGGAGGGATGGGAGCAAAGGAGGGGATGGGGAATGGGGGATCAGGGATAAGGACGGGGGATCAGGGATGGAGGGATGTGAAAAGAGAGGGAGGGAGGGAGGGAGGAGAGAGGGAAGGGTGGGAGCAGAGGGATGGATGGATGGATGGATGGATGGATGGATGGATGGATGGATGGATGGATGGATGGATGGATGGATGGATGGATGGACGGGACATTGATGGATGGAGGGACGGATGGATGGATGGAACATGGATGGAGGAACAGGGGCTCAGGGATGGAAGGACAGAGGTCAGAAATCAGGGACAAGGGGATGAGAGATGGAAGGATGGAGATGTCAGGGATGGAAGGACAGGGATCAGGGATGGAAGGACAGGGCTGTCAGGGATGGACGGACAGTTTGGGGCTGTCAGGGCTGGAGGGGCAGGGATCAGGGATGGAAGGATAGGGCTGTCAGGGATGGAAGGATGGAGCTGTCAGGGCTGGAGGGGCAGGGATCAGGGATGGAGGGGCAGGGATCAGGGATGAACAGACAGCAGGATCAGGGATGGAAGGACAGGGCTGCCAGGGATGGAAGGACAGTTTGGAGCTGTCAGGGCTGGAGGGGCAGGCACAGCCCCGGCCGGGCCAGCCCCTGCCCCGGCTCTCCCCGCAGGGCCCCGCGGTGCTCCTGGGCCGCTGCGTGTGCTCCCCGCGGGTCTGGCTGGACGCGGCGCTCCGGGAGCCGCCCCGGCTCCAGCCCCACGCGCTGCGGGGCCCGCGGGGCGCGGCCGGGGAGCTGCTGGCGGCCTTCGAGCTCCTGCAGGAGCCCCAGGTGAGGCGGGGACGCTGGGGTGACACAGGGTGGGTGACGCGGAGGGCACCCAGGCCCGGCGTGGCATTGTCACCGTGTCCCCTCCCCACGGCAGGACGGGTCCCCGGCTCCGCTCGGCCCCCCGCCCCTGAGCAAGGACGGGTTCGGCATCCCCCCGGAGCTGCGGCCGCGCCTGCACTGGGTGGCGCTGGAGGTGGGAGCCACCTGCGGGAGGGGACAGCGCGGGGACAGCCGGGGGGACAACAGGGAATGGGGTGGGGATAAACAGGGAGTGAGGAATGGGATGGAGGTGGGGCTGGCATGGGGACAGGGATGGGACAGGGATGGGACAGGGATAAAGGTGGGATGGGGACAAGACTGGAGATGCAACCTGGGCGTGGCAGCGGGTGTGGGCAGAGCTGAAGCTCATGGGGACGGGGACAGCGACAAGGACAGGTGATGGGGACAGAACAGGGACAAGAACAGGAGCCAAGATGAGCGCGGGCACAGAGGGGAGGAGGCAAAGGCAGCACAGGAGCGGGGACAGGGTCCGGGATGGGGACACGGACGGGGACAGCACCTCGAGGCCCCGGTGCCAGGCCCGTGTCCCGCAGGTGCTGGCCTGGGGGCTGCGGGGGCTGCGCGGGGCCGTGCGGGAGCCGCGCCTGGAGCTGCAGTGGGGGGAGCAGAGCCTGTGGACGCCCCCGATCCAGGACGTGGCCACCAACCCCAACTTCCCCAGCAACGCCTTCCTGCTCACCCTGGTGAGGGCGGGGGCGGGCCCGGGGGTGGCTGCGGTGGCCGGGCCGTCCCTGATCCGTCCCCGGCCGTGCCCGCAGGCGCTGCCCGAGCAGGAGCGCTTCGTGCCGCCCATCCGCCTGCGGCTCTGGCACCGCGCGGGCGCCGAGCGGCGGCTGCTGCTGGGCCAGGCCTGCGTCAGGGAGCTGGGCCGGTACCGGTGCCCCCCGCCCTGCCAGGAGCCCGGCAACAGCTCTGACACGGTCGTGTCAATGCCAGGTACGGCCCGTGCCATCCCTGCCCGTCCCTGGTGCCACCTGTCCCATCCATGGTGCCACCTGTCCCATCCCTGTCCCATCCCTGGTGCTACCTGTTCCATCCATGGTGCCACCTGTCCCATCCCTGCCCATCCCTGGTGCCACCTGTCCCATCCATGGTGCCACCTGTCCCATCCCTGCCCATCCCTGGTGCCACCTGTCCCATCCATGGTGCCACCTGTCCCATCCCTGCCCATCCCTGGTGCCACCTGTCCCATCCATGGTGCCACCTGTCCCATCCCTGCCCTACCCCAGCTGTCCCCAACCCCATCCCCGCTGTCCCCTCCCTCATGCCCGCTGTCCCCGTGTCCCTCAGACGAGCTCCTCTCCGTGCCCGCCTCCTCCAGCCCCTGCAGGCGTTGGTGTTCCCGGTTCCTGGCCATGTCCCCGGCCAGGATGGCTCAGGTGAGTCCCCCTGCGCACCTGGCACCAGCCCTGGCACCGCTGGGCGATGGCACCGCCCGGCCCCGTGCCTCGGTTTCCCCAAGAGCCCTTTGCTCCCTGCAGGACCTGCTGGGCTACCTGAGGAGCAGGCGGGCTGAGGATGAGGTGGGCACAGGAACGGGGACGGGGCACAGGGGATGCCACCTGTGCCCACCTGTGCCCACCTGCTCCTGCTCCCCACCAGGACGAGGAAGATGAAGACGAGGAGGATGAGGACGATGAGGAGGAGGAGGAGGAGAGGGACTGGTGGAGCAAATTCTACGCGTCCATGGAGGACAAGGAGCCCAAATCTCCATGGGGAACCAACGGGGACAGGCTGAAGGTGAGCCGAGCCTGGGATGGGCACAGGGACAGGGACAGGGACAGGATGGGGACACAGAGAGGGACAGGACGGGGACAGGGACAGGATGGGGACACAGAGAGGGACAGCTGGGGACAGGGACAGGGAGGATGAGGGGAGTGAGTGAGTCCAGGGAGCGGGATGAAGCTGAGGGGGACAGGGATGATGATGAGGATGAGGAGGGAATGGGGACAAGAGATGGGGATGAAACTGAGTGGATAAGGGATGATGATGAAGGTGGGGACAAGGACAGGGACGATGATGAAGGCGGGGAAGGGAACAAGGATGAGGATGAGGAGGGAATGAGGATGAGGAGGGACTGGGGACAAGGATGAGGATGAGGAGGGACTAGGGACAAGGATGATGACAAGGAGGGAATGGGGACATGGATGAGGAGGGACTGGGGACAAGGATGAGGAGGGAATGGGGATGAGGAGGGAATGAGGATGAGGAGGGAATGGGGACAGGGATGAGGATGAGGAGGGACTGGGGACAAGGATGAGGATGAGGAGGGACCAGGGACAAGGATGAGAAGGACCCCGGGCTGCCGTGGGGAGCTGCCCTGGATCTGGCCCTGCCCCGCAGATCTACGGCTGCGAGCTGGAGGCCGTGCCCGAGTTCCAGGCGCTGCAGGATTTCTGCCAGAGCTTCCCCCTGTGCAAACCCGGCCGCGCCCCCGAGCCCGTGGGCACCTTCAAGGTGGGTGAACCCCCCCCCCAGCACGGGACCCCCGGGGGCGGGCGGGACCCCCCGAGGCACGGCGGGGTCTCTCAGGGGCTGTTCCGCATCTACCCCGTGCCCGAGGGCGCCGCGGCCCCGCCCGGCCCGCGCTGCTTCCAGCGGCTGCCGCCCGCGCGGCCCCAGCCCTGCCTGCTGCGCGTCTACGTGGTGCGAGCCTTCGACCTGTCCCCCCGCGATGTCACCGGCCTGGTGAGGACAGCGGGCACCCGCGGGGCGCGGCGGGGCGGGGCGTGCCCGGTGTCACCTGCCCGGTGTCCCCTCCTGCCCCCCAGAGCGATCCCTACGTGCGGGTGGCGCTGGGCAAGAGGACGCTGGGGCAGCGCGACCACTACGTGCCCAACACCCTGGAGCCCGTCTTCGGCAGGTGGGCACGGGGACGGGGGCTGGTGGCACTGTCACCCATAGGGAGGGTGGCCCTGGTGGCACCGTCACCTCCAGGGGGCACTGGGGGCGCTCACCAGGTCGCCATTGCCAGTGCTGTTGTGCCACCAGATCCCTGTGCCATTCCCTGTGTCACTAGCTGAGCCATTCCTTGTCCTGCCATGTCCCTGTGTCCCCACCTGTCCCACTCCCTGTTCCCCCAGCTGTCCCATTCCGTGTGCCATCACCAGTGCCATGTCCCTGTGTCCCCTCCTGTCCCACTCCCTGTCCTGCCCTGTCCCTGTGTCCCCACCTGTCCCATTCCCCATGTCCCCAGATGTCCCACTCCCTGTGCTGTCATGTCCCCTCCTGTCCCATTTTCTGTCCTGCCCTGTCCCCACCTGTCCCGTTCCCTGCCCTGCCATGTCCCTGTGCCACCACTTGTCCCATTCCCCATGTCCCCAGATGTCCTGCTCCCTGTCCTGCCATGTCCCCTCCTGTCCCATTTTCTGTCCTGCCATGTCCCCACCTGTCCTGTTCCCTGTCCTGCCATGTCCCCATGTCCCCACCTGTCCCATTCCCTGCTCTGCCCTGTCCCTGTGTCCCCTCCTGTCCCATTTTCTGTCCTGCCATGTCCCCACCTGTCCCATTCCCCATGTCCCCAGATGTCCCACTCCCTGTCCTGCCATGTCCCCTCCTGTCCCGTTCCCTGCCCTGCCCTGTCCCTGTGCCACCACCTGTCCCCACGGGTGTCCCTGTCCCCGTGCCACCCCCGGGCTGACGGCGCCGCTGCCCCCAGGATGTTCGAGCTGACGGCCACCATCCCCCTGGAGAAGGACCTGCGGGTGACAATCATGGACCACGACAAGGTGCCCCCGGACCGGGAGATCGGCAGCACCACCATCGACCTGGAGGACCGGCTGCTGTCCCAGCACCGCGCCCACTGCGGGCTGCCCGGCCTGTACCACACGTGGGTGGCACGGGGGGACATGGGGGGCACAGGGGGACACGGGGACACAGGGGGACACGGGGAGGAACAGGGAGGGACATGGAGGGGACACGGGGAGGGGACACAGGAGGGGACACAGGGGGGCTGGGACGGCACAAGGCGGGGACACGGTGGGACTGGGAGAGGGGACAGAAGGGGACACGGAGGGCAGGACAGGAGGGGACACAGAGGGCACAGGAGGGGACGCAGGGCACAGAGACACAGGGAGGGGACACGGGGGCACAGGAGGGGACATGGGGGGCTGGGAGGGGGGACAGGAGGGGACACAGGAAGGGGGCACAGGAGGGACAGGAGGAGCTGGGAGGGGGCACAGGAGGGGACATGGGGCAGGACAGGAGGGGACACAGAGGACACAGGAGGGGACACAGGGAAGAGGGCAAAGGAGGGACAAGGAGGGACACTGGGAGAGGCGACAGGAGGGAACGTGGTGGGCACACGGGGGCACAGGAGGGTGGCACAGAGCGGGCACAGAGGGATGGCACACAAGGAGGGACAGGATGGGGGGCACAGAAGGGTTTGGGGGGCACAGGAGGATGGAGAGGGGCACAGGAGGATGGAGAGGGGCACAGGAGGATGGCACGGAGTGGGCACAGAGGGATTTGGGACACGAGGAGGGACAGGATGGGGAGGCACAGGAGGATGGAGAGGGGCGCAGGAGGATGGCACGGAGTGGGCACAGAGAGCCAGGGGCTGGCACAGAGAGCCAGGGGCTGGCACAGAGGGCCGGGGCGGGCACGGGGCTCGCTGCCAGCGGAGCAGAGGTGCCACTGGCGTGTCCCCAGCGCGGGCCCCGCGTGCTGGCGGGACCAGCTGTGCCCCAGCCGGGCCCTGGAGCTGCTGGCGGCCGCCCGGGGGCTGCGCGGGCCCCTCTTCAGCCGCGGGGGCACCGCCCTGAGCCTGGGCGGGCGGCGCTTCCTGCTCAAACACTTCGGTGAGGGGGCAAGGGGGGCCCGGCGAGGGTCTGGGGGGGTTTGGAGGGGTCTGGGAAGGGTTTGGGGTGGATTTGGTGGAGGTTTGAGGGGGGATCTGGTGGGGATTTGGGGGGTCTGGAGGATGTTGGGAGGATGTGGGCAGGGTCTGGTGGGGGTCTGGGGGGTTTGAGAGGGTCTGGGGGGGTTTGTGGGAATCTGAGGGGGAGGGTTGGGGGTTCTGGGTGGGATCTGGGTGGGATCTGGGTGGGTCCAGGGTATCTGGAGTAATCTGGGGGTGTTGAGGGGATCTGGGTGGGTCTGGGATAATTTGGCAGTGTTGGGGAGATCTGGGGCCTCTGGGATAATTTGGGGGTGTTGGGTGGATCTAGGTGGGTCTGGGGAGGATTTGGGGGATCTGGGTGGGTCTGGGGTGGGTCTGGGGTGGATTTGGGGGATCTGGGTGGCTCTGGGGTAATTTGGGGGTGTTGGGAGTGTCTGGGGTGGGTCTGGGGAGGATTTGGGGGACCTGGGTGGGTCTGGGGAGGATTTGTGGGATCTGGGTGGCTCTGGGGTAATTTGGGGGTGTGGGGGGGATCTGGGTGGCTCTGGGGAGGGTTCGGGGCTGTCTGTGGGGTGACAGCGGCCCGGTGTCCCAGAGCGGCGCCACCCCCCGCCCCGCCACGCCGGGGCCCCCCGGGAGCGCCTGGCCCTGCACGTGCTGAACCTGTGCGAGCTCGTCCCAGAGCACCTGGAGACACGCGGGCTGCAGAGCCACACCCGGCCCGGCCTCGAGCAGGTGACACCGGGGACAGCGGGGACACCACGGGGACAGCAGGGACAGTGACATCGAGGGGACAGAGACACCGGGGACAGTGACACCGGGGGGACAGGGACACCACAGGGACAGCAGGGACACCACGGGGACAGCGGGGACAACATGGGGACAGTGACACCGGGGACAGCGAGGACACCAGGGGGACAGTGACACCAGGGGGACAGCGGGGACACCACGGGGACAGCAGGGACATCACGGGGACAGTGACACCGGGGACAGCGGGGACACCAGGGGGACAGCGGGGACAGCATGGGGACAGTGACACCGGGGGGACAGCAGGGACAGCATGGGGACAGTGACACCGGGGACAGCGGGGACACCACAGGGACAGTGACACCGGGGACAGCGGGGACACCAGGGGGACAGCGGGGACAGCGGGGACAACATGGGGACAGTGACACCGGGGACATCACAGGGACAGTGACACCGGGGACAGCGGGGACACCACGGGGACAGTGACACCGGGGACAGTGACACCGGGGACAGCGGGGACATCACGGGGACAGTGACACCAGGGACAGCAGGGACATCACGGGGACAGCAGGGACATCACAGGGACAGTGACACCGGGGGGACAGGGACATCATGGGGACAGCAGGGACATCATGGGGACAGTGACACCAGGGACAGCGGGGACACCACGGGGACAGTGACACCGGGGGGACAGGGACATCACGGGGACAGTGACATCATGGGGACAGTGACACCGGGGACAGTGGGGACATCACGGGGACAGTGACACCGGGGACAGCAGGGACACCACGGGGACAGTGACACCGGGGACAGCAGGGACAGTGACATCGAGGGGACAGAGACACCGGGGACAGGGACACTGGGGATGGGGACACTGTGGAGACAGGGACACCGGGGATGGGTGACAGGGACCATGGGGTGACAGGGACACTGGGGTGGGTGCCAGGGACCCCAGGAGTGGGTGATGGAGCAGGGAGGGTGACAAGGACAGGTGCTGAGGGGACAAAGGGACCCTGCAGTGATGAGGAGCCCGGGGCATGGGGACAGCGAGGGGACACTGGGGGACACTTGGGGACACTCGGGCCGGTGCCAGCCCGTCCCGGTGTCCCCAGGGCAAGGTGCAGATGTGGGTGGACATCTTCCCCACCAGCCTCGGCCCCCCCGGGCCCCCCGTGAACATCGACCCCCGCCAGGCCGAGGGGTGAGTGAGGGATGGGCCACCCCCGTGGGGACAGGGCCACTCCCGTGGGGCAGGGCCAGCCCAGCAGAAGGTGACAGACCCGTCCCTGTCCCTGTCCCTACGAGGTACGAGCTGCGCTGCGTGGTGTGGAACGTGCAGGACACGGAGCTCAGGGACATCAACCTGCTGGGCCAGCGCATGAGTGACATCTACGTGTCCGGGTGTGTCCCCGTCGTGTCACCTCCCAGCTCCTGTCCTGCTCGCCCCAGAGCCCCCGGCAGGTCCTTTGTCACCGCAGGGTCCCCAGGGTCCCTGTCACGCCAGGGTGTCCCCATCCGTGTGGGCACAGGGGTGACAGCGGTGTCCCCTGCCAGGTGGCACAAGGGGCTGGAGTGGCACAGAGGTGACAGGAGTGTCCCTGCAGGTGGCTGGATGGGCAGGGATGGGTGCAGGGATGGGTACAGTGTCCCCTGGGGTGGTGGCACACGGGTGACAGCGCTGTCCCTGTCCCCGCAGGTGGCTGGACGGGCTCCCCGAGCAGCGGCAGCACACCGACATCCACTATCGCTCCCTGGACGGCCGCGGCGCCTTCAACTGGCGCTTCGTGTTCCCCTTCGAGTTCCTGGCGGCTGAGAAGCTCTGCGCCATCCGCCGCAAGGTCGGGGGCACGGGGAGGGGACACGGCCCGGGGACACGGCCCGGGGACACGCGTGACCTTGCCGTGTCCCCGGGCAGGAGCACGTGTGGAGCCTGGACGAGACCCTGCTGAAGGTGCCGCCCAAGCTCATCCTGCAGGTGTGGGACAATGACAAGTTCAAGGCGGACGATCTGCTGGGTGAGAGACCCTGTGACCACCGGGGGGACACTGCAGGGGACAGGGGACAGGGGACAGCCAGTGGGGACAGGGGACAGCCGGTGGGGACAGGGAGCACCCATTGGTGGTAAGGAGCTCCCACCAGTGACAGGGAGCTCCCAGCGGTGATAAGGAGGACCCATTGATGATAAGGAGCTCCCACCAGATGGTAAGGAGCTGCCACTGGTGACAGGGAGCCCCCACTGGTGATAAGGGGGACCCATTGATGATAAGGAGCTCCCACTGTTTATAAGGAGCTCCCCTAGGTGACAAGGAGCTCCCACTGGTGATAAGGAGGACCCATTGATGATAAGGAGCTCCCACTGTTTATAAGGAGGATCCATTGATGATAAGAAGCTCCCACCAATGATAAGGAGCTCCCCCAGGTGACAAGGAGCTCCCACTGGTGATAAGGAGGACCCATTGATGATAAGAAGCTCCCACCGATGATAAGGAGCTCCCATTGGTGACAGGGAGCCTCCACTGGTGACAGGGAACGTCCAGTGGTGATAAGGAGGACCATTGATGATAAGGAGCTCCCCCAGGTGACAGGGAGTTGCCATTGATGATAAGGAGCTCCCATTGGTGACAGGGAGTTCCCATTGATGATAAGGAGCTCCCATTGGTGACAGGGAGTTGCCATTGATGATAAGGAGCTCCCCCAGGTGACAGAGGCGTCCCCTGGCCTGTCCCGCAGGGATCCTGGAGCTGGAGCTGACCCGGCTGCCCCGCCCGGCCCGCAGTGCCCGCCTGTGCCGGGCCTCGCCGTCGGAGCTGCCCTGGCTCTCGTGGCCCTGGTTCTCCCTGCCCCTCTTCCTCCGGGCGCGGCTCTCGCGGGCCTGGCTCTCCCTGGCGCGGCTCTCCCGGCTCTGGCCGCCCCTGGCGCGGCTCTCCCGGCGCCTCTCCCGCCGCTGGTTCCGCGCGCGGGCTCTGCAGCCCCTGAACCTGTTCCGCAGGCGGAGGGCGCGGGGCTGGTGGCCCTGCACCATGCACGAGGACGGCGGCCAGCGCCTCTCGGTGGGTCGGGGACGGGCCGGGGACACCCACACGGGGCTGGGGGACGGCGGGGACGGATCCAACCGCCCCCACCCCCCCGGCCTTGCAGGGGAAGCTGGAGCTGAGCCTGGAGCTGCTGTCGGCGCAGGAGGCCGAGGAGCGGCCGGTGGGGAAGGGCCGGGAGGAGCCCAACAAGCACCCAACCCTGCCCGAGCCCAGGTGAGCCGGGGACAGCAGGAGGGGACAGGGGACAGGCTGAGCCCGGTGTCCCCCCAGGAAGGGGACGGGCGGTGGCCGAGCCCGGTGTCCCCGGTGGCTCAGCCCGGTGTCCCCGGTGGCTCAGCCCGGTGTCCCCGCAGGCGCCCCAAGTCCTCGTTCCTGTGGCTGACCTCTCCCCTCCGCCTCATCCGCTACGGCGTGCGCTGGCGCTACCTGCTGTGGCTCGGGCTGGGGCTGGCGGCGCTGCTGCTGCTCCTGCTGCTCCATTCCTTCTTCCCGGTCAGCACCGCCCCACAAACTCCCGCTGTCACCCCTGAATGCGCCCTGAGTGCCCCTGTCCCCCTGCAGAGCACCCTCAGGGTGAAGGTGGCTGAGGCGCTCCCGCTCCTGCCGGCCACGAAGCATCCCCGGACTGAAGGCTGAGGAGGAGCCGCCGGTTCCCGGATTTCCCGGCTCTGAAACCCCTCCCGAGCTGCTCTGGATGTCCTCGGTGGGATCTGCAGCGGGGATCGCCCCCGGGACGCCGGGGGAGCTGAACATCCACGCTCCCTGCTGAACAAAGCCGTGTCCGAGCAGCACCGGAGCGTCGTCCCCGTCTCTGGCGGCTTGAGGGGGGCACGGACACCCTAAGCCCAGCCCCGACCCCAAATTCAGCCCCACCCCAGTCCCAGCTCTGCCCCAATTCCTGCCCTAACCCCAACAGCATCACCAGCCCCGGTGCCCCGGGCGGGAGGGAGGGACGGGGGGGCGGTGCCCGGTGCCGGATCGCGGCGGGATGCGGAGGGGAACAGCCAGGCGGGTGCCCTGAGCGCGGGGCCGGGTCGGGGGAAGGACGGACACGGGCGGGAGCATCCCCCGGGGGGCTACGGATAGTGGATACCGACTGAGCATCCCCCGGGACAACGACTACGGACACCGAGGCAAAGACTACGGACACCGAAGCAACGACAACGGGCAGCCATGCCCGCTCTGCACCGGAGCCGCCCGTGCCCCATAGCGCGGGCCGGGGAACACCGGACACCGACAGGAGGATCCCCGGGCCGAGGAGGGCGGAGATGCCCCAACCCCGGTCCCGGTGCGAGGCGAACGCTCCCGGTGACCGGGCCCGGGGCGCCCAGGCCCCGCCCCTCCCGGAACGCTCTCAGCCAATCACATCGCTCCGTCCCGCTCCAGCCCCGCCCCTCATTATTTGCCAACAAAGCCCACCGCTCCGTGCCCCGCCCCTCATTGTTGGAGCTCGGCTCCCATTGGCTGCGGCCGAGAGGGCGGGGCTACGCCTGCGTATATAAAGCGGCGGTGGGCGCGCACGGCTCAGTTCGGTGCTGGCGGCGGCGGCAGAGCGGGACAGCAGGATCGGTACATCCAACACCGGAGCACCGGCAGCGGCCGGACCCCCGGAACCGCCAGCCCAGAGCCCCGACACGGGGCGGCCGTGGTGGGGAGGTTGGGAGGGATCGGGATCCGCCGATGCGCCGCTTCTCGCCGCCCCTGCGCCTTTTCTCGCCGCCGCCTTCTCGGTACCGGCCCCTCCAAACGGGAGCGGGACCGGCACCGGGACCACCCCCGGCTCAGCAAAGGTAAGGAGCGAGACCCGCCGGGGCACCGAGGGACCACGCCGGGCTCCCGGATCGGGGGCTCGGCCACCGCCCCGGCCTGGCCAAGGTAAGGGGATGGAGAACACGGCACCCCTAAATTGGGGGGTCGGACACCACCCCCGGCTCAGCAAAGGGTAAGGACAGACAAGCCCGGGGCACCGAGGGACCACGTCGGGCTCCCGGATCGGGGGCTCGGCCACCGCCCCGGCCTGGCCAAGGTAAGGGGATGGAGAACACGGCACCCCTAAATTGGGGGTTCGGACACCACCCCCGGCTCAGCAAAGGGTAAGGACAGACAAGCCCGGGGCACCGAGGGACCACGCCGGGCTCCCGGATCGGGGGCTCGGCCACCGCCCCGGCCTGCCAAAGGTAAAGGACAAAATAAAATTGGCAAAAATCACATGAAACGCTGTGGCTGATGTCTGCTGGTTCAATGCGTCGCTCGCCACCCGCACAAATCACAAAGCCCCCACAAGAGTGGGGCTGGGACCCCCAGAGACCCCCTCCCCATAAACCCAAGCACCCCAGAGATGGGGCTGGGACCACCAGAAGTAATAATAAATAATACCCATTCCCCAGGATGGAGCACAGGGCACGGGGTGGGGTTCACGCCCAGGGGGGCAGCCCTGGGCCCCTCCTGGAGCTCTTTATTGTGGCGGGGCAGGCTCAGCCCTTGGGGGCCGAGGTGAAGATGCGCAGGCCGTGCATGTGCTTGATCTCCTCGCTCAGCGCCTGCGGGGCAAGCGCAGCTCAGGGACAGCTCAGGGCTGGCCCTGGAGAGGCCTCAGCCCCAAAACCAGGGCTGCTGCAGCCTCAGCCCCATAGCCAGGGCTGCTGCAGCCTCAGCCCCACAGGTTTCCTCTCTCCCATCCCTCTGCATCCATCCCCTCTCTCTCCTATTCCCTCATAACCCATTCCCTCTCCCCTATTTCAGCTGTTCCCTTTCCCTCTCTCCTCTCTTCTCATTCCCTCTCCCATTCTCTCCCATTCCCTCACACCCATTCCAGCTGTTCCCATCCCCTCTGTCCCATTCCCTCTCCCCTGTTCCAGCTGTTCCCTTTCCCTCTCTCCTCTCTCTCATTCTCCCTCCCCATCCCTCTCCCCCATTCCCTCATATCCATTCCAGCTGTTCCCTTTCCCTCTCTCCATTCCCTCTCTCCCATTCCCTCACACCCATTCCAGCTGTTCCCTTTCCCTCTCTCCCATTCCCTCTCCCCCGTTCCCTCTCTCCATTCCCTCCCCATTCCCTCTCCCCGTTCCCCACACCTGTGTCACCATCCTGTGCTGCTGCACCGGCCGCTTCTCCCGGAACTCCTCCGACTCCACGTGGATCTCGTACATGTCACCGCAGCCTCCTGGCAACCAGGGCCAATTAATGCCAATTAAAATCCAATAAAGTCAAGGCTTGAGCACCCTCACGCTCCTGCCCCGTCTGGGGATACACACAGCCTGAGGGAGCGGGAGACTGAGTGGGTTTAAAAAAAAAAATCTGGGTTTGGGGCAACCAAGAGCGGGTTTAGGACAATAAAGAGCAGATTTGGGGCAACCAAGAGTGGGTTTAGGACAATAAAGAGCGGGTTTAAGGTAGAAAGAGTGGGTTTAGGGCAACCAAAAGTGGGTTTAGGACAATAAAGAGCAGATTTGGAGCAACCAAGAGTGGGTTTAGGGTAATAAAGAGCAGGTTTAGGACCAAAAAGAGCAGGTTTAGGGCAATAAAGAGTGGATTTAGGGCAATAAAAAACCCGTTTAGGGCAACCAAGAGCAGGTTTAGGCCCACAGAGAGTGGGTTTGGGACAATAAGAGCAGGTTTAGGGTAATAAAGAGCGGGTTTTGGACAATAAGAGCAGGTTTAGGGTAATAAAGAGCGGGTTTAGGACCACAAAGAGCAGGTTTAGGGCAATAAGAGCAGACTTAGGGTAATAAAGAGCGGGTTTAGGACCACAAAGAGCAGGTTTAGGGCAATAAAGAGCAGATTTAGGCCCTACCTGAGATGTCCACCACCTTGATGGTCGAGGCCCGCGGGAACTTCTCCCTCAGCAGCCGCGCCAGGCGCGACTCGCCATCGGTACCGGAGGCCAAACCCCGCCAGGAGCGGCAGCGCAGGAACAGCTGCGGGAAAACGGCCCTGAGAGCCCCGGGGGGACCCCAAAAACACCCCGGGAACGGGGGAAGGGGAAGGGGCCGGAGCGGGGCACGGGAAGCTGCGGAACCCCGGGAGACGCGGGAGAACCGGGAGAGGAGGGGCGGGAACGGGAGCTGCCATCACCGGAGGATCGGGCGGTGAGAGCGGGGCTGGGGAAGGGCGGGAGGGGTTACCCGTGCCTGGGGACATCGCGAGGAGCGGGAGCACCGGGAGCGGTACGAGGAACGGGGGAGCGCCGGGAGACGGTGGGGAACGGGGCCGGGGATGGACACCGGGGGGGGGGGGGGCGCGGTTACCGGCACCGGGAGGACACAGGGACAGGGACAGAGGGACAGAGGGACACGGGGACGGACGGGCACTCACCGGGCCCCGGCCCAGCCCCGCCGCCGCCATCCCGGGGGCGCGCCCGGGGTCACCTCCGCCTCAGCCAATCAGAGCGCGCCGGGGACAAAAGGGGCGGGGCCAGCGCTGCGCCGCCACGAGCGCCCCCTGGCGGCTCGGAGGAGCGGGAGAGACCGCGAGGGCCCGAAAAGGGACCCCGAAAAGGGAACCCAAAAAGGGAACCCAAAAAGGGAACCCAAAAAGGGACCCCAAAAAGGGAGCCCAAAAAGGGAACCCAAAAAGGGAACCCAAAAAGGGACCCCAAAAAGGGACCCCAAAAAGGGAGCCCAAAAAGGGAACCCAAAAAGGGACCACAAAAAGGGAGCCCAAAAAGGGACCACAAAAAGGGAGCCCAAAAAGTGTCCCCTCCTGAGCCCACAACATTCCCCCTCCTGAGCCCACAACATTCCCCCTCCTGACCCCACAAAATTCCCCCTCCTTACCCCACAAAATTCCCCCTCCTGAGCCCACAAAGTTCCCCCTCCTAACCCCAAAAAATTCCCCCTCCTGACCCCATAAAGTTCCCCCTCCTGAACCCACAAATTTCCCCCTCCTGACCCCACAAAATTCCCCCTCCTGAGCCCATAAAAAGCTCCCTCCTGACCCCACAAAATTCCCCCTCCTGAGTCCATAAAATTCCCCCTCCTGACCCCATAAAATTCCCCCTCCTGACCCCATAAAATTCCCCCTCCTGAGCCCGCAAAATTCCCCCTCCTGAGCCCACAAAGTTCCCCCTCCTGACCCCATAAAATTCCCCCTCCTGACCCCACAAAATTCCCCCTCCTAACCCCAAAAAATTCCCCTCCTGACCCCATAAAATTCCCCCTCCTGACCCCACAAAATTCCCCCTCCTAACCCCAAAAAATTCCCCTCCTGACCCCATAAAGTTCCCCCTCCTGAGCCCACAAAATTCCCCCTCCTGAGCCCACAAAGTTCCCCCTCCTGACCCCATAAAATTCCCCCTCCTGACCCCACAAAATTCCCCCTCCTAACCCCAAAAAATTCCCCTCCTGACCCCATAAAGTTCCCCCTCCTGAGCCCACAAAATTCCCCCTCCTGAGCCCACAAAGTTCCCCCTCCTGAGCCCACAAAATTCCCCCTCCTGAGCCCACAAAGTTCCCCCTCCTGACCCCACAAAATTCCCCCTCCTGAGCCCACAAAATTCCCCCTCCTGACCCCATAAAATTCCCCCTCCTGAGCCCTCAAAATTCCCCCTCCTGACCCCACAAAATTCCCCCTCCTGACCCCACAAAATTCCCCTCCTGAGCCCACAATGTTCCCCCTCCTGAGCCCACAAAGTTCCCCCTCCTGACCCCATAAAGTTCCCCCTCCTGAGCCCACAAAATTCCCCCTCCTGAGCCCACAAAGTTCCCCCTCCTGACCCCACAAAATTCCCCCTCCTGACCCCACAAAATTCCCCCTCCTGACCCCATAAAATTCCCCCTCCTGAGCCCTCAAAATTCCCCCTCCTGAACCCACAAAATTCCCCCTCCTGAGCCCACAAAATTCCCCCTCCTGAGCCCACAAAATTCCCCCTCCTGACCCCATAAAGTTCCCCCTCCTGACCTCACAAAATTCCCCCTCCTGACCCCACAAAATTCCCCCTCCTGACCCCATAAAGTTCCCCCTCCTGACCTCACAAAATTCCCCCTCCTGACCCCACAAAATTCCCCCTCCTGAGCCCACAAAGTTCCCCCTCCTGAGCCCACAAAATTCCCCCTCCTGACCCCATAAAATTCACTCTCCTGACCCCATAATGTTCCCCCTCCTGAGCCCACAAAGTTCCCCCTCCTGACCCCACAAAATTCCCCCTCCTGACCCCATAATGTTCCCCCTCCTGAGCCCACAAAATTCCCCCTCCTGACCCCACAAAATTCCCCCTCCTGACCCCACAAAGTTCCCCCTCCTGAGCCCACAAAATTCCCCCTTCCTGACCCCACAAAATTCCCCCTCCTGACCCCAAAAAAAGCCTGTCCTCACTCCATAAAAAGGCCCCTCCTGACCCCAAAAAACTCCCCCTCCTGACCCCACATGGGGTCTCATCCTGACCCCATAAAAAGCCCCCTCCTGACCCCAAAAAACTCCACCCTGACCCCATAAAAAGCCCCATCATGACCCCCCAAAAAAGCCCCCTCCTAACCCCACAAAGGGCTTTATTCTGACCCTGCAAATGGCCCCCTCCTGACCCCATAAAGGGCCCCCTCCTGACCGTTCAAATGGCCTCATCCGGACCCCCAAAAAAGCCCCCTCTTGACCCCTCAAACAGTCCCATGCTGATCCCAAAAAAGCCCCATCCTCACTCCATAGAAATCCCCCACCTGACCCCAAAAAAAGCCCACTTGCCCCCAAAAAAAGTCACTCCTGACCCCATAGAGGGCATCATCCTGACCCCAAAAAAAGACCCCGTCCTGACCCCATAAAAATCCCCATCCTGACCCCAAAAAAGACCCCGTCCTGACCCCACAAAAATCCCCATCCTGACTCCAAAAAAGTCGCATCCTTCCCCCCACTCCATTCCCATATCCAGGGTCCCATCCTGACCCCCAAAAGGATTCCAGAAGGATCCAATGCCCCCTCTCATCCCACAGATGGAGCCCCCATCCTGATCCCCCCCTAAAGGACCCCAAATTCCCATATCCAGAACCCCCAATCCCAAAAACCTCAACCCCAAAAACTCTAAAAACCCCAAACCCAAAACCCCCAATCCTGCTCTCAATTCCCACTCCCAGATCCCCCAATCCCACAAACCCAAATCCCAAAAACCCCAACCCCAAAAACCCCAAATCCCAAAAACCCCAACCCCAAAAACCCCAACCCCAAAAACCCCAAATCCCAAAAACCCCAACCCCAAAAACCCCAAATCCCAAAAACCCCAACCCCAAAAACCCCAACCCCAAAACCCCCAAAAAATCCCAATCCCAAAACCCCAATCCTGCCCCAAATTCCCACACCCAGACCCCCCCAATCCCAAAAACCCCAACACCAAAAACCCCACAAACCCCAATCCCACAGAAATTGCAGCCGAGCCTGGTGTTGAGTGCAAAAAATAAATATAAAATTTATTAAAACACCCACAATATTTTAAAGGTATCGGGAATAATAACACAGCCCAACTCAGAATAAAATACAAATTAAAAATAAACAACAACAGAACAAAAAAAACCCAAAAAAACAAAACCAAAACCGGAGGGGAGGATCCAAACTTGCGATTTTTAAGAATCCTAAAAAATAAATTTATTGAAACATCGGGGGGGGAAAGAAAAGGAGGGAAAAGGGGGAAAAACAACACAGAGAGAAAGGGAAAATGATACAAAATAAAATTATCGGCATCGATTTCCTGTCCTAGGAGTATCTACAGTTTAATTACATGTTAATTAATTCATTAATTAATTAATCCTATTGCCTTGAGACGTGGGAAAAAATTCTACCGCTCCTCGATCCGCCCCCAAACTTCATTTCAAGTAACCCAGAGCGAGCCCAGCCAGGAACCCCAAAGGGGTCGGGACAACCCCGGTGCCTCCCCGCAGCTGCTGCTGACCCCACAGCACCCCAAAGAGCGCCAAACAGCCCAGAGAAAACTGCAAAAACACCCCAAAATGAATCCCAAATAACGCCGGAACAGCCCAGAGAAAACTGCAAAAACACCCCAAAATAAATCCCAAATAACGCCGGAACAGCCCAGAGAAAACTGCAAAAACACCCCAAAATGAATCCCAAATAACGCCGGAACAGCCCAGAGAAAACTGCAAAAACACCCCAAAATGAATCCCAAATAACGCCTGAACAGCCCAAGAAAAATCCCCAAAATAAATCCTAAATAACACCTGAACAGCCCAAGAAAAATCCCCAAAATAAATCCCAAATAACGCCAGAACAGCCCGAGAAAAACCCCCAAATAAATCCCAAATAATGCCAGAACAGCCCAGAGAAAACTGCAAAAACACCCCAAAATGAATCCCAAATAACGCCAGAACAGCCCAGAGAAAAAAGCAAAAACACCCCAAAATAAATCCCAAATAATGCCAGAACAGCCCAGAGAAAAAAGCAAAAACACCCCAAAATAAATCCCAAATAACGCCTGAACAGCCCAGAGAAAACTGCAAAAACACCCCAAAATAAATCCCAAATAACGCCTGAACAGCCCAAGAAAAATCCCCAAAATAAATCCCAAATAACGCCTGAACAGCCCAAGAAAAATCCCCAAAATAAATCCCAAATAACGCCAGAACAGCCCAAGAAAAATCCCCAAATAAATCCCAAAAAGCACTGGAATAGCCCAGAAGAAATCCCCAAAAGAAATTCCAAATAATGCCAGAACACCCCAGAAAAGATCCCTCAAAAAAACCCCAAATAAATCCCCAAAAGCACCAGAACAGCCCAGAAGAAATCCCAACATAAATCCCAAAAAGCACTGGAATATCCCCAAAAGAATCCCCACAAAATACATCCCAAAAAGCACCAGAATACTCCCAAAAAATGCCCAAAGAAATCCCGAAATACATCCCAAAAATCTCTATAATACCCCAAAAAAACTCCCCAAAATAAATCCCAAATAACACCTGAACAGCCCAAAAGAAATCTCAAAATAAATCCTAAAAAGCACCAGAATACCCCAGAAAAATCCCCAAAAATCCCCCAAAATAAATCCCAACAAGTGCTGGAATGCCCCACAAAAAATCCCCAAAAGAAATGCCAAATAATGCCAGAACAGCCCCAAAAAAATTCCCCCAAAAGAACCCCAAAATAAATGCCAAAAAGCACCAGAACACCCCAGAAAAAATCCCCCCAAAACCCCCAAAATAAATCTCAAATAACACCTGAACAGCCCAAAAGAAATCCCAAAATAAATCCCAAAAAGTGCCGGAATACCCCCAAAAAAATCTCAAAATAAATCCCCAAATAAATCCTCCAAAAAAATCCCAAAATAAATCCCAAACAATGCCAGAACCCACCAAAACAATCCCCCGAAAAATCCCAAAAAAACCTGGTGGAATACCCAAAAAAATATCCCCAAAACTCGCTGGAATACCCCAGGAAAAAATCCCAAAATAAATCCCAAATAATGCTGGAATACCCCAGGAAAAAATCCCTGAAAAATCCCAAAAAAATCCCCCCAAAAAAAATCCCAAAAAGCACCAGAAGAGCCGCCCCGCCTACGGCCCAATTCCCAGATCCCAGAAGAAACGAGACTCAGGTTGTGAATTTGGAATTGCCATGGTGCTAGAAAATAAAATAAAATAAAATAAAATAAAATAAAATAAAATAAAATAAAATAAAATAAAATAAAATAAAATAAAATAAAGTAAAATAGTAAAGTAAAATAAAATAAAATAAAATAAAATGAAATTTAAAAACAAAATAGAATTTAAAAGAAAAAAATTCCAATAAAATAAAATAGAATTTCCAAAATAAAATAAAAAATTGAATTTAAAAAAAATCAAAATAAAATAAAATAAAATTTCCAAAATAAAACATCCCACTGACCCAAAACCCCTCCTCGCTCCCAGAACCCAAATGAGGAAATTGCGGCGGGGTCGAAAATCCCTGAAGGAGGCGCAGAAATGGGGAAAACCCGGGCGGGAAAGGGAAAAGGGAAAAGGAGGGAAAATGGAGAGGATCCTGGATCCCAGAAATTCAGGAGAGGATCCCAGAATGTGGGAAAGGATCTCAGAAAGGATTTTGGAAATGTGGGAGAGGATCCCTGATCCTGGACGAGCTGCACCCGGGGCTGGGGGCTGAGGTATCTGCTGGGGGGCGCGGGGGGGAAGTAGCACCAAGAAACCCCAAAAAAAGGAAAATCAACCCACAAAAAGGGGAAGGGGGAAAGAAAGAGGTGGGAGGAGCTGGGGGAGGCGGGAGGGGATGAGAGCGAGGAGCTGCGGGAGCCTGGACAGGGCTGGACACGGGATGGACACGGGATGGACACGGGATGGACACAGGATGGACACAGTGATGGACGTGGTGATGGACACGGGATGGACACCGTGATGGACAGAGGATGGACACAGTGATGGATGTGGTGATGGACATGGTGATGGACACGGGATGGACACGGGATGGACGTGGAGCTGGCGCAGTGCTGAGCACCAGGAGCACGGGGTTGGTTACTCAAGGTTGGTGCTGAAGGGGAACAGCACCAGGACTGAGCTTGGCCAAGCAGTGCCATGGGGGTGCCCAACCACCGTGTCCATGCTCCATGCCCAACCACCGTGTCCATGCTCTGTGCCCAACCACCATGTCCACGTCCCGTGCCCAACCACCATGTCCATGCTCTGGGCAACCACCATGTCTATGCTCCATGCCCAACCACCATGTCCATGCTCTGGGCAACCACTGTGTCTATGCTCCATGCCCAACCACCGTGTCCATGCTCCATGCCCAACCACCATGTCCATGCTCGGTGCCCAATCATCATGCCCATGCTCCATGTCTGAGCACCATGTCCATGCTCCATGCCCAGCCACCAGGCCCCTTGGCCGAGCACTGTGTCCACACCCCCCAGCCCAGCCCCACGCCCACACATTGTGTCCAAGCACCGTGTCCGGGGTGTGTGGCCAAGTGCCGTGTCCACGCCTGAGCATCACCATCGAGCACCACGCTCAAGCACCGTGTCCACAACACGTGGTCAAATCACATCATGGCTGAGCACCATGGGCTGTGTCCAAGCACCACAGCAGAGCACGGGTCCAGGAGCCATGGCCAAGCACAGAGTCCAAGCACCAAGCAGAGCACCCGTGTCCACCCATGTCCGAGCACCACGTCCACAGTGCATGGCCAAGCACCAATGTCCACTCACCATGTCCAAGCACCATGTCCACCCAGTATGTCCGAGCACCAATGTCCAAGAACCAATGTCTAAGCACCAATGTCCAAGCACCAGGTCCATGCACCATGTCCACACACCCTGGCTGAGCACCATGTCCACACATCATGTCTGAGCACCATGTCCGAGCGCCACGTCCACGGTGGCATGGCTGAGCACCGTGCCCGAGCACCATGTCCATGCACCATGTCCGAGCACTGCGGTCAAGCACTGTCCACACGTCATGTCCACACACCACAGCTGAGCACCACGTCCATGGTGCATGGCTGAGCACCATGCCCGAGCACCATGCCCATGCACCATGTCCGAGAACCATGTCCGAGCACCGTGTCCACACACCACGTCCATGCACCATGTCCGAGCACTGGGGTCAAGCACCATGTCCACACACGATGTCCGAGCACCACAGCAGAGCACCGTGCCCAAGCACCATGTCCATGCACCAAGTCCAAGCACCAAACACAGCACCATGTCCGCACACCACGTCCGAGCACCATGTCCATGATGCGCGTCCGAGCACCACATCCAAGCACCGTGGTCAAGCACCATGTCCATCATGAGTGGCCAAGCACTGGGACCAAGCACCGTGTCCAAGCACCACGTCTGAGCACCACGTCCATCATGTGTGGCCAAGCACCGGGACCAAGCACCGTGTCCAAGCACCACACCCGAGCACCACACTGAGCACCATGTCCGAGCACCATGTCCACAGGGAGCGGCCGAGCACTGTTCCTGAGCACCACGTCCATGACCATGCTATGTCCATGACCTGTGGCCAAGCACCACGTCCATGACCACGCTATGTCCATGACCTGTGGCCGAGCACCACGTCCATGACCACGCTATGTCCATGACCTGTGGCCGAGCACCACGTCCATGACCATGCTATGTCCATGACCTGTGGCCGAGCACCATGACCGAGCACCATGTCCGTGACCACGCTATGTCCATGACCTGTGGCTGAGCATTGAGCCTGAGCACCGAGTCTGAGCACCACGTCCGAGCACTTATGGCCACGCGCCATGTCCGAACAGCCTGTCCAAGCGCTGTGGCCAAGCACCATGACCACAAACCTGGCCAAGTGCTGCAGCTTAGCACCGTGACCAAACACCTGGCTGAGCACCCTCTCCAAGCATGATGGCCACACACCTGGCTGAGCACCCTGTCCAAGCACCACGACCACACACCTGTCCAGGCACTATGGCCAAGCACCATGACCACATGCCTGACTGAGCACCCTGTCTGAGCACCATGACCACACACCTGGCCAAGCACCATGACCACACATGTGTCCGAGCCCTGTGGACCCCTGGCCGAGCCCTGCACCTGGACATCACCTCCAGCACCTCATCCTGGGACCCGCAGGGAACGGCTCCACCACGACCCCGGCCGGCGGCACGCCTCGGACGCGGCGCCTCTTTCAGTTTGCATAAACCCAACCGGCTCCCGGCACGCCTCGAGCTGTCGCTCCGGAAAGGTAAACTTCCTTCTCAACGACATTGCTTAAATTTTGTATTTTTTTTTTTTTGTTTTTTGTTTTTTTATCTTGGTTCCTTAATTTGATATATACATTAGTAGCACCTCAGCGAGATGGAATCAGGCAGAAGCGTGATACAGTTTGTTAAAACACCATAGCACCGTTTGTATTACAAGATTTCATTTAATAAAAATATGCCTTATAGAGCCCACAAAGCGTACTCCAGTATTAAAAGGAAAAATCAGCAATTGAGGCACCTCAGGGATTCTGGTTTCCTTCTCCTTCCCGTGCCTCATCCCGAGAGCATCGAGATGGAGGGGGACCCAAACTGCATCCCTCGTTTCCTGCCCGAGGCGAAGCACCGCGGCCAGAAAAACCAAAGCGGGACGGAGGAGCCGGTCGGGGCTCCCCGCGCCGAGCCCTCCCTGGGGTTTCCACCACGGCTGTTGTTCTAGCACCATTGTGGCCATGACCTGCTGCAAAACCAGGTCCCCACATCCCACTCGTTAAAAACATCCCTCCCCCCCGAGCTCCGCGACCCCCGCGGCCTCGGCACGGGCGGGACGAGCGCGGCCGCCGGGACGGGTAAAGGGAAAAAAGATTTTGCTTGGAAACAGCCTCTCAGCAGCAAGGGGTAAAGAGCTGTGCATAGATTTCGAGTTTGTGTAGAAGTCTGAAGCGTGCGAATTCGTAATGACTGAGAGTTGAGGTAGGTTAGACAAAGTTTATGTAGTGTAAAAACGTTGAGACTGCAGCAGTTCTCGCTCCCCGACCCGCGGCGCCGGCAGCTCCCCACTCTCCCGGGCTGAACCGGACCGACCCCTCCCTGCACCGAAAAACCTCTGAGGAAGCAGGACTTAGACAGGTTACACGGACCATCGCCTTCTCCCAGCGCTCCTTCCCCTCCAAGGCACCCCCGTCACGCCAGCCAGAGACCCCGGGCGACAACAGCGGGGCCGGCACCCGAACCCGGCCCCGCATCGTCCCCGCTCCGCGCCCCGAAGCACGGCCACGCGGCGGGTCCCCAGCGTCCCTAAAATCTGACTCTTACAATCCTGATATGCTATTGGGTATTTCTAAGAAAAGCGGGAATAGCTCGTTGAGTTTCCTTGTCAAATATACGCGACTTTACAGGTTACGGTTAAAAACGAACAGAAAACAAAAAAAAAAACAAAAAAAAAAATCATTAATGATGAAGGACGGACAAAGCATGTTAAATATTCTGCCAGTATTTACAGTTCTCCCACGATAATCTTGTTTAAAACATACTGCTTCAAGTTGGGGGGAAGTGGGGGGAGAGGGAAGAGGGGAGTTGTTTGCGTTTTTAAGTTTCGCTTTCATTCTTTTTTTTTCTTTTTTTTTTTTAAATCTAGGTGAAAGTGCTTTTAAAAAAATTTCTTTCCCTATTTACAGGTTTAAAATCAGACCACGTCAATGTTCAGGCTGTTTTACCGAGATCCTGCTGATCCGTGCCCGTGCGCGAGGTTGGGGGGGAAGGAGGGTGACGGTAAACACGAGGTGATCCCGCACGGCGACGGCGTCGGCGCTGCCTCGCTGGCTCTCCAAAAGGCACCTCAAAGTGCAAAAGCAACGACCCCGCCCGGGGACGCCGGCCCCCGGCTCCGGCCGTGCCGCGGGGCAGCTCGGCCGCGCTCCGTCCGTCCCGGCGCCGGGCGGGAAGTCTCGACTGAGAGTGTTCCAAAAGCACCACGCGGTTGTCGTCGTTGCTGGGTTATTGGTTGGGTTGGGGTTTTTGTTTTGTTTTTTTTTTTTTTGTTTGTTTGTTTTTTGAGGGAAGAACGGTGATCCGTAGGAAGGAGGGATGGCACCCGGGGAGAGAAAAGAGCACCGAGCCCCGGCAGCGCTGGCCGCGGCTCGCCGGCACCGGCGGGGAAGGCAGACCCGGCGGGGTTTTGGCCAGCCAAGTCTTGGGATTCGCTCTTCCCAGAGCCGATTGCACGGAGAGAAAGTCCCCCGGAGACGGAAAGCACCAGACTTTAGCAACAGTGATGTACAGAGAGCAACACTCGCTATTCACAGTTTGGGGTTGGTTTGTGTTTTTTTCCTGTTTTTTGTAAATTTTTTTTTTCTTTTTTTTCTTCTGTTTTTGTCCCGTCGGCTCCTATGGAGACGCCGCCGCTGCCGCTTGCCCCGGAGGCCGTGGGCAAAGGAGCCCCAAGTCCGAGCCCGAGCTCGGCCCCCCGGCAGTGGCGCTCCCCAGCCCGGACGTGTCCTGAGGTCTCCGGCGCCAGGAGCGACGCCGGCTTTGCTCCGCGGCGGCAGAGCCGATCCCGCTGGAGGCGAGGAGCCGGGCGGAGACGCGCTGTCCCGGGACGGCCCGCTCGCTCGCGGGCTCCCGTTGCTGTGAGAAAGGTCTCCTCGAGCTGCAAAATTGGTATTTTTAGGTCCTTGGAATAAAAATAATTGGATGTTCAGCGTGACCCGCTGACGGTAAAGCACGCGGCCCCACCAGCCCTCATGCGGAGGAGATGGAGGGAGTCACCTCTTGCCTTTGAGCTGGTTTGGTGTTCAGGTTGGTTTGGATTCATGATTAGGGTGGTTTTTCAATGTTGGCTTCTCTTTCGAAGATCGGCTTCGTCGTTGTCATCGGAGTAAAAAATAAAATAAAATCAAATCCAACAAACAGGCCATTTTAAGTAGAATTAAAAACCTCTCCTTGCGCAAGGTCGCTAGGAAATTCATCCGAGGCTAGATTAAAAAACATGGAGATATAAATATGAGATTACCTAAAATCATCAAACAGCATCGTTCCTCTCGGGTTTTTTAACCAAGTTTTGCTTGCTTTGCCAACTCCTCGCCAGGCGCAGCTCTCCGACGGCGTGAGCCCGCGCCGGCTCCGCTGCTCCCGAGCGCGCGCGTTGGGTTCGTTTCCTATGGGTTGGATTTTTTTTTTATTTTTATGGTTGCTGTGTTTCGCTTCGGTTTCGTCTATTTACTTTCGTTTTCTTCTCCCCCACGCCCAAGGAGAAAGCACCACGAAGCAACGCCGGGCTGCGGCGCTGCCGAGGGTTGAGGTAAGATGGGGCCATGGCGGTCGCCTCGCTCTCAGATCCAGCGGCTGTAGGGGCCCGTCACCTTGGTGTAGGCGTAGGAGGACACAGTGATGGCGGAGTTGGTGGGGATGGCCACCGCCTGCCGCGTGGGCACCGAGTCCCTCCTCTCCTTGCTGGGCGCCTCAGTCGCCAACGCGCCGCCCCACTTGCGCTTCTTGGCAAAGGCTTTGGCGTCCGGCGGCAGCCCCAGACGCGCCGCCTCCTCCTGCCGGGCCCGAGCCCGCTCCGCCAGCTGCTTCACCTTGGCCTCCCATAGCGCCAGGCCGTGGTTGGGCTGGTTCAAGTTCTTGTGTTGGTAGAAGACGAGGGAGATGCGCGTGGGGTGGCAGCGGTTGGGTTTCTTCAGCGGGGTGGTGGCGTGGAGCTCGCGGCGGGCGCACTCGATGAGGATGGAGCCGTGGGCGGGCGCCACGGCCACGCCGCCGATGTTCTCGTCCAGGAAGTTGTGCTCGCTGTCCGACCACTCCTCTTCCTCTTCTTCCTCTTCTTCCTCCTCCTCTTCCTCTTCCTCCTTCACCGCCTTCTCCGGCAGATCCTCCTCCAGGCCAAAGGGGTCCCACGTCTTCTCCTGGCGGGGCCCTGCCACCCCCTTCTCACCCACCGCTGCCTCCCACGGCTTCTCCGCCAGCCCCGGGCTGGGCGCCGGCGTCCTCCGCTCCTCCACCTTCACGGAGCCCCACGGCTCCTCGGGGAAGCTGGGGAGCCCTGGCAGAGCCGAGTTGAACCCCAGTGACCCCAGCAGGCCCGGGCTGCCCGTGCCCGCCAGCGCCGTCTCCCCCAGCTTGCAGGGGCTCCACGGTTTCGGCAGCAAGCCCGAGCCGTGCGCCGCCGCTGCCGCCGGCTCTCCCGCCAGGACGTTGGACCATTGCTTCTCTGGCGGCGGCAGGCGCGCGGCGGCATCGAAGGCGCTCAGCTTCTCCCGCCCGCCCGAGCCCGGTGCCAGCGCGCTCCACGAGCCCTCGGCCGTGCTAGTCCTCTCGGGGGACGCCGTGCCCCGCGGCGCCTTGAAGGGGCTCCAGCGCTGCTCCGGCGCCGTGCCGTGTGCGGGGACGGCCGGCAGCGTTAAACCAGCGCCGGGCACGGCCGCAGGGCTGGGAAGGGGCTCGATGGCGGGCGGGGGATCCGGAGGCTCCTGCTTGATGGGCCGGCTGCCGAAACAGTTCTGTGCAAACGCCGGTGCCTCCTCCGAGCCCGAGCTAGTCCTGTGCGCCCCGGCCGCTGCCGCCGCCGCTTTCTGCTGGCTGGCGTAGCGGTTGGCTCGCTCGTAGGTGCGCTGGTGATGGTTTTTGCCCCGCACGCCATGCGGGATGGGCTCGGGGAAATTGCTGTTCCCGTAGGTGTGGTTGAGGTTCTCCTGCAGCGCCGAGACGTCGGGCTTCTTCTCGTAGCCGTTGCTGACCCAGCTGCTCCCGCTCCTCTCGGGCGCCCCATAATTGAGAAACTGCGAGGGGAACACATGGTTGCTGGAAAAGCCGTAATACCCGAAGGAGGGAAGCGCGAACTTGGAGTGAAACCCGTTCACGGAAGGCAGATTGGGCTGTGCATAGTAGGAATGGTAAGAGTAAACACTGTTCATGCTGTACGGGTCGGAGGGCCGGCAGCTGCCCAGCACCGAGTAGCTCTCCACCACGGCGTTGCCGTTGTACTTGAAGGCGTTGTAATGGCTCTGGGGTTCCACCTTGATGGAAGGTTTCAGCGGCTGCGGGGGTATCCCGCCTTTCAACGCCATACCTGTGGGACAGCACACACAGCCCCCGTGACCCGCCGGCCGAGGGAGCCACCGGAGGGGAGCCAGGACCCCAAAACGGTCGGCCAGACTCAGAAATCCCACGGTGATGGGTGTGCCAGCTAACTGCAGAGGTTGGCATCACCTGCCATCACCTGGCGCACTGGCATCGATTCGCATCTTCACAAAAACCCAGGTGGCACAGAGGTGCCATCCAGCACCACAACACAGCAACCCAAAAAAGTCCCCAACCCCATCCCCATCCCCTCACGCGCTTTCCGGGTGGCTCGGGGTGGCAGGACCTCACCTCTGTCCCCGTTACCTGCATTTGGCTGGAGCGTGGGGAGCTCGAGTGCTTCCTGCTTGATCTTCTCTGGCGTCATCAGCTTCTCCTTCTGCAGCTTCTTCCTCTCGGCAGCAGCTCTCCTGGCTTCCAGCTGCCGCTGCCGGCAGGACTTGGCGGGCTCGGGCAGCTTGCGGACCTCGCGGGGGAAGGACGTGAGCACCTGGATGGCCCCGCTGCCCACCTTGGCGTTTTGGTTTTCCTCGCTGCCAAACTCATCCGTGCTGGACATCTTGTAGAGGGGGAGGACGTGCAGCTGCTCATCTTCAGGAATTTTCCCCACCACACGATTGTCTTCCTTCGTCAGCGTGCAGACCTGGCCAAAGCAGGCGCTGTCAGTGGGATGCTGATGGATGTGGCCTGTGCTGGATGAGCCAAACCTCCCACTTCTTCCCCACACTGACATGAAGCCACACCAGCCTGGCATCCCCCCAGCCTGGTATTTGGAAATCTCCCATGGGATTTGTGTTGGACAAAAGTAGATGCTGGTCCCTGTTAGACCTGAGCACCTCATGTGAGGTGTGCCCACACCAAACACCTGGAGTCATGAGGGTGGAACAACTGGGGATGGACCCCCTTAAATAGGAGCATCCCAAATTAGGGGAGAGCACCTCAAAAAGCCCTGCCAGGCACCTGCTTACCACGGTGCAGCCGTTGTAGAGGTTGTGCTGGTCCTTGTGAGCGTGAGCACAGAAGTCCATGCACGCCGTCACCCCCGAGAACGGCCTCCCCTCCTTCAAGCCCAGCCGGCAGTCGATGGCTACATCCTCGTTGGTGACCTGTGGAAGGAGGAGCTGGTTACCCAAAAATCCCCGACAGCAGCACCCCACAGCCAATCCAGCTGTGTGTGCCAAGGGTGGGATGAGCAGGACCTGGTTTTGGTAGGCTTGCGGCGCCAGCCTCTTGTAAAGCGGAGCAACCTCGGTGGCCAAGTCCTGAAAGCTTCTCCGGAGCAGCTCTTCCTGTGGTAGGGAAAGGAGGAGGATGTCACCCAGGGGTTTTGGCAGCAGGGATGGAACTGAGGACAGAGCCCACAGACACCACACGGCAGCCAACCCTTCCCACGATATCCACCACACCACAAAGCACATGGCTTAAATTCCTCGTGAGGATTTGGCCACTCAAGCTCCCGCCTCACTGTCCTCTGGGCTTTCTAGAGGCCCCATTCCTGCCACCTTTCCTTTCCTCATCTCTAGCCCATAAAAAACCCCTCAAGGAATCCAATCTTCAGAGTCCTGACAGGAAAGAAGCCCCAAACCACCGCCCCTGCTCCACCTCCATCACTCACCTCTTTGGGGTTGTCTCCCACCAGCCTGAACTTGCGGGGAGTTTTGCTGCGGGCGTATTTGCAGCCGTTGAAGTACATGCTCCAGGAGCAGCCGAAGGAGAAGGAAGCACCGCAGGTGTTGGGGTCCTTGCCCTGGCACGCGCAGGTCCGGCTGGGGGGGGACACGGGGCGGGAGTGTCAGCTGCCGGTGCCACTGGGAACGGGAGGGAGCCCCCAGCCCATTCCCTGCATCCCATTCTCATATCCCATTCCTGCAACCAATTCCTGCATCCCATTCCTGCATCCTTTCCTGCATCCAGATCCTGCATCCCATACCTACACCCCATATCCCGTACCCCATTCTCCTGCCCCATATCCTGTACCCCATTCCCACACCCCATATCCTGTACCCCATTCTCGTACCCCATATCCTGTACTCCATATCCTGTACCCCATATCCTGTACCCCATTCCCACACCCCATTCCCATATTCTATATTCTGTACCCGATATCCCATACCCCATACCCCATATCCCATACCCCATACCCCATTCCCGTACCCCATATCCCGTACCCCATATCCCATACCCATATCCCATTCCCACCCCATCTCGCCCCAGGGCGCGCTGCCGGTGGCACTCACTCGTCGTTGAGGCCGCAGCGGCGGCTGGTGGGGTTGCCGTACTTGGTGAGGGTGTCGGTGAGCTCCTGGTAGAGCGTGTCCCCCAGCGTGCGGGGGATGCCCTCCCAGGCCAGGATGAGGATGATGATGACGGCGTTCTGGCAGTGGTGGCCGGCGCGGTGCCGCACCAGGCACAGCAGCTTCTCCTCCTGGTTGTGTCTGCGGATCACCTGGAACCAGAGGGGCTGGCTCAGACCTCCTGGGATGGGGAATCCCACAAGCCCTGGGGTGCCCTGAGCTGGCTGAGCCCGTGCCAGGAAGGAGCTGCTGCTGCAGGGGGGAGAGGCAGGAGGATAAGGGGGCTACAGGAGAAGGATTTGGGCTACAGGAGGATTTGGGCTACAGGAGAAGAATTTGGAGTACGGGAGAAAGATTTGAGGTATGGGAGAAGGGTTTGGGCTACAGGAGGAGGATTTGTAATACGGGAGAAGAATCTGGGCTATGGCAGAAGGATGTGGGCTATGCCCTGCATGCCTTCCCCAGTGCCCTGTGGGGTGTGGAGGGCAGAGCTGTGCATGTTCCCATGGATTTTGGCAGTCTGGGGGAGCGGCTGGTTCTGGACACGCCATCCCCAGGGCCAAAAGTGGGGAGCCCCGAGGGGCACAAAGGGGACGAGCCTGGGGACGAGAGGCACTCACCCACTTGGCGATGGGGCAGCCCCGGGAGCTCTTGCCCTCCTTGCCCGTGTAGATGACCTTCTCGATGCGGATGGCCTTGCCCTTCTCACCATACCTGCCAGGGCACGGCCACACACAGTCCCACCAGCCCTCATGGGCCCCTGAGGAGCCCCCAGGCACCCCCAGGAGCCCCCAGGCACCCCCAGGCACCCCCACAAATCCCCACTCCCCTGACAGGACCCTGCTCACTCTCACAAGTCCCCAGTCATTCTCTCAAGTCCCCACTCCCCTGACAGGACCCCATTCACTCTCCCCACTGCCCTGACAGGACCCCAGCCCCACGGTGAGGGGCTCTTACCTCTCCTCCATGAGCTCCCTGATGGAGGCCACGGTGGGCCCTGAGCCCAGGTGGGTGTAATAGGGCCCCTCATCCTTCTCCACGATTTGCTCTGCAGAGACAGGAAAGGGACAGAGATTTTGGGGTTTTCACCTTTGCTGGCTGTCCCTGAAAAATTCCAAACACTCAAATCCCCTCAACCCGAGATCTTCTGCACCAAAAATCAAGGCTTTGTTAACAGCAACTCATTCCCTGCTCTGGAAGATTCTGCCAGCACTGAAACGCTGCTGGAGAACCCTCACCCATCAACACCCACCCCTTTTTGGGACCCAAAAACCTTCTGAGGAGCCACAGCCCTTGGAAGCACCCTGGCAGAGAGCACAGCTCCATGCAGGGAACCTGCTCTGACCACTGCAGCTCTGCTGGGTGGGAGATGGAGACCCCAAACCCCCTCCTCACCCTGCTCCCACCCAGGGCTCCTGTCCAGAACCTCTCACGGGCACTGGCCCAGCTGGATGCTGCCATCGTGGGATGATTTTGGGGACAGGAAGATTTTCCTGCCAGCTTCAGGGGTTTGGGCTGTGGGAGAAAGATCTGGGCTATGGGAGAAGGATTTGGGCTACAGGAGGATCTGGGGACTGCAAGAAGAGGATCCTGGAGCTGCAGAAGGACATTGGGACACAGCCCTGCACACAGAAAACCCCTTTCAAGGAGCTGGGGTGGAAAGTGATGGATGCCCCAAGCAGCCCCAGCACACGGGGGTGCTCCAAAACCACCAGCTGGGATGTGCCCTGCACCACGGCCAGGGCTGCTCTGTGTTTGCATCCCTCTGCTCTCTCACCAGCCTGATTCTCATTCCCATCATGTCCAGCTGGCCGGGAGCCAGGCTGAGGAGAAAGCCGGGCTCAGCTGGGCTGCAGCTGTCCAGACAGGGATCAATATGGGAGGCTTGGAAAAAGCTCATTTTATTCCAGCCTCCAACAGCTCCCGCGCCCAATAAAGCACCGAGCCCTCTCCTGCTGCATTTCTTTCTCCTTGAGAAAACAGAGAAGGGGAAGGGGGGGAATCCCCCCTCTCCCAGCCCCTAAACTAATCTTTTCCTGGCAAACTCCGAGGCTGGCTTTGAGTGGCTTCAGGAAAGCTTTCCCTCCTCTCCATGGAGTCTGGGCTCATTCCTGCTGCCATTCACAAGCAAATAAATAAATAATCATAAGCTCCACTAATAAACTGCAGTCTGTGCTTAGCTCAGGGCATCCTCTGGGTGGATGCCCCCCAAAATCCTCACCCTGCTGCTCCCAGGGGAGCACACAGGTCCAGGCTAAATATTGGGGAGGGAATATCCAGCTCCCCACGCTTGGATGGAGGTGGACTGGAAGGACTGGGTAGGAATTCTCCAGCACTTGCTGCAAAGTCTAACAAAGCCAATGCACACCAAAAATAACCACAAAAAAAACCTCACAAGTCCAAGAGTTTGGTGCTTTTTCAATGCATCCCGGTAGAATTGGCCAGTGAACAAGGCAGCATCCCAGCAGCAAGTGATAAGCACAAGCATCAAGCCAAAGTTACTCAAAGCAACCTGAAACAGCCAATTTGGCTGAAAACACCAGGAATAACCAGGTGAGAGAGAGTTTAGGTGGGTTTGGGCACTGGGACCACCATGAATTCAGGGGATTCAGCTGGTTAAGGTTAAATAGAAGGAAAACCCAACAGCCCTTTGGTTTTGCTGCTCATCCAACCCCTCCACCCCAGCACAGCCAGTGACACCAGTGCCACCCCCAGGGTGACACAGCCATTTCCATCCAACTGTGAAAACAAGAGAGGAGGAGAGAAACCAAAAGGGAGCTCCACAGCACCGGGGTTTCACCACGCGAGGGCCTTACCTCCCCAGAAACCTGAGCTTTGCCGTGCCACGGCTTCTGTCACCTTCCCACCCTGCAAAGCCGCCTCTGCCACCCTCCCCACCACCCCCGGCTCACCAACGCAGTCACAGGTGGGGAATTCAGCCTGTGCCCTCTTGGCAGGGGTGTCCAGGAGGCTTTTGGTCGGCGTGTCCAGGTATTTCAGCGGAGACTCCAAGAAGCCGCTCAGGGTGGGCGTCAGCGGCACCTCGTCCTTGGTGGGCGTTCTGTCGACGTCGTCCACGTCTGGGTTTTGGCTTTCCTCAGAGTAAAAACACGTGGTGGACACCACGGTGATAGCACCAGAAGACTCGATTTTGATCTGTTTGGGGGAGCGGGCAGTGAAGGGTGGCTCTGACAGCAGCCCCTTCCCTGGAGAGACGCTTTTGGGTCCGGCTTGGGGAGCGCTGCAGGGAGCCGGGGCGGTGGCCGTGGTGGTGGCCGTGGTGGTGGCCGTGGTGGTGGTGGCCACGGTGGGGGACCCTTGTGGAGCTGGTGCTGTCCCCCCCGGCAGCTCGGCAGCCCCGGGGCCGAGCGGGGCAGGCGTCTCAGGGGGCGGCAGGTTGAAATTCTCCCCGAATTCGGCTTCAAATTGTCGGATGAGCTCTTCCAACTTGTCATCCACCATGATGGGAGCGGAGCCGGCCGGCGGCGGGGCAGCCGGCGCATCCTCCGAGCCAGTCGAGCCCGCCGGCGCCGAGTGAATTTGGGGGCCCCCCCCGGGGGCACCCCTTTCCTGAGAGTCGGGAGCCGGGGGGGCGCCGTCCAGGGGGTTTGGTGGCGGGGGGCATGCGGAGGGCAGGGGTAGTGCAAGAGGCTGGTGCGGGAAGGCCGGCGGCGGCTCCGTTTGCATCTCTTCGGCGGGGGGTTCGGCGGGGGGTTCGGCGGGCGCCCGAAACCCCTCCAGGCTGATCTGCCAGAGGGGAGGGAAGAGCGGCTGCGAGTCTTTTTGCTTCGCCTTCTTGATCTGCACTTGCTTGCGGAGAGGTTTGGCCGGCGGGGGCTTTTCGGGCGGCGTTTTCTTCTTCTTCTCTTTGGGCTGCTTCTCGAAGGGCTTGGGGGGCGCGGCGGGGGCGCCGGGAGCCCACCAGCCGCTCGGCCGGTCCGGGGCTGCTGACGCCGCTGCTGCCAGGCTTTGCTCGAGGAAGAGGCTGCGCTTGTGGTGGAGATGCTGCTGCAGGACCAGCTGCGTCTTCTTGTGCAGGTCGGGCTCTGGAGGTGCCGGCGGCAAGCGGGGCCCGCCCGGTGCTTCTTTGCTGGCTGCTCGCTCGGGGGGTTCTGTTTTGGGGGCTGTCACTTTGCCGGCCGCCGCTTCGGGTCTCTTGAAAGCCGCCTTGATGTAGTCGTCAGCGTTACCCAGCAGCTGCTCCAGCTCTGCCATGGGGTCTCCAGCCCCCGCTGCCCCCTCGGCCTCCAGCCCCCATGTGGAAGTGAAGTTTCCCCGCGGAGGCACCGCACCGAAAAATGGCTCAGGTGCCGCTCCGGGCTCCGGCGGGTAGCGGGGCTCGTCCCCTCCCCGCCACGCGGCCCCCGGCGGGCCGAGGGGGCCGGGGCCGAAGGGGACGGCGGGGGGCGGCGGCGGCGGGGGCTGCCCATCGCCCGCGGGCTGGGGCAGGGCGGCCGAGAGCTGCGTCAGGGCTTCGATGGCTATGGCGGTCTGCAGGCTGATGTTCTTCTCCTTGGCGATGGTCAGCGCGCTCTGGGAAAAGGGGAGGCCGTCGGGCGGGCACGGCTCGGCAGCCTCAGGCACCGGCTGGGGGTCGATAGCACCTTCTGGGGGAGGAGGCGGGGGGACGGCGGCGGCGCGGGGCCGCGGTGACGCCAGCTCTTCTCCGAGAGCCGTCTTGATCTTCTGCTCCAGCCATTCCAGGTAGTCGGGGCACTCGGGGCCGTCGCAGTTGCAGTTGGGGGGCTTCACGCCGTGCTTGGCCAAAGCCAGGGCGGCCTTGAGGGCGTGCAGGTCCTCTCCTCGTGGCACGCCGTCCGCCGCGCCCAGCCCGCCCCGGCTCATCTCCGAGTCGAACTTCTCGTAGAGCAGCGACGGCGATGCCGGCGGCGGGAGCCGGTAGGAGGAAACGGCCTCGGCCACCGCTGAGAAGGCCACCAGGTTCCGGACGTCCTCCAAGTGGGCTTTGCCAGTGGCGGGCGGCTGGCCCGGCGACCACCCGCTGGGCTCCATCAGCACGGGACCCCCCGCCTCCGGCCGGCCCCCATTCACCAGGCTGAGCCCGCTGCCCTCCTTCAGCCGCCTTTCTTCCACATAATTAATTGGCCCTTCTTCCATTTGGCTTCTGCTGGGTCCATCAACCGCGTCGCCCGCCGAACCTGTCTGTGAGGAGGGACAGAGAACAGACATGAGCATCTTCATATGCCCAAACCCTAAGTTTTCTCCTCTGTTTCCTTTAGTTCTCCTTTCCCCATCTCATTTTCTGACCGGGAGGATGAAGACGCAGACGAGCCACGCGTGTTCTGCCTGCCCGGCTGAGTGAGGAGCAGCTCGGCTCAGCTCAGAGGGCGGCCACTTTCCGCCGTGCCACCCACGTCCCCACCCCGCCACTCGCTTTCGAAATCACTCACGGCGCCGCTCGGGATTTCCATCACCCGCCGCGGGCGCCCCGCACGCTGTGGGACAGGCAGGGCGTCCCTGGGTGGCACGGTTTGCCCGCGCTGAAGGCAGCACGAGGAGGAGAGGGGGGTTCTGGAGCCGTGCCAGGAGCGAACATCCCGGCCGGAGCAGCCGTCCTTCGCCGGGGGCCGCGGCACGGCAGGAAGCCGCCGAGTTGGCTACGCCGGTGCCAGGGGCTGTTTCACCTCAAATAACCCCGTGGCTGCATCAACACGGCTGTGCCAGGCACACACCAAACCCACCTGGTGCCACCCAGGGACCCCAACACCCTGGTTAAGATCCCCCCAGGGCTTCTGCCAGGGATGGAGGGATTGTTCTGTTCTCCGTGGCGCTGTCCCACCTCGGCACCGGGGATTTCGGTGCCGATTGCTGATAAGCAAGGGGAGCTTCCGGCAAGCTAAAAATACAGCAGAGTTCGCTGGAAAAACCATGCCAAAGCAAGCAGAGGCTGTGGGCAGAGCTTCCTGCCTCGGGACGGGGCCGCCAGCGGCCCGTGGGAAGGATCCCCTGCCCAGATTCCAGCCGAAATACAAAGTTAAACACAAAGTTAAATACAAAGTTAAATGCAAGGTTAAATACAAAGTTAAATACAAAATTAAATACAAAGTTACGGCTCCGAGTGTTCAAAGAGTGGCTGCTTTAACCCTTCAGGCACCACGGCTTCGGCACAGAGTCCTTCACCTTTCGCTGTGAGAGCGTGAGCACAGCCACGCCGCAGAGATAAGAACGCTACGCTGGAGAGATAAGAACGCTGCTGACTCCGGCGAAACCTCGCAGGAACCACTCCCAGCAGGTCTCTATCCAAAAAACCCCTTTTCCCCAGCGGAGCATCCCCCCAGGGCGGCACGGTGCTGCTACGGCATCACCCCCTGATGCTTTCAGAGGGTTTTTAGAGGGGCTGCGGTGCCTTCGGGGCGATGGGACCGGTCCGGCAGGTCCGGGGAGAAAGCGCAGCCCGGGCAGGGTGGGGACAGCCCAGCACAGCACAGCACAGCACGCCTCCGCTCTCCTTTGCAAACCCGGCAGGGAACGGCCTCGCCCGTCCTTCCTCCGCCCTCATCTTCCTCCTCCTCCTGCCCAGCCGAAGGGGATTTTCCCAAGCGCTGCGGAGATAAACGCCCTCTCAAAGGCTCCGGTGCCCCAAGGGTCGGCAGCAGCGCAGGGAAATGAGGGCAAACCTGCTCCGCTCCGGGTTTGCCCGGGGGAGAAACCTGCGGGGAAAGGGCAGGGGAAGCCCCAGAAATCAGCCGCGGGGCCAGGGAGGCACCTTGGGCTGCTCCAGCCCATAAACTGGGTTATGGAGCCGGGCTGGGAATGTAGGAAAATAGTTCATCGTGTGAAATAAAGGGAGGAGCAAACATCCCCCGCTGCTCCCAAAGGGTTAACCCGAAAGCCACAACCCTCCTAAGTCAGTGGAGGAATAAAACTTCACACACAGAAACACACACACATATATAAATATAAATATATATATAAAACCATTTTTTTCCTGGCCGTCCCATCCAGCTCCTTTTGTTCCAGCCCTGCTGCCTGGGAGATGTAAAGACCCCGCAGCTTCTCCCCAAAAATCGATCGCCCCCTCATTGCCGTGGGCACCAGTTCCTCTGCCCTCGGATTATTCTCCTCTGAACAAGTTTTCCCTGAGCTCCCGAACCTCCTTCCATTCACCCCCAGAAAGGATAAAAGCTGGGGAGCGGAGGAAATAAATTAAAATAATTTAAAGTTTAAATTAAAATCAAGAGAAAACCAAGCGATATGGTTGGGGTTAAGCACATTCCCCTTCTGCATCCTACAAAAGCGGAAAAAATCCCCGTGAGGACAACAACTTTTTTTTTTTTTTAAATCGGTTTTTCCTCCCTTTTTAAATCCCCCCCAGTTTAAATGCCGTAAACAGAGAGAAGGAAGGGAAAAAAATAGAAATCGGGCGCACAGAGGCTGAGGGCGGCTTGGAGCGGCTCCAGCCCGGGCTGCGCTCCCTGGGAACGGCCCGGAGCGCTCGGAGCGCGCCGCGGGCTCGGGGCCGCCTCCGGCCGGGCGGCGCGCACGGGGCGGGGGCGGGAGGCGGCGGCGGCGGCGGCACCGGCACCGTCCGGGGCGGGAGGGAGCGAGCGCGGCCCGGGGAGCACCGGGAGCACCGGGAGCACCGGCCCTCCCCGCCCCCCGCCACAGCAGCGGCCGGAGCCATTGGCGCCCGCGCCGCGCGCACGTACGGACCGGCCGGCGGCGGACGGACGGACGGACGGACGGAGGGACGGACGGAGGGAGGGAGGGACGGACGGAGGGAGGGACGGACGGAGGAAGGGACGGACGGAGGAAGGGACGGACGGAGGGATGGAGGGATGGACGGACGAAGGGATGGATGGACGGAGAGACGGATGGAGAGACGGACGGAGAGACGGACGGATGGACGGAAGGACAGAGGGATGGACGGATGGATGGATGGAGGCATGGATGGAGGGACTGACAGAGGGATGGAATGAGGGACAGATGGACGGATGGATGGATGGATGGATGGATGGATGGATGGATGGATGGATGGATGGATGGATGGATGGATGGATGGATGGATGGATGGACAGATAGAGGGATGGACAGAGGGAGGGATGAACGGACAGAGGAACAAATGATGGATGGATGGATGGATGGATGGAGGCATGGATGGAGGGACTGACAGAGGGATGGATGGAGGGACAGATGGACAGATGGACGGATGGACGGACGGACGGATGGATGGATGGATGGATGGATGGATGGATGGATGGATGGATGGACGGATAGAGGGATGGACGGATGGATGGATGGATGGATAGAGGGATGGACAGAGGAGGGATGGACAGAGGGAGGGATGAACCGACAGAGGAACAAATGATGGGTGGATGGATGGATGGATGGATGGATGGATGGATGGATGGATGATGGATGGATGGATGGATGGATGATGGATGGATGGATGGATGGATGGTGCCAAAGGGGTCGAGAGCTGCAGAGAACAGAGCGCACACACACAGTTTGGTGTCATCCCCTGCAGAAACCACACAATTTGAATAAAAGTGGAGAATCTGGGGGCCAGAGGAAGCTCAGTGGCAACGCTGAGCCCTTCTCAGCAGCACCAGGGTGGCTGTGGGGACACTGGGGTGGCTCAGGGTGGCTCTGGGGACGCCGGGGTGGCTCAGGGTGGCTGTGGGGACACTGGGGTGGCTCAGGGTGGCTGTGGGGACGCCGGGGTGGCTCAGGGTGGCTCTGGGGATGCCGGGGTGGCTCAGGGTGGCTCTGGGGACGCCGGGGTGGCTCGGGGGGCAGCGTGTGCCGGGGCTGCAGCGAGGGCACGGCCGGGAGCTGCGCGGGTCAGCAGGAGCCGCTGCCAGCCGGCGGCACGGGCCGGCCAAGAGGGAGCTTTGGCTGCCGGCCCCGCTGCGGTGGAGCCCGGCCAGCCCCGGCACTCGGATTGCGGTTTCCTCCTCTGGCACCCGCCCCGGGGATCCTCCTCTGCGGGACGGTGGCTTTGGGGCACCGCCGGGGAAGCCCTGAGGCTGCAGACCCTGCAATAACAGCCCAAGGGCCGCGCCAGGGACGGGAACGCTGCTGGGATCACGGCACGCTCTGGGAGCGCCACCAGACACCCCAGAGATGGGAAATCCCTTCCTGATCCAAATCCCTCCACAGCCCCCAGCTGCGGGGAGCAGGGGAGAGGCACAGGAAGGGAAAGAGGAAGGAGAAGAGGGAAGTGGAAGGGGAATACAGGGAAGGAGATGAAGGCGAAGAGGAAGGAGATGAGGGGAGGGAGATGAAGGGAAAGGAGAAGCAGGAGGCAGGCCGCAGAGGAGCAGATGACCTAAATCCAGCTCGCTGCCCTGAAAAGGGGAATTCAAGGAAACGTGGGAAGGCCGAGGGCTGAGTGAGAGCCCCCGGGTCCCCCCGGGTCCCCCCGAGGCCGGGTACCCGCCCCGGTCCCGCCCCTGTCCCGCCCTGTTTCCAGAGCTGTTTCCGCGGCCCGGGCTGACCCCGGCGGGGCTGAGCCGCTCACTCCTGTCCTCATTTAGCCCGGAGCAAAGCCGGAGTAACCCCGGGAGCTGAGCTGATCTCCGCTCTGGGAACCCTGGCTCTGATCTGCTCCAGTCTCCTGGGGACCCCCACGGGCACCAGCCCTTCCACCCCAGCAACACTGCACCCCCTTTTCCTGCTCCTTTGGGGTGTGACGAGCTGGAACGGGAGAGAATCCCACTCCCCACCAGCACTGGGGGCTTCCCAGGGAGATGGAGGATTTGTTCCCACCTCCAAGCTTCTTGTTTCCCCATGAAATGTGTTTTCCCTTTTGGAAGGGAAGCTTGAGGCGGGGATGTTTGGGCTCAGGATGGTTGGGAATGGAGGCTCAGGGTGGGAATGCTCAAGAGTGGGGATGCTTGGGGTGAGGATTTCGGGATCAGGAATGCTCAGCAAGGGGATGTTCAAAGCAGGAAGGCTTGGGGTTGGAATGTTTGGGGATGCTTGGGGTGAAGATGTTCGGGGTCAGGACACTTGGGGAAGGGACATGGAGCAGGAAAATTCGGAGCAGGGACAGGGAGCAGGAAAACTGGGAGCAGGGACACAGAGCAGGGACACTCAGAGCAGGACACCCGGGACAGGGGCACCCAGGGATGCTCAGCAGCTGCTCCCAGGGGCCGCTCCCAGCAGAGCAGATTTTGGGAAGCCAAATGCCCTCGCCTGAGCTCCCAGCACGCTGCTGGGGCTGCTGAGCCCTCCCAGCACAGCACCGAGCCCGCCCGGGAGCCGCCAGCTGGCACAGGCACGGGAAAGGCTTGGCACGGCACAGCTGCCGGCCCCGGCCCGGAGCCCAGCTCTTGAAAGGGAAAAAAAGGAGGAAAAAAATAAAAAAAAAAAAAACCCACCCCACGGGACTATTTTTGTTTCTCGAAGCGGTTTTTGCCTTAAACACAGCTGGCTGCCCTCGTGCCGGCTCCCAGATTGGCACGGCTGAATCACCCAGCCTGCCACGACCCTGGGGAGGGATGGAGAGCAGGGGAGGAAGGGAAGGGGAAGAGGAAGAGGAAGGGGAAGTGGAAGGAGAATACGGGGAAGGAAATGAAGGCAAAGAGGAAGGAGATGAAGGAGGGGAAGGAGAAGGGAAATAAGGGAATGAAGAGAAAAGGTAAAAATAATGAAAAAGGGAAGAAAGGGGAAGAAGGAATGGGAGAAAGGGCATGGGCAAGGAGGGGAAGGGGGGATAGAAAAGGAACATGGGGATGGGGAGGAAGGGAAACAAGGGGAAGAAGGGGAACAGGGCAAGGAGGAAGGTGACAGGGGCAGGGAAGGACAAGGACACACACGGGAAGGAAGGGGCAGCACACGAGCTGTGTGGGAAAGGCCTGGGGCCTCTCCTCACCTGCCACCCGGCCCAGCTGCACCTCCCATCCCGCTCCAGCCCAGTTTCCCAGCCCCCCAATGCCAGCATTGCCCACAGGACCAGGCTCCGTCCCCTCGCAGCCACTCCAGCCCCCAGGGGGGACATTTCTACCCCACCAGTTCCTTTGCACTGCAAATCAGGGGCAAAAGCCAGATTTGGGGGAGCGAGGAGCAAAGGTTTCATCCACAGCCACACACTGACCAAACTGCAGCCCAGCTTCCAAGGCTTTGAACAGAGGAGGAGTCTCTGCACCCTCCTGGTCCCCAGGTGCAAGCCAGGGATGTGCCAGCCAGCACCCATGGGTGCTCAGGCCTCCTCCATGTCATCCCCATCCCGTCATACCTGGGGGATGCTGCCGTGCCCGCCCCGGTCCTCAGGTGCAAATTAGGGATGTGCCAGCCAGCACCCATGGGTGCTCAGGCCTCCTCCATGTCATCCCCATCCCATCACACCTGGGGGATGCTGCCATGACCCTCCTGATCCCCAAATACAAGCCAGGGATGTGCCAGCCAGTACCCATGGGCGCTCAGCCTCCCTCCAGGCCATCCCCATCCCGTCATACCTGGGGGATGCTGCCATGACCCTCCTGATCCCCAAATACAAGCCAGGGATGTGCCAGCCAGCACCCATGGGTGCTCAGCCCCTCTCCAGGCCATCCCCATCCCGTCATACCTGGGGGATGCTGCTGTGCCCCCCTGCCCGGGACGTGGGGCTCCTCACGCCGCGCACAGCCCGACCTTCAGCAGAGGAGGAGGAGGAGGAGGAGGAGAGCCGTGTGTGCCGCCTGGCAAGCACGGGCACGCTGCTGGCGCGCCGGCCGGCGGGCAGGAGCCGGGGATGAGTGGGAGCCGGGCCCTGCCCCGCCTGGGAGCAGGGAAACGCCTCCCCTGCCAAAGCCACGGCTGCTTTCGCCGCCACGTCCCGTGCCCCGTGGGGAAAAACATCCCGTGGCAGGTGGGAGACGCTGCCCCTTCGGATGAGAGCCCTGCCCCAGAGCTGGAGGAAAACGTGTTGGCAGCACGGCATCGGCAAAGTGCGGCACGCTGTACAAAGAATTCCCTTTTTGTACCCAAACATTTCAGTCTCTCCCGCTATCCCACAGCCTCCCCGGGGGCTGGGGCCGCTGAGTCAGCGCCGGCTCTGCTGAGTCACCTCAGCCCATGAGCTCAGCGCGGGGGTTTGGCATCTCCACGCCGCTCCTCGGCTCTGCCAGGCCCCCAGAGCCTCTGCCAACACCTCTGCCAACATTCTGGGGTCTCAGCAGCTCCTCCTCAGCCATCCCCAAAACCACAGCAACACAAGCAGCAAAGGGTGAGCACGCCGGGGAAGCCGGTGACGTTTCAAACCTTCCCACCCTCCAAGCGCGCCGTGGTGCTCTCCAAAAACACCTCACACAGACCACCCACGCGCCGGGACGGCAGCCACCCTCATCCTCCCCTTCTCGCTGGCCAGAGGAGGAAATGGAACAGTGAAAGGACAGAAAAATGAAATCGGGTTTTGCCTTTTTTCCTTTTCCCCTCGCTGGGGCCAGCAGCAGCACGGGGAGAGCGGCGCTGCCGCCTCCAGTGTCCCCAGCCCGCTGGTGCCGGTGCCGGTGCTGGTGATGATGACTCTGATGACTCACGGGGAAGGCAGGAGGGAGGAAGGAGGGGGGAAGCTGCGCGTGCACGGTGCCGTGGTGTTTGTAAACCTAAAAAAAGCCATGTGCGGGCAGGCAGCGTGCTGGGCCGGCTGGAGGCGGGCAGGGAGAGCCATGGGGCAGGCGGCATGAGCCCAGGGCCATCCCAGTATGATCCCAGTATGATCCCAGGGCGATCCCAGTATGAACCACAGGGCAGGCGTGAGCCCAGTGCGATCCCAGTATGATCCCAGGGTGATCCCAGTGTGATCCCAGTGCGATCCCAGTATGATCCCAGTATGATCCCAGTATGATCCCAGTGCGATCCCAGTGCGATCCCAGTATGATCCCAGTATGATCCCAGGGCGATCCCAGTGCGATCCCAGTGCGATCCCAGTATGATCCCAGGGCGATCCCAGTATGAACCACAGGGCAGGCGTGAGCCCAGTGCAATCCCAGTATGATCCCAGTATGATCCCAGTATGATCCCAGTATGATCCCAGTGCGATCCCAGATCCCAGTGCAATCCCAGTGCGATCCCAGTATGAACCACAGGGCAGGCGTGAACCCAGGGCGATCCCAGTGCGATCCCAGTGCTCTCAGTGCACTCCCAGTATGCTCCCAATGCTTTCCAGCTGGCAGACAGGCCGTTCCCAGTGCACTCCCAGTGCTCCCCAGCTGGCAGCCAGGCTGTGTGCTCCAACACCGACCATGCCAGCCAGGGAGGCTCACAGAGACACCTGGCACAGCTGGGAGAAGCTGGCACTGCCACCAGGGCTGGTGCAGCCATGGCGTTAATTAAGCGCCGGGCCTTTAATTGCCACGGCGTTAATTGGTGCAGGTTTAGGCGCCTGAGCTTTAACTGCAGCGGCCTCAAGGCAACGGCCTCAAGTGCAGAGGCTGTAATTGCAACACAGTGGGGTCCTCTGGAGCCCCTCACTCACCCTGCCCCACACTCCCTGCTCCATCCCAGCTCCTGGGATGTTTCTCCATCCTTTCCAGCCAGCCTGAGAAGCAGAGCAGACTGTGCCACCAGCCCTGTGGTGACAGACCCTCTGGCCACCCCACACTGACAACTGCAGCATTTACAACCCTTTTTTTTTTTTTAACAGCATTTTCAGGGCTTGGTGTGGTTCAGAATTTTTTTTTTCCCCTCGTTTGGCTGCGATGGGAACTGCAGGCTCAGGAGCTCGTGGTCCCCAGCTCCCCCCTTCGACAGCAAAATCTCATTTAATCAAAAGATGCGGCGACTGGATGTGCAGAAGCACTTGGCTGTCGCTCTCTTTTTTTTCCCCTTAAGAACTGCCATTTTAGCTGTAGCAAACAAACACGCTGCATTGTCCCTGCCTGCAGCAAAGGGGGTTTTGGCCCCGGGACAGAGGGGCTGAGCTGGGTTGGTGTGGCGGGCAGATGTGCAATGGGGCCGGGCCCAGCGCAGCTGTTTCACCTCCAGCCTCTTCCCGTTTCATTTCATCTCCCCTTGGACGGCGGCCCGGGGAGCGGGGGATAAATAAAAAAAGCTCTTTCATCCTCACAAACGGTCTGGCACCCTTCTCCACAGAGCTCAAAGCACCGAGATTAAAGCGCTGGCACAGGACGGAGCTGGGGGTGTCCCCAGGAGGGGTTTGGGGCATCTCTCTCATCCCAGCCCGCAGAGGGGACAGGGACACTGGGTTTGGGGCTGGCCCCTTCAGGATGTCCCCTTGAGAGGACACCCTGGGCACACGTGGAGTCAGGGACATGGTGGGGACAGGGAATGGGGACCCACAGGGACAGGGAAAGCTGGCACGGGCTGGGACCGAGGACCCCAATGTCACAAAGGGTCCAGCACAGGCAGGAAGGGACGCCAGGGGAATGGGAATGGGGACAAGGGACACCAATGGCATGGGAATGGGGACAAGGGAGCCCTGTCCATGCAGAGAAGGGACTGGGGACACCAATGGCATGGGAATGGGGACAAGGGAGCCCTGTCCACACAGGGAAGGGACTGGGGACACCAATGGCATGGGAACGGGGACAAGGAACTCTTGTGCATGCAGGTAGAGGACTTGGGACCCCAATGGCACAGAAATAGGGACAAGGGACCCCAGCACAGGCAGGTAGGGGACTGGGGACCCCACTGGCGTGGGAATGGGGACAAGGGATCCCACTGGCATGGGAATGGGGACAAGGGACCCTGCACAGGCAGGAAGGGATCAGGAATGCCAGCGCTGCAGGAGCAGGGAGCCAAGCATGCACGGGTGGTTGACAGCTCACCCCCAGTGTGCCAGCGCCAGCAACATCCCAGCAAGGGCTTTTTGGGACACAGACCCACAGCACAACCACATGTCCCAGAGCCACCGTCCCACCACTTTACCATCCCCATTCCCAGCTGGGCCAGCAAAGCCCCTCAAAAAAGGCCAAAATCCTGGGGACACACACAGTCTGAGACCCCACCAGAGCCACCTTCCCCCTTAATTACCTGCAAGAAAGAGTCCATGTCCGAAAAACAAACCCGGTCACAGCTAACGAGGTGCCAAAGGCCAAGAGCTGGGCTGGTTTATGGGGCCACCATAACACCCTGGAGGACTCTGCCCAGCCCTTCCCAGCATGATGCAACCTCGGGGCTCACCGCATCCCGGCACAACCCACCGACCGCCCCAGCACCTGCCGCCGGCTCCAGCTGGGATTTCTGATTTTTGGGGTTTTTTTTTGTTTTTTTTTTTTTTGCACAGCATCCGGAGGCAGCTCCGGCGTTGGCGGGCGCACGCGCCGGCCGCGAGATCCGAAGCGTCCCCACACGTGGTGCCAAAAACGCCGCTCACCGCCGGCTCCCAACTCGGATTTTTGGCAACGCTCTGCCCACCCTGACCTCGGCGACGTCCCTTGGAGCCACCAACACTCGCAGGTGCTCGGGATGCCCAAAAGTGCCAAACCGCGCCGGGGCATCACCAAAATCACCGCCTGGGCGGGTGGGTGAGCCCCCCCCCGAGGAGGAGCAGCTGGTTTTGGTGCCCACCTCCGCCGTGCCGTGACGGAAAGCGGGGGGATGCCCGCTCCGGACCCCGGCACTTCGTCACGGCGAGGGATGACAGCTGCCACCGGGCCCGGGTGACGTCACGGTGACGTCACGGCGGGGAGCCTCATCGCCCTTGTTCGCATCACCCCGCCGCACCTCTGAGCTCAGCACATTGCGCGATGGTTTTAATGGAAATAATGATTAATAAAGGCGAAAAAAAGCACGCGGGGGAATGACGATATGGGGGGGAGAGGGGGGTGCACCTTAAGGTTTATCGCCCTCCCAGCCCTAAACACCACCACCCCCCCTTCAACCCCCCCACCACGAAGCGATGCTGGAGGAAAAGGAAAGGGATAAAAGCAGGAAAACAGCCCCAAAACGGGGCCGGGGGCGCGGGGCCCTCCCCAGGCCCCGCCGCTTTGTCCTCTCGGCCCCGCGGGGCCGCCAACACCGCGGGGGGGGGGGTCTTTAACCTCCCCCGCACCGCCCCGCAAGGCCAAGGAGGGATAGGGGTTTTTTGGGGAGGGTTTGGAGGGGTGCAAAGGGAAGGTTCTGGAGGGGAGAAGGGGTGCGCTTACCTCGCCGCTGCCCCGCAGCCCCCGCCGGCCCCGCACGGCGCCGGCCCTCAGGAGGAAGCCATCTTGTCTCCCTCTCCTCCGCGCTCCCTCACCGCCGCCCCGCTGCAGCCGCGGGGGGGAATGAGCGCCGCATCCCTGCTCCCCCCCTGTCCTCCTTCTCCTCCTCTTCTTCTTCCCTCCTTCCTCCTCCTCCTCCTCCTTCCTCCTCCTTCTTCCTCCTCCTCCTCCTCCTTTCCCCCCCACGCACAGCCCCCCCCCCCCTTTCCCCCACGCAGTGGCACCGCCCGCCCGCTCCCTGCGCTGCGCAGGAGCGGGCCATGAGGGGGACGCGGGGGGGGACTCGGGGGGATGTGGGGACACGGAAGGGGGACACGGACGAGGGACACGAGGGAGATGTGGGGACATAAGGGAGGACCCGGTGGGGGACACGAGGGGGACATGAAAGGGGACATGGAGGACATGAGAGGGGATACGGAGGGGGACATGAAGAGGACACGGGTGAGTGTGGGGACATGAGGGGGACACAGAGGGAGGCACGGGGGGAGACATGAGGGGGACACGGGGGGATGTGGGGACACAAGACGGACACGGTGGGGGACATGAAGGGGGGACACGAAGGGGGACATAAGGGGGATGTGGGGACACGAGGGGGACATGGGAGGGTGTAGGTGGCACACAAGGACAGGGACACAGACCTGCCACCCCACAGCCCCAAAATGGGGTCACAGGTCCCCCAAGCCCTGCCCTTTATGTCACTGTCCCCCAGGAAACTGAGGCAGGGGCTGGGAGCAGCCAAAAAGCCCAAAAGCAGCCGGGAAGCCCCCAAAAAGCTCTGTACACACACACCCCCCAATATTCTCCTGCCATTAAACCCCTGAGAACCTCGTTAATTGTTGTCCATTAATTTGGGTACGCTAATTGGGGAACATCGGTCATTTGGCTTGGATAAACCCCAAGTCCAGGCTGGGATAAACCCGAGTCCGGGGCTGGGATAAACCCGAATCTGAGGCTTGATAAAGCCAGGTCCAGGCTTGGATAAAGCCGAGTTCCAGGCTTGGATAAACCCGACTTGCAGGCCTGGATAAAGTTGAGTTCTAGGCTTGGATAAACCCTAGTCAAGAGTTGGATAAACCCAAATCTAGGTCTGGACAAACCTGAGTCCAAGCTTGGATAAATCCAAGTCCAGGGCTGGATAAAGTCAAGTCCAAGCTTGGATAACTCTGAGTCCGGAGCTGGATAAATCTGAATCTAGGATTGAATAAATCCAAATCCAGGCTTGGACAAACCCGAGTCCAGGGCTGGTGCCCTCATCCTTGCTGGGAATGGGGTTTTCCATGGGTTTATTTAGGATTTATCCCCCAAATCTGAAGGAGACGGGTCGGAGCATCCTTCCCTGAGCTGGGGGTAGCCCGCGCTAATGAGCGGCTCCCCAAGACATTGATTAATTATGCAAATGAGTGGGAAAAACACCCAGAGCCGCCCGGGAATGGCAGCAGAGGGTCTGAGAGCCCAGCCTTGACCTCTGTCATCCTCCTCCTCCTCTTCCTCCTGTCGGGACGGGGAAAATGGGGGGAAAAATCAGGAAATCAGCCCCGGGGGGATGGCAGGAGCTGCAGGCGGGCCTGGCCGAGCAGGAGGAACTGGAGGAACTGGAGGAACTGGTGCAGGGAGAGACTCGTGGGAATCACGGCACACCCAGCCCCGGGCCGCTAAAATCCCCAAAATTCCTCTTTCCCCCCAAATCCTGCCTGGAAAAGCAGCGTGGACAAACCCTCCCCGACGCTTTTCCGCATTTTGCCAAGGGCAAAGTCCCTCCCGTGCGTCGCCGAGCCACCTGTGCCAAGGTCCGTGCCACCCATGCCACCCTCATGAGGGAAAAAAACACCCTGGATCCACCTCGGAGGAAAACACACTAAAAAAGCGCAAAGCAACACCGAATTTTGGGGTTTTGGGGTTTTTTAGGGGGAAAAGCACCAAAACCAACGCCAAGCAGATGTTTGTCCCTCCCACGCTGGGGACCCCCCAAGCTGGAGCATTCCCCCCCTTTTTTTTGCGTGGGCACAAAATGTGAAATCCCCGCTCCAAGCAGCCCGGCCGGTCGGACCAGGAGCGCGTTGGATTTTTTTTTGGGTGAAGAAAACGCCGCTATTTGTTGGGCTCCGAGGTGCCCCCGCCCTGGCACGGCTCTGCCTCCCCTTTCCTTGGCACCCCCTCTTTTTTGGGGGGCACCCGGGTGGGTTCTGTGCAGCGTTTTGGGAGAAATCCCAAGGAATTGGGTTTAAAGTTGGGTTTGGTTCCGCCCGTCCCGCGGCGCAGCTTTGGGGACGCCCCAGGGACGAGATTAAATTCTTTTTTATTTTTTTTTTTTTTTTGGGGGGGGTGGCGGTTTAAAGCATCCAAGTGGCAGCAGAAAGTCCCATTTCCCACGGAAATACCCTTGAAAATAAAAACCAAACCCAAAAACCACCACCAGCCAAGGAGGGGCTTTCCCTGCCCACCGCCTCCGAGCGACGGCGACGCTACAAAGGGGTCACAAATCACCCCAAAAAGTGGGGCTGAGAGGGGGGCATAGGGTTTGGGGTCACAAATCACGGGTTTGGGGTCACAAATCACCCCAAAAAGTGGGGCTGAGAGGGAGAGACGGGGTTTGGAGTCACAAATCACCGGTTTGGGGTCACAAATCACCCCAAAAAGTGGGGCCGAGAGGGGGGCATAGGGTTTGGGGTCACAAATCACCCCAAAAAGTGGGGCTGAGAGGGGGGGATAGGGTTTGGGGTCACAAATCACCCCAAAAAGTGGGGCTGAGAGGGGGGCATAGGGTTTGGGGTCACAAATCACCGGTTTGGGGTCACAAATCATCCCAAAAAGTGGGGCTGAGAGGGGGACATAGGGTTTGGGGTCACAAATCACCCCAAAAAGTGGGGCTGAGAGGGAGAGACGGGGTTTGGAGTCACAAATCACTGGTTTGGGGTCACAAATCATCCCAAAAAGTGGGGCTGAGAGGGGGACATAGGGTTTGGGGTCACAAATCACCGGTTTGGGGTCACAAATCACCCCAAAAAGTGGGGCTGAGAGGGAGAGACCCGGTTTGGGGTCACAAATCACCCAAAAAAGTGGGGACGAGAGGGGGGGGACAGGGTTTGGGGTCACAAATCACCCCAAAAAGTGGGGACGAGAGGGGGGGGACAGGGTTTGGGGTCACAAATCACCCCAAAAAGTGGGGACGAGAGGGGGGGACAGGGTTTGGGGTCACAAATCACCCCAAAAAGTGGGGACAAGAGGGCGGACGGGGTTTGGGGGAGCCGGGGCTCGCTCACCTCCCTTCGCAGCCTCTCCATCTCCATCCCGAGGGGGGGGCAGCGTCAGATTTCGGGGCTCCCCCCGGCCGGGGGGGCGGCCGGGCGGGGCTGGCGGAGCCCCCGGGGCGGCGGCAGCGACATGGCGGGGTCAGCGCGTCCCCCGGGCCGGGGGCACCGCGGCTGCTGCGGGACAGAGCCGCGAGTCACCCCCAGGTTTAATTTCCACACACGGGGGGGGGGCGGCCCCGCTGTGTCCCCACCCCTCCTCACCACCCCCACCCCCCCAAAACCGGGGTGCCGCTTTAATCCCACCCCTTCTTTCTTCCAACCGCGTTTTCCTTTCCTCTCTTTTTTTCTTTTTTTTTTTTTTTTTTAATATTTTTTTTTCCCCTTTTTTCCTCCCCCCCCCGCCACAACCCCGCGCAACTTCCCAACTTCTTCAGCCGCGCACCGGCAACTTTCCGCCTCCCCCAAAATCCCCGAATTTCCACGGGGAAAATCCACTCACCGGCCGGGATAAAGCAGGGGCTTCGCCGCGCCGCTGTCGCAGCGGGGTCGGGCCGGGGCTGGGCGCGCTGCCCGCGGCCGGGGGGGCTCGCCGGGACCCCGGGGGGCTCCGGGATGTCGCGGGCACCCCGAGGGGAGCCCGGAGCCGCCGCACGCTGCTGTTGCTGCCGCCGCCGCCGCCGCCGCTGCTGCTGCTGCTTCCTTTGTTCTGCAGCGCCCGCTCGGGGGGACCCGCCGGGAGCACGGGGGGCTCCGGGCCGGGGGCTCGGGGTAACGGGGAGGAGGAGAACAACGGGGGGAAACCCGGGGGGAACGGGGAGGAACACCGGGGGGAACGGGGGAGCGGGATGGGGAGGGGAACGGGGGGAACGGGGAGGGGGAAAACAACGGGGGGAACCTCCGGGGAACGGGAAGGGGAGGAACTGGGGGGAACGGGGCAAACGGGGGAACGGAGAGGTTGAGAAACCCCGTGAGGAACTGGGGAAATCCAGGGGGGGAATGGGGAAATGAAATGGGGAGGGGGAGAAACATCGGCGGGAACGGGGAGGTCAACGGGGGAAATCTCGGGGGTAACGGGAGGGGGAGAACCCCGGGGGGAACGGGGGAACGGGGAAACGGGAAAGGGAAGAACACCGGGGGGAACCCCGGGGGGAACGGGGCTGATGGGGAGGGGGCGAACCCCGAGGGGTTTGGGGGTAATGGGGGGAACGGAGAGGGGGAGAACCCCGGGGGTAACGGGGAGAAAGGGGGCAGGAGTTTTGTGGGGTTTCTTGTGATAGGGTGGCTGAGCACAGGGGAGCACCGGGCTGTTTTTGTAGGGTTGTTGTGGGATGGGGAGGGTTGTGCGACCCTGTGGGGTTTGTGGGGCCATCAGCTGTGAGTCCTCTGGTGGTGTCAGTGTTGTTTTTGTAGGGTCGGGAGCGGGGTCTGCTCTGTATTATTGCAGGGTCGCCGGGGGAAATCCCAAAGGGTGGCAGCCCGGCTCCCCACCCCGGCCAGATCCTGTTCCACAGCCCCAAAAATGCCCCCTAACCTGCCCCAGATCCCCCCATATCCCACCCCACAGCCCCAAATCCCCCCTACCCCAGATCCCCCATTCCCTGCTCCATATCCCCCCAAATCCCACATCACCACCCCAATCCCACCCCCCCCCCCCCCGTGTTTTTATAGGGTGTCACACCAGGCTGAGCACCCATTCCCCTCCTAGGACCCAAATCCCCTCGGTTTTCCCCCAAACCCACTGGCATCCCCCCATCACAACACCCCAAAACTGGGGGAACAACGTCCCCACGTGTCCCCACATGTCCCCTTATTGTCCCCCCATGTCCCCTTAGGGCCACCCCGACCCTCCCCACCCCCAGACACAGAACAGCTCCTCAGCGATTTGATGTTAATTTAAGGGAAACAATTAAATACAAAATAACAAACTACGGGGGTTGGGTTAAACACCGGGATTTTCCACGGGAATTCCAGCAGGAAATTCACCCCAAACACGGGCAGGGGGTCACAGCAAGGACTGGGGAATCCTGACCCCAAAACCCCACAGGGCCCTGAGGATCCTGCCCTGGACAGGACACAGGGGACCAGGACGTGTCCCTTGTCCTCAAGATTGTGTCCTTTGTCTTTGGGATCGTGTCCCCCGTCCTTGGGACCATGTCCCTTGTTCTTAGGACCATGTCCCTTGTCCTCAGGATCGTGTCCCCTGTTCCCAGGATTGTGTCCCTTGTCCTTTGGATCATGTCCCTGGTCCTCAGGATCGTGTCCCTTGTCCTTTGGATCATGTCCCTGGTCCTCAGGATCGTGTCCCCTCTCCTTGGGACTGTGTCCTTTGTCCTCAGGACCGTGTCCCCTGTCCCTGGGACTGTCCCCTGTCCTCAGGACCACGTCCCCTTGTCCTTGGGACCGTGTCCTTTGTCCTCAGGACCGTGTCCCCTCTCCTCGGGACTGTCCCCTCTCCTCGGGGTCCTCAGGCAGACGCCGCCCCTTGCCCGGAGCTCAGGGGTTCAGGATGGGATGGCACAGAGTGGGCACCCAGGGATGTCACAAAGGCCTCCACCTGCAAGGACAGCCTGGCTGAAGGGGCGGCACTGGGGTGGCACCAGGATGGCACTGGGATGGTGTAGGAATGGACTGGGATGGCACTGGGATGGAACTGGGATGGCACTGGCACGGTACAGGAATAGGCAGGGATGGCACCAGGATGGCACCGGGGTGGAACTGGGAGGGACTGGGATGGTGTAGGAATGGACTGGGGTGGCACCAGGATGGCACCGGGGTGGAACTGGGATGGTGTAGGAATGGACTGGGATGGAATTGGGATGGCACTGGCACGGTACAGGAATAGGCAGGGATGGCACCAGGATGGCACCAGGATGGCACTGGGATGGTGTAGGAATGGACTGGGGCGGCACCAGGACCGTGCAAGGGTGGCACCAGCATGTCCCTGGCACAGCTGAGGTTTAACCCCTCGGAGCCACCCCACCCTGGCTCTGGTGGCACCGGGGCAGTGCCACCCAGCCCAGCGGTGCCACCCCAGCCGTGGCACCCACCTGTGCCATGAGCTGGCCCTGCCTGGCCACGTCGTGCTCGAAGTCCTGCTCCACGTCCAGCACCAGGACGGGCGCGCTCCGCGCTGCCTCACAGTGAATCCTGCAGAGGGAGGGACAGCCAGGGCTGAACCCCAAAAAACCCCAAAAACCTCAAAAACAACCCCAAAAACCCCCAAAACCCGGGGCACCCCAAAGCTGGGCACGCATCGGGACTCACTCAGCGGTCCTGGCCACCAGCCAGAGCTCGTGCTGGCCATAGAGCTGCTGCAGGTAACCCAGCTGGATCCTGTCTTCCTGGAGGGGTTAACCCCCCAAGAAATCCACAAAAACCCCCCAAATTCGGGGTTTGGGGTCACCCCAAAGTCTGGCACACTTTGGGACTCACTCAGTGGCCCTGGCCACCAGCCAGAGCTCGTGCTGGCCGTGCAGCTGCTCCAGGTAGCCCAGCTGGATCCCGCCCTCCTCGCTCCTCGCCCGCCGCCGCAGCCGCTCCAGGCACGTCTGGGGGGGGAAATATCTTATAGTAAATATATTTATCAAATTATTATTTATCCTAAACCCACCCTGAACCCACCCTGAACCCCATCCTGAGCCCACCCTGAACCTACCCGAACCCTTACCCTAAACTCACCCTAAAACCCATCCTTAACCCACCCTAATCCCACCCTAAAACCCATCCTAAACTCACCGTAAAACCCATCCTAAACTCACCCTAATCCCACCCTACAACCCATCCTTAACCCACCCTAAAACCCATCCTAAACTCACCGTAAAACCCACCTTAAAGCCCCCCTTAACTCACCCTAAACGTACCCCAATCCCCACCCTAAAACCCATCCTAAACCCGCACAAACCCACCCCAAAAACCAACCTTAACCCCATAAATCCACCCTAAAAACCAACCTTAACCCCATAAATCCACCCCAAAAACCAACCTTAACCCCATAAATCCACCCTAAAAACCAACCTTAACCCCATAAATCCACCCTAAAAACCAACCTTAACCCCATAAATCCACCCTAAAAACCAACCTTAACCCCATCCTAAACCCATCCTAAAACCCACCCTAAAGCCACAGGACAAACCTGGCCCTGTTCCCCCAGGTGTGGAATTCCAGGTGTGGAACTCCAGGTGCCCGGTGCCCACCTGGGGGCTGTGTGGTACCTGGTGCCCACCTGGGGGCTGTGCAATGCCCACCCTGGGACAGCCCCATGCCCAGTGCCCACCTGGGGGCTGGCACGCAGGTACAGGAAGCCGTGGGGCGCAGCGTGCGGTGCCAGGTGCCGCAGCAGCAGCTCGTGCCAGTCCTGGTAGATCGCCCACTCCAGGGGCTGCAGGTGCCCGTTCTCCAGCAGGGTCTTGGCAAACACGTACCTGGGCACGGATGGGCACAGGGCAGCTCCAGGACCTCCCGTGCCCACCGGGTTTTTTGGCACAGATTTGGGGTTTTTGGGGTTTTTTTTTTGTAGTCAGGAGGAGATGCAGGTGCTCCTCCTTGGTGTATATAAAATATGTATACAAACACATAAAATATATAGAAAATAGAAATAAAATATATTAAAAAAATTCTATATGTATTATATAGAAAAATATAGACAATATAGAAAAATATAAAAAACAGATAACATTTAGATAAAGTATAGGTAAAGTATAGATAAAATACAGATAAAATATAGGTAAAAACAAGGAGCTGCAGGTGCTCCTCCTTGGTGTATATAAAATATGTATACAAACACATAAAATATATAGAAAATAGAAATAAAATATATAAAAAATATTCTATATGTATTATATAGAAAAAATATAGACAATATAGAAAACTATAAAAAATAGATAAAATTTAGATAAAGTATAGGTAAAGTATGGATAAAATACAGATAAAATATAGGTAAAAACAAGGAGCTGCAGGTGCTCCTCCTTGGTGTATATAAAATATATATATATATAAATACATTCAATATATAGAAAATAGAAATAAAATACATAAAAATATTCTATATATATTATATAGAAAAATAGAGACAACAGAGAAAAATAGAAAAAAATAGATAAAATTTAGAAAAAAAATAGATAAAGTATAGGTAAAGTATAGGTTAAAACGAGGAGCTGCAGGTGCTCCTCCTTGGTGCATATAAAATATATATAAAATATAAACAATATATAAAAATAAAATAAAAACGTATAAGGTATATTAAATATACTATTTCTATAAAATATATATAATAGATAAAAATAGATAATATATATATAGAATAGGAAATCAATATAAAAATATAGAATGTATATTAAAATATATAATATATATAACATACAGAAAATACATATAAAATATATATTATATATATTTTAAAATATAGAAATATAAAACTTATACAATAAAATATATAAAAAATACATGTTTGATCTACAAGATGTCTTGAAGACAAAAGTTAAAACCAAGGTTAAATTAAGGTAAAAAACCCAAGGTTAAATCAAGGTAAATACCCCAATGCGGGGCCCATGCAGTGCCCACCAAGCCTGGCATCACCCAAAGACGTTCATGGGGCACCCTGAAATGACCCAAAAATGCCTTTCCTGCCAATAAACCCCTCTGGGCACCTCTGGGGACAGACCCTGCCCACCCTGGGCACCCCCAGCCCAAGCCCACCCCGTGCCCCCCTTTTTGGGGTACCCGTGCCCCCTTTTTGGGTTACCTGCTCCCCTTTTTGGGGGTGCCCATTCCCCCTTTTTTGGGATACCCATTCACCCTTTTGGGTGTGCCCGTGCCCCCATTTTGGGGTACCTGTGCCCCCATTTTGGGGTACCCGTGCCCCCCTTTTTTGGGATACCCATTCACCCTTTTGGGTGTGCCTGTGCCCCCATTTTGGGGTACCCGTGCCCCCATTTTTGGGTACCTGTCACTGAACAGGGAGCGCTCAAAGACCCTCACGCTGGGGGTGGTCCCGGGGGTCCCCCCGCCGCCCTCGGGGGGCTCCAGCACGGCCCGGAGGCGGCTCAGGCACGAGAGGCTCTGGAAGGTGAAGGACCAGCGGGCGGGCGCCTGGTACATCAGCTGCAGCAGGTTGGCACTGCCCCCCGGATCCTGCGGGGCAGCTCATATTTATATTTTATATATTTATAAATATAAAATATTTATATTTTATCCATAGTTTAGTTTATGTATATATATAATATCCATATTTTATATATATATATATATAAATATATATATAAAAATATATAATATCCATCTTTTATGTATATATATAATATATGTAGAAATATTTTAATATACTTAATATTTTCAAAATACTTATATTTATAAGCATAATATTTTTATAAATATAAATATGATATACATTTTCTAAATATACATTTATATATAAATTTCAATATTATATACATTTTATAGATATACATATTATATGAATTTTATATATATTATATAGTATATATTTATATTTATATTTATATTTATATTTATATTTATACATATATAATATATAATTTATATATTTATAAATATATAAAATTATATCCTTACAAATATATAAATTATATATATATAAGTATCGTACACATTCTATAAATACACATCAATATAAATATAGATATAAATACAATTATAAATATATATTTTCTAGATATACACATATACATTTCAGAAATACAAACATGATATAATATATAAAATATATTTATAATTATAATATATTTATATTTGCATAAATATAAATATAAATATATAAATATAAAACAGGACGCAGGAAAACAGGAGAGGGGCTCAGTGGCAGGGAAGGGACGTGGGAAGCACAAACCCAGGAGATGCTGCACCCCCTCCCCAAAACCCACCCTAAACCCATTGGGGTCAGGGGTGGCAGCAGGTTGGCACAGCCCTGGGACACCTGCGGGCACATTTGGGGCCGTGCCCCGTTACCTGGGCAGTGCCAGCGGCCCCTGGCACCCGGCGCCACTGCGCCACCGGCTCTGTCACCAGGTGCCACCGCGGGAAGGCGGCGGCCAGCAGGCGCAGGAAGGTGGATTTGCCCACGGCTGTGGCAGGGAGAGGAGGGACAGCAGGGTCAGCCTGGGGATTTGGGGTGAGCCTGGGGGTCCCCCTGCCCCAAATCCCGGCGTGAGCCCGGGCCCCCCATTCCCACTCCCGGGATGAGCCCGGGTCCCCGATTCCCACTCCCGGGATGAGCCCGGGTCCCCCATTCCCACTCCTGGGATGAGCCTGAGTGTCCCCCGCAGGACACGGGATGAGTTTGGGGTTCCCCCCACCCCAAATCTCGGAAATACTGGGGTGAATCTGGCGTTTCCCCACTGCGGCTTCTGGGCAAATCTGGGGGTGCCCCTTCCCGGCTCTTGGGAGTTTGGGGTGACCCTGGGTGACTCCAACCCCAGCCCGAGAATTTGGGGTGACGCTGGGTGTCCCGAACCCGACCCCGAGAATTCGGGGTGACCCCGGGTGACTCCAACCCGACCCCGGGAATTTGGGGTGACCCTGGGTGACTCCAACCCTACCCCGAGAATTTGGGGTGACCCCGGGTGACTCCAACCCGACCCCAGGAATTTGGGGTGACCCTTTGTGTCCCTAACCCGGGGCACCCTTTGTGTCCCGCTCCCAGCTCCCAGCAGCTCGGGGTTTTTTGGGCGCGCCCCCAGCAGCGATAATTAAGCCAGTTACGGCCGTTAATTAACGCCGTTAATTACCGCCATTAGCCCCCCCCGTGCCCCCGGTACCGATGTTCCCCTCCAGGGCCAGCCGCAGCCCGGCCCCGCACCGCCCCATGCCGCCGCCGCCGCCGCCGCCGCTTCCGCCTTCCCGCGTCATATGCTAATGAGATGGTAATCAGCAGCGCGCGCCGCCGCCCCGTGACGTCAGCGCGCGGGAAGTGGGCGGGGCGGAGGAGGCGGAAACAGCGAGGGGAGGGGGGGGCGGGACGGGGGCGGTATGGTAATTTATGCAAATGAGACGCCTGCCCGCAGCGCGTCAGGGCGATGCTGGGGGGGGGGCAGGGGAGAGAGGGTGGGGCACGAAATGGGGGCTCGGGGGCACCAACAGAGGGTCGAGGGCACCGAAATGGGGTCGGGGTCACCAGAACAATATTGGGGCCACCAAAACCATGTTGAGGTCCCCAAAACCACATTGGGGTCACCAGCATGGGAGTTGGGGTACCCAGAATGGGGCAAAGGACATCAGCAGGGAGTTGGGGTCACCAAATCAACATGGGGTCACCAATACAAAACGGGGGTCTCCAACAGGGGGTTGGGGTCACCAAAAACAACACTGGGGTCTCCAAAATGGGGTTGGGGTCACCAAAACCACATTGGGGTCACCAATACAAAACTGGGGTCTCCAACAGGGGGTTGGGGTCACCAAAAACAACATTGGGGTTTCCAAAATGGGGTTGGGGTCACCAAAAACCACATTGGGGTCACCAATACAAAATTGGGGTCACCAACATGGGGTTGGGGTCCCCAGCATAGGGCTAAGGACATCAACATGGGGTTAGGGTCACCAAAAACCACACTGGGGCCACCAAAACAACATTGGGGTCACCAATACAAAATTGGGGTCTCCAAAATGGGGTTGGGGTCCCAGCATGGGGCTAAGGACATCAACAGGGAGTTGGGGTCACCAAAACCACATTGGGGTCTCCAAAATGGGGTTGGGGTCACCGAAATGGGGTCGAGGGCATATCTATGGGGTTGGGGGCACTGACATGGGGTTGAGGGCATATCTATGGGGTTGGGGGCACCGATATGGGGTCGAGGGCATATCTATGGGGTTGGGGTCACCAATATGGGGTCAAGAGCATCCTTGCAGGGTTGGGGGCATTCCCATAGGGTTGGGGGCATCACCTCAGGGTTGGGGTCACCAACATGGGGTTGAGGGCATCATGGCA